>NC_140504.1:22572373-23172373 GCF_964339955.1 Pipistrellus hanaki
CCTGGAATAGAACCTCGACCTCCTCCTAGTTCATAGGTTGTCGCTTAACCACAGAGCCACGCCGGCTGGGCTCAGGCAGACATCGTTATGGGAGCTGTGTCATCCTGGGGACAGCCTTACACCACTAACGCCAGGCTGGAGTTGGGTGTCTCAGCTCAGAGGTTGGGGAGCTCTGCAGTTCTCAGGGGGCCTCCTCTGACCTGTCCGGCTGCTCATGGGCCTCGATGTGTCATCTCCGATGGCATTTGGAGACTGCAGCATTAATGGTTCATCTCTCACTCCACAGGATTAGCTGGGAGTCCCTGTGTGCTGGTCAGAGCTGGAGAAGCAGCTGTGCACTGTTTGCATTGCTCACTAGTTGCTTTATTTGTATCCGTCTCACCTTAATTAAACAGATAATTCACTTCTCAGAGATGAGAGACAACATCTGATTCTCTCTGTCTTCCACCAGTTGGTAGCCCAGTGAATATTCAACTAAACTTATTCAACCCAATTGAACAATACAGAGTAAAGAAAATAAAGGAAAAACACTTTGGAATAGAATTTGATTAATTTGGAAGTTCATAGAGAAGGAAAAACAAGGGGAGTATTGAAATAATAAAAGATTATTGTACTGGCCTTTTGACAGGAAGAAAAAACTAAAATACATCCTACAACCTCCTATGTTTCTGAAATATGTGTGTTTGTCAGGGTGGTAGAGAATTCTCCCACGTTTCTGAAATATTCTAAAAATATTTGCTATTTGATTTTTAAAATATGTCAGGGCCCAGGGCAGGCCATCCCAATGTACCCCACAATGACAATTTTTTTTTTAAATTTAAAAATACAACAGCTTTTATTTAATCAATTTATTTTTAAATACTCACCGAGGATATTTTTCCATTGATTTTTAGAGAGAGTGGAAGGGAGAGGGAGAGACGGAGAGAAACACCGATGTGAGAGAGACACATCAATGGTTGCCTCCTGCATAAGCTCTGATCAAGGCCAGGAGCCTGCAACCGAGGTATGAGACCTTGACCAGAATTGAACCCGAGCCCCTTCACACTGCAGGCTGATGCTCTATCCACTGAGCCAAACCAGCTAGCACCACAACGACATATTGGTTATTTAGAATTAAAATCTCCTGGGAAGCCACAGGAGCAGGAGCAGCTCTGTGACACTCCTCCATCTTTCTAACTGAGGGAAGCAGCCCTTCATGCCACAGGTGCTTCCCTGCTCCTGAGGCCCGGAGACAACCCAGGTCACAAGAGTCACAGAGTCAGAGCCAGCCTGTGCAAACAAACCTTGTAGCACCTTCACTAACTTACTGCCCAAGCCCAAAGCTTGCTTAGATGACGTTCTAATGAGCACTAACTTTCTTTGCCCTCTCAATTACTCACATATTTATTTATATTTCTGTCTAAAAAGTATTAAAAAGGTACCTAGTTTGGTCATTTCCTTGAACCTCATTTCATGATCTTGATTCTCCCATGTGCATGTGTTAAATTGGTTTTTCTCCTGTTGAATTAGTATTGTGTCCATTTTATTATTTTATTACTATAGGCCTGGTGCACGAATTTGTGCACTGGTGGGGGTCCAGCTGGCCCGCCCCAATGGGAGCCAGTTGGGGGCATGGCTGGTGAGTGGGGAGGTGCCATACGTGGTTGGTGGGGGGCAAACAGGCTGGATCAGGCCGGTTGGCTGCTGCAGTGCACATCATAGTGACCGGTTAATTCTGGTTGTTTCGGTCATTCTGCTGTTTGGGCACTGGGGGACAGGATTTCCAGCTCCCCAACAAATACAAGGAAGGAAGGAGTTTTTCAGGTATATTCTATAGGTGATGTTAAAACCAGATGTTTGTGTGTGTGTGTAAAGAGAGGTGGGGGGGGGAGACTTAACATTGCTGAAATAGTAAAACTATCCACTAATATAACACTTATCTAAACCTAAGAATAGGCACAAAGGAGTTTATTTCTTCTAGATGCTGGGGATATTTCAGATCTTGCGAGCTCTGTGGCAGGTGGAAGGGGCGATTCTTGGACAACAGGTCCCCCTGGAGGGCGGCCAGCTGCACTTGGCCCAGTTGTAATGCTTTCATCTGAGGTGTTGGCATGAAGGCTTCACCGCTATCCCTCCTCTCTCCCTGTTATTTTTAAGGGGAGGCCACGGTTGGCTAAGGGTCGGGGCTGCACAGAACTGAAAGACAGGGCTGCTTGCCTGCATTTCATCTAACAGCCTTTCCCCTTTAACATCCCCAACACATTGCATATTTCAGTGACTCTCAGCTGAGCGATTTTTCCTCCCAGGGGACATTGAGCAGTGTCTGGAGACAACTTTGATCGTCAAAATTTAGACATTTGCTACTGGCATCTCATGGGTAGAGGTCAGGGTTGCTGTTAAAATAAACATCCTACAATGCAGAGGACAGTCCCCCACCACAAAGAATCATCCAGCCCAAAATGTTAAGAGTGCCAACAAGACTGAGAAATTGCTGTCTATATTTCTGTAGGTCAGCTAACACCTTACTATGCAAAGTGTGATCCCCAGAAGACATGAGCATCACCTGGAAGCTTGTGAGTAATGCAGACTCTCAGGATGCATCCAGACACCCTGGGTTAGAATCTGCATTTTCATAAGACCACCCAGGTGATTTTTATGTATGCTCAGTTCTGAGAGGCATACCTAATGTTTTCTGAGACCCACAAAGGGCAAGGCAGGGTGATAAATGCTTCCAGTAGCCAAGTCTAGAAGAGATGTGTTTCGGCCCTGACTAGGTAATGCCTTTGAATTCACAAAAACTCACTTCTCTGTCTATTTTTGTTTTTAATTTTTACTGAAGTTTCTTTCACTCACTTCGTTGCTCCCTTTTCTTCCCTCCCCTTTTCTCTTCTACGGTAGTTACTTTGCTTCCTCAAAGATGTATCCATTGGTCTTCATCTCACGCATGTGCATTGCTCTTGCTAGGTCTTTCATTTTGAGCCACTCTTGATAGAAAAACAAAGCAAATGAAGCAGAAAACAAAACCCCACACAAACCGAGTCACTTATCTCTTTAATGAAAGGAAATGGTTCTAGAGGGAAAAGCGGTAGAATCTGGAATGCCAGCCATACTTTCTGAAACCTGATATAGTGCAATTAAATCCACCCTCTGCACTGAGCCTTCTATGTTGAGAAATTAAAAAGGGGCAATAAAGCTTATGCAGCAGTAATTCAATCAGAAGCCAGTGCAATCAGTCTCTTTGATAAACCTTTGGTCCACATAGCTTTGGGTTTTGAACAGGCAATCTAAAACTCTGGAAATAGACCATATTGCCTTATCAGCAACATTTCTGCTGAACCTAGGTATAACAGCAGAACTAATGAGGAAAAAAAAGTTAGTCTGTCCACCATGCAGTGTACCATAACATTAGGGAGTCTTTTAGATATCTTATTTAGAAATTCTCTCTTGAGCTAAAATGTTAAGCCATTAAAGCAAACTTTAGTTCAACTGGAACAACATTCACTAAAGGCTTACTGCTTTTATTCTTTGGATAAGAATTGTGGGAGATTAAAAAATATTAAGATACAATCCTTGCCAGTTTATAACCTGGTATTTGGGGTGGTGATGGTAGAGTATATAAACATACGTAGAAGTTTGCTTATGGTAAGTATATTAGTATGCATATCAACAAAGAGTGGTGGGAGTTTATAGAGAAGTATTCATATTTATTTTGTTATAGAAAAGTAGGTTTTAAATTTTACAAAAAGGGACTGAATAGACTACAGTTCCTACAGATCTGTGGTTTTCTCAGTGACATTTTATACTCTGTTAACAATTACATTAAATTTCTGGGAAATTTAACTAAGGAGCTTACGTAGACTAATATTCTTAGTTTATTACTCCTATTTACTCTTGTTTTCCCAAGAATTCCTTCATAGATATTTTTCAATTTTCTCATCACTTAATAACTTTTTTTTTAACCTTAAAACTATAGTAATACCAAAGCAAAGACTTATTCTTTTTGATTGTGGATCTAAGTTAGACATGAAGGACAGTGGCCAGGTAGCTCAGTTGGTTAGAGCATCATCCCATAAGCCAAGGCTGTAGGTTCGATTCCCTGTCAGTGCACATAGAAGAATTGACCAATGAATACATAAATAAGTGGAAAACAAATTGATGTTTCTCTCTCTTTATATCCTTTCTTCTCTCTAAAGTAAATCAATCAATAAAAATATTTATAAAACTCTGATATTGGGAAACAACAAATTTTATTAATAAGCTTGAAACAACAAAAACACCTTTTAAAAAAGACAGTGCAATTATTATGTAAATATTGAAGACCTGCTAAAAACAATACATTATGGGAGTTTTATCAATTAAATAAAATTTATCTTGCTTAGGGATGACTTTAAAAAATAATGCCCGTAATAGTCACCAAGCAAATTTCTTCACTTGGCATCTACAGTCACGTGCCATATAACAATGTTTTGGTCAGCTTTTACAATGGTGATTCCATAAGGTTAAAAAGAGCTGAACATTTCCTATTGCCTAATAACATCATAGCTGTTATAATGTTAGAGGGCAACATATTACTGTTTTGGGTCATCTCAGTCTCTTCATAGCAAGGCTACCAGCTAGAAATGCTTGGGGAACTCACGTGAGTCCAGTGTGAGCTTTCTATAGATGGCGCTCCTTTCTAAACCAATGTTATAACTGACTTGCTCTGGTGCTCTGGTGTTTCTTATTACAACTGCAAGATGGGAGAGAGAGAGAGAGAGAGAGAGAGAGAGAGAGAGAGAGAGAGAGAGAGAGAGAGAGAGAAAGAAAGAAAGATTGCCTAGAGTGATGAATGCACTCAGAAAGAGCCAGGAGGCTTTGGCTAGAAATAAATGACAAAGATTTATTCAAGGGTCTTAGCGTTTGCACACTGGAAACACACCAAGGCAAAAAATCCTAACATGTTCCCAAGAAAGAAAAATGAGGAGTTCTTGTTGTGTAAAAGCCACATCCTTGAGTATAATCAATCCTGAGTTCTTAGTCTTATGATTGGCTCAGGACGATTACCAGCCAGATGCCAGATGGTCTGGATGCTGGATACCAGGGTGGAGGATGAGTGCCAGGAGTCTGGTCGCATCCTGAGTCCTTTGGTGGGTAATCAGAGGGCCATTTGCAGTTTAATGCATGTCTAGGCTCCTAACTGCTCGCCTCCCTGCCTGCCTGCCAGCCTGATCGCCCCCTAACAGCTCCCCTGATGGACCAATTGATGACTAACTCCTCCCCTGCAGGCCTGATCACCCCCAACTTCCCTCCCCTGCTGGCCCGATTGCCCACAACTGCCCTCCCCTGCCATGACCTGCCGCCTCTGTGTGAGGGAACGGAGATGCTGGGATCGGCCTCCTCTGTGCCACGCAGAGCCGTGGGACCCCCCAGGCCTCACCGTGTAGAGTGGCTACTGGGCCCCACCTCCACTGTGCACAGCCATCTTGTAATGATGTCATGCGCGAGGACCACCTAGCCTTTAATTAGTATAGATTACTCCTGTCCTTGTGGTGATGCTAGTGTAAAACAAACCTACTGTAAACATATAGCATGTACCATGACAGTAGTTGGCCAGTGTGTGTAAGTGCATGTAACTGTACTCTATGATGCTTGCATGCTGATGAAATTGCCTACCGACACATTTCTCATCGTGTATCCCCTCATTAAGCAGCACATGAATGTACTGGAGATTTTACTAACAAAAACTCTAGAAATAATCTCCAACTTTTTCTGAGATCTAGCCAATATTCCAAAAGACATATGCTATTTGGAAATGACAATGAGACAGTCTTTTCGTCCGTTCTCCATGACCTTGCAAATGGCTGTTGGTGCCAAAATTACGTCAGTATTTGGACTGAATTTCTAAAGAAACCCATGGGAAGTTGAGTCATACCATAGCTTTGTTCAATGAGGCAACCACACGGGGAGGCTAATTTTCAAAAGAAGCCAGATGGAAGTGGATTTGCATGATAAGTTTCATGGGGCAGGGCTCACTTTTTGAAGCTGGTAGATGTGTCATCCCATGAGATGTCGAAGATCATTAGAGTAATCATGGAGGTGTGTTCACCGCCATACAAAACAGGTCCACTTCATTAATAATGCTGGCCTTTCATCTCCCCAGCACACTTGTATTTGTCCCAAACTCCATGAGCCACTTTCTCTCCAAATCACATCCTGTGTTTATCTCCACACATGGCTTTCCTGTAGCCTCCAGCCCTCCCTGCTGGTTGCTTTGGTCCGACATAAAAACTGGGAGAACCGGTGAGGTGGGTTTGTTTTGTTTTGTTTTTTAGTTGTTTTTAAACGAGATGAAGAAAAAAGTCTCTTTGGAATGCCGCTGGCTTACTGGCAAATCAGAAAGCTAGAAACCTGTGAAGAAACTCTTGAAAGGTGTTCAGAATGCTGTTTCTGAGAAAATAGATGTAAAGGAATCACATTTGGGGGAAATATTGATAGATATACTTTTGTTTTGTTCTGTGGCCATTTTCCCCTGTTCCAGTCTCTGACCTTCACGTTTGAACCGTGCTGACAAAAGCTGCAGGGAAGGGGAGGGTGGGTCCCATCTGGGCACCCTTTGGACCAAGCGCATCACCCATATTCTGCCAGGTACATCCTGGTCAGAACAGAGGAGAAAGAGGGGGTGCCCATTCTTCTAGGAAGAAGGAGGTAACAGAGGCCGAGGGAGCACCTGGTGAGACCAGGTGTCCGAGTGACTCCGGCTAGGCCAAAGTGCTGGAGGTGGAGACCTAAGATGGGGTGGGGCAGAGGTGAAAGAAAGGACATCTCATGAAATGATTCTCTTCATGACATTTTTGCAGAAGACCAAAGAAAACCAAGCAATGCTTCAAAGAAGGGGAGGGGCACTGTTTAATACACCAGCAGATTCAGGAAACAGCCTTCCAAATCTGAGTGAAGGAACATGCATGGGTTTTTCCTTTATATCCCCCTCCCTGTGGTCTTTGTCCCACAAACATGGGTTATGCTTCCAGTCCTTTTCACGGGCCTTGCAAAAAAGCCCCCAGGTGCTGGGGGTCTCCAGGCCAAACCTGATGGTCTGGCCTGGCACCAGCGTTAATAACCCTCCCTCCGGGGCAGTGCACTGTTCACAGTGACAGGTTCTGCAAGACCAGTATCTGGGAAGGAGAGAGGGACTTAATTATAGGTTATCAAGAATGTACACTGAGCTTGCTGACGTAGATTCAGATCACTATTCCCCAAATATCAGGATTACATTGGAATTAGCCCTTTTTAGCCTTCTCAACATCATGAGGAACTGCAGGGATGGGTAAAAACAGGCAGAGTGAGGGCCTGAGTCCTCAGACTATCCCTTTTCTATAAGTTTTCATGAATGGTATAGCGTACTATCTAGATAGCTAAAGGCATGGATGGGTGAACTTAATGGGGGGGGGGAGGGCTATTAATATGATTAGGACAAAGTGACACTCTAAGCAAGGATAGGGTGGCCTGCTTTGGCTGGAGACAGAGTGGAAGTTGAAGATCAGACTTCATCAGGCCTGACAGTTCCTCAGGCCCAGACCTCACAGTGGATGCCAGGTGGGGGTCCAGAGACTAGGAATAGGAGACGGGAGGCAGAGCAGGTGTATGTCAGCCCCAACACCGCACACTGAGCTGCCACCTTGGAGAAGAGCAGGGGAAATGGAGAAAGCTTACAATGCCAGCCTTCCCCCAGGAAGCCCAAGTTACCCAAAGACTCTGTGTATTTAATGGAGCCAGCCAACTGGATTCTATTTGTATTTTTCTTTCGAAGTGGGATAGGGGCCCGCAAGGAATAGCAGAGACTATAGAGCAGTGGTTCTCAACCTTCCTAATGCCTCGACCCTTTAATCAGTTCCTCATGTTGTGGTGACCCCCAACCATAACATTATTTTTGTTGCTACTTCATAACTGTAATTTTGACCCACATGTTGAGAACCGCTGCTATAGAGCCTAAGACCATTGGAAAACACAGATATTTACATTACAATTCATAACAGTAGCAAAATTACAGTGACTTACTTTTCTTAATCGAAAGTGCTCTCACCTCTCGGCATCTAGGCCAGTAGATCCCATCCTCTTTGGCTACTTAAGGGCCTGACTTTGGAAAGTCTCATCGGTTTCTGGCAGCATCCAGGTTTCCATGGCTACCGCTGAGAGCATACACATGTGCTATCATCCCCCACCCATCTTTTGAAAATCATTTCTTGACCTCATCATTCTGCAGCTCTTGCTGCATTTCTTGGTCCCCTTTCTATCAACGTTCCTTACGATGACTGCTATGCCCCCTGGCTCCCATTTCACACTGTCTCTGCCATCCTCTCTGGCCAGGCTTCCGAACCCACTGCCCCAGGAGCACTGCTCTCGTCAAGGCCATGGTGACCTGCCCTGCGGACACTAAGGGTCAGTCCTGGCCCTCAGCGTGTGACAACGGCCCACTTCCTGCTCCTGCAAACAGTTGCTTCCAAATACCTTATTGTTGGGTTTCCTCTTACCTCGCTGGTCACTTTCTCAGCCTTCTTTGCTGGTGTCTCCTCATCACCCTGACTTCTAGACAGATGTCACAGGGGTTGGTTTTCAGACCTCTTTTCTTCTCTCTCTGCACTCCTTCTCTTTATGATCTCAACCCCTCTCTGAGGTCTCTACAATTCACATTTCCAACTCCGACCTCTTCCTTGCATGCCAGTCTCCTGTACACAACTACCTACTCAGTTAGTTCATGGGCATGTCAAATTCTTTCCACTGCTGTCACCCTAGTCAATCCTTTCTCACCTAGTTTAGTTCATTGGCTTCCTAACTAGTCTTCCTGTTTCTATCCCTGTGCCTCTACAGTCCTTTCTAGAAATAGTAGTAGTCAGAGTGATTCTTTTTTTATGCATGTAGATCATATCTTGCCTATGCTTCAAACCCCAGCTTTTCTGCATCTCAGACTAAAAGCCCAAATCCTGATGCTGGCTGTCGGGGATCCCCACCCCTGACCGCCTCACTGCTCTCTACACACACTGGCTTCCTTGCTGCTTCTCACGAGGCAGACCTATTTCTGCCAGGACCCTTGCACTTGATGTTCCCTCTCTGTGTGGCATGATCTGTTTTCAGAACTCCCTAAGCTCTCTGCTCTGATTGGCCATGCATGTAGCCTGCACTGGCCACCTGCTTTTCCCCAGTGTCCTCCCTCCCTCCCAGCTTCATTTTCCTCTCAGTACCTACAGCCTCCTAGTGTGTATACATGACATGCATGCTCCAATATCCTCTCTGCTCCTCCCCTCTAGCGTGTAAGCTCCTAGAGGTGAGGGGTTTCTGTTCTCTTCATGACTGTTTGCAGGCCCCAGAAGAATGTCCTTCACATGTGGGTAACCAGTAAATATTTATTGAATGAAACCCTTCCCCCCCGACATGCTTTCTCTTGTAGGATATGATCAGCGGAGGGGATGAAATATTTGGAGTCAAGAATTAATCTGGTTGTCTTTTAAGATATTTTCCAGGAGTCAACTGTCTTTCCTCAGTGTCCACCAATGGTTTAGGAAGTTTCAGCTTATAAATCATACAGTAAACACCATTCTTTAAGTAATGGTAATTTCAGTAAGTCTATGCAGTAAGGAATGCTAATAAAGTCATAGTTTTCATCTAATTATTGAAATTCCATTTGTACATTTCCTGTGTTGAAAGAAGTAAAATAGAAAAAAATTAGAGTCATTTTTATATAGCATGGTGTTAGATACATAATGAAATATTTGTAACTCTACTCTTTGTAGGCGTTTTCAGAAAAATTCTTTCTAGGGAACATAAATTGAGCTGCCTGCCTGCTGTAGAAGCTCCTGATAGATGGGTTAATATTGCCCTCTAGTGGAAAAGATAAGACATGCATTACTGGAACCTGAAATTCATAAGACTCCATCCATTCTTTCAATCCAGGGAATACCTAGGGATTGATGTTTCCAATTTATCATCTGCTTTTTAAAGTGTTGGGTTAAAATTTATAATTTAATGTTTAAAATCAAAATATAAAATATTTAAACAATGAATGTACCAAAAACCAGACATGACCAGTCAACTTTTAAAAAGTGTTCATTCCTGGCCTGTGTAGGTCAGTGGTTAGAGTCTCAGCCCATGCACTGAAGGGTCTTGGATTTGATTCCCGGTCAAGGGCATGTGCTGGAGGCAATCAGTTGAAGTGTCTCTCTCACATCTCTCTCTCTCGGTTTCTTCCCCTCTTTCTGAAAAGCAATGGAAAAAAAATCCTCTGGTGAGGATCAACACACCCAAAAAATTCACACTTCATAACCAATGAACAAATGTAAATTAAGAAAAGAGTGGCATTGTTTTAATCTATGAAATCAGTAAAGAAGCTTGAAAATAAAGTGAAGGTGTGAGCAAAAGAGGCATTGGCATTGTTGGTAGGAGCAGAAGTTGGTACTGGTTCTCAACCTGGAATCCTTTGTGTGTATATTTGCCCTTTTTTCCTGAGGAGAGATAGAAGTCTCCTCCGATTTTCAAAGGAGCTCAGGTCCCCAAATGTTGCGAACAAATATCCAAATTATTTCCGGGGGGCAATTTGACAATGTGTGCATACAATCACACTGTGTGTCTTTCAGAGTTGTTTTGAATGCTTAACTACAAATCACCTCAATCTTCAACAATAGGAATGTTTCAAATAAATTACATTCCAGTCCTAGGATGGAGTCACTATGGTTATCAATAATAGTGCTGTAGAATTAATGATTTTTTTTTCACTTGTAAATTTTATTAGCAAATGAACTAGTAATGGAGGCTGGGTAAGGAAACAGAATTCCTGATTTTTAGTTAGTTTTTTTTTTTAAACTGCAAGTCACCAACTTCTCTAACACAATGGCACCATTGAAAGCCTTGGGTAAGTATGCCCATTTTTCTACCAGATTTTGTGTTTTAGGCAGGAACTTGCTCTTTGGGTGGTCAGCAGAGGTGGGGACAGGGAGGGACACACTTTGGTGATGTTGAAACACTGCACTGCTTACGAAGATACAATTCCTACCAAAGAGCAATCCTGACTCTGAAACACCATAAATACAGCAGTTACAACAAATGAAGCAGGGCAGGATCGTCAAGACACAAGATGAGAGAGAGAGAGAGAAAAAAAAAAAGGCAGGTGCAGGCCAGTCAGCAGCATTCTTTGGATTGAGTTTCTTCTCATTCATGTTTTCAATTGTGGGGCTTAAAAGGCCTGCAGCATCAGCTGCCGCCAGGTGTGTGTGTGTATGTGAGTGTGTGTGTGAGTGTGTGTGTCTGTGTGTCTGTGTGTGTGTGGTGTGTGTGTGTGCACGCACAAGGGGACGGTAGGCTGGGAGGCACAGAGGGAGGCCTCCTTTATTTTTACTGCAAACCTTTTGTGCATCCTGTGCTCCCCATTAAAAACAAAAACAAAACCTCTGTGTGTGGATCACTTCTTCAAACAATAGAAACAGAAAAGCACAATAAAAATGTTTTGCCATGACAAAGGCACTTGCAGGTCTCAGAGTCTGGCTCCCTCCTTTTTAATTTTATTTATGTATACTTTTTTTGTTTGTTAATTGGTTTCAGAGAGGGAGGCAGAAGGAGGGAGACAGAGAAACATCAGTGATGAGAGAGAATCATTGTTCAGCTGCCTCCTGCACGCCCTACCCTGGGGATGGAGCCCACAACCTGGGCATGTGCCCTGACCAGGAATTGAACTGCAACCCTCCTGGTTCATAGGTCGAGGCTCAACCACTGAACCCCACAGGCCAGTCTTAGCCCCCTTGTTTTGAGCAACATCAGCATGGTTGCGTTTTCAGCTGACGCCCATCCTGGGGCTTTGGGCAAGCTGTGCCACGTGTCTTACTTCCCACGCAAGGTTTCTGAAACCCCTTCTGGCCAGTGAAGTGATTGTTGGCTGAACTATTAATTGCAACAGAAGGAAGTGAACAATACATGTAAGACATCAAGTATGATGTTTCTACTTTTAAAAAATCAGACAAAAGATCTGTTCTGGAGGAAGGTCCTATCCTTTCTCTGAGTGTCCATAGTGCTACGCATTCAGGCTGCAGCCCAAATTGGTTGCTATGTGCTAGCAAAAAGGCTGACGACCAGAGTTATAATTAGGTCCTGCCTGTTTCCTTTGGAGTCTACAGTCCAGAAAGCTCACAGGAATGATGAGAGGTTCACAGCCTTCTGTGAGAGAATGAACTATGCCTTCCCCTCCCTCCCCCCCATATGTGAAGTCCTGCCCCCACCTCAGAAAGTGACCTTATTTGGAAAAAGGGTCCTTGCAGATGTAATTAGTTACATCTGGAGGAGGGTGGGCTTCAATCCAGTATTACTAGTGTTCTTTTAAAAGGACATTTGGACACAGAGAGAGCGCCATGTGATGATGAAAGCAGAGGTTGGGGTGATGGTTTGCAGACCCAGAGACACCCATGGTTGCCAGCAAAGCCCCGCCGGGCAGAGGCATGTGCCAGGTCCCCCTTCACCGCCTCGGAGGGAAATAACCTCGCTCACCCCTGATCCTGGACTCCCAGACTCCAGAACTGTGACCACGAGTTGTGTGGTCCCAGACATTGTTTGAGGTACTTTGTTACAGCAGCCCCAGCGAACGGATATTCCTTCCAATCCAAGTGGAATCAAGCAGCGGAATCGACCTGGAAAAGAGATGGCAAAATCACCCCCTCTTTTTAAAAAAAAATTTATACTTTCTTTAATGGTAAAAGAAGACTATGTGCTATTGGCAAACACAAGAGAGTCTGGCTTCCAAAGCATCAAGGGTTTAACAGGTGTGACCAAGTGAGCAGCGAGGACACGGGCCAGCCCCGGTGCTGGGTGCTTTGCGTAGATGACCTGTGATCCCAATGACACACACTGTTGACATAGTTCTCTTATTTCTACAGACAACTCCACCGAGTCTCAGAGGAATAAGTGATGATCCCGAGGCAGGCAGGGGTTAAGTTATGTTCAAGATTCGGGTCCAGGCTGTTTGGCAGACGTTGCCAGATCCGGAATTGCTAGAATTTAGGTTCACTAATGGTCATTTCAAGATGCTTATTCCAATACCCATTTAAGTACACAGGATTTACTCATCGTTTTAGATAAAACATAGAGTGGCAAAGATGCGGTGTGGATGGGTTGGATTGCCATCCAGTCTCCAGAACTTCAACTTCAACCAAGGGGTTACTGATTGCATGTCTCTCTCTCTCTCTCTCTCTCTCTCTCTCTGTATGTGTGTTGTAGATGGTGATCAGCTGAGTTTGGCATAACAGGGAGACTTGCACCTAACAAAACTGACATTTTCTATGAAAGGAGAGAATATGGCTACATTTCTTTAATGTATTTTTCATTGCTGTAAGGATGAAGATCAGGCTCTACTCTAGGACAGCCTTGGTGACATCTGGTGATTCTGTAACCTGACATCATTTTTTCAGATCAAGTGCACTTTCCTAGGTGAGAAATATCATTTTCTATTCACTTGTTAGGGTTAGGGTTAGGGTTAAGGTTAGGTTATATGAAATGTTTATAACAGCAATCAAATGGAAATACCACATGTTCTATAAAATTCTTACATGATGGTAACATTTATAATTTAATCGAATCCATACATGACATTTGACATATGAGAAAATGATGTACAATGATCACACTGAATGTTTTGAGGAATAGAAGTTGTCCATCTGACAACTCCACAAGATAAGAGAGCTTGCTTTTATTTTAGCATCCACTATATTTTAAGGTAGAATTTCACTTAAATGCCAAACATAGTTATTTTAAATACAAAATGAAATCTCATTTGCTTTCACCTTCAGTGATACTTTCTGATTTTTTAAATTAATTTTATACAGAGAGGAAGGGAGAGAGATGGAGTTAGAAACATCGATGAGAGAGAGTCATTGACCAGCTGCCTCTTGCACACCCCCTACTGGGGATATGCCCGCAACCAAGGTACATGCCCTTGACCGGAATTGAACCTAGGACCTTTCAGTCCCCAAGCTGACACTCTATCCATTGAGCCAAACTGGTTTCGGCATACTTTCTGATTTAATTTTGTATTCTGTTGGCACCTTTCCCATATTTGTGGGTAGTCAGGAAGGTAAGGATTAAAAAAAAAAAAAAAAGAAAAAAGATGCACAGATACTTTATTTATAATTTTTTTCAATTGGACCTAAATTAAAGTCTAGCAAATCTGTGGCATGTGAACACCCCATAAACAGTGGCAGGTTTATTCACACACTTCTCTCACATATTTTGGGAGATTTGTAATTTTGTCCCCAAATGACTTCTAACCATTATGCTTCCTTTATTTCTGTTACCGAGCAGCGCCTGTGAATAAGTAGGGGAAGCATTAAAGGCCCCTCCGGGGAGTAGAGGGTTTCTTTAAATCACTTTTACAGCGGCACTTCCCGCCCTGCTTTCTCCAGGTGTGTGCTTTCCAATTCACTAATACATGTTCCCTGATGAGCTGTCTGGGGGCCTATAACCCTGTTCCTGTTTTCGGTGCTGCCCGACTAGTTATTGGCCTTTGCAGCGCAACAAGGCCTTTGAAGCAAACCTCTTCTGTCCACACAGACTTGCTTTAAATAAAAACTCTGAAATGGGCCCAGGTGCAGATGGCTGGGCTTCCCCAGTTCCCAGCCTGCCGTAACCTCCACCGTGGCCACCACTGTCCACAGTGAGACAGATGGAGTGGAAAATAATAGCAATCTTCAAGAGGAGGATTCATGCATTGTTGGTTTCAGAGAACCAATCATTTAAAAACTATTTAGCACCACAAACCGTGTGCCATTTTAGAGAAACAAGAATAGATCAGAAGTGGTGTTTCTGAGGATTTAACTGGCTGGCTGGCTCCAGCAAGAATCCTGTGGTGGGCTAGGCACCTGCCTGTGCTTTAGAAAGACCACTGAAGCCACGCTGTGCTGGGAAACGAAGAAACCAAGAGAAAACCAGCATCAAGGCTCTTTTCTCTTTAGATGCCATCATGCATTGCTTAAATCCCAGTTTCCTTTACTAAAACAGGTTATTGTTATTGCATTGTGTACTTCAATAAAGTAAAAACGGGGGTAAAGATGATTATATGAACTTGATGAAATATTTCTTCATTTCCTCCTGCTGATGGTAGAGGCTGTGCTCACAACACAGGTTTTCAGTAAACGAATGCAGAGGACCCTTCAGGACCACAATGTGTATGTCCAGTATCTTTTCATTGAGAAGCTCCAGTTTAATAGCATAGATGGCACCATAGAGTTACCAATGAAACATTATTATCTATCTCAGTTTTGTTTTCTGATAAAAGGGGTTAAAAGATTATTAATCAGCCAAAACCGGTTTGGCTCAATGGATAGAGCATCAGCCTGTGGACTGAAGGGTCCCAGGTTCAATTCCAGTCAAGGGCATGTACTTTGGTTGCAGGCACATCCTCAGTAGGGGGTGTGCAAGAGGCAGCTGATTAATGATTCTCTCTCATCGATGTTTCTAACACTCTACCCCTCTCTCTTTCTCTCTGTAAAAAAAAAAAAAATCAATAAAATATATTAAAAAAAAAAAGATCATTAATCACTCATTAATCACATTCATCCCCAAGTTTACTCCACAAGAGTAGAGTAGAGTAGAGTGCATTCAGGAATTATTTTTTTAATAGAATTTTTAGGGATTTTTTTTTTCCAGGAAGATAGATAACTAAACCACATGCCCCCCCCCGCCCCCAGGCATGCTGTCTATTCTTTCAAATGCAAATGAATTAGTACTTTTCAAAAGGAGTTTGAGAAGGATTGTACTAAGCATGACTTTCCCTCCTCCCATTTGTGGCTTCTGAGAACATTGTGACAATGGTATTTTACCAGAGGGCTATTTAAAAAAAATATTTTTATTGATTTCAGAGAAGAAGAGAAAGAGAGGAAAAAAAAAACATTAATGATGAGTGAGAATCATTGATCAGCTGCCTCCTGCACACCCCACACTGGGGATCGAGCATGCAACCTGGGCATATGCCCTGACCGGGAATTGAACCGTGCGTGACCTTCTGGTTCACAGGTCAAAATTCAATCACTGAGCCATGCTGGCTGGGTGCAGAGGGCTGTTTTCTAAGTCAAATGTGAAAGGAACCAGAAGGACCACAACTCTCACTGGTGAGACCTTGAATTATGAGATGGGTAGTTAGTTATCGCAGGACTGAAACTTATCCTCTTCTAAGAGTTTGGGAGGTGAGTCCATAATCAAGTCTTTGGTTGAAGTAGAAGATCATCAACACCATAGAACCCTTTCTTGGGACATTGTAAGGGGAGACAGAAGAAGAACCAGGAGGTGAGAAGTCTTCCTATGGGAAGATATTTTCAGTGAAGGGACTTGAAGAAGCATCTATAGCAGCTAGATCCTCTATTGTGACCCCTTTCAGAAAAGTGTCTGAACATGCCTGGGCTGCCTGTGAGCTAGCTGTGGACCACTGACTTGCTAAGGGGGAAGGCCGGCCTGTCTATCCAACCCTCCCAGCCTTTCTAGGGAATCATGTCAGAGTTTTGTGGGGGAATTACAAGAGCCAGGGAAGGCCCGTCCCAAAGCCACTGCTTAGGGCAGACCAGCCTGGCCTCCTGTCAGTGCTGATTTCTAGAAATACCTCCTTCCCCTCTGGTCTTCTCAGGCTTTCCAATGACATTGCAGCCTAATTCCCTGCATTCATTTCTTCTGTTTTAAGTAAAAGTGCTTTCTAATTTTCTGACTGAACTCTTGGCCGATACCCCTATTTCAAGCTCTTCTGGGCAGCTCAGAGGATGAGAGAGCTACCAAGCCCAGAAGGCCTCCACAAGCTCTTTGGAAATGAAGATGGGTGGGCCTGAGGAGATTTATCCAGATTTATCTTCCCAGGGTTAGGAGACACTGCTGGGACGCACAGAATATTGTGGACTTGCTCCAAAGAACCAGGGCCATGTTAATTAGAGAAAAGAAACAACATGGATGAGAAGCATCAGAAAATAGCTCTAAGCCTTTCAGGAAAGAGCACTTGCTAGTGAAATGTGGGCCAATAGTCAATCCTTAACTGTGCTTCTCACCTCTTGTATCTTAATCCTCACCCAAGGATATTTCCCATTGATTTATAGAGAGAGTGAGAGGGAAGAGGAAGAGACAGAGAGGTGCATGCCTTGAGTGAAATCGAACTCGGGCCCCTTCAGTCCACAGGTTGGCGTACTATCCACTGAGCCAAACTGGTTAGGCGTCTCCTCCTCTCTTTACAGAGGATGAGTGTGGGGAATGGGAGCACCAGGGGCATGGGGAAGGGGGCGTGTCTGCTGTTCTATGAGCTGTTCAGAAACCTGAGGGGCAGGAGAAGCAGTCTTTGGGCCACGACAGAAAGTTCCTCGCACTCGATCAGCCAGGCAGGGGTGGCCATGTTTATATGGGTCAATGATGAGACACACAGGTGTCTCAAAAAATGTGTAGGCACTTTGAATTATTATAAAGTCAATGTTTGTTAACATACAGTTCATTTTCAAAATTTAAAAGAACCTACAGAAATGAATCAATACCTGTTTACAAACTGATGATCATTCTGGTCCAGACACTGATGATAACATGAAGCAATGGAATCGCAAACATCAAGAATCATTTTGTTCAGTATTTGTGTGCCCTCCATTCGTCGACTGTTGCTGATTTGGTACCACAAACATTATCTTTTATGTATCCCCATTAAACAAGTCTAGTGGCACTTTAGGATACATTTTCTTTGTTCAAAGCTTAGGCTGGCTTCAGACATTATTTTAAATCAGTTAAACCTGAAAAGGAGTGAAAATTAAATGAGTTACCTGCTGTTAAAGTGTGCACACATTTTGGGGGACACCCTATATATTTAATTCGTTTTCTCTTTTATCACCAGCACAAAAGCTGGAATGCTTTCCATGTGGCTGGGTTCTTGCCAATAAAATCCCAAATCCAATAAAACTAGGCAACTCTTTTATATATATATATATATATATATATATATATATATATATATATATATATATATATATATATATATATTGATTTTTACAGAGAGGAAGAGAGAGTTAGAAACATCGATGAGAGAGAATCATCGATCAGCTGCCTCTTGCACACCCCCTACTGGGGATGTGCCCGCAACCAAGGCACATACCCTTGACTGGAATTGAACCCGGGACCCTTCAGTCTGTAGGCTGACACTCTATCCACTAAGCCAAACTGGTTTCGGCTAGGCAACTTTTTGTGTCTGACCATCCTGAAACTCACTGGGAGGTCTCAGGAAAAAGTCTTGATTTGAAAAGATTAGGATTTCAGAAATACTTGGTGTTGACCCAAGACAAAAACCTTGCCTCCTACCGTGTTTCCCCGAAAATAAAACATCCTCCAAAAATAAGACCTACTTACAGGTTTCCTTCTGAGTGAAATATAAGGCAGTGTTTCCCAACCTTCTCTCATGATGAGAATCACCTGGTGGAGTTGTTAAAACACAGATTCCTGAATCCCAACTAAGAAGTGCTAAACTAGAATTTTTGGGAACATATAGGTAAAATTGTATACTTAACTAGTGCTCTAACACAGATGTTATATACAGAGCACTAAGTTAGGTATGCAATTTTACCTATATGTTCCCAAAAATTCTAGTTTAGCACTTCTTAGTTGGGATTCAGGAATCTGTGTTTTAACAACTCCACCAGGTGATTCTCATCATGAGAGAAGGTTGGGAAACACTGATATAAGGCATCCCTCAGAAAATAAGAACCCCCTAGGCTAAACATGAGAGATTTGGTCCACTGATTCTGAAAGAAATGGAGTCACAAGAAATTCACCAGGAAATTTAGGAATTGCATTGTTATGATGATGTTCCAGAAGATGATGATATGATTGTCATTGAATAAATAAGTAAATTCTTGATACTGTAGGATTCACAGTTTGTCTGGTTTGTGTTGACAACTACCATACTACCATACTGTATACAGGTAATAAATTTCCTTTATTTTCATTTAACAATAAATGTGTATCGTATTCTTCTTCATGGAAAAATAAGGCATCCCCTGAAAATAAGACCTAGCACATCTTTGGGAGCAAAAATTAATATAAGACACTGTCTTATTTTCAGGGAAACAGGGTACTAGGATGCTAACTGCACCAGAGAGGTCCTGAGGAGGCCACAGGCCCTGGGAATGGTCAAGCTGGGAGTAGCTGAGAGAAGGGGAAGGTAATTGAGGCAGTGTCTTTCCTAAATTATGTGACTCACTCACTGTGTAACTGCTGACATTTCTCCTGATATTCCACAGCTGATCTTGGAGCTGCCACAATAGGTTCTTTAACAAGACTAAAAATGTTTTTTTTTTAATGTAGCCAGCTCCTGGTTTTTGTCTGCTATGTGCACATTGATGCCATCAAAGGAAAAAGTCCCATTTCTCTGTTGGAAATTGGAAAGGTTGTCAACAGCTTCAAAATAGTGCAGTGTTTCTGAGCCAAACAAAGCTTTGCCTGCAAGAGAAATCGTGATACCCCCTGTTCAGACGGGTCCCTGGATGCCTGGCTCTGCACTTGGCTTTCCTGCAGGGTGACATATCAGAGTGACTCACTGCTTCTGACACGGGCATGTGTTGGCATCAAAATCCTGTCAAAAATCCCAAGAGAGTTTGTGCTTACTGCTATGAAAGGTGTCAGATTCCTAGCTAGCATCTTTTCAAGAGGTTTTGTCAAGAAATGGGAGCCAGCTACAAAGTTCTTCTCTATTATATATCATTTATTGGTTTCCCAAGAGTGAATCAGGAAACAAGCGTTGGATATCAGATGGAAGTTTCTTTTGAGAGAAAAAGAAAATAAATCTACTCCCAGAGTCGTTTTGGCATGGGAATAGCTTATTTATGGCCTAGCTTACCTGGCAAATATTTTTGGTCACATATTTGAGTAAATCTTTTGATTCAAGGTTCTGCAGTGATGATTATAGGTGCCACTGAAAAATTGCAATGTCTTTGACCAGGTGCTGCTGGAGATGGCTTAGTGTGTGAGTGTAATGATGCTGGAAAGATGTATTTTTGTAGTCTGAAAATGGGGATGCTGGGGAGGTAGCACTGTATAGATTCCTGGCAATATGGTTGAGATTGTTTGAAAATTATTTTGGGTGGGTAACCTTAAAATAGGAGTTTGGATTTGAAATGCCTTCCTTGGTGATAAAGGTAGCACCAATTTTTCAGACTTTGCTAAAGATACTGAGAGTCTGTGATAATTATATGTGTCTAACTTGATTGGATCATGACGTACCAAGATACGTGGCCAAACGTCTTTCTGAGTGTTTCTGTGAGGGTATTTTTGGTTGAGATTAACATGAAAGTTGAGTGAGTAAAGCAGACTGCCCCTCCTACTGTGGGTGGGCCTCCTCTAATGAAAAAAAATTGAACCCTCCCTTGAATAAGACAGAGTTCTTCCTGCCTAACTGCCTTCTAAAGGGAATATCACTTCTTCTTCTTCTTCTTTTTTTTTTCCTGCCTTTGAACTTAAATAGAAACATTGATACTTCCTGGGTCTCAAACCTGCTGGCCTTTGGACTGGAAGTACACCATTAAATGTTTGGGGACTTGCTAGCTTCCAAAATCATGTGAGCCAATGTCTTATTCTCTCTCTCTCTCTCTCTCTCTCTCTCTCTCTCTCTCTCTCTCTCTCTCTCTCATCTACCTCTATCTCTATTTATCGCTATCTCTCTAACTCTTATCTCCTTTGGTTCCATTTCTCTGGAAAATCCTGACTACTACAGGTACCATCACTGATGTGAGGACAGAAGAGGTGACTTGATTGATTTATGGCCAATTCAGAGTCCTGGGGAATCCTAGTGTGTGCTTGACACAAGATTATTTTAATCTTGCAAATCCAGTGATGGTAGTTTTAATTCCATTTACTATAGAGAAAATGCTATAATTTTCAGAGATGGCCCCAAAACTCCTCATAGAAATAATCCTCTTTGTTGGGAATTATACTTCTATAAATGAGTCACTGGGATAGATTTTTTTTACATTTCTGTTTTACCCAAATGCTGGACATGGTGACTTGCCCCTCCATACTCCAACTCCCTCTCTGAGGTACTTTTACAAATCCTGGGCTTTTGAAAAATGAAGTGTCTAGATGACGCATTTTGGATAGGGGGAGCTGAGATAAATGTCCTGCTGGTGGATGATTCATAAGTGAGTCTACTTCCCAGTCAACAATGGGAAGAAAGCTAACATAGCCTCTCAGTGGAGTTATTGGCAGGACTGTGGGTGATGAGTGGGCATTGACTTAGCTTGCACTGGGCTCTCTGTAGAAGGCACTTTAGAGATAGGACTCCCCTTGGTGGGACTCTGCTCCCCCCGCCCCTCCCCCCACCTCCCCTCAAATGATGCTCTAGTACACGCCCTCTTCCCTGTCACCTCCTTACTCAGGTAACCCTCATTTAAAGTAGTTCCCATGGAGATTTGAGAGTGGAATTGTCCGCCTCTCCTTCAGTTTTCTTTTTAATAAATTATGATGATTAATTCCATGCCCTGTTTTCTTCAAGGCTTTCCTGTTTCCACTTAGCAGCCCACTGTAGATGTAAAACAGAAACCCAACAGAAAACCAAAAAACTACAGCATGTTCTTTGTTTTTTATGCCTGCCTTTATAATAGTAATTTTTCCCCCAAGGCAAATTGGCTGCTTTTGGCGGACTGGGGAGGGCCAGTACAAGGAAGTGGTACAAGAACAACAAAAATAAGTCACAAAGATTATCTCTAGGTCAAAAGGGAGCCCCTTGGTGCCTAGATCTCAAGTGAATCCCAAAATTTACAGAATGGCCCAAACTGCTTCAGAAAGAGAAAAACTTAGAACCAACAAAATGGTACAGCATTGGTTGACATTGCTTGATGTGACCCTTCTGTGGAACCCTTCCCCAACACCCCCCACACCCACCAAAATCAATCAAATCTATTAAGGTCTTAAAAGCTGGTGTAAGAAGTGGCTAAGCTGGCCTCATTGTGGGGTGGGATAAGGCAGGATGTGAGGACATCAGAACTTAGAAGTGAGGTCAGGCAGATGCCAGGGGCTGCAGTATCAGCAGGAACCCTGAGATGGGGCTTTGGATTTCCTGAGCTATGAAATTAGAAAGCACAGGGAAATTTTACACGAAGATCAAGGGGGCAGGGAGACCTCCAGCTGACTTGAGAATTATAATAGTTCACCTCTTTGTGATTAAGCAGTTACTCAAAACCAGAAATGGAAGCAAGTTGAATATTGAAGCTGACAAGTGTGTTATGTCAAAGATCACTGTAATTTTAATGTCTTATCCTTGACAGATAACTTCAGAGTTCTAACTTCTGAGCAGTCATCAAGCTAATTTTTATTTCATTTGAACAATTTCTATTTCTACAATGTGAAGGGCCCCCTCTTAATGTGATGCCCTTGGTTGTATATAGCTTGCTATGGTAAGAATAGGAAAAACAAATTTTTCATTGTATATTTAGTAAGGTCACTGCCATTTTTCTCACACTATCTCCTTTGTGAGTTTTCATTATCTTGGTGCCCTTTTACGCTGGGGTACTAGGGATGTTTATTCTAACAATATAAGTTCATGCATACATTGCACTTTTAGTACTACCAATTTTTGATTTATTTAATGTTCTCAAGAAGTTAATTAATTCTGCAATAAAGAGAGAGAGCCGAAACCGGTTTGGCTCAATGGATAGAGCGTCGGCTTGGGGACTGAAGGGTCCCGGGTTCGATTCCGGTCAAGGGCATGTACCTTGGTTGCAGGCATATCCCCAGTAGGAGGGTGTGCAAGAGGCAGCTGATCAATGACTCTCTCTCATCAATGTTTCTAACTCACTATCTCTCTCCCTTCCTCTCAGTAAAAAATCAATAAAATATATTAAAGAGAGAGAGAGAGAGAGAGAGAGAGAGAGAGAGAGAGAGAGAGAGAGAGAGAGGAAAGTGGAGAGACAGAATGTACCAGTCAAGGCTGATAAAGCAGAAGAGGATTTTTATTGAAAACATGTGATATTGTTTCCAGAGCATCCAGGAGGACTGATGACCAAGCCTCATAAATTGGCAGGAACAGTGGTAGACTATGCGATCAGAGCCATGGCCATGACTGCACCCCCATGACCCAAATCAGGGAGGAATCACTGCCTTTCAGGGCCCAGGACACCTCAGTGTAGAGAGTGCCTGGGAAAGGCCCCTGAGCTGATTGTCATCTAAATCTAGTGGCACTTGGCAGAGCCATATCCTGGAAACATACCTTGCCAGAGGCAGGTGTGTTGTCAGTCTGACCTTTAGCTCAGGTGCCAGGGGGTGAATTTCATTATCTAAATCCAGCCAGCACCACGAACAAACACAATTATCTGGGCCCACCCAGAAGTGAATATTACAAAGAAGCCACAAGAATGCACATATTTTCTTTATCTTAAATTTTAGAAAAACTTCCTTGTACCTTACTGTATAAAATAAATGTGCTGTATCAGCTCTGGGTCTCTGTCCATCAGAGGACAGCTGTCCCACCTGGTCCCAGCTTTCCCTACTGTCTTTGTGTCTCTTTCATTTTCTCAACCCCCTGTTGCCCCTACTCAGGACTCCTGTCTGCTCTCTAGCTGTGCTGGTCATGGAAAAGGGAGAAATATTTATACCTGGCTCCTGGATCCAGGGACCTGAATACTGGGGAACTCTCAAAAGTCAGGCGAGGGAACACTCTGGGAGTGGGTGCACAAGAAACTCAAGAAGAAAGTTAGGTAAGGAGCATAAGGTAAGAACTGGGTGTAAAACATGAGATATTCAGGGTCTCAGAAAAAAAGACCTCTACTCTCAAATACTTAAAACTATGCTCAAAACTCGAGGATGCTCTGTTAAGCGTAGTCAGATCCTTGATTTCTTAATTTTTTTTGTTTTTTTTTAAATGAAATTTGCCCTTGGTTTCCTAAAGAAAAAAACCATCAATTTTCAAACATGGGAAAAGGTTGGAAAGCAGTTGCATGACTGATACACAGCAGGAGGTCCAGAGAAGAGTCCTATTCCTACATTCACACTATAGTCTTTAATTCGTGATTGCTTTGATCCAGAGCAGGAGAGTTTAAGAATATCTAAGCAAGGCGTGGCCACAGCTTTACTGCCTACAGTGGAGAGGTGAGAATCTCTAAAAATACCACTTCCACTCTCTGCACTCCCTCTGCCTCTGCCTGTTGCTTCTGTGGCCGCAGTCAAGAGCCACCTGATAATGATTTACGTTGTAATTATGAGCAGGAGCTAGAGTTTGAGGTAGAGCGGGACAGCATCACTGAGCGGGATGACTCAGATATTATAATAAGAAAGGTTTTGCTTGCAGCTGCCCAACCTTTATAACTGGATGCAGGTGCTTGGCCGAAAGTGAAAGCGACTTTATATTTCACTTTGCTGAAGGCTCAAACTACTTGTAGTGGGCTGAACCAAGTAGAAAGGATTAAAGGAATTTCTCAGCAGCTACCAATAATTCTTTATCTTAAAAGATCCTTTTCCTTCCCTCCCAGGCCACCAGAGACTCTTGGCTGGTGGGATTTCTATGTGTCTGGATTGTAACTTTAATTTGCTTTTCTCTGATTTGTTATTTTGATATGCTGTGTTAAAATTTTAAGATTCTAAGATAATTTGGCCACTATGCCACCAGAAACCAGCTTTTTTTTTAGGCTGTGAAAGAAGTTGGAGCCACAGCAGTAACCTTAGCATGTTATCTCTAAGGAAAACCTGGCAGTTTTAAATCCAAATGGCCACAAGGCCTGGGAACGGGCTATAAGGTTTGCTCCCTTCGTCCCCCTTGCTGCTCTTCAATGTCGTTTACCTACACATAACTTTCCAAAGTCTGTATTAGCTTAAAGACTTTGGGGCATTGCTAGGTTAAATAATAAACATCTAAATATTTCATTTATTTTTAAAGATTTTTTTTTTTATTGATTTCAGAGAGGAAGGGGGGGGAGAGAGAGAGAGAGAGAGAGAGAGAGAGAGAGAGAGAGAGAGAGAGAGAGAGAGAGAGAGAGAGACATCAATAATGAGAGAATCATTGATCAGCATGCCCCCTACTGGGGATGGAGCCCACAACCTGGGCATGTGCCCTTGAATGGAATAATCGAACCTGAGACCCTTCCGTCTGCAGGCCAATGCTCTATCCACTCAGCCAAATTGGCTAGGGCAACATCTAAATATTTTAAAATAACATATAATACTAAAACATTAATTGCTAGATAAGTTTTAATTCACCTGCTCTTAGCTTTTATTACAGAAGGCCTCTTGTACTTTGTTAAAGGCATATTTTCTTGAAAATAAAAGTACATTTAAAATGTGTTCATAAATGTCAATCTAAGAAATACTGGCTATTTATTTTTTAATTAGCATTGAAAAATTAAGGTTTCTAAGAACGCTAATACATTTTAAAGAAAAAAGGAAAGGTCTGTGCACATTGCTGATGGTAGGACAGAAAGAAAGAATATTATGGTAGAAATACTTAATGGGAGGACTGAGGCATGGTTATGCATTTTTGAAGGACACTGAAGGAAGGTTTGGAGGCTAATTTGAACGAGTGAAATTTGTGAAGGTTGTGTATGTGATAAGAAGGAAAAGAGAAATGCTAAAAGGAAATAGATTAAATGATACAGGCCAGTAAGCCAGGACAAGCAGAAGTGGGAAACAGATATTTAAACAGCAGATTGAAACCATCTAGAAAACCCTGTCTTCCCTAAATAAGGACACTTAAAAGTCAGTGACTTATATTTTGCCTCCCCAAACAAAGGGTAAATAGCTTATGTCAAAGTACTCCAGGAGACTGATAGCAGAAATCCAATCAGTGTCATTTGCTGTCCACACCCAAGGACAAATGAAGTTAGAAAATAAGCCTTATTTTGGTTAGTTTATTTTTTTCTAGTAAAATAATTATGTTGTATTAGTCAGGTATTTAAAAATATTTTAGTCATAGGAACTGAAGTTTACTAGCCTATGTTCCTGTCAAATACACTTTAATATGGTATAATCCTTTGGTTAAAATCAAGCTTGACAATCCTTCAAAGGTTTGAATTTTAAGAAACTTTTCTTGATCTAGACTTGACTTTAAATCATCCCAATAGACTCTAAAAGGCCTCAAATGTTTCTTTTCTCTCATAAAGGAAAGCACAAAGCATGTAAATTAACCACTGCCTAGTGCTTTTCCAGTCACGGGATGGCCCCTAGAGATAAAAACAGATAATGGACCTGCCTATACTAGCTCCTCCTTTCAGCAGTTTTGCAAGCAATACCAACTAGTACATAAAACAGGAATTCCATATAATCCCCAAGGACAGGCAATTGTAGAAAGAGCTAATTGAACCTTAAAGACTCAATTATAAAAACAGAAAGGGGGAGAGGGGTATTATCCTACTCCACAGAATCAGTTAAACCATGCTCTTTACACTTTAAATTTTTTAAATGGTGACAATGAGGGTTGCACAGCAGCTGAGAGGCATCAAGCTCTGGGTGCCATAGCATCAGCCGGTATGGCACGATGGAAGAATTTACAAACAGGACAGTGGAGAGGGCCAGATCCAGTAATGATGTGGGGAAGAGGCCACGTTTGTATCTTTCCAAAAGGTGCTTCTAACTGATCTGGGTGTCAGAGCGAGTGGTGCGTCACAACCATGGACCTGGGAGAACAGCTCATCCCGCCGTTCAAAAAGCTAAAGATCACACCTCCCGAGATGATGCCAGATCATCCACCAACCCCGAAGAAGGAGAAAAGCAGAAGACAGGTGACCAAGGCCACCTGAGAAGCTAGTGTTCCCTCTTGGGGTCAACTGAAGAAGCTGACCATCAATGCTCGAGAGGTGGTGAAAAAACAGAGGGTTCAGAAAACTCCCTCCACTCTTTTTGTTGTTATGCTAGCACTTGTCAGCGGCCAGGTAAGGATGGCTGCAGCAGAAACTTACTGGACATATGTTCCAGACCCCACTGTGGTCAGTCCAGCCACCTGGACCCGAGAATCAGTGCCAGTGTTTACTAACAACACCAATATGATTGGGGGTAGCTCCGACAAGCACAGAACTCCTTCCCATGGTAATTATACTTACAATGGCTTGAGTGGGGAGCTCCCTATTGGTTTATCTAAAAAGGGGACTTCAGGATGTCTGCATCTTGGCCAAGAAAATAAGACGTCCTATGGAGGCACAGACGTTGCTAACATTGCAGGCCCCTGGGATATGGGAAAATATATTCAGACAGTTACTAAACTGGGGTTTCCTAAGGCTGTCTGATAAGCATCCACTGCTTTCTTACTGTCCTAATAGTATCACAACTGAGCTGGGAGCATTTCCTCAATGGCAAGATTGCGCCAACCCTGTACCAGTGAGACATAATATTTCTGGCTCTGACTTGTATGTATTGGATTGGTCTCACAGGCTTGATGCTAACCATCCCCATTACAAGCCTATGTCGCCAGGAGGGCTTGTGGGTAATGCCCTGACCACAGAAATAGGAGGTTTACAAAAAGATCTTTGGCGTTTAACTGCTGCCCTTGACTTGCTTAATTTTATTGGCTCTTTCTTAGCTAACATTAAAGGAGCATGTTCATCGAGCCCTTGCTATGACTTACAAGCCTGTGTCCAGCCTCGATATGTATTGGTGACTGGAAATGTGAACATCACCAGGTTGGACATCCATTATGCTGTCTAATGCCATCACTGTAACCTTACCAGCTGTGTCTCCAGGCATAATCCTAAATGAAGATATATTAATTTTAAAGCAGTCTTCTTTTATTATGCTTCCTACTAACATAACAGGAAAATGGTATTATGATGTGGGCCTCCAGGCATTGCAGGAATTACATTATCAGCTGTCCCAAGAAAAGCGTGCTTTGGGACTTAATATTTTTGGTATTGTTTCTCTAGTTACTGTTATTGCATCTGCTGTAACTGCTTCTCTTGCATTGACCCAAAACATCCAGAATGTGAAATTTGTCAATGAATTGGCTCAGAACACCTCAACTACATTTCATGATCAAGAAGATATAGACAAAAGGCTAGAAACAAAGTTAAATGCTTTGGAAGCTGTAGTAATAGGCCTAGGCAATCAATTAGAAAGAGTCAAGATTAGACAGCAGTTGCAATGCCATGCTGCTTTTACATATATTTGTGTGACTTCAGCCCACTGTGACAGTTCTCTGGGATTGTAGTAAAATTAAAATGCACCTAGAGGGAATATGACATCATCATAATATCAGTATAGACCTAGTACGGCTACAGAAACATGTGTAAGACATTCAGAATAGTCATGATGAAATTATTTCTCCAGCAAAACTGCTGGATGATTTAAGAATTGCTGGATGATTTAAAAGAATTTAATCTATGAAAAATGTAAAAAAAACAACACATCACCTTGTACCTAATAGAATTCTTTTGTGTACCACTAATTTTATCTTGTTTTCTTTTAGTTAGCAGTAAGTTCCTGTGATCTCAAGTCCGAAGGCTCCAATTAGATGTCCATAAGCTACATTTAAAATATAAAAAATGGGGAGATGTAGAGAGCGTCTTGGAAAGGCCCCTGAGCTGATTGTCATCTGAATCCAGTGACACCTGACAGAGTCATGCCCTGGAAACATACCTTGCCAGAGGCAGGTGTGTTGTCAGTCTGACCTTTAGCTCAAGCACCAGGGGGTGGATTTCATTAGTTAAATCCAGCCAGGTACCACGAACAAACACAATTATCCAGCCCACCCAGAAGTGAAGATTACAAAGAAGCCACAAGAATGCACATATTTTCTTTATCTTAAACCTTAGTAAAACTTCCTGGTATCTTACTATATAAAATAAACATGGGCTCTAGGTCTCTGTCTCTCCATCAGAGGACAGCTGTCCCACCTGGTCCCAGCTTTCCCTACTGTCTTTGTGTCTGTCTCTTTCATTTTCTCAATCCCCCGTTGCCCCTACTCAGGATTCCTGTCTGCTCTCTAGCCGAGCTGGTCATGGAAAAAAGAGAAATATTTATACCTTATTACAGCTGCCAAAGGCACCGAAATTGCACACATTTGCTACTGTTCCTGCCTCTCAAATGGATAATGCCAGGCTGCTGCACTGAACTGGCCAAATCTTCCATAAGTCCATACCCTAACTGTCAGGGAGGGGCCGTGGGGGGAGGGGACTGGGAACAAACACCCGACATTTGTGGCTTCTATAGTGAATAGTAAGCTTGAGCAATCCCTGTGATTAATAATGGGGGTACTATGCCAAGAATTCAAAAGAAAAAGTAAATTACAATTATATATAATATTGAGAGAAATTATTTTTTTTATAAAAAGTTTTTTTCTATGTTGCCTATGTGAAAGTGATACACATTTAAATCAGTAACATAAATTGTGTTTAAAAGTGGGCATGAGAATTTTTAAATACATTTTTGGGGAGAAGATTGAGAGGTTTCATGAACTTTTCAAAAAGCCCGTGTCTTCTCATACTTTCCCCAAAGCCAAATTTTCTTTATCATTGCCATCATCTAAAGAGTTTGAACAGCCGAGACCGGTTTGGCTCAATGGATAGAGCGTCGGCTTGGGGACTGAAGGGTCCTGGGTTCGATTCCAGTCAAAGGCATGTACTTTGATTGCGGGCATATCCCCAGTAGGGGCTGTGCAAGAGGCAGCTGATCGATGACTCTCTCTCATTGATGTTTCTAACTATCTCTCTCCCTTCCTCTCTGTACAAAATCAATAAAATATATTTAAAAAAAAAAAGAGTTTGAACACATCACACTCACAGTGTTCCTTAACATATTAAAACACACTTAAACTCTCTCATAATATAATGCAAATTTAAGTTGTGGTAAGATACCATTTATTACCAATCAAATTGGCAAAACCTAAAAGTTTGACAACACAGTATTAGTGAAGCTCTTGGGAAACCTGCTCTTTCTTACATTGCTAATGGGAATACAACAGTGTCTGACTCCTGGGAGGAAAGTTGGCAGAATTACACATGCATAATTCTTCTAGGAATCAGTGTTACAGATACATTGGCAAATGCACAAAATGACATATGCCCAGAGCTACTCATTGTGGCATTACTTGTAATGCTGAATGTGGTAGGCAGAATTCTAAGACAGAACCAAGATCCTCAACCTCTTTCTCTTCCATTCTTGTCTTGTGTAACCCCCTCCTTGAGTACAAACAGAATCTGTGAATATGATTAGATATTACTCTTAGAATTAGACTTCATTATATAGCACATTCAGATGTAATCCAGGTTTCTAATTACTTGACTTTGAGTTAATTAAACATAATGTTGAGTGGGCCTGTAATAAATGTATTTTTATTGATTTTGGAGAGGAAGGGGGAAGGAGAGAGAGATAAAGATAGAAACATCATTGATTAGAGAAAATCACTGATTGGCTACTTCCTGAATGCCCCCTACTAGAGATTGAGCCCCAAACTTGGGTATCAAACCATGACCTTCTGGTTCATAGGTCAATGTCAATCACTGAACCCCACCGGTCGGGCTTAGGTGACTCTTTTAAAAAGAGATTCTCTTGATGGCTTTGGATTTGTGAGATGACTACCCTGGAGGAGATCTTGTGATAAAGACCAAAGGGAGGCTCTTAGCTTCTGAGGCTCAACTGACAGAGCAAGAAAATGGGGACTGGGATTTCAACCACAAGTAACTGAATTCTTTATCAACTAGTGAACTTGGAAGAAGACTCTAAGCTTCACCTGAGATCACAGCCTTGGCCCACGTTTTGATTTCATCTTGATGGGATGCTGAGGAGAAGACTCAGATAACCTGTGTCCAGACTGCTCACCTAGAAAACTGAGATAATGCATTTTTGTTGTTTTAACTTTGTGGTAATTCATTATGCAGCAATAGAAAACTAATAGAAAACACTACCCAAATGTCTGTCAATAGGGGACAGATTGAGTAGACCAGTGGTCGGCAAACCGCGGCTCTTGAGTGGCCCTTGAGTGTGTCCCTTCCACAAAATACCACATATGGGCACACATGTACAGTGCAATTGAAACTTCACGGCCCATGCACAGAAGTCAATTTTCGGCTCTCAAAAGAAATTTCAATCATTGTACTGTTGATATTTGGCTCTGTTGACAAATGAGTTTGCCAATGACCACTGGAGTAGACCATTGTATAGCCACACAATGGAGTATTATGTAGTCATAAAAAGGGATAAAGAAGAGATAGGTGAGGAATGGTGTTTCCATTTGCTACCTTCTGCTCTAACCAACTGAGTTACCTGGCCAAGCTAAAGCATAATCTTTTGATTGTTGCTTCCTAGTGGGGTTTATCTAATAACAGATTTCTAAATGTGCCCTAGGCAACCACTCTATTCCAAGTAGGATAAACACAAAGAGGGCCATATCCAGACACATTCATTAAAGACATTGAAAGTCAAGACAAAATATTGAGAGGTGAGAGGAACGTGACTCTTCTCATGCAATGGAATTCTAATAAAGATCAGTAGATGACTGCTCATCAGAAATCAAGCAGGCCATAAGGTAGTGGGATGACATTCAAATAACTGAAAGAAAACATTTTCTAACTATGCATCTTATATGCTTCAGGAAGGTAAAATAAAGACATTCCAGATTAAAAAACACACAACGATACAAAAAAGAAACCTGAGACAATTAGTTGCTAGGAGATCTACCTTCTCTGAAATACTAAAGGATTTTTTTCAGGCTGAAAGCGAGTGACCCCAGACCTTAATTCAATTGCACAACAGAAAGCAAAAAGTAGTGGTGAAGGTAATTATATGACTATAAAAGATAGTATAAATGCTTTTTTCTTCTTTTAACTACATTTTAAAAAGCCACTGTATAAAACTATTAATTTTTGGTCCTATAATACATAGAAACACAATGATTTTGACAGAAACAGCACAAAGGAGGTGAATGGGAGCAAAGCTAAATTGATGTAGGGAAATTACATGAGAGGGTAACTTGAATCTTGGGGAACAAAGGAAGAGAACCAGAAGTGGGAAATAGAGGTTAATTTGACACACTCTAGATATATACTTGCTCTCCTTTATTCTCTCAACTTCTTTAAAAGACAAAATTATTTAAAGTAATAATTAGAACAATGTATTGCTGGGTTTATAACACATATAGATAAAACCTGTATAAGAACTATAGAACAACAGGGGGTAAGAGGTACTAGAGACATGCCCATGATAATTGAAAACATATGTCCACACAAGCACTTGTACACAGAAGAACATAGCAACATGATTTCATAGTATCCAAAAATTGAATCAACTCACATGTACATCAACTGGTGAGTGAACAAAGAAAATGTGGTTGAGCCATACCATGGATTATTCAGCCATAAAAAGGAAGGAAGTGCAGTAGGTCCTCGGGTTACATTGGAGATCCTTTTCTACGGCGGGATGTAATGAGATTTCCCCCGGTAAGTAGGAACCCACCTACATAAGCACCTATGTTACTCACATGGAGCACATACACAGCAGTAATGAAGTGACACAGTAAAAACATTTAAGAGAAAGATAACAATTCCTGACCCTTACTTGTGGTAAATAAATAATAAAAAACATAAACACATATGTACATACATCGAAATGATGGAACTTTTTTTTTTTTTTTTTTAATAAGTAAATGGGAGATGGTGACATAACCACAAAGCTATGTTCGTCAAGTCCAATGTAACCCATCTATACTGATAGTGCTCCAATAGGCATGAACCTGGAAAGCATGCGAAGTGGAAGAGGAAGATAGAAAAGGCTGAACATTGTACAATTCTGTTGATAAAATGTCTTTACTAGTACAGGCAAATCTATAGGGAGAGAAAGTAGGTTAGTAGCTGCCTGGGGCTAGGGGTGGGATGGGCTGGGAGAAATGGGAGTTACTGCTGATGGGTATATGGACTTTCTTTCCAGGGCAATGAAAATGTTCTCAATTCATTGTGGTGATGGCTGCACAGTTCTGTGAATATAAAAAACAACAACTGAATTGTGTACTATTTATGGGTGAATGTATTGCATGTGAATTATCTATACTTCTATACTAATAAAAGGGTAATATGCTAATTAAACCAGACGACTTCCTGACACAGCTGGGGATATGGCTGGCCTGCAAACTGCCCGGGGCCCCTTGCCCAGGCCAGCCCCGCCCCCAGTGGGAACCCTCACCCTGATTGGAGGGCCTCCTTTAGGGAAGGCCAGCTGGTTCTCACCCATGCACCAGGCCTCTATCCTATATAATAAAAGGGCAATATGCAAATTGACCCTAACGGCAGAATGACCAGAATGACCTCTGGACCAGTCACTATGAGGTGCACCGACACCTCTTGGTCCTTTTCCCTGGCTGGCAGGCACTGATCACCCGATGGCGAATGGGGAACTGGGGGTAGGAGGCAGCAGGGTGGGGTGGGGAGGGTGGGGCTGGCTGCAGGCAGCTGGGGAAGATGGCCCCGATCGCAGGCCAGGTCTAGGGACTGTACCTGTGCATGAGTTTCATGTGCCAGGCCTCTAGTATAAGAAAGCTGTTAAAAACAAGTCTAGTGAAATCATGTCAACAGGGCATAAGCACCAACAGGAAAGGAGCTCCTAGTGCATAAGACTATTTGAATATCAAAAAGACTGGGTTGAATTAAAATACAGCACGTCCTAGTATATAAAACCAGTGAGTTTGTAATTACAACAAAAAAAGCATCTCACCATTCACCACTGGAGGTTGCCAGAGCACCAGTCATTTCTCTGAAAAACTGGAAAAGGAAAAGAACTGAACTCATCCTGCCTTGCCTGTATGAATTGTATACTTACGTCATTGAACAGTTGGTGGGGGAAGATTCTTTATGGGGGTACAGCTCTTAGATGCAGAAAGAATGGTAGAACTAGGAAATTGCCGATTTACAACTTCTAATGAAAGAATACTTCCAGGCAGTAATTGTGTATAAATGATAAAAGGTGTGGCAAAAAGATCGAGGAAGTTATTTTATAACAGAGGGATCATACTGACACAACCTGAATAATCTGATTTCATCCTTTTTATTCTTTTTAAAAATAACAACTTTATTGATTTATGTAACAGCTTTATTTATTCACATACAATAAAAATCACTATGTAAAGTGTGAAATTCAGTGGTTTTGAGTAGAGTCACAGAGGTGCAGCCATTACCACTATCAAATTATAGAACAGTTTTTTTTTTTTGTTTTTTTTTTTATCACGTCTATACGAAACCTCATACTTATTAGCAGTAATTCCCCATCTTCTCTTCTCACCAGCCTTTGGCAATTATTAATATACTTTCTCTCTCTCTATTTGCTTATTCTGGACATTTCATTTAGCAGAATTACACTATAAGCATTCTTTCACTTACCATCATGTTTTTTATGGTCACCTATAGTGTAGAACATACTTTATTTTTTCTAATGGTTGGATACTATTTGATTGTACGAAGGCATCGTGTTTTGTTCATCCATTCATTAGTTGATGGACATTGGGTTGTTTCTATTTTGGCTATAGTGAATAACATTGCTAAAAGCATTTGTGTACATGTCTTTGTGTGGGCACATGTCCTCAGGGTCATATAATAATTTATGTTTAACTTTCTGATGTAATTCCATCTTATTCCTAATCACATGTTTATGTGCCTGATGCAATGCAAAAAAAAAAAAAATTACATAGCACACTCATAAGTATCCTAGTCTAATCTGAATATAATCAAACATACAGATCAGGAATCTGTAAATTTATTTCTGAAAAGAACTAGACAATCAATATTTTAGGCTTTGTGGATGATGCAATCTATGTGACAGCTTCTCAACTTTGCTGTTGTAGAAAGAGATATAGATAATCCTATATAATAAAGAGCTAATATAATAATTAGAATGAACAGCAGAATGACCATCCAGATGACCTCTGGATGACTGAACAAAGCTGGTGCTGTGAGGGCCGGTGGAGGCTGTGAAGGCTGGCCAAGGAAGCCGGGGCGGTGAGGGCCGAGACTCTTGCATGAATTTTGTGCACTCAGCTTCTAGTATATGAATAAGTGTCATAGCTTTGTCTGAGAAACTTGATTTCCTGAGCAGGCAGCAGGTTACATTTGGCCTACAAGCCATGGTGTGCCAATCCTTGTTTGAGATTTTACAGGCAAGCTGACGGATAGAGAAATGTGTTAAATCAGCCAAAACAAAATGAGACAAATGTCTTTTTTTGTTTCTCAAAAAAACACACCAAACAAAACAAAAAACAAAGCCACAAATACCCACACAAAACAAACAAACAAACAAAAACACACAGAACAAACCACAACCCTAAACATTAATGACACAGAAAAGGAACACATTCTACTTTTCCCGCAAATGCTCTCTTTGATGTCATACTGCATGTTTCTTAAGCAAGTTAAAAAGAAGCCTCAGTGAATTGGAGAGATGAGCACACAGGCTTACAATGTATTTCCAGTGACTTTACTGTGCTTTCCCTTCTCTTACTGGTAAAAGACCCTTCTGTTGGGAGAAATTACAGTTTTTCATCCCTATGGTGACAGTAATCTTTCCAAGACATGAACAACAGATTTAAGGCAGGTGTACCTGAATTTTTTCCCTAGTGTTTTACCCATAGGGAAGCTAGGAGAGAAAAGCTATCTTTTTTCCTCTGGTGTATGAGTATTCTATATATATGAAAGCCTAAGTGACCATTACTACCGAGTGACCAGAAGGACGGATCTCTATGATGTGCGCTGACCACTAAGGGGCAGATGCTCAACGCAGGAGCTGCCCCCTGGTGGTCAGTGTGCTCCCACAGACAACTTCCCCTGGTTGGTCTACCTCCCACGGTCCATCCCTTGGCTGGTCCCTGCCTTTCTGGGCTCCCAACCGCTGATTGGCTAGTGCTTTTATGGTGGTGTGCCACCATTGGCCAAAGTCAGCTACCTATCATGCTTGTGGGGTGGAGCCCCAAGAAAATGTGTGGCTGAGGTAGGAGAGACGACCTGTTTGTCTGTCAGCAACTCTGCCCCAGGAAGAAAGAGGTGCCTAGTGCTGGCAGCAAAGCAGAGGGATATTTCCACCTCAGAGCGTAGCTGGTGTTCAGGTCATTTTGGGGTGCTCTGGCTGTGGTCTTTGCTTGCCACTACCTCAGCACATCTACACAAATAGATCGGGGCCTGCTGGCCAACCTCCTGCACCCTCCTCCCCCAGCACAGATTTGTGCACTGCGCCTCCAGTAAGTATATAAACCATAAGATGACTCTGGTCAGTTTCAGGTTTTGGTAGCCACTAATCTTTAGAGAATGAGGCCAGCCTGAAGGAATAGGAAACTGTGTGTGTGTGTGTGTGTGTGTGTGTGTGTGTAAGAGAGAGAGAGAGAGAGAGAGAGAGAGAGAGAGAGAGAGAGAGAGAGAGAGAGAGAAGGTGGAGGGGAGGCAAGAGATGTTATTTGCAACCAGAATTCTTTTTAATATACCCATTTTAAGAAATTTCTGAGATGATGAGGCATACTATGTGTAAAATTGCTGACATAGTAGACTTTTAATAAATGGCTTTTTTATTTTTAATAAATCAGCAATGGCTTATTATATCTCCTGCATTATTATTTAATTTTCTATGTGTATATGCTTTGCCTTACAATCAGATTGTAAGCTCCATGAAGGCAGGAAATGTGCATACTATACTTCCTTGCTTTCCAAAAGATCTAGCATGAGCTAAGTTAATGTCTGTAAAAAAGATATATTTCCCTGGTAAATGGGAATATAAAATTATATTAGTTGATTCTAGCACTAGAATGACCTTAAAATCTTCTCATGAAGCTAGACTTGTTTTCTGTGAATTTATCCCAAATTAGAAATAGCATTTTAAAAGAAGACTCTTATCAGGATATTATTACTTTTTCAGCTAATGGAAAAAGTATTGTTAGTTAAGTGCTAAAATTTTCTTCTTGGAAATTCCTGGATGAGTTACTATTGCCCGTGTAATTTAGATTCTAATGTTGAATATTTAAGGCACATCTTTAGCTTAATTGCTGGAAAGCAATATCACTACAAGTTGAAATAATTTTAAATAAAACAGGAAGACAAAATTAGAGTGAACATGTCATTTGGAATAACTGGCATTCTAAACAAACTCTGAATGAGGTCATTAGAGGTATTAGAGCAATTAGCTAATGGTTCTTAAAAGACCCATATGAGTTGAATTTATTTACTTTATACATTTAAAGGCTTTAAATATATAGTACTAAAATTGCTGTCCTAATTTTTTAATAAGCAATACTCTTTTAGAACCACAAAAATATCTATTTCTATTCTGAATATAAAACTTATATACTTACCAAACATGATGTCAGGCCCACATTTCAAACATTTTAAAGAAATATGAATAGGTTTTAGTAACAATGTCTAAGTTAGACATAGATTATTATTTATCTTTAGCTAATAATTTTAACAAATTTTTAATTCTCAGGCATTATTACAATTATGTAAATATTTGTCATCTCAGTAATAATAGATGTTTCCTTATATTTATACTTATATTATGCTTCTTTACCAATTGTTACGCCCAGACTTCATGATCCCCAAGGACCACCAGGGAACCGAGTCCGATGCAATAAACAAAAGAGCCTTTTCCATGCTAGCATGGGCTCTGTTCCACTCATGCCTGCAGCATGGTGGAAGAGAGAGTGAATTTCGCCCAGTCCAGGGGTTTTACTCCGGTCGGTGGTGATGTCACTGCCTCGGCTAACCCTGATTGGTTGGGTGAGGGTTAGGGTTCAATTACAGAATGGAGGATAACTCCGCCCTGCCCTTTCACAATAATGTTGGCAGACCAGCCGGACTGGTTTAGTGGTTGAGCATCCATCCACCTATGAACCAGGAGGTCATAGTTCAATTCCTAGTCAGGGCTCATGTCTGGGTAAGCGGGCTCAATCCCCAGTGGGGGATTTGCATGAGGCAGCTAATCAATGATTCTCTCTCATCATTGATGTTTCTCTCTCTCTCTCCCTCTCTGAAAAAATATATTTAAAAAAATGCTGTCCAAAGAAAATATCTTCTTTTTGTGGCTCATGTAATATAGGAGCATAATTCGATTTAAAAATCCTGTGATGCTTTTGTTTGAGCTTAAATCAATATTTAATTTTATGTAAAGGAGTATTTAAAAATTTTATCCTTGAATGCCATTTCTATGCATAGTAAGTTCACAGGAACAAGATTTATCTTAAACAACTAAATAACCAGGAGAACTTTATGGAACAATGGCTTATAGGGCAATAGGAAGCTCCGGAGAGTGATCTGTGAGAGAAGGAGAAAAGTAAGGTGAGGCCTGTGATTGCTCAAGCTCCAGGCTAAAGAGAGTTTCTGGGCTCCCGGCAGGGAGGGGTGCCCATCCAGAACCCCGCAGTCTCCCTTAATTGAGGAAACAGAGGGCAGAGTTCACAGAGGCCAAGGTACTTCTAATGGAAAGGGCAAATGAGTGAAGAGGAGAGTTGATCAGCGAGAGAGTTCTGGTTCTCCTAGAAAGGATGGGGCAGAATGGTCCATGGGATGTACACGGCACCTGAAATAGTTTGTGCTTCTGCCAGCAGAGAGGACAGGCTCTTTACTCCCAGGACATTGAGCAGAGGGACAAATTAGCCCTTTACAAAGGTTAAGAAAACTATGGCATAGAGATCAAAGCTGGCCTTTTTTTTTTTTTCTTTTTCTTTTTTTTTTTTTTTAATATACCGTATTTTCTGGCTTATAAGATGACTTTTGAAACGAAAAAAAAGTCAACCGAAAATTGGGGGCAAAAGACCAAAAATTGCACAAAAATTACCTGCAGATCTTGACGACAAAGTAAGTCTTTTCTTTGAAGTGGGGGGTAGTCTAATACAGCGAATATAGGCCTAAACCTATGTTTTAACTGTAAAATTAGGAGTCGTCTTATACGCCAGAAAATACAGGTAACCCACAAGCTAGGAATGGTTTTTACATGAAAAAAAAATTGTTTTTATTAAAGTATAGTTGACATACAATATTATATTACTTTAAGGTTTAAAACAGGGATTCAACACTTAGGTATCTTAGGATGTGATCACAATGATATAAGTCTGGTAACCCACCTGTCACTGTACAAAGTTATTATGATATTATTGACTATGTTTTTCATGATGTATATTATATTCTTGTGAGTTAAACTTGTATTTTGTACCTTTTATTCCTCTTTACCTTATCACCCATCCTCTTACCCTCCTCCCCTCTGGCAACCATCATTTTGTTCTCTGTATCTATGAGACTGTTTCTGTTTTTTACATTTTTAAAGGGCTGTTGAAAGCAAATAAGAAGGCGGAGCAAAAGATTATGTGACCTACAAAGCCTAACTATTAACTGTGTGGTATCTTATAAGAAAAGTTTGCTGAGCCCTACTACTCCAGGCTAAAGGCTGTTCTAACCATGCCAAATAGAGCTTAAAAGCAAATCTCAAAAGCATCTGTTTCCAAGTAAACGAACAACATCCTAGAACTTAAAAATATTTAAAGGGGAAAACTAGTATTCATTTCCAAGAAACTTTCTGCATCCCTGAACAATCTCCAAAAATATTTAAAGAAATGCAAAGCACCTAGCATCCAACAGTGAAAAAATTGGGTGGTGGGCATACCATGCTATCTACAGATGATGTATCTTAGAAATGTAACATATAATCTTACTAACCAATGTTGCCCCAATAAATTTAACAAAATAAATAAAAGAAAAGAAATAAATGCACTAAAAATGTAAAAATCACAATATCTGGAATCTAATAAAGAATTATTGGGCATTCAAAGAGGCAATACAATATGACTCATAATGAAGACAAACTTCAATTAATAGAAACACAAAAATGTCATTGATGGCAATTAGTAGAAAAGAACAATCAGCCACTATAAATATACTCCATATGTTGAAAAAGGTAGATAAAACATTGGGCATGATGGAGAGAGAAATAGAAGATATAAATAATACCTAAGCTAGGTTTTCAGAGGTGAAATGCATGAAGTTTGGGATAAAAAATACACTAAATGGAACTATCATGTGATTAAATACCACAGAGGAAAAAAAATCAGTGAATTTGAAGACATAGTAATGGAAACTATAATAAATAAAATACTGAGAGGAAAAAAAAGAAAAATGAATAGAGCACCATGAATGTGGGAAAACTTCAATTATCCTCATATACATGCCATAGGAGTCTTAGAAGAGAGAGATGGGATGGGGCAGAAAAATTCCGAAGAAACAGTGACTGAAATATTACCAACTCATTGAAGACTATAAATCCCAAAGATATAAGAAGCACAACAACCCAATCAGAAGATAGATGAAGAAAACCATATTTTCTTATTCATTCTTATATAATTATTTATAAATCAATTCAACATGATTAATTTAATTAATATTTAAATGGATTTATATTTAACTCTAATTATATACAATTGATTATAGTTTATTAACCTATATTTAACTCAGTATTGAATAGAGTTTATATTTAACTCCATCCAATCAAAATTCCTGAAGACATTTTTAGTAGAAATTGATAAGCTGATTCTAAAATTTATATGGATTTAAAGAGTTTTTGTAAGGTTACAATAATCAGACAGTGTACTAGTATAATACTGTCTTGCTGCCGGTCCTATGCTATACAGTAGATTTCTAAGATTTATTTACCTTACATTACTGAAACTGTATTCTCTGACTAATCCTCTTGTTCCCCCTCTTCCAATGCCTGGTAACTGCCAATCTAGTCTTTGCGTCTATGAGTTTGACTATTTTAGATTCCTTATATCAGTGGTCAGGAAACCCATTAGTCAACCCATTAGACCACTGCCTTATATGCTTAACAGAATTGTATTGCATACTTAAAAATTTGCTAAGTTGATTTCTCCATCTTGAAAATTTTGTTACATGAATATATGTTAAAAATATTCAGAGTTACCGGTCATTTCTTATTCATTATATAATATGCCAAATTCTGGGTAAGCTAAATGGATTAACTCAAATTAGAAGGCAATCCAATGGAACAATTTTGGCCTAGCGTTTTCAAAATGTTCTTAAGTAGTATTGTCTAAATTCACAAATGAGCATTTTTACATTTTTGAGTTCCAGCCTAATCAGTTTCTCCCTTCATTCCTTTCTGAAAGAGGAGATTGAAAGCCCCAGGAAAGTTGGCTATGAGTGGAGCGAAGCCAGTCTGTTTTGGGCAGAGGAAACCACACTCTGGGGCTTTGGTACCCTGATTCTTCCGCTAAGCCCCAGCTGTGGAGGTAAAAGACCAACACAGTCATTGGAAGGTAACCAGCAACAGACATGGACATAATACCTACGATGGGCAAATACTAAAATGGAAAATCCACTCAGGGAACAGGAAAAATAGTTCACATTTACCTTTCCACAGTTAAAAAAATTCCTTCACATACATTATGTACGTTAATGGACACTGGTCATGGACTCTGGGACAAAGTAAGTGTTCATAAAAAGCTTGCTAAATTGTAAATAATTCTCTATAATCTCTCACACCTGCACATCTTGTGACTACCTTTGCTATGGACTATTTTTTTCAAGGATGTTTGTGTCAATGTTAAGCAGCCTTAGGAGAGAGAGATAGTATATCAGAGCAATGGACAGGTTTTTTTGCTTACTGTTCAGTGTGATAAATGTATCTCTTTTTGGAGCAAAAATCAGACAAATTTACTTTCTATTATAGGAGATTTGGGATCCTTATACTGAAGGTGCATCTCCTATTTCATCATATACAGGTGTCATTTCTAGATGTCCCACTGCGGGAATTGAAGCTTGGAGAAGTGCCACAGATGATGGAACTCTGGCTATTGCTATGAGCAATCAACTACCCTTTGTCTCTGACCCGGGAGGCTCATGTGTTCTACCAGCATCCGTTAGACTGTGGGAGGCTAAATGTTAGTTTGCAAGTAGGTTAAAATCTCAGACCCTTTTTAGTTCTTGAGATCCTAAACATGCTGTTAGTGCTAAAGTGCATAATCTCAGGAATGCTTACAAAATTGGAATAGGTAGCTACTCTATGGGGGCAGAAGTGGGTTTATTTTGGTATGTGAAACAGAGGTTTCTATTCTTGTATTATTATTTATTAACTATTGTATTGTTTTCCATACAAAACACTAAATCTCCCTCTCCCTCTTCCTTTTCCTCTCCCTCTCCCTCTCCCTCTGTGTTGGATAAGGAAAATACATAAATAAGGAAACTCTAACCAAAAATACAACCTCCCCACTCTGCAGATCAAAGCTTCTACTAAGGGGTAAAATAGCTCCCAGCTTGCAATGGGGAGGAATAAGATAAGCGAAAGGGCCTGTTGATGGTTAGGTAGCAGATCAAAATAATTATGGGGACCAGAAGAAAATACAGAAATTGGAACACCGTAGACTATTAACACATGGGAAGTTGAAAATTAAGAAAGCTTCCAAAAAAGTATTATGCCGCCATTGATTCTTCTGCAATTTCTGGAAGGAATCATAAATTATCTCTAAGAGTGGTTGCTTCAAGAAGGTGATGGGGTGGAAGAGAGTTTTACTTTGTATATTTTGAATTTTTCATCATTTTGCAAGTAGTACTTATTTAAAAGTATATGTGTAAAATTTAATTTTAAAAGCTTTTAAATGATTTTTTTAAGGGTTTGTAACAAAGCTGGGTTTGTTTTTAGATGGAAGCAAAACTACTTACACAGCAGAGACTGTATCTTTTAAAAGACTTACTGAGAAAACTGTTCTTTTCAGGATTGCGGGCAGTTTGGCTTTACAGAATTAAGATGCCTTTACCTTTGGAACTGACTCCTTTTGTTAAGAAAATTCTTCAGAATAGGCTCTTTCATTTCAGCTCTGTAAGGCAAGGAATTAACCACCCATCCCTGTTGGATGAAGTTCTTAGGTTACCTCTAGTCTGAGAATGTACATATTGTGTTCTCTTTAGTAACGTCAATGAGATGTACTGGTACATATTTTACTTCTAAAAGAGAGGACAGAAATAATTTTCCTCAAAGGTATTCAATCAGGACTATTCCTCCTCTGAGTTTGTAAAGGATTGAATCATTAAGAATTTGAGATGGTCTGACAGAGCTTGCTTTTTTTTTTTTTTTTTTAATATATTTTGTATTGATTTCAAAGAGGAAGGGAGAGGGAAAGAAAGATGAAAACATAAATGATGAGCCGAAACCGGTTTGGCTCAGTTGTGGAGTGTCGGTCTGCGGACTGAAAGGTCCCAGGTTCGATTCCGGTCAAGGGCATGTACGTTGGTTACGGGCACATCCCCGGTGGGGGGTGTGCAGGAGGCAGCTGGTCGATGTTTCTCTCTCATCAATGTTTCTAGCTCTCTATCTCTCTCCCTTCCACTCTGTAAAAATTAAATAAAATATATTTAAAAAAAAATCAATGATGAGAGAGAATCATTGATTGGCTATCTCCTGCATGCCCCCCACTAGGGACTGAGCCCACAGCCCGGACATATGCCCTTGACTGGAATCAAACCCGGGACCCTTCAGTTTGTAGGCTGATGCTCTATCCATTGAGCCAAACCAGCCAGGGTGAATTTACTTTTCAGTCATATTTCTGGGGAATCAAGGGGGTGTCATGTGGCCGGGCTTAGAGCCATTGTGTGCGAGGCTGGTTTGGGGCAGAGTGTGGCACATGCTTGAACTTGCCTGGCCCAGCACTGAGAGAAACCTAAGATAGCAATAACAATTGGCGTTGGTTTGGTGGCTCCAAGTGCCATTGGCAGAAACCATAGGGGCTGTCACTGGCTGAGGAGGCTCAGATAGTTAACTGCAAACTAACTCTTTAGATTAAGGAAGCAATGCTGGAGTTCCTTGGGGATATCTCCGAAGAACACTGGGAAAAATATGGGGCCCCTTGCAATTGTAGGCTGGAGTTTGAAATTAGTAGCAAAGAACTTTTTTGTTACTCCAAAACACTGAAATGGAACATCCTGATGATTTGATTATTAGCATTTTATTTTATTTATTTATTTTTTAAAAATATATTTTATTGATTTTTTACAGAGAGGAAGGGAGAGAGATAGAGAGCTAGAAATGTCGATGAGAGAGAAACATCAACCAGCTGCCTCCTGCACACCCCCCACCGGGGATGTGCCCGCAACCAATGTACATGTCCCTAACCGGAATCGAACCTGGGACCTTCCAGTCCGCAGACCGATGCTTTACCACTGAGCCAAACCGGTTTCGGCTAATTATTAGCATTTTGAAAATGTGCTTAAACACGCTCGTCCTTTAGTAATTTTATTATTTAAGATATTGATGAAGTAGCGACTCCAGCTTGGTACCATGTGGGATTAGAATACAACTGGAGTGAAGTTGTAGTTTGGGCCCCCCAGGTAAGGAAGCTTAAGGTTATCTTATTTGGAGGAGAAGAAGCCAGTTTTGGTGAGAATACCCAGAGGAAAAAAACTTAGTCATCAGTCAGGAGAACATACTTTGAATAGAGTGTAGTTGCTATTGGATTCACGTTGAGACACGTGTCCTTCAGAAAGGTGTGAGGAACAGGAAGAGCTGGTTCAGAGAAGGCCTTTTAAAACATGGAGGCTGCTGGTGGGAATGCTTTGAAATCCCGCTAACAAAGACAAGCAGTCCCTGCCGGCATGGCTCAGTGGTTGATCATTGACCCATGAACGAGAAGGCCACGGTTCGATTCCCAATCAGGGCATATGCCCGGGTGAGCTTGATCTCTGTTAAGGGGATGTGCAGAAGGCAATCAGGGTTGCTCTCTCATCATTGATGTTTCTATCTCTCTCTCCCTCTCCCTTCCTCCCTGAAATCAATAAAAATATATATTTAAAAATGGCAAGCGGTAAGGATAGACTGCTTTTCTCTCACTGCGTCCTAGACCCCTGAATAGAGTAAGTCTCTGAGGAAGCCGGAGAGTTCTGCTGTATGTCTCACCATTTTAATTGACACATTATCATGCATTTAAAACAAACACTCAGCTATTCAGGTATATTAGTGATGGGTGCCTGTTAGCAACATGCTGGGCTCCTTCCTCCAGTTGCTCACTTTGAACTTGAGGTCTCATTGAACAGCCCTAATGGCAGAGCCTAGGTCACATGCTCGAGTCTCAGCTGCAAAGGAGGCTGTGTTTCCTGGATGTACCTGGAAGCTGCAGGACTCTTAAGCATAAAAATTTTTGCCAAATAAAAATAGACAAGCTTGTCAATCAGGAAACCTACAAATGGAATTGGAGGTTCTTATTTAAATATGTAAATAGAAATCGCTTTGAGAAAATGTTTTAATGACATCTACACGTTACTTTTGATGTGGGTAAATCCGCTGAATGAAGGGTCTTAAGTTCAAAGTGGGATCCAGATATTTCTGGGGATAAAATGTAAGGTTAGTGTTAAGTAATGGGAAGCTAATAAGCATAAGGACTAAGAACAAGAACCCTCCTGAGAGAGAAATCATTCTTGACATGTTTCCACTTAGAAAGGAAAATTTTAATGCAATATGTCCACGTTCAGATTTATCCCCAGTCTTGTCCTCTTTGGTCCCATGATTGATTTCTATGTGGAGCTGGGGAAAGAAACAGAAAATGTTTCTTATTTAAATCTCTCTTAAGACATCAAGAAAGCACGACATTTACTCTCAGCCCTGCCACTTGTGGCAAGACACCCGTGGGGAATCCTAGAAATACTTTTGGGAGGATCTTAAGACAGAGATGTAAAACTCAGTACAGTTTGAGTCATTCCTTTTTAGGTGACCTGGAACCTGGAGAAAAATCAGGTAGTATGTGCATTTCATTTTTGATCCACCACTGTGCTGTTGGGTTGTTTTGTGGCAAACCAGGACTGTTTACATATGCTCTGAGTCTCTGGTTGGACAGAATCAAAATAACTGAAAAGGTTTTCAATTTAATTGGCACATGATCACGTATTTAAAACAAATCCTTAGATATTCAGGTATATTAGTGATGGGTGCCTATTAGGAAATATTAATTGGTTTTACAGAGGGAAAGAGTGTAAACCTCTCAGGCCCTAAGAAAATGCATGAGATAAAGAAATGGTGTTTAGTCTTTAAATTAAGTTGCTGATATATCACAGTATTTCAAAGGCCCCCGGTGAGAGACTTGCCTATATTCTTGAGCTCCACTTTTTGGAAAAAAAAAATTCCAATGTTACAAAACTTGAATATTTTCAGGATGCAAAAAAGCATTTTTAAATATGTTGGTGAAGGAACATTAGGTCTCTTATTGCTTAAATCAGTGGGAAAGAAACTAAGTGGTTTTTTAAAAAACGTTTGAAGCAACCCAAAAGATAATCTTTCTTGTCTTCTGGTGGGCAATTTGAATGATAACCAAGTATAATGAAAATGTCTAATTGTTAAAATTTGGCTTTATTTACACATTAAATTGAAAAATAGAAAGCTCTCTGCCATTTCCTACTATAAGGTTTATCATTTTATTAGAACTGAAAACCAGTGAAGATTTTTTTAATAAGATTTTTTTTTTCTATAAGAGAGAGGATGAAACAAAACTTCGTAGCAATTAAAATTTCATAAAGAATAAAACTAACTTCAAACTGTTCAGGGCAAATGATATTGCTAAAAACCAAAGGCTCTGGATGTGAAGATTTTCTGCTGCTCATGTAAGAAGGGAAGCTTTCTCCTCTAATTCCTCTCTCTCTTGTGTTTGATCAAAGTGGCCAGGATCACGCGTGCAGACCTGTTACATGAGATACACATCTGGGGACTGAAGGTCGGTGAAGGATGACGTGAGTGAAAGCAGAGAGGCTTTCTGGACCGAAGCCCAACAGGGCAGATTTACTTGGAAAGAAAGAAGGCCTACAAGCTCCTTCCGTTCAGGGTTGGAAATATAATCTGCTTGGTGAGGTAGCTGTTTATAAAAGGAGCTTTGTGCTGGGCCTTTATTGTTTTTCACCGAATACATTATGTTGAGTATAAATGCTACCCTGAAGAGAAATACAAAATATTTTATGAAGTCATCTATTTTCATATATAATAATAAAATAAATAATACATAATAAATATATACTGCCAAAACCGGTTTGGCTCAGTGGATAGAGCGTCGGTCTGCAGACTGAAGGGTCCCAGGTTCGATTCCGGTCAAGGGCATGTACTTTGGTTGTGGGCACACCCCCAGTAAGGGGTGTGCAAGAGGCAGCTGGTCGATAATTCTCTCATCGATGTTTCTAACTCTCTATCCCTCTCTCTTCCTCTCTGTAAAAAAATCAATAAAATATATAAAAAATATATATACTATGATATATGATATTTTCCTATAGATACTGTACAAATATATTTATACTAGAGGCCCAGGGCATGAAATTCGTGCACTCAGGGGGGGGAGGGATGTCTCTCAGCCCGTCCTGCACCCTCTCGCAGTCTGGGAGCCCTTGGGGGATGTCCGACTGATGGCTTAGGCCCGCTCCCCACAGTCGGACATTCTTAGCCCTGCTGCAGAGATGGGAAAGGCTCCTGCCACCACCACTGCACTCGCCAGTGGTGAGCCCAGCTTCTGGCTGAGCAGTGCTCCCCCTGTGGGAGCGCACTGACCACCAAGGGGGCAGCTCCTGTGTTGAGCGTCTTCCCCCTTGGTGGTCAGTGAGCATCATTGGGACCAGCCGTTCTGCCATTCTGCCAATTTGCATATTAGCCTCTTATTATATAGGATATTTGATTTTCTACAGCTCAAAATTTGAATTCGCCTCGACACATTTTCTTTTCAAAATTTAATACATGGAAAGACTTCTTTAAGTGGCTGTCATGGCCATGAAAGAAAAGTTAGTATTTAGGAACTGTGTTAGTGCAAAAATGTCAGTTTTCAGGTTAATATCCTCAGTGGAATGAGTCAGAAGCCAGAGGCACAGCTCAGGGTTGCATTGTATGCAGGTTCCTGAGGAGATATGGCTGTAGGCGTGGTAAGTGAGGACAGCTGCCTTGGGCCCATGTCCTCTGGGACCTTGAATGGCTGGGAAGCCCATGGCATTGAAGGAGGCACCTCCTGGTTAAGATCACTCCCCTCACTCCATGCACCCGCCACAAGCAAAGTGAAAAGAGTGTGTATGTCCTCATGCTGCCATCAGATTATCTTTATATCCTTATTTCTTCAGTGGGGCTTCATTTTATTTTTTAAAAACTGACTTTTAAAAATCTTTATGTTGTGACATTCATGCATTTGGGGATGATGGCGCAGGTGGTGGTGGGGTTCTCTCAGCCTGGCCTGTGCCATTTTCTTTGATGTTTGTCTTCATTCAGGTGCTCTCTGGATTATAGCTTGAGCTCTCACTCAGAGGCAATCATTTGGCACTTCTCCTTCCTGGAATGATTCTGCTTTATGTGCACAATAACAAATGCATGTGGATATTTATTGCAACAATCTGTAGAGGTTAAAAATAGGGACATGTCTAAATAGCTATGCAGCAATTAAAGAGACTAAAGGAGAGATATATGTTCTGATGTGGAAAAATCTCCAAAGTAGATTATTTAGTGAAAACAGGTTCAGAGCAAGATGTATAAGATAGAACTGCTTATTAAACATACTTATTAAACATAAATCAAATAGTACTATCTGTTTTTTATGGGTAGACGTATGTGTGTAGATGTATGATACAAATGCTTTAAAAAGTAAGCAAGGATTCATAGGTGGTAACAGTGACTCATATGCTCACTTTGGGGAGTCAGGAGGAGGGAGCAGCAATGCGGGGGGCGGGGGGGGGGGGCTGTTTCCTGTAATGCTGTATGCATTTACAGGAAAAATATAGGACTTACCTGGTATATGTCACTGATGTAACCAAAAACCTATGAAAAAAGACCTAGCCCAACCCGTCCATTTTACAGATGAGGAGGGTGATGCTTTTGCCAAGGACCTCAGACCTGGTAAACTCAGACTCCAATGCACTGGGTTGCTTTTTCTAGGGCAGATGCTTTCTTCATCAAACTCTCGACCCCAACAGGTATTTTAGATGAAGATGCAGTAGCCAGAGACATACGGGGGCCCTCCCTTACTTACAGCTTTTCTTTCTGTGTTTTCAGTTACCCATGGGTCAGTCACAGTCTGAGCATATTAAATGAAAAATTCCAGAAATAAACAGTCTATAAGTTTTATTTATTTATTTTTATTTTTTCCCCTCATTTTTTATTAAGGTATTATATGTGTACATACCTTACCAATTCCTACCCCACCCCTACTCCCATACATGCTCTCCCTCCCCAGAGTTTTGCGTCCATTGGTTATGCTTATATGCATGCATGCAAGTCCTTCGTTTGATCTCTTATCTCCCCCATATCTCCCTACCCTCCCCACTGAAATTTGACAGTCTGTTTCTTTTACTGTCTCTGTATCTATCCTTTTGTTCATCAGTTTATAATGTTCCTTATTATCCATAAATGAGTGAGGTCATGTGGTGTTTTTCTTTCATTGACTGGCTTATTTCACTTAGCATAATGTTCTCCAATTTCATCCAGGTCGCTGCAAATGATAAGAATTCCTTCTTTTTTATGGCAGCATAGTATTCCATTGTATAAATGTACCATAGTTTTTTGATCCAATCATCTGCAGACGGGCACCTAGGCTGTTTCCAAATCCTAGCTATTGTAGATTGTGCTGCTATGAACATAGGGGTGCATATATCCTTTCTGATTGGTGTTTCTAGTTTCTTAGGATATATTCCTAGGAGTGGGATTACTGGGTCAAATGGGAGTTCCATTTTCAGTTTTTTGAGGAAACTCCACACTGTTCTCCACAGTGGTTGCACCAGTCTGCATTCCCACCAGCAGTGCACAATGGTTCCTTTTTCTCCACATCCTTGCCAGCACTTGTCATTTGCTGATTTGTTGATGATAGCCATTCTGACAGGTGTGAGATGGTACCGCATTGTTGTTTTGATTTGCATCTCTAGTCTATAAGTTTTAAATGGCATGCCACCCTGGGCGCCTCATTTTATCTTATCAGATGGGCATTGTGTCATCTCACATCATCAAAAGAAGGAGGTGAATATAATCTAACAATATATTTTTAGAGAGAGAGGGACCATATTCACATCACTTTATTTATTTACATTATTTTTTTTCTTATCTGAGGATTTTTTTTTTCTTTTTTTTTAGAGAGAGTGGACGAGGGAAAGATAGAAAGAAATATCAATGTGAGAGAAACACATCGATTGGTTGCCTCCTGCATGCGTCCTGACTAAGGGCCCAGCCAGAGAGGAGCCTGCAACCGAGGTACATGCCCTTGACTGGAATCGAACCCAGGACCTTTAGGTCTGCAGGCTGATGCTCTATTCACTGAGCCAAACCATCCAGGGCTCACACCACTTTTATTAAAGTACATTCTTATAATTGTTCTATTGTATTATTAGTTAATTAGAAGGTGGGGTGGGGTCCTCAGCCTGGCCTGTGCCATTTTGCAGTCAGGGAGCCCTTGGGGGATGTCTGACTAATGGCTTAGTCGGACATCCTTAGGGCTACTGTGGAGGCAAGCCACTGTGCTCACCAGATGTCTGCCCAGCTTGTGGCTAAGCGGCACCACCCTCCTCCCTTGTGGGAGCGCACTTACCACCAGAAAGCAGCTTCTGCATTGAGCATCTGCGCCCTGATGGTCAGTTCTCACCATAGCAGCCGGTCTTTCTGCTGTTCGGTGAATTTGCATATTACCCTTTAATATATAGGATGTTGTTAACCTCTTACTGTGCCTACTTTAAAAATTAAACCTTATCATAGTGTATGTATAGGGAAAAACAACATATATAGAGTTCGGTACTTTCCACGGTTCAGATACCCACTGAGGATCTCAGCACCAAGAGGCAGTGGCTGCTAAGGAAAGGCCAGCTCAGGCTGGGCAGGGCTACTTTAGGTAGTAGCTTGAGTTAACGTGCACTTGTTAATGTCTAACCGAAATCATGGCCCCAGATCCCCTAAAGTGAGGAAGAGAATTTAGCTTCTAGAAGGCCTGTTAATTTACAATGTGAACTCTAACCACATGGTCTGTTGTGCTTGTGTCATCCCCACCACAGCATTCTCTCCAAGCCAACAAGCTACAGGGGAAGCCAAATGATAATTAGAAATCCACTTTGTACTTACCATGAGCAATCACTATGCCGAATTATTGAGAGTGCTGTGCTCAGCACATTTTGAGGGGAGAATCAGGAAGCACTTGGTGAGTGTGGAATCAGAAGGAGAGGGTTTACATTAGTCACATATTTCATGGCATCTGGTTAAGTTAATCAGCTGCTCCAGTTCATAACTCGGATCAACGTGCTCATGGGACTGTAATATTTAAGTCCCACTGGCCCAGGCTCCGAGGGCCTGGCTGTTAATGCCTCACAAACTTCCCCTTTTCTGTGTTTGGATGGTTGATTGGTCCTCTTCCATAGGGCTTGTCTTAGATATGTTAATAGGTTCAATCATATGCCATGTTTCTGGTCTGGGATTTGATTTAGTTCTGATCCCTTTTGTGCTGGTCTTACAATCCAGTGTTTGCTGCCAACTCAGAGTCTCTGCACGTGGGATGAGCTTCCCTTCTCCAATTTCCTCCACCTCAGTGGTTCCCTTGTCACTCAGATCGTAGCAGCTTCAATGTCAGCATATTAGAGAGGCCTCCCCTGAGCACCCCACGGGGAGAAGCCACTCAGTCACTCTCCAAACGCCACTTTATTTTAATTTGTGCACACGGCTTATTAGCTTATTAGTATCTGCTATTTACTGTTTATATATCTTTGTGTTTTAAATTTGGGTTGTCTCTCCCATTAGGATAGAAACTTTATGAAAGTCAAGGCCTTGTCCATCTCTCTGCTGCTCTATGCCTAGCATTTAGAACAGGGTCTGGCACTTGGCAGTTTCTCATGAATTCTTGTTGCTAATGAATGAATGAATGAATGAATGAGCCATCTATCAAGAGGCCAGTAGTGTTTTTGTAATTTACAAGTTCTTGGAAACATCCTATTGCAGCTCCGCAAATAATTACAAAGATATCTTCTTAGACATGAACTTGGCCAAGACTCTAAAATCTTGGTCAATTCTCAATGGGTGGCAGGCTCATACAGCAAAGGAAAGGATGGTGTGTGTGTGTGTGTGTGTGTGTGTGTGTGTGTGTGTGTGGGTGTGTTTAGAGATGTCACCCAGGTGGTTCTGCTGTAAGGGTTTACTCAGCAATGGAAGCAGATGCCTCTGAATACCCAAGTGTTGCCCAAACAGCAGATTTTAGTGAGGCTTCTTAAAAAAAAAGAAAAAAGTATCTACTAAATAGGAAAGTTGCTTGACATTATGGTACCATAACCTTAAATTAGGAAAAAAGATTATTTTATAAACCAAGGGGTAGGTCAGACAAGGTCAGGCCAGTGAAAAGCCAAGCCTTCAATATTCCCAAGGCATTTGCATGTCATCAGATTTCAGAGCCTTTCTTTAGATTCAGAAAAAGCCACTACTCCCATCCTCCTAGGGCACTCACCTCTCATTGGTAGGGGCAAGTCTTGAAAGAAATAAAACAGACCCCTGTCTAATTGTAAATGAGATTGCATTTTCCAATGTGCCATTCAGTAGAGGGATTGCTGATAAAGAAACATTTATAAGGTAGGAGATGATTACAAACATTGATTTATTTTATCTTCCATCTGGTCTTTTGCAATAAAATCTGGGTTTTAAAAAGTCCTAGTGATATAATTTGCCTCCAGGAAATAAGAATATGAACAGGAATGATAAAAACATGCAATTGATAGGAGGCAATCTTTTTTCAGTGGCATTAAATTTATTTTTTTGTATTGATTTTTGAAACGGAAGATTGTGGTATATAGTATGGAATCATTCTTAATTTTAAAACCATTAAGTTGTGACTATCTGTGAGATAAGTAAAATTAAATTCTAATGGGAGATTTTAATATATATTGACATTACTTGGTTCCATGCAATTCAGGGTGGGTGGGACAAAAGTAGGTTTACAGTTCTGAATATGTGAAATAAAGAGTTTATTCTTCTATTATTAGTTATTAATTCTTGTATTATTTTCCATACAAACAACTTTAAATTTACTTTTGCTCCACCCTCTATTTAATCTCCTGTCAGGAATCATGTTCAATGAAGGTCTTAACAATTAGGTTTTGTTTATATTATAATAGTGTGGTGTATCTTCAGTTAAGGTGATGTAAATAGTTGTATAAAAAAATATAGTTTTTATCATAACAATTATCTGGTAAGATACATTTAAAAATATGTTATGCATGTGATCTTTTACAAAACAATTAAGAATGATAAAAATTTAATATGCATTTAATTTCCTATGATAGAATTAGTGAAATAGGTCATTTTTAGATCTATTAGTCCTTTTGTTTTCACTCCCTTCTATAAAGGATTTGTGATTCATGAGTAAAAATTAACTGCTAGCTTAAACTTGAGGAATTTTAGAACAAAAACTAATTATTATATTTTATGCTTTTTTCTGCCAGTGTTCAGGGCAAATAATTGTGGCCATCTATTTAGATGCTAAATGATATTTGTATTTTTGAATTTTCATAAAGAACTCTTTCATTTATTTTCTATTTTTAAGAAGTCAATTTTTCTAATAACTCATTTGCACACACACACATACACACACACACACACACAAAAGGAAATGCTATGCCTCTGTGAGAATGAAGTAATTAAACAGAAGAATTCTCATCTAAAGATCTTTCTAAGAAATAAGTTCCTTCTGAAATTCACATTTTATCCATTTCTCTTCTCCCTCCTTATGTCTATTGGTAGAAATCCAAAATGAAGCTAATAGCTATATTATTTAATCTTTAGAAAACAATTAACCAGAGATACACAAAATATTACTTCATTAGGCTAGAGGTAGTAAAGAAGATATTCAATTAAAACGTAAGTTCCTTTATCCAATTTCCTTCATTGTTGAATGAAGAGGAGATAGTTGGCTGCTCTTTTCAATTTCTGGGATGGATAAGATATTAAGCAAGAGTCCATATTAGAAAAGAAACTTTATTTTCATTTATGTGATACCTACTGTAGTTATATGACATTTACTACAATTTAGTCTTACTGGAAGTTTATAAGATTTGAAATCTAAGGGCTTTGCATAATCTCCTTCCAAGTGTTTTAATTGACATTCTGCTATAATGAACCCCACAGACCATTACCTGGCTAATTGCTTGAGTTACAGCGCTTACACAATGCCATTCTTTGTCCTTGGTCTTTTGGGGTATTAAATAGCAAGACTGTCCTGAAAGAGGAAGTGACTGCTGGTTTTCAAGTGAAGCATTAACCTCTTGATAGCTTTTTCAGGGACAGACTCCCTTCTGTTCCTTCTCTGGGCGGGCACCAAACCTGATGCTTATCACGGACACCTGCTTTTCTGGGCTTTTTAGCTCTCCCTAGGAGAGCCCTTGACCTCTAAAGGACCTTCCAGAGCCACTGCCTCAGGCAGATATTTCCATGACCTGATTCTAAAGTACTAGAATAGCCACCCCCCTCCCCCACCCCACATGGTGACAGAAGGAGGATGTACCAACACTTAATTCTGGAATGCTATGATTAGCCAGGATTTGCTGGGAAAAGAGTTTTAATACTTCAGAATTAGAAAAGGGTTTATCACTGGCTCGGCTAGTCCCATTCATTGTGTTTCAAGGAAGGACTGAGCCCTGGTGGTAAAATGACTCAGCCCAGGTCTTAGTGACACAGGCTTAGGCTCCCTTCCATGGCGTTAACAGAACCCAGACCCATGATGAAGTCTTGGAGCTTAATGCCAAATTATAGATTTAGAGCAAAGCAGGGAAGTTCTAACATCAGCATATCATCACAACCCCCAAAATGCACTGTGGCCTGTACCCTTCCGTGTCTCCCACCATTTCTTGCTGATGGTACAGTTTGGTGACAATGGCCTTATGAATGGTGAGGAGTAATTAAGGGTTTTTCAAGAACTTTCTTTTGGAACTGGAGAAAGAGTAAGAATCAACTCCAATACATATAGGCCTAGATTGATTTCTTGGCAACTTCCGATTAAACTGTTTTTTATGGGGCCTGATCTAACCTTGATCTAAGATGAGAAACAGCTCTGAAAACCAGTTCAGATTCCAATGGCCAGGATAAGGACTGATATCTTTGGGGGGAGATGCAATACCTACGGACAACCTCAGACTTCTGTTTTTCCTAATGTGTGAAGCGCGTCTGCAGAGCGAATGAGGTCCCTCTGGCAGGTGGGGTCCATCGGCCTGGCCTTTGGGGATTGGGTTGAAACCGTCTCTCTCACATCCCCTGAGGGGTTCTGGATTGCAAGAAGGTGGTTCTCAGGTGAGGGACCTGGGAATTGGGCTCCCTCCTCTCTGGTTCTGGAGTGCATCACCTGAGAACAGCCACTGCCAAGTCACCGAACTCAGCAGCTCCTCTGTTGAGCATCTTCCCTCTGGTGGTCAGTGTGCATCATAGCTACCGGTTGGATGGTCGGACTGTCGCTTAGCCTTCTATATATACAGATACACTGAGACTATGTTTTTATTTTACTGTACACTTGTTAAATACAAGGAGCACTTAACTTGGGAGAATGTAATGTTATATTCATTGTACTAAATAACATTATAATGGCTTCACTTATTGTGACACTGGGAGACTAGCTTCCTACTGGATAATGGAAGTGATGATGCTTTGGGTGCATCTGTCCACAAAGAGGGATGAGCAAAGCTTTACAGAGCCGATTACAATCACTCTGGGATTGCACTTAACAAATGAAGTGGGAAATAGAAATCTGTATTACAGAGTTTCTCCTTTTGATGGTATTATACTTGTGAATGAACGGGAAAATTTGAGCTCTAGAAGGCTTGTCTGAGTTTGCTGTATGAAATGGGTCAGGAGAAAACAGCTAATTAGAAATTCTAGCAATTCACCCTTGTGGTTATATTGCATTGAGAGCTCAATACCAGGCTCCTAAATAGGAAGAGGATTGTTTGGTGAATGCAGCTCTCATGGAAGCAAAACTGTCCCTCCCCATTCGTTTTTTGTTTTTTCTTCCTGACATCTTGATATTATACACTCTTGTGGGCCCTCTTCCTTAGCGTAAACATGTTTGAAATGGATATGATGTTAATAATTCCTCTTGGCTGCTCCTCCTAACTCTCAGCTCCTCTCTTGGTTACTTATTTAAATGGGAAAGTCATGGGGCGGTGCCCAACATTCTCAGAACAAGCTCTGAAGCATTCCACTTCTTGACTGGGGCTCTGATCTCTTATAACTCCTTATGTTCCATACCTCAATACAGGAAAAGCCCAGCAGACCAACCAGGTTCATCTCATCAAGCTGTTATATCAGCAGTTCGGCCTAAATTCTCACTTTACTCCTAAAATCCACTCTCAGAACTTAGAAATTAATTACTTTGCTTGTAGGGAGACAAAATTTAAGAAGCACCATTTCTATGCATATGTTTCTATGTCTAGGTTGACTTGCCTAGTGCCAAATTATCGCTGATTTATTGTGTAGTTTAAGCTAAAATCTTAACCAATAACCAAACCTCACCCTGTATTTCTAAAGAAAAATAATTATTAATCACTAGTGTCCCAGTGCACAGCTTTATGCACATTGAAAACAAATTAATTAGAAAAAATATTTCAATATTGCTATTCGTGTCCTCCTAATGAAAATAGGAGCTTACTGAATCTCCTATCTGCCTACTCTAGGACTTCTGATGAGGCATGGAAAAATGCTTGACAAACATTTGATTAAACTGTAAAATGTTTGCACCTGGCTATAAAGAAACTCAAAGGATACTAGTCTCCAGGAAGAGGAAGCTGGGCATTGCGATGTGACATCATTACCCAGTTCCACAGCCACCATTTCTGCACCATGGGGTCTTGGCAGTGTTGGCTGGGATTTGGTGGGGTGTTGCTCCAGGGTGGTGGTGGGGCTTGTGTCCCACTTGGGGGAAGCTGATTGCTGGTTTGTTGGCGCCAGGTTCATAGTGTCATTTGTTTTTAAATGGCCAGTGTGTGTCATGGCAGCTCCTGCATTGAGCATCTGCCCCCTGGTGGTCAGTACATGTCATAGCTACCGGTCAGGTGGTCAGATGGTCGCTTAGCCTTTTATGTATATAGATAGTGTTTAGGAATTTTCCCACACATAGACTCATACTTTTTCTTCTAATTCTCATTTTTTTCAAAATGGTATATATTAAAACCACAATTCTAACTTATCAAAATATAAAGTTAAATCCTAACTTAACTAAGTTGAAGATGTAGTTAGAAATTAAGTACAGTCACGATAATTTTCCAGAATGGGTTGATCTTTTAATGTGTGAAATGATGTCAACAAGCTGTTGTAGGCCTCCTCTCTTACTGCCTGGACTCCAGCAGCTCCCCTTGCTCTTCTTACTTACTGTTTTGTCCCACAGCATCTGTTTTCCATCTAATGCTTAGGGGTTTCTCCCTCCTGCTTCAACTTTTAGTGATTTCTTACAGCTTGTAGAATAAACCCCAGATCCTTATGAGGATCTATAGCACCCTACACGGTGTATCCTGGGTGCCCATGCCAGTCCCTCTCTGTCTCATTCCATGCATCCAGGGCCTCCTCACCTTCCTCTCTCTGTTGTGAAAAGGCATATCCCGTACTCAGTGAGTGGAAAGCTCTTCCTAGACTGGCTGCTTCAGATGCTGTTTCCTCAGGCTTTCCCTAGCCTCCTGTTTGAACAATCTTTCCTTGTCGCTCTCTATCAAATCCCTATTTATTTCCTCCATTGCACTTATCACAGTCTAACATAGTGTTTTTTTTTTTTTTTTTATCATTTGATATTTGTTACTCCCACTGTCGTGAGAGCAGATATTTTGTTCTATAACTCCTGCAAATAATACGATGTCTGACACAGAGTAGGTGTCTAATAAACATTTGTTGGCTGAAAGAAAGAAATAAAAATGAATTAATTTGAAACATGGGTATGAGTAAAGACTATAGCATGAAATACTGGTCATGATAAAATGTGAAAAATTAAAAGTAACTATTCACATAAGAAAGGAATGCTGTATATGTAAAAGTTCATCTTGTAATTCTGTATAATTAAGTCAGAGAGGAAGAATGCTGTACACAAGATCAAAAAAGGTTCTCACTGTTGCAGCCTAACAACATATCCATGTAACTGAAATTATACTTTTATGTATAATTTTTAAAAATAGCTCAGTTGGAGTGGCTCTGTGGTTGAGCATTGACCTATAAACCAGGAAGTCATAGTTTGATTCCTGGTCAGGGCACATGCCCAGGTTGTGGGCTCGATCCCCAGTGTGGGGCATGCAGGAGGCAGCTGATCAATAATTCTCTCTCATCATTGATGTTTCTATCGCTCTCTCCCTCTTCCTTCCTCTCTGAAATTAATAAAAAAAAATTTAAAAACATTTTTACAGGAATCAGAATTCAAGAATGCACTGGAATATAACACTGGTATGGACGATATATTTGCAGGTTCAGAAAATTGTGGGAGGATATTTTGACAAAATTTTGGGGACATAATTGTATTCCTCTAGTTTTAATTGATTAAGATGTTGTGGATGATTGAGAAGCAATTGGCTTAATAAAAACAAAAATGTAGGATTGGATAGATTTAAGACATGATATGGCAGGCTGAAAGTTTATAATGAAAGTAGAGGTAAAAGTAAAGAAGAATGTAACAGGATTCAGTCTGGGGCCATGGTAGGTATGTCTTGAGGAAAGGGGTTTAACACAGGTAATTAGGTGCTTATACAGTCATTGAAGGGGGAAGAAGCACAAGTGGGGAGACTTGCCACTGCTGTGAGGTTTGCCTCTGGCCTTCAGAGATTTGCTATTGATGTCCAGGATAGGAACTGCAGGACACTCTTGCCAACGGTCACAATCCCCTACAGAACCAAGGCTGGCGATCATGACACCTTGAAGCTCCAATTCTGCCAAAGTCCATGCATTCTCTCTCGCTGTGAGCAGGGATGACTTCTGCTTTCCTTCTGTCTTCCACATCACATGCAGTGTCTCTCACTGGCAGGAACTAAACTGGAACCCAGATGGCAAGAGATTCTGGGAAAGCAGTTCTTAGGCTTTGAGACCCTGAGGATATAGGGCAGTACATTAAAAAGGGTGGGAATGGGACCAATCTGGCACAATACGAGACTAGGAAATATTTGTCACTGCTTTAAAATAGGGTTTCTGGCTAGTTAGTTTCATTCAATCTAATCCTCACTAAGAATAATAGCCAACAGTTACTAAAGGGCACCATGTTAAGAGCTTTTCATGCATTATCTCATTAAGTTTCACAACCGCACAAAATGAAGCTACTATTATTATCTCCATTTCAGAAATAAGAAACCGAGACTCACAGTTACAGTAACTTACTCCAAATTAAACAACTAATAAGTAGAAGATATGAACTTTGTAATCCGGACTGATTGCCTATAAAGACAGTGGCTTTTAGACCTTATACTACACTAGAGGCTCCACCATACTACCTGCTCTTTCTTTTTATTTGACATTGTACACAGACTAGTACATATTACAATAAGAGAGCTGAATAAAAGCATGAGGTACGAAAGTGGTCCAAAGAGTATAGGCCATGCAGATCATTCTAGACAGCAAAGAAAATTGTGACCAGGAAAACACTAAATAAAAATACATAAAGAATGTGCATTATAAAGTGTGCACAAATTCGTGCACAGGTGGGGTCCCTCTGGGTGGCCTGCAGGGATAGGCCCGAAACCCACAGTCCAATGCTGCCTGCAGCTCCTACTTGCCTCTCCCACTCATCCTAGCCCCACTGTGCCTGCCTGGGCTCACATCCAATCAGTCCGGATCAGGAGAGGCTCATGCTGTGTCAGAACTCGCCAGCCATGAGGGCCCCCCCCCCCCCCCCCCCCGGCCCCTCGGGGAGTGGACTACAGGTTTGGGCTGAAACTGGCTCCCTGACATCCCCCAAGGGGTCCCAGATTGTGAGAGGGTGCAGGACGTGGAGGTTGGCCAGTCAGGGAGGGACTGCGGGAGGGACTGTGGGAGGACTCAGGAGCATGTTGGGCACATCTCACTCAATCCCAATCAGCTGGACCCCAACAGCAAGCTAACCTACTGGTCGGAGCATCTGTCCTCTGGTGAACCAGTTGACTGTCTGCCCCCTAGTGGTCAGTGCACATCAGAGAGTGGTTGAGTAGCCTTAGCGTATCATTAACTTATGCTGTGATTGGTTGTTCAGTTGTTCTGCCATTCGATCTACTTGCATATTACCCTTTCATTACATAGGATGAAACTTGATAGTCAGTTACTAAATTTCTTTATAATTAATGGCCCTAGCCTCAGCATAAAACTTGCCAGTCATCTTACAAATGTACATTATCAAGTTGGTAGAAATACCTCACTTCTAGGGGGAGGAGGGAGAAAACCTAACAAGTCTTAAAAAAAATCCTCCCAAATGGGATATTATATTAATGAGAGAAGAGACTACATTTAGAATGGAATTTTGTGGTATGAGCTAATTTTTATATATTGATTAAGTGTCTGCTATTATAAAACTACATTATAGAATCTGAAGGTTAGAAGGGACATTCAAGGTTGAAGAATATTCAATATCCTTTCTAATAGCATCTCAACGAGGAGTGGTCCAGCTTCTGCTTCAGGACTTTCAATGGGTGTGACTTTTAGAACTATGGAGGCTGACTGACTAAGGTGGGTAGCCAGCAAGAGCCCACAGGATGTTTGCTGCTGGGTGAAGACAAGAAGGTGTAGCCTGGAGGCTGCTTGGTCAGTTTTGTCTCAATGTGGTAAATACAGTGTTAAGCTGGAGGCTGCAACCATTGGTATCAGTTAGCTTTTGCTGCCTAACCTAAGGAACCCTATGGCTTATAACTTGAGTGTCTGTGGTAGATCCAAGAAGGCCAGAGATTGTCATACTTCCCAGTCTACTGGTATGTGCCTTTCCTTGGAGTCAGGCTGGCCTCTATGATGCTGTGGCTAATAGAATTCAACAGAATTGTTACTGTGCCAGTTCTCAGGTGCAGCCTAAACAGATCAGCAGCTTCCACGTTCTTGCATCACTGTCTTTGGGGGTCCGGAGGCATGGTCAAGGAAATTTGACTATCTTGAAACTGGCGTGCTAGAGAGACTTTGTGATTGATGACCCCAGGGTTTTCCATTTCTTTCAAGGCAGTGGATCTGTAGTTAAGCCTCCCAGACTAGCCCAAGCACCAGCTCAGTGGTTGGCAAACTCATTAGTCAACAGAGCCAAATATCAACAGTACAATGATTGAAATTTCTTTTGAGAGCCGAAAACCAACTTCTGCGCATGGGCCATGAAGTTTTAATCACACAGTATGTGCGCACCTACACGTGGTATTTTGTGGAAGAGCCACACTCAAGGGACCAAAGAGCCACATGTGGTTTGTGAGCCGCAGTTTGCCAGTCACTGCACCAGCTGAATACTGCTGTGTGACCCTAGTTGATGCCTCATGGACAGAAAAATAACCTAACTGATCCAGGAGCAGATTCCTGATCCATGAAACCATGAGCTGTGATGAAATGATTATTATTTTTTAAAATATGTTTTATTGATTTTTTTAAAAAAATATTTTTTTTATTGATTTCTTAAAGAGAGGGAGAGAGATAGAGAGTTAGAAACATTGATCAGCTGCCTCCTGCACACCCCCTACTGGGGATGTGCCCGCAACCAAGGTATGTGCCCTTGACCAGAATTGAACTTGGGACCTTTCAATCCACAGGCTGATGCTCTATTCACTGAGCAAAATTGGTTTCAGCTATTTTTATTGATTTTTAAGAGAGAGAGGAATGGAGAGGGATAGAGAGAAACAATGATGAGAGAGAAACATCGATTGGCTGCCTCCTACTGGGGATTGAGCCCACAATCTGGGCATGTGCTCTGATCAGGAATCAAACTAATGACCTCTTGGTTCGTGGGTTGATGCTCAAACACTGAGCTATACCGGCTAGCAAATGGGTATTTTTAAGTCACTGAGTTTGTGGTACTTTGTTACATAGCAATAGATAACTGGAAAGTGTCTGTGGAATAGGTGAGGGTTTTTGGTCTAGATTGGCCTCAGCTGGTCTGACCTAGGCTTGCTCATGTGTTTGTGGATCAGTTGGGAACTTTCATCTAGATTGTGTTTAGTAGGATAGCTTACATGGGACAGTTCTGCTCCACGTGTTTTTTATCTTCCTTTGGACCAGTAAGCTTGGCCACACGTGTCCTTCTCAGTGGCCAAAGTCTCAGAGAGCAAGTTGAGAGCCAGGCTTAGAAATGGCACCCTCTCATTTCCATCTCTTTCTATTGGCCAAAATCACATGTCTGAACTCCAAGTCAAGAGATTGGAGTATAGACCTAATATATTTTGTGGAAGACTGCAAAATCCATCTATCAAAGAATGTGAGTACAGGTAGGGGTGGAAAATTGGAGACAATATTGGAATAATTTACTTCATTTTAGATCAGTAAACCTTTATGGGTTTATGGGATATATTATTTGCAAATATTATTCTATTAACATGGACCCCCCCCCCCCGAAAAAAAAAAAAAGAGTTCTAACTTTCTGTTCTTTAAATACTTACAAGTATAGGCAACCTTCAGAATGACTAAAAGGGCTTACTGCATTTAGGTTGATTATGGACCTGAACTTCCTTTTAGTTCTTCACTTCTAACACCTCTGTTAAGATTTATACCTGCATTAAAACTTCAGACTTAATATTGGAGTTACGTTTTATTGTTTTGGCGACTTAAAATTTGGTCAGAAGTCCTTACTTGCTTGAGTCATGGACTTTTTGTCCTGGATTTACGTTTTTACACAAACGTGAAAAAATTTTTCAATTAAAAGTTAATGATATATATGCACTGTCAGTCAGGTTGCTGTCGAGATTTGTTCCACTGTTTTTCAAAGGGCTTCATGCTTTCCTCATCTCCAAATTCTTGGGGAGCCCCTTCATGGCCTTAAAGTACTGACTACATTATCCTTTAACATCTTTATTTAAACTGGAAGCAGGAAGCCTCAGTGCAAGGAAGACATGTACGAGGACAAAGCACCCCCCCAATAGTGATGCTGAACACTTTCCTAATATAGGTGAGTTCTGTTTATTCCTTCCTGTAGCCCTCCACTCTCCTGTCGGATGTGCTAAGTTTCCTATAACGATGTCTGTATGTTCTACTGTCAAAATAAAGTCAGAATCAGACTTCTCATCGCTTCTCTTATTCATGTCTTCCATTTTTACACTCTTGCTTCCTGTCTGTGGAAACCACTTTCTCTAATAGAAGGATTTAGAGTTGAGCAACACGACGTATCCAACTCAGTTCATTCTTTAGCATCTCTTATCACTCCGGAATCCCCAGGCAGCATGTGGGATGTTCATGGGCTGACTTTGGAGCTAAAGGGATCTAGGTTTTAATCCCAGCTCCACTGCTTACTAACTCTGTGATCTTGTGCAAGCTATTTAATTCCTCTTTTTGCCTCAGTTTTATAATCCATTATATGGGCAAAGTAAATCTTACTTTGCATAGTTCATGTGTGATGTAATTGCATTCTAATACTTGCACGATGCCTGCTGTGTTCTCTATATTAGTTTCCTTTCTCTTTTTGTTCCAAAGTCTAACTCTCATTTGCCACCTTAGGACTGGTTTACCAAGAGGCTATCACAACGTATTTTTAGGATCAAAAATACTTTGTATGTGTAGACTAATAACAGAGATATGCTTTTGCATAACCTCATTTGTTTAAGACCATGGTCGGCAAACTGTGGCTTGTAAGCCACATGCGGCTCTTTGGCCCCTTGAGTGTGGCTCTTCCACAAATACCATGGTCTGGGCAAGTCTATTTTGAAGAAGTGGTGTTAGAAGAAGTTTAAGTTTAAAAAATCTGGCTCTCAAAAGAAATTTCAATCGTTGTACTGTTGATATTTGGCTCTGTTGACTAATGAATTTGCCAACCACTGGTTTAAGAGAATAAAAGCGATGTCATAGAGCATTAAGAATCGGCATTTTGTAAACTTGAATTCTTACAGCTAAGTGGTGAGGAGTTAAAAGTTACTAATATTTCACTCTGGATAGTTTGCATTTTGAATATTTGTTTTATTTTGATGGTGACTGCAGATAAGATCCTTAGAGACTGGGCCTGGTTTTACTTTTCTTTATATTCGATGACCCAGCACAGGACCTGGCACTTCTTAGATGCTCAAATAAATGTTTGTGGAACAAATGAATGTTTCATTGAATACAATTGTGTGAGCTAATGAAAGTTAACTAGGTAATTATTTTATACTGAAACAGAATATTTCTGTTGTCTGGTTTTTGTTGGGGCTCAGTCTGGCTGGCTGATGCACAATAACCATGTTTCCTTGCCAGGGTGAGGACAGTGAGGGATGCAATGTGATCATCTGCCCTTCATACTTCCTTCTTTGCTTGTGTTGTTTATCTTCTTTCCTACTAACTTGTAAACTCCCTGACAGAGACCACATATAATTTCCCAATGCTTGTGGCATTGTTATATTCAGTAAAGATTGGTTGAAGAAAAGTTAGCATTTTGGGATTTTTCGTATGATTTTAGAAATGCCGTATTCTACCTTTGTCCTTTCTCATCTTTTCTGATTTATATGGGTCTTCTCCAGAGCTCTTCCACTGATCCTACCCTTAGATTTACTGTTTTTTAATTTCACCCTTATAAATACTACATGATTTATGGGGAAGGGTTGAGGCTTTGGAATTTAAAAGACCTGGATTTAAGTTCTGAATTTGTAACTTCCTGGTTGTGTAATCTTGAACAAGGTCTGTAACCTCTTGGTGCCACTTTCCTCCTCCGTGAAGGAGAATGATAATGTGTCATCTATGTGGCAGAGCTATGTTGAAAACTGATTGGTCTGTACTCATAGTAGGGGCTCATCAAGTAGTAGGTGTTATTACTATTTTTATTTCCATTATCTTTACTTTTTACTACTTATTCTAACTACTACTTCCTTTTCCAATTAAAAAAAAATTCATTTTTTTTCACCCTGGATCTCTTATTAGCAGCCACTGGAATGTTGGGAGTTGCTGGGGAAGGAAATACTATGAACTATCAAAATTTCACTTCATTGGGAACCTTATATCGCTTTGAGCAGTGATAAAAGTCCTAATAAGAATAACCACTGTTTGCCCCATTAAAATAATACAAAGACAAATGTGAGTTTTCAGGAAAAAAAGCTCCTCAAATTATAAAGCAAAGAATTGGAAAAAGAAATGACATGTGAAGAATCTAAGAACATAGCGCATATTTAAATTTATGATTTTTTTTATTCACTCTCTTGCTCTCTCCATTTATTACAACGGAGTCTAAAATTTTTCTCTCACAACAGGATCATTATCCCTATTAGATTTAAGGACTATTTCAATTGTATTTTTTCTAGAAATAAATGAGTTTGCTGGAATAAACTATTCAGCTCAATATTTTTCATCTTTCTCTAATACAAATGTATTTGATTTCTATAAATCTGAGTGAGGTCAGTCAGGAAATTACACATATTTGTTTTCCACAGGGTATCTGAGCTATTAAGTCATGTTACATTTGTTATAGATCATGTTTGCTATTTGGCAAGATCATTTGAATGACTAAGAACAATATTTTAGAACATGTAATACAAGGAAAACAACCAGAGAGGAGAATTGAAGCCAAATGTTCCTTACAAGAAATATGTGAAGTAAATAAAATATTCTGTTGTGATTTAAGCACACTTTTGCATATAAAACTCATAAAAATATCATTCAATACTATACATACTATTCATTCTTATGGTTCATATATGTACAATATATATACAGATTTCTCTCACATAAGTACATATTTATATACTTTTCATTAATTTATATTACTTCTCATGTACTTTGTGTATACAGTTTATTCTTCTTTCTTCCAGCCTCAATTATGTGGATGTTGTCTTGGCTTTGTGCTATTTTAATTATTTTGGCTATTGCTGATATGGATGCAATAGCAAAGACCACGCCATATATCAAATTTACGAAGAAATCCGAAGAAAAAGAGATGCTGAAGGGTTTAAAGCTGCCCAGTGGCCTACCTCCAGGAGGAGAAGAAGAAACACCCTTCACAGAAGTGGCTGAAATGGCAGGACCAACCCCTGACCCCTCCGTCAGAGATTCTCCCTTTGGCACTGCCTCTCTCTTCCCCTTTGAAAACTTCACTCTGGACACGGCCGATTTCTTTCTGAATTGCTGTGATTGTTGTTCATCTGCACCTGGGCAGAAAGGAGAACCCGGAGAGACTGGAAATCCAGGTATTTGAAAATATATGAAAAAAATATTTCTCTCCTGTACATCCTTAGAGCTGAGAGGTGGATTGGAGGCGGAATTGCTTTTCTCCATTGTCATGAAAATGGCGATAGGCCTCGGTGTAGCTTGTGACAAATGAAAATGGGTCCTGTGTAGCCTACTCTCCTGCATAGCTATTAATAAAAATAAAAATTAAAATTAAGAAGGTGGGGTGGATGGGTGGGTGGGGAGTGATTAACAGGGAAACTTATATGCACATATGCATAGCCCATGGACACAGACAATAGGGTGGTGAAGGCCTGGGAGGGGCAGATGTGGGGTGGAGGGGATCAGTGGAAAAAACAAAAACAACGGGGGCAACTGTAATACTTTCAACAATAAAGATACATTTTAAAAAAGCAAATAAGGTAAAAATTCAGTTCCTCAGACTAGCCACATGCGGCCAATGGTTCACCTGTGGGGCAGCACAGACATACATTTCCATCACTGTAGAAACTTCTATTGGGCAATGGTGTTTAGAGCAGAGATCAGGTCTACCAGCCCCAGCACAGGTGTGTAGCTCTTCAAGTTACACAGGCCCAGTACAATCTTTTCATTAATGCCTATGTAAAAGGGAAAATGAAAATTCTGTTATCTCACAAGATGGTGTGCTGCCTGATGGGATTTGGGAGTGCTATTTGTAGTTAGGATTAGAAATGGAATGCCTGTGAGGTGGAGAATAAAGCCAGGATTCAGATTGCTTCTCATTGAAATTCTGAGTCAACATCCAATTCTTGCCCTGCAATTTTCTTCATTGAACGTCGTGATTACATATTTCAAAATTTCAGATGTCTTTCATATATACATTATGAATACACTTTCAGTTTTATTGTCATGGATTTCAGCTTTTACATGTCACGTAGCGGAGAATTCAAGGTAAAAATGAGATCAACATGCCAATTGCAAATTCACGATTCCCTGGAAAAAAATTACAATAAATATTTGTTGTATCTTGCTTGAAGAATTTAAAGTTAAGAAATCAGGACTTACACATCCCCGTTGGACTTTTCATTCATTTCATCTGCTGTAGGAACCTTTTGGGAAATGTGCTTAGTAATATTTATGTAGAGCTGAAATGAGAGGGCAAAGGAGCTGGGCAGTGGTTGGGGGCACCAAGAGTCCAGGGTTGCTAAAACATTATTGGAAACATAATGAGACGGAGAAAATTATATTTACCAGAATTTTTCTTAGTATCATGTCTGGTTGGCAAGCTTCTCTGGAGTGCAAACCCCCAAGGGCATGCCCAAGTAAACACAGCTGGTGGCTAAACAGTCTTCTATGCTGTGGGTCTGTATCATCAAGGCTTGCGTTTTACCCAGGGGTGGATGTAGCTGCGTTCCTCTCAGAGCTCAGCTCCTCCTGTAAACACATATGACAAGTATTCCAAAGGTGTGCCAAGTCATTAGTTTTCCCAGAATGCTCATGTGTGTTCGTCTGACTTGTTCTGCCAAGAGCAGAGGGCCATTGGGGAAACTTCATTACTTCTGTAAGTCTCAGTTTCCAAAATAGTAAAATGAGATAAAAATAATCCCAACCACAGAGAGTCATCAAGACAACTGAATGAGTTTATACCTATGAGGACTCACTGTGGTGCCTAGAATAGAATAAGTGCTCAATAAGGGTTTACTTTTCCAGTTAGCTGATCGAGGAGTCTTATTCTACCTCATGAAAGTTCCTGTTTTTGAGATTACTAGAGAGATATTTATTTTGCCTTTATCAATGTTTTTAAAAAACACAACTTTTTAAAAAAGTTAGAAATCCAGTATAAGAGCACCATTAAATAAACTTGAAAATAAAAATAGACCTACTCAAATTCTCACTTGTTCATTGGGTCTTAGCTTATGCCATCTTCTTGAGGATGTCTTCTCTGATATTTTTATATTACTAACGACAGGGTAGCAATTTTTATTTATTTGTATGGTTGTTTAATGTTTATCTTTCATGGACTCTCAGCTCCATGAGGGTAGGGATCGCTGGAACATTTTAAAAGTCTTTGTATGAATCTTTAAAAAAATTATAGTTGCCATGTAATATTATATTATGAAGTTTCAACAGTGATTCAACATTTATACACCTTATGAAGTCTAGTAACCATCTGACATTGTACATAATTATGATATTATTGAGCATATATTTTTAGCTGTACATCACATCCTCTGAAAGTTTGTGCTTTTTAATTTCCTTCCCTTTTGCCCATTTCTCAATCCCCCCCGTAACCATCAGTTTGATTTTTACCCCTAACTGGGGTGCTTGGTTTATAGGAAGCCTTAGCAATAGTTCCTGAGTAAATGGGTAAGTGAATGAGAGGGGAAAACTCACAGTGCTAGGTATTGTGAAAGTGTGGTTCATGTGAGGTCAAGAGTCAGGTAATCATTCTATTCATGTTGTTTGATATAGAACTATTTCCTGAATCATTAGAACTCTGCAGCAAATCCAGTGACAAGTACTAATGTGCTCAATTTATTCAGGTAGTACAGAATTGTAAATGAGACACAAATATTGTCCTTAGGACTCTCTAGTAGTTATTTTCATCCAGATTTTATCATTAGGACAGTGATAGTCACTAGTCTTAATATGATGACTCATCCCCCCCCCCGGAACTAATGCATTTGAAAGAGAATTCTTTTTTTTTTTTTAATTTTTTTTTTTTTTTACCTTGATGATTTTAAATTCTCTTTTCCAGGTCCCAAGGGAAAGACTGGTGATATGGGGATCCCAGGGTCACCAGGAGTCATTGGACCCCAAGGTCCAAAAGGCCAGAAAGGAGAGAAGGGTAGGTAATTATATTCATTTCATGTCAAAACTCAAGGGAAGTTCTGCATCATTTTTAGGACAGCAATTTGCTAAGTAAATACCAGATTCTTGCAGGTGGGTCAAATTTGTTTAAGCATATTGTGAGTTATATTTGATACAAAAATGTCAACTTTATAAATAGCCAGTTGAGAAATTTTAAACTTGCCTGGTAACATCTCTCTCTCTCTCTCTCTCTCTCTCTCTCTCTCTCTCTCTCTCTCTCTCTCTCTCACACACACACACACACACACACACACACACACACAATTTTCTATCTCTCATGGGCCTCCCAGCTGACCCAGTGATGTGACATCATCTCTGGGGAAGGGTCCTTCCCGATATATTCTCATGTGAACGCTTTCTCAGGATGCAAAATAATTTCATACGAGATAGAACTAACTGGAGCAGGTAGTCCTATTCCATTTAGGTGGGTAGCGTGCCTGCTAAGGAGAATATGACCTATCCTTTGGCTCACACTCAAATCCGGGGCAGTGTCAATGGTGGGAAGAGAACTGAATTCAAATGGAAGAAATCAACCACATAACAGTGACCTCATAACTTTACCTCATCTGGAAATTGAGGGGAATAGACTACCAGATATCTATTTATACCCTGTTTACTTTCAAAATAGATTTGTAGGTAAGTGTGCTTTCATAAATCTTTTCCAGCTCAGAAATTCTATAATTCCACAGATATCAGTAAAGAAGGTGTCCTTCCTGGGAAATCCTTGGGTCTCTAAGTGTGTCAGGTATTGGGGGAAGGTTACAGATTCACTGGGACACTTAGAAATTCCTCAGTGAATACCGCCAGCCTGTAGAAATACCATCTATCCATCAAGGTAAATGTTTTAGCCTCAGTGTCACATGTCATCAGACCTAATATCATCAATACATCACCCTCCCCATGGCTCAGGAACTACCTAACTCATTTCTAGTAGAACGTTCAGTGAAGTAATTACTCAGAAAAGAGGCTAAGGTAAAAGGGAGCTGCTTCACACTTGTCAGTTAGGCGATTTTCATCCTCAGAAACATTTAATCCCTTTGTGGCTGAATTATGTTAGCAGAAAGCCCTGTGAAATAAAGATGAGTTATGAACCTCCCCCGTGATTCATGCATTTTGGAAGTTAGACTTCTGGAAGTAGAAGAGTCAAAAACAGGGAGTTATCATAAGATAAGGTTCTTAAGAATATGCTTTGATGAAGGATCAAAAGTAAAAATTCATTCAGCCAGTCGATAGCATGGCAACTCCAGTTCCCTTTTATTTCCTGACTTAGTCTAGACTCTTAGTTAAGGGCTAGAGTTGAAAGGAAATAAATAGCTTGAATGACTGCATTCTGGCTCATCACACCCTAAGTGACTGAAACCAGTGTTAAGCAGTTAGAATCCCTAGTGAACCTGAGAGCCAGAATAACTGTAATAAGGCTCAATAGATGAGTATTGACAAAGACCGGAAACAGAAGTGGCCCTTCACATCCATTCAGGGTTGGGTTCTTTCCAAATGCAGACACATTTTCCTGATGGCCGAAGGGTTAATTTCCATGCTTTAAGTTTTATGTGGAATGATAATGGAGGAGCTGGCTGCTTAGAAAACTCTGCTGAACGGCTTATGGTGAGATTTCTGCAGTTGCTCTTGTGAAATTTGGGGGCACTCCTCTCATGACTTTTAATATGAGTTGGGCTATTTTTTTCCTGACAAAAATGAAACAACAAATGTTAGTTTTATATAAATAATGTGATTGGTAAATCAATGTCAACCAATGTAATATGCATTCAGGTTTGACTCTGTACACATTTCTAAACTTTTTTGTACCTCAGTTTCTTCTATGACAAAAGTGGTGACAAAAATATCTGTCCTACAGTTTTTAAAGGGAGGTGCTATAAACTTTCTTAAATGAAAAGTGTCCTAAAAGGGGAAATAAGCTCTATTATATAATCCCCCCTATTATATGACTGTATTATTATCAAATAAAAATTAACATTAAATTTTAAAGTCTAGATTAAATTATAAAATCATGTTAAGAGCTTGGAACATTACCTGGTGCAAAGTAGATGAGAGCCAGCTGTCATTCTTACTATTATTGTTGCTCTTCTCATTTGAAATTAAAATAATTCTAGTATGGCAGCTCTAATAGGACTGGGCTTCAGCCAGGCCCAGGATAAAAGTCAATTTTGTGGTAATATGGCATATATCTAAAAACCCAAATTCAATTTTCAGTTTTTTTTTCAAATGCTAGTTCTCACAATTCTATAATTTGTCCAAAGAGTAGTATACAAAAAAAATTTCTGAACAAAGTAAAAAATTGGCTTTTTTTGATGCTCTATGTCAAGGATAGTATATTTTTCCCCTGGCCAGGTTTTTTTTTTTTTTTTTTTTTTTTTAATATATTCATATTATTGATTTCAAGAGGAAGGGAGAGGGAGAGAGAGTGAGTGATAGAAACATCAATGATGAGAATCATTGATTGGCTGCCACCGATACACCTCCTATTGGGGATTGAGCCTGAAACTCAGGCATGTCCTCTGACAGGGAATCGAACTTTGACTCCCTGGTTCACAGGTCGATGTTCAACCATAAGCCAAGCCCGGCTGGGATGAACGGGTTTTGCTATGATGAATTGTAGCCAAAAGAAGAATGTTGTGCTCTGTGTTAAACTCTGCATGGTATACTTTCTCAGGCATTGTGGGGAATATGAAGAGGAGGACATTTTAATTGTCATCCAAAATTCATAACAGGAAAGAAACAAACATGTACATCTGTACCAAAAGACTTCATGTTACGAGTTTTGTGAAAGATTTGAAGAGCTGTGGGATCACTGATGGAAAAGCTGAGTTATGTTTGGAGAGATTGGCACTACCCCTAAATCTGCTTTAAAAGATTTACCATCAATTGGAATAAAACATTGCTAATGATGCCCAATAACCTTTTCCATATTGTTTTGCTTTATTTCTTTAGTATTTTTATTGAGTTTATTTGGGTGACGTTGGTTAATACAATTATGTGCGTTTCAGTGTACAATTCTATAATACAGCATCCGTATAGTGTATTGTGTGTTCATTGCCCCAACCATATTGTTTTGCTTTTACAAATTTTGGTAAAGGAAACATTGGAATGTGAGATGACTGTGAAATGGGTGTTAGTTTTATCATAACTAATATAATTGGAAGAAAGCTAATCTTGGCATCATTTTAGGACTTAAGGGAGAACGTGGGGACCAGGGAACAAGTGGCGTTCCGGGATACCCAGGAAAACCTGGAGAACCAGGTAGAGTATAAATATTCCTGTTGTAGAGAACAAACTATATCATGTATGAGGTATAGTCCTTGATTTTCTTCCTGTTTGTATTCCAAGTTATCAGGATGTAAGAAGGAAATATGAATTGCTATGTGTCTTCTAATAATTCAGTGTTTTGGTACATTGGAGTGTGAGTGCTGGGCTAGGAATTTGGAGACTAGATTAGGGCATCTGAGCTCTGTTCTTCTTTCTAGCTGTCTATGGAGAAAGATTCCTGCTCCTTTCTGGGTCTTAGTTTCTTTGCCTGAAAGGTTTGGGTTTGGATGGAGAATATGGAAATGTAAGAGAATACTTGGGTTGGGCCAAAATGCAAGCTATAATGAAAAAGAAGAGCAACTATAGTTTTACTACTCTTTATTGTCTTAAGAGTAAGAAAAATAAATAAATAGAACTAGAAACATTAGGTCAAAATACAAGCTATTATTTCTCGGTAGCACGAACTCTTCTCCTTATGAGATAGGTGCTGATGTGAATGGCTCTGTTCAAGGTCTCCTCCCACAACCATTACTGAGGCAAGAGCCAGGTTTCCAGCCTGGTTGGCATGGCTCAGTGGTTGAGCATCAACCTATGAGCCAGGAGGTCACGGTTCGATTCCTGGTCAGGGCACCTGCCTGGGTTGTGGGCTCAATCCCCAGTGTGGGGTGTGGCAGGAGGCAGCCAATCAATGATTCTCTCTCATCATTGATGTTTCTATCTCTCTCTCCCTCTCCCTTCTTCTCGGAATTCAATAAAACTTATATATATATATATATATATATATATATATATATATATATATATATATATATACACACACACACACACACACTTGGCTCTTAAATAAACAACAACAAATATATATATATTTTAATAGCCAGGTTTCCAATCCCAGGTAGTAGGATATGTTTTTATTTTGTGAGCTCTGTGATAATAGCATATTGTTCATAGCACATGTGGTCTGTAAACATCATTTTAATTTTTCATTTCAGGTGGACTTGGTCCTAAAGGGGCCAAAGGAGACACTGGGCTGGCGGGAGTGAAAGGACAAAAAGGCTCCAAGGGGGACACGTCTGTCAATGCTACCAAAGGAGATAAAGGAGACCGAGGGGCCATGGGCTCTCCAGGCTTGAATGGAGAGCCTGGGGCCAAGGGAGAGAAGGGGGACCGGGGAGAGAAGGGCTTCTGTGGCATCTCTGGGGAGAGGGGAGGAAAGGGGGAAAAAGGTGAGGTGGGGCTGAAAGGAGAAAAAGGTAGCAAAGGCGATATTGGGATGGAAGGCAGAAGTGGCCCAGGGGGCCTACCTGGGGCCCGAGGTGACCCGGGGGCTAAAGGAGAAAAGGGAGCTGTAGGTCCTCCCGGTCTGGTGGGACCTACCGGGCCAAAGGGTGAGCTTGGGAGCAAAGGGGTCCGAGGATCTATTGGAAAGAAGGGCTCTCGGGGCCTCAAAGGCTCCAAGGGGGAGATGAGCAGAGTCCCACGGTCAGCTTTCAGTGCTGCTTTGTCAAAGCCTTTCCCTCCTCCCAATGTCCCTATCAAATTTGACAAGGTTTTCTATAACGACCAAGGGAATTACAGCCCTGTCACCGGGAAGTTTAACTGTAGCATTCCTGGGGCATATGTGTTTTCCTACCACGTCACGGTGAGTGGCCGGCCCGCTCGGATCAGCCTGGTAGCCTGGAATAAGAAGCAGTTCAAGTCCAGAGAAACACTCTATGGTCACGAAATAGACCAGGCCTCTCTCCTCATCATCCTGAGATTAAGTGCAGGGGACCAAGTCTGGCTGGAAGTTTCCAAAGATTGGAATGGAGTGTATGTCAGCGCTGAGGATGACAGCATTTTCACTGGGTTCCTTTTGTACCCAGAGGAAATGCCTGGAATTTCACCATAAACTTGTGTCTTAACACTGTAGCTTGGAGTTAGTGAAATAAGTCAGGTAACAGAGAATAGTGCTATTGGAAAAAAAATAACTTTCATTATTTTTTCATGACTATAAAAATAATACAGGAAAAATGATGTCGCTTAGTGTCAATTGCTATGGCTATTTTAAGGAATCATGTTTTAAAGCAATAATTATCTATCTGTATTTCAGAGCATATGTCTGTTAACTTAGTAGATAGTTTTTTTTTCCATTTGATTATAAGGCATTTCTCAAGCCATTTGAGTAATTAATATTTGTATACAAAAATATAAATGTGATTTGTAATTAATAAATTGTAAATATCTTCTATAGCTCATACAAATGTGTGTAACTATTTTCTGTATGAATGTGAGGCACATAGCTGATATATCATGATGGGCAGGTATCACTCAAAAGTTTCCAATTCTATTAGGAGGGTTGCCTTCCAACCAAATGGAACTCTTCCATACTAGATTAATTCTGGGAGAATACACAGAAAGAATGTTAATGACTAAAATATCTTTAAAATTAACCAGTGTGTAAAGATTTGCTCATAAAACACCTATTTTATATGGACGTATGCGTTGGGTAAAATATAAAAAGAAAGTTAATAAAGGTATTGTTAAATCCAATTATAACAAAGACCTAGCTATTCATCAAATTATTGTGCTTTGAAGAACTGAATGTCCCCCAAAGACTCAAGAGTAAAAGTACCCTGTTTCCCCAAAAATAAGACAGTGTCTTATATTAATTTTTTCTCCCAAAGTTGCGCTAGGTCTTATTTTCAGGGGATGTCTTATCTTTCCATGCGCTAGGTCTTATTTTCAGAGGATGTCTTATTTTCGGGGAAACACAGGTAGATCATTTCTGAGCCCTTTCTTCATGGAACAACATTCCATTTGGATAAATTCTTTGGATTCATGATCATTATCTCCATAAGTAATCCCTGTTATTCAGTGATAACACTGTTGGAACAGGTGGGTATTTGGGAATTTACTTGCAATGAGAATATTTAATAACTGTGAATATAGAAGAATTCAACAGCCTCATATTTGAAGAAGTGAGTTTATTGAATCTAAATGGGAATTGGTTGAAGAAGGCATGTAGTTAGGCAGATTTGCTAATGTTGGCGAGTCAACTCAGGAAGTGGGTAATGGGGAACTGGGAAACTTTCTGGTTTTGTTCTGCCAGACAGATAGAATTTGACAAGCATCATTCACTTTTCAACTTCTCTCTCTCTATATATGAGAATCTCAAATATGTGTTTAGAGGAAAGCCATTTCTGGAAGTTGTTATTATGAGTTACGGGGAAAAAAGTTGGTTCTGCATCAAACAAATGTTGGAAATGCTATCTCCTGTATCTCCCTCTTGGAAATTCATAAAGCAAGTTAGTGTACCCTGACATTCCCACAGAAAATAAATATAATCTGTTTTATCCAAGAATACAGTTTTTACTTTGAGTATAGGATGCATCAAATAACATCCTGTGGAACAGCCTGGTGTAGGATGCCCGTTTTAGAAACATTGTGTTAATTTCTTATCTGAGGACTACGTAGGAGGCAGAGGTAAGTTCACTCTTGACGTTTTCCCTTCCTTCAGCAGTTTTTCTCTATTCAGACTGTAATATTGCTTAGTGAAGGCTTTCCTGTATTTGTTAGAGGAAGAATAAGATAAGCCACATGGTTAAATCAGTGATGCTTGCATTTAGAAGTTTTCCCTTTCCATTTTGAAGATTGGGTATCAAAGACATTCAGAAACTTCAAATTTTGGTTCTCTCTTAGTATGCGTGTGTGTATATATATTCTCTCTAATTATTTTTTCTTATGCCTTTTCCATTATTGGATTGAAGGGATATTTGGGGAGACCAAGAGCCAACAAACTTAGGAAGATGGAAGAGAAAACCACATTATGATGTAAAAGGCAGTTGGACAGAGGACCAACCAGTAAGGAAGCAACAATTTATATGGAAGATTTATGACACCACATGTGTTTGTGGTAAACATTTATAGGAAGCTTGAAGTTAAGAGCTTGGGGTTAGGATCCAGGATTAGTGGCTAATTATGAGCTTTTTAAGGATATCCACACTAAGAAAGTTCATAGCCTTAAAGTGGCTTTGGGAGGTGGCTTTTTGGTTCTTTATGCCATTTTTTGTTTTGTTTTTTGTTATGAGAGGGAAGTAGCACAACAATGCTCCATTTTTCAATTATATCATATCTCCCTTATTATTGAAAGCACAAAATTAAGGAGTTACTCTCTCTCATTTCCGGGATTCAAATACAGACCCTATCTACACCTACCCTAATGTCTGTCAAATATACAGACCTCTCCCCTGAATGCCCTGATTATTAAACTGATAGAGTTAAACTGACACCTCAAACTTAAAATGAAAAGTCAAGCTTCTGAAATTTCCCCCAAGATGCTCCTCCCAGATCCTGCCCCAACTCACAGATGACCACCACTACTAAGGTTGCTCAGATCAGAAACCTGTCTTTGATTTTTCCATTTCATACTTAAATCCAACCTGTCAGGAAATCCTTTTGATTCATTCTCCAGAAGGTATCTAAAATTTGATGACTTCACACATGTTTGCTTCCATCATCCCAGTCAAGCCAACATTATTTATTACCTGAATTATTTATTGCAGTAATGCCTAAACTGGACCCACCTAAGTAATATACAAAGGGCCTAGGGTTAAAATACCAATGGGATCCAACATTACATATATTTAAATTTTTTAAATTTATGAATCAAGTTAACAAATAGCTATTTAAAATATTTTTCTAACCTCCTACATTAATGTCTGCTTTCATACTGAAAAAGTAAAAAAATCTACTTTTTGTATGACTGACAATAAACAAAATATCAAAGATGATTGAATTGGTATTGTGCATGTCAGAGTTCTATTAATAGGCAGGTGATGTTTGGATGAGTAATAAAAGGAAGATATTCATGAATTATTAGATATTTATCTTATAGGTGTTATTTTTAAAAGTTAATTTCAGAAAAATACTATATGTTTTCATAGTTAAAATTTCTACATAGTTTATATTCTATTGACAGTAATTTTTCAAATTAGATTTGTTGAATCATTGTATTTGAACATTGAGTTTTATAATTTAATTTCAATTTGGAGAAATTGCTCTTCTAAATTAGCAATCGGGTTTGGAAATGAATCATGAATTTTACATATCATGTTCAAATATTGTCATTTGGGTTGCATAGGATATATTATCACTATTGTAAACAATATTGCAAAATATTTAAATTTCATTATACAAACTATAATCACATATATTATCATTTTCATCACCTCTTAAAACAACATTCTAAAATCTAGATCAATTAAGATAAATACAAATTTATCCTGCATAAGTACAGATTTAGAGAGATACAAATTGTTTAATATGTTTAGCCATTAAGTCTGTAACTATTGCCAACACTGGCCAATTCATGAGTATCTCAAGAATGATGAAGTAGAACATAACGTAAAGCATGAACATGAATGCTCAGCACAGCTGAGATGTAATGCTTTGTAATCTATGGCATGTATACTCTCCAAGGGGAGGTAGATAAGTTCCGTTGTACTTCTCTTAGTTAAGCACATCCATTGTTCAAATCCTCCCCACACTCCAGAGCAGTGTCTATCTGCCACGTTTGCAGCAGCACAGCCCACTGGTTGTGATGGCATTTGGAGGCAATCACCTTCTGTTTGATGCACACAGGGCAGGAGGCCTGGAGAAGAGCTTCTCCGGGGCCTGGAAGATGCTAGTCATCGGAGACCTGGTTAGACTGCAGGCTGCGCTGTAGCAGAATTGAGCCCAATTTCTAATAAAGGTGCCCTGGGTATCATCATAAATTTACATGTTGTCTGTTTGTTTTTTGCAGGACTTTCTCAAGCATGGAGCGCAGGGCAGGGAACCCTCTTGCTTGGGTCTAAAGGCAGTATCACTTGTTTTTGCCCTGACCCCTTCAATCAAAGCAATTCTGTTAAAAGGAAGTTGGATCATTTACTTCTCTGCTCAAAGCCTCTTGAAGCTCCCCTCTCATCCAGAATAGAAACCGAATCCTTACTATGAGGAGAGAGGCCTTGTGTGACCTGGCCCCTGCTTCCCTTCCCACTTCCTCTCCTGCTCTCTCCTCCATGCTTGGCCTGGGGCTTGCCCTCAATGCTATTCCTCAAACTCACTGGGCATATTTCTACTCAAGGCTTTGCATGTGCCATTCTATCTTAATGACCGTTACCAAGGTAACTTCATGACTGACCCATTCTTCTCTCCCAAACCTTTATTTAAACATAACCTTTTCAATAAGGTGTTCTTTGACCACTCAATTTTAATTGCAGTCCCCATGCCCAACCCCCTTCCCTGTTTTATTTTTCTCCATAGCACTCACCACCATCTAAAGTATTGTAGTTCACGTACTGATCTTTGTTTTCTGTTTTCCCATTGGAAGGGAAGTTCCATGGATTTTTGTCTGTTGATTGCTCTATCCCTAGCTAGCACTGGGACACTCAATATGTGTTTAGTGAGTAAAGATTGATAGGGTCCTAACTGATGTAGTAGTTGTAGATCTTTTCATAGGGTGGTGCTCACAGACTATCTTTGCTTTTGGTATTTATCTTAAAACAAAAGCCAACCAGCAAGTCTGTTGCAATGTAAATAAAACAGCAATCCATGCTTTACAATTAAGAATCTGGCTTCTATGGGGCTGCAATAAGAAACAGCTACGGGCCGAAGCCGGTTTGGCTCAGTGGATAGAGCGTCAGCCTGCGGACTGAAAGGTTCCAGGTTCGATTCCGGTCAAGGGCATGTACCTTGGTTGTGGGCATATCCCCAGTAGGTGTGCAAGAGGCAGCTGATTGATGATTCTCTCTCATTGATGTTTCTAATTCTCTATCCCTCTCTCTTCTTCTCTGTAAAAAAATCAATACAATATATTAAAAAAAAAAAAAAAGAAACAGCTATGGGAGGGGGGACAAAGTGTCAGGAACTGAGCTCTGTGTGTTCAATGAGCCTTAAGTGATATGTACCAAGTGAGACCACAGAAGCATGGAGCTGTTAGACAATATGCTGAAGACACCAGTGTGACAGGTGTGGAGCCATGAACTCTACCCTTAACCAGCGGAGCAGGGCAGAGTTTACTAAAAAGCTTGGCTGGTGAAAACTGATGTAATGGGGAGAGAACAGTAGAAGCCTACTTTCCCAAGGCTATCACCCCAAGTGGGAAAGGGAATGAGAAGAACAAGAATCCACTGACAGCTGAGCAGGGGGTGCAAGGCTGGCCTGGGCCTCATGTAAAACCACAGGTGAAACCAGTTCAGTGCTGAGAATGAGTCTGTACTTGGACACTCTGATCAGTCTAGTGTATAATCTATGTGAATGTAGTGGAAAAATTTAATAGAATTGCTTACTTGTTTTAGGAACTAAAATGAAAGCATGTTTATTGTTATTTGAATTATAAGAATCATAATACTGCATCTAATGGAGATGGCCTGAGAGATGTGTATATTCTGAAAAGGGAAGCGCATGGAAGTGTATCTCTTTTTTTTTTTTCACTTTTTTTTTTTTTGGAAGTGTATCTCTTGTTCTGAGCTTGTGGAATGAGCAGAAGAGGCAGAAGCCTCATTCTCTTACTTTCTATGCAGTCGTTCATTTCCTTAGGGTTACTGAGTGTTAGGCACTGTTCTTGGTACTGAAGATAAATCAGTGAGCACAACAGGGAGAAAAACCCCTCTCTTCATAGAGCTTATGAAGAGAATGAATAAACATTCTGGAGGATATTAGTTATAGAGTATGTCAGGAGGTGATAAATGCTATAGAGGAAAATAAAGCAGGAAGGGGGATTAGGAGGATCAGGGTAGGTGGGGGAGGAGTGAGAGGGATTTAATATGCAGGTCGAAAAGGCTTCACTAAGAATGTAATATTTCAGCCATGATGTGAAGAAGCCAAAAGAGCAAGTCCTCTCTGAGAAAGCCGGGAACGCACAAGAACAGTAACCCTAAGGTTGGAGCTTGCCTGGTAAAAAGTCTGTGGCCTACAGGAAGTGGGGTGAGGTCAGAGAGGTAGTGGGGTGACAGAGTGTGTGGGATTTGTAGGCTCTGATAAAGACCTAGGTTTTTATTCTGAATTTGGTAGATGCAGAGATGTGCCACCCAGATTCCCTTCAAGGAAAAACCAGATGCTCCTCTGAGGACACAGTGCTCAGCAGACAGCCTCCGGCTTTCAGCTCCTTCAGGGTCTGCCCAGCTGCAGGGCTGTCTCTTTTGAGGTGACGCCCTTCCACAGCAGCCCAAATTTGGTCACTGAGAAAGGCAGGTGGGTAAAGGCCAGGCCATCTTAGCCCTTGCTGGTCACCTGGATGGGCCACGCTCTCCACAGAGCTCCTGCCATTTGGCCAGTGCTTCGCTAGGATTTCACTGTGGTTCAGCTCTTCCCTGCCCAGTTCTGTCTCCTTCCCTTTTCTTCCACAGCAGTTGATTCCTCATTAACATTTTGCATCTCAAAGTCTCTTTGCACAGCTGCTCTGGAAACACAACTGATGACCTTGAGATGTGAACTGTGAAAGTGGTAGAGGGTACAATTTAGTGGACCACTTGTTCACTGCACATTCATACCTATGCATATCCCCACCTCCACACACACACACACACACACACACACACACACACACACACACACACACACCTCTCCTTTGCTCTGGGTCAGGGCTAAAAGAACTAATTAGATAATTAATTAACATTTTCAGAACACTTTTTAGGCCTGATATTTAGATCCAAAGAACCTCTGTTGTCTGACTATAGTGGTTAAGTACACGGACTCAGGAACCAAAAGCACTGGGTTAGAACTTCATTTACTAGCCAAGTAACCTTTAGTAAGACATTTACTCTATCTGTTCCTCAGTTTCCTCATCTATAAAATGGGAATTTGGTGTTATGAATGAGTTTATACTTGCAAAAATGCTTAAAACTGTGTCTGGTATGTAGTAAGTGCTAAACAGATGTTTGTCAAATAAGAAAGCCAGCTCTATTTGAATCAAATATGAGAGACAATGCATGTTGTATATGAATCAGACCCCTTTTTGGGGTATTAGCTTTTCTGCTGAAAGACTTATGAGTGAGGAGGTGAAATCAGGATTGGTTTTGGTTCAGTGTAGTATCAGTGAACATAAATATAGTGTGTTGGCTGAATTGGAGTCATGCATTTGGTTGAAGTCTTTCTATAGAATATCTGGTATTTAAAAATACAAAAAAAATAGTGTTTTATAAAGGATACATGAAAGAAAGTGTTAGTTCTTTGAAACGAGATTGAGGTTCACCCTTTCTTCTAAATCACTATTAATAGAGTTAATATGTCAAAGTGCAGGTCTTCATCTTCCTACTTAGGCACCAGGACCATTGGATTGACACGCTGACCGTGAGCTTCCTATACACCTGGATAAGGCATGGAAAGAGAGCCTAATGAAAGATGGATGTTTTCCTGATCTGAAAGGTAATGGCAGTGACAAATGAGACCTCCCAGTGGACCATGGCGAGGGGTAGTGGCAGGAAATTGCATCGGCTGAGTGATTAAGGCAACATCAGCAGTCAGAAGACAGCAGCGGGGCTGGTGGCCTTGGTCTTGCTGCTGCCTCATTTGCTGCACCTCACAGGGTGATGTGTCTGAAATGTCTCTGCAGGGCCCACAAACCTGCTTCTCCCCCCCCCCCTTTTTTTTTTCCTGAGGATAAATGAGCTACAAAAATTTTGGAACATCCAGATTATTAAATGTCAGAACTATTGCCAAAGCAGCATACCTACTCTCCTTGGGTGTTGGATGCAAGTTAAAATTGCCTCTGGCAAAAGGTTTTGTGAAGGTCTTATTCATTCCTTTTAATTCAAGAAAAATTAATGAGCACCTACTATGTACCAGGCACTGGGCTCGATGCCAGGAACATGAAGATAAATGAGATAATTTCTTGTCTTCAAGGGACTCACAGTCGAATGAAAGAGGTGACTAAGTGAAGACAATAGTGGTTTCATCTTTTCTGCTTTAAGGATGGTCAGAGACCTAAATGCCATGGCTATTATAGAGGACATTGAGAAAACACTTCATCCAGCAAGTTAGTTGATGGATGTTCTTGTTTACTCCATAGAGAACTAGGTTAGCAATTTATTTAGGAAGGTTCAGCCTCAGTGGGAGAAAAATGTAAATAAAATATTCAAGAACAACATTTTCACGATTGGGTGTTACCAGGTGGCACCTTAAATCTTGTCTTGAAGACCTTGGGTTGATAAGCAGGCAAGGATTAAAGAACTCTCATCCGGAAATCAGAAGTTGACCTGGCAAAGTCAAGGACCAAAGGAGTCAGGCAGAGGCTTTCACCTGAGCCTGTTACGGATCTCAGCGATCACTTCATCAGCTCCTCTTGAAAGATGAGGGTCCAAGGCCTGGATTCTGCTACTCAGAAGGTGACCCAAGGACTCACAGATTGTGACATTCACATTCCAGAAAAAATGTATTGAGATATGACATAATTATAGAAATGTGCAACATATATTGAATGTACAGCTTGGTGATTTTAAACAGATGGCTACACCCATGACACCAGCGTCCTACCAGGTTGGTGAAAATGTCCACAACCTAGCAGGACTTCCTTGTGCCCAGGTCCAGTCCCATCGCTCCACCCTGCAAACATAACCACTGCTCTAATTTCTGTTACCACAGATTAATTTAGCATGTTGCTGAACTTCATATGAATGAAATTATACAGTTTGTAGACTTTCCTGTCTAGCTTTTCCCCCACCTGCCTCGTTTCCCCAACAGTCTATTTGGGAGATCATCGTGCTGATGTGTGTATCAGTAGTGCTTAAAATGTTGGGCATCTTTGCATATGATGATTGACCATTTGTCATCCTCTTTTGTGAAGTGCTTGTCCAATTGTCTTGCCAAGTTTTAGTTTCTTTGTCTTTTTCTTATTGATGTGTAGAAGTTTTTTAGGTTGTCTTCTTGCCAAACTCCAGAGTTTTAGCCCCCTTCTCTTTTTCTACAAGTGGGCCACTTTGTTTCCTGAGACTCCTCCTCCCTTTCATTCATTCCTCTCTTTGGTTTCTAAAATTCTCAAACAGAAGCTCCCCTGATGGTTCTCTATGTTTGCAGGACTAAATTGCTCCCAAAAGAGCAAATTCATGCTCAGATGTAAGTGACTAAAATACTTTGTTGTTACTTTAACCCCTAGGTATTTATCTTTTAAAAGGAAATGAAGCCAACCAACAGAATATCTGATGGTGGAATTTCAGAAACAAGAAAGTTGTTGGGGAATCTTTTTGAGGTAGAATGTCCAATGCAAGACACTTTAAAAAAATATTTTATTGATTTTTTACAGAGAGGAAGGGAGAGGGATAGAGAATTAGAAACATCAATGGGAGAGAAACATTGACCAGCTGCCTCCTGCACACCCCCTACTGGGGATGTGCCCTCAACCAAGGTACATGCCCTTGACTGGAATCGAACCTGGGATCTTTCAGTCCGCAGACCAACGCTCTATCCACTGAGCCAAACTGGTTTCGGCAAAAAAACCTTTTTGATATCTCCAAAATTCATCATTGCTGTAATTTTCTCTGAATTTGGGGCATTTAGCTTTAAGGAATGCTTGACAAAGGGAAAGATTTATTTATCAACAAATGATTGCCTCATTATAAAAAAATACTTGGATTATTGGTTTTAGGACTATTTTCAGAGATTGACCATCAATGACTTACTACCAGCCTGAAAAACATCTGGTGCAATGTCTCAGGAAGGCCGTTGTCTTAGAAACCATTGTCAATATTTGTGATAATGATTTTCTAGGAGATTACAAAATGGGCTTATGAAGTTAGTGAGTGATGCTAGATTCAGAAGTGGAGTCTAATACCTGATAGGCAGGAGAATGATTTAAGATGACCTTGAAAATGAGGGTTAAAAACAGCAAAAATAAGAATATCAATGAAGGCAATTTATGTGATAAGGAGGGACCAAAAAACAAAAAAAGAAAAAGAAAAGAAAAGAAAAATTAAGCACATGGACCATTTAATCTCTCACTATAAAACCAGTTCTCAGCTGTGTGTTAAACATAGAATGAGGGCACAGATTTAAGACTTCTCATCTGTTTCTGCCATAAATATTTCACTTGTCAAGTGTTTATTGGTCACTAACTATCAGGTGCTGTGATAGCTAATCTTTATAAATTATTTTACTAAAGTATTTATTAATTATATAAAAGAGAGTTTGAAAGCAGTCTGGGAGGACTAGGGGAGATTTTGCATTCATTTATTTATCCACACAGTAAGTATTTAGTGAGTGTCTGTCTCATACTAGGAATCATGCTAGATGCTGAGGATACAGCTTGGAACAAGATAAGTCTTTGCCATCATGGAGCTGGCAGTTTAGTGAGAAATGTGGTGAGCCAGCATGGCCATGGCATACTCAGCCTCAGGGCACCTTATGTGCCATGCCAGCTCAGCCAGGTTCGGTGAGCCTGAGAGGGGAAGGTGAAGGATTAAGAAAAGATGGACAAGGTAATGAAAGCTGGATTCTCAGTGGGACGCTGTCCTCTCTTAGAGTAGCAAGCGACAGCACCACCAACTACAAGTCGTGTCTTTATTTTATAGCTATATTCCACGAGGCAAAGTAAGGGTGTGATCAAGATGTTTACAACATTCTTGTGGGTTTCGATCCTACTCAATGACATACACCTGAACTCTATCAAGCCCACATCACTCAGACACATGGGACCAAGTGTTCGGACCATAGGCTCAAGCTTACTGCTGGCAATACTTGTGCTGGGAGGGCACAATTATAGCCAACAGTAAGATTGTGACTTTACCATGAGAGGACTGTGCCCTCTCATTAGTCCGAGGCTTGAACCTGTCCAAACACTGTAGCCCCTCTCCACAAGAAAAACAGAGGAGTTTTTCTTGTGGAGAGGGGCCAATTTCATGATATTAAACTGTGTCATGAAATACTTCTCTGGCGAAAAAGGGAGGAAGGCCATTCCTGCTAGAGGTACCTATACATAGCATCACTATGGAAAGAAGTAGATGAATTTTGAAAACTGCAAGTGATAGGATGTAGTTGAATCATGTGGAATGCATTTAATGAGAATCCAGTGGAGTAGGTTCTTCCAAAAATGTTGCAGCTGAGTTCTACCACAAGCTGGAATTGATTTATGTGTCTGTCTGTTTATCATCCTATCGATGTAAGATCCTTTCTGTGGATGGTACTGATAAACACTGGGGGAATTCATATAGATGTGAATGTGGCAGGGTCCCTATTTTAGCCTTAAAGTTTCTTAGGTATATCATATCTAAATGATATGTAGGTAAAGGAAGCTGAGAGGTGGATTAAAATGGAAGGAGCTAGTTTCAAGGTTCAATTTGACTCCATTCTATAATAATCAAGATAGAATTAAAAAATATATTTTATTGATTTTTTTTTTTTAGAGAAAGAGGAAGGGAGAGTGATTTGCTGCTTTCTACATATTCCCTCGTGGGGGTCAATATGCCGTAACTGGGGAATCTAATCTGTGACCTGTTGGTTCTTGGATTGACTCTCAACTGCTGAGCCTTACCACCTGGTCTAAATTTTTTATAGGGATTTTCCATCCTTTACCATCAACTGTTCAAAGAGTTGTGTAGCTGTTTTGGGCTATTCAAGTTCTACTGAGAAGTGTCAGAGCAGACACAAAATAAACCTATTAAAGTGTCAAGAAGAAAACAGCCCTAAAGTTTACCAACTGACCATTTCCTGGTCAAATATCTTTTAAGTATCAGATTCAAAAGAGCCAATTTAAGGTTACATTTATTATATCCTCTTACATACCTTTCAGAAGCATTGGGTATCTACATCTCAGTTTTTTCTGCAGTAACAAGCAATTTTGAAATCTCAGTGGCTTACAACGTTTACTCCTCACTCTTGTGTTTAGTGTGAGTGTAGCTTTGCTTAGCTCTGCTTGGCTCTACTGGAGTGGGCTCCAGGCTGTGGACTGGATTCAAGTCTGTTTCATTTGGGGACTTGAGTGGGAGGAGAAGTTACTATCTAAGGATAGTTTTCTTCAAGGGGAAGGACTAAAGCTCAACAAATGACAGAAACTTTCAATGCCTTTAAAAGTTTCTGCTTAGACATGATAAAAATCATAGTCACTCAAACTCCATTTGCAAAGAGTCATCTGACCAAGCCCATAATTGAGAAGTATACTTTTTCCCATGGGACAAGGGTGAGAAGAAGGTAGCATGAATGTTTACTGATTACTGATCAACACAATCTTCCATAATGTATATATTTATGTACTTGTTTCATAAGATAACTTCTACAAATAAACTGAAATCTTGGAAGTGTGATCAGCTATTAGAAACAACCACATTTCAGGGGAAATGTTCTTTCTAAGATTTTCTTTCATGCTATACAAGAAGAGTTGATATTAGAAGTGGATACACAGTAATGATTAGAACTACTTGGGGTGAGATTGCTATGGGAAAAATTCAAATTCAGACTATAATAATTTGGAGGTATCCATTTGTGAGAAATGTCTACAGTTATTCATTAATATAGAATTTACATGCCATTATTAGTCAGTCAGGCAAGATTTGAGTGACTTATGGGTCTTTAAACTTGGAAACATGTGTTTTTAGTGGGGAGGTTGGGATGGAATGGGGGCAATGGTGAATGTTTTATAGTATAGATTAAGCTACATATAATTGCGAAGGTACTGATACAGTCTTTACATCTTATTTGGTTGAAGAGCATGCCTCACAACTGATTTTCCTTTCCAAAGGCAGGTGGTTTGTTGCCATGATTTCTGCTCTAACAAGTGTGCCAGAAGTAGTTATTTTCCCAGTGTGTGAGGAAAGTATAAATCAGGCCTTTTGGTGGGACTGTAAATGTGGCTTTGTCTGAGGAATAAACTCATGAGTTCAATTTGATTATAGACTTACGGATTAAAACTCAGATTGGCTTAAACGCAGTGCATTTTGTGTGGTCATTCACTTATTTAAATTTTTATTTAAAAATATATTTTTATTTATTTCAGAGAATAAGGGAGAGGGAGAGAGAGATAGAAACATCAATGACGAGAAGGAAGTCATTGATGGGCTGCCTCCTGCACACCCTCTATTGGGGATTGAGCCTGCAACTCTGGCTTGTGCCTTTGACGGGAATCAAACCTGGGACCTTTCAATCCGCAGGCTGATGCTCTCTCTCCATGGAGCCAAATTGGCTAGGGCTTGTGTGATTATTTAAATGGCGTAAGATATTACATGAAAATGTATTTTCCATTTCTTCTTGTGCCTTGACATTGTATTAGGTATTGTTTTAGTGTGCAAGGATGATGACTTTAGATTATTCACACTTCAGCTTCAGTGAACACTGCTTAATGATGGAGCCATTGAGCAATTTTAATAGACTTGGAGATCACAATGAACCTCTCTAGTTAAGAAGTATCACTTTGTACCATGCTTAGGACCCACAATTCAGCACAAGGCAGCCCATCCTGACATGTGCATGAAATTAGTTCTGTTTTTAAATACAGATGATATAAAACATTCATACAGAAACCTAATTATCAGTGTTCTTAGAGCCATACGAATTTGTTAAGTGGGTAGAATATAAAGCAGTAAAGAACTTTGATCTTATATATAAAGAAATAAATTAAAGCCCTCATTAAATTATTATGAAGTGATTGAAGTGAAGTTGCTTCTTTCTTTCTCTCCACTTTTATTTGTTGTTGTCAGAGTCTTTTCAGCTACAAGTAATGGCAAGCCTAAAGCAACCAATAAAGAATCTAATTGTCACACTGAACAAGGGTCAAGAGTTAGTATGGGCCCTCGTCATGAGGAGACCAGGATGCTTGTTCTATTTCTCCACTATTCTCCTGGTTCTTCCCTCTTCTTTGCATTATTTTTATTCTTCCCTCTTCTTTGCATTATTTTTATTCTCGGACTGGCTTCCTCATTGTATTAACATGGTTGGTAGCAACAGCCAAGGAAATATGCTTCCTTGACCATGTCCAGAAGAAAATATCTGTCCCCTCAAATGTCAGACACTTTAGTTTTTACCCAATATCTATTCTTCCTTGTTACATACTTGATGGTTAATTTATGGAAGAGATTAGAATTTGAATCAGCCAACTGCATAAAGCAGAACATCCTCACCAGTTCAGGTGGGCATCATTCAGCCTATTACCGCCTGAATAGAACAATAAGGAGGACGGAAGGCGAAGTTACTCTCTGCCTGGGCTAGGATGCCCTCCAATATCAATGTTCCTGGTTCTTGGGCCTTTAAACTTGTACCAGGACTTGCACAGTTGCACCCCTTTCTCAGGCTTTTGTACTCACAATGGGACTTACACCCCAAGCTCCTCGAGCTCGCAGGACTCTGAACTTGGACTGAACCAAACCATTGGCTTTCCCTGTTCTCCTGACAGCTTGCAGATATCAGATCATGGAACTTCGTGGTCATGATCACGTGAGTCAATTCCTATAATAAATCTCCATGGATATACATATCGGAATGCTCAGATTTCCATATGAGACTTTGTTGTGAGCTTAGTCCTTGAGATGAAGTCTGGTATGAATAGGAGCTGAGCAATAAGGTAGAAGGAACTGGGACATTTGTCTGCTCTAGCTTAAATTTTATATTGAAGGATAATAAACTATTGGTTTTACTTCACGTCTTTGTAAATTTTCTGAACTGATGTCCTTGCCAGTAGAAGAGTGGAATAAATCTGCTTTTTTGTATCACTTTAGGTCATGTGCTCATCCCTGGGCCAAAAATGGTCTCCAAGGGAAACTATGGTATGTTTGATATTAATTGGCTTAAACCTAGGTTGCTGAACCAATAATTGGGAAAAGAGATGTAATTACAATGATTGGTTAAGATGATCCAGGGCCCAATCCTTGATCAGAAACCTATTGGTATCAGTAGAGGTTTTATTTTATTTTATTTTTATTCTTTATTTATTTTTATTTTTTTTATCAGTAGAGGCTTATGTTAGGGGTTCTTATTATTATTATTTTTTTTATCAGTAGAGGCTTATGTTAAAGGCTTATATTAGGAGGAAGTGAGGAATGGTTAATTCAACAATGTCCATTAGGAGTGTTATATCTCCTTATTGGCATACCTGACAGACTGTGGTCTGAGGATAAAGAAAACTTGACATATTTAACCTACTCTTATTATATAAGTCTGGGCCATTTTGCTTCCTAGATTGCCTGGGCTGGAGAGTACCGACTAAATGATATATGTCCTTTCAGATTACGATGTTTGGTTTTGATTTACTCACATGCATAAGTAAGCACGCTGTTTGCACGTGGGTGTTGTGGGAGTGATCCATGTTGGGAAGGGTGGACAAGGTTCCCCCTCACCTCGAAGTTGTCATCTGAGAAAAGCTCGCTTGGTTTGTTAGCTGAGGACCAGCTAGAATTGTTCCCACCAGGATTCAGGAATATAAAACAAATCATTGCCTGGTGTAGGTACTAACTATACGGCTGAAAACAATCTGGAGCTAATCTCTGGATGTTGCATGCCCCTGACCAAGACTTAACATTTGGTTAACTTATGAAATAAAGGACTGAGAACTTAAATAGATTACTGATTGCACAGGTAGTCTCTGAAAAAGAATACACAGGATATAGGCTAGGAACTTTGCATAAAATTGGCTGCATGAGTAGATGCTGAGAAAGCCATTAATTGCATAGAAGTGAAGACATCAGGTGTAAAGATCCAACTATTATAAGGTGACCAGACGTCCCGATTTTTAACAATTTGTCCCGCGTCCCACAGCATTTTAAAAAAGTCCCAATTTTTGGAAAGAAAAATCTTGACTTTTTAAAAACGCTGCGGGACGCGGGACAAATTGTTAAAAATCGGGACTGTCCCGCCAAAAGCGGGACATCTGGTCACCTTAAATTATTAGATTAAAAATCCCGCCTTTTCCTCTAGTTGTGTAAATTTGGGCAATTGCTTTATCTATCTCTGTCTCAGTTTCCTCACTGTTAAAGGAAACAACAGTACCTTGTGGGAGATTTAAGTAAGAATAAGGCATACAGAACATTCATTTTAGAGGTCTCTGAGCAGCTAAAACTGCAATGGCTCTGTATGTAGGAGGGATTAGAGGGCAGAGACTGCAGAGATCGCTAATGAGCCAGAGCTGATTTCAGTTCAGTGTAAGAAAACACTCCCTACGAATTACACCTGTCTTCAAATTTAATTAGATGCTTCTGGTGAGTTGTTTTACTGGAGGTTTCCAAACACAGGCAGGGAGGGAGTGAGTGCGTGAGTGAGTGAGTGAGTGAGTGTGTGTGTGTGTGTGTGTGTGTGTGTGTGTGTGTGTGTGTGTGTCTGCGCGCGCGCGCACAGTTGTTGATCAGGTATGTGATAGTTTCGCACACAGGATACATGGTTGCACTAGGTAACTGCTTGGATCTCACTTACTCCTGAGCTGCTTTACCTGTGTCTTAATTTTGAGCGTGTCCACTTAAATATGGCCTTCATTTAGATTTTGATCTATCAATAAGCCATTGTAAGTAACTCTTTACTTGGTGAGATGCTATGGCCTGTCAGAATGTGTAATTCCTTGGGAAACCTGGCTGTGAAAACTACCGACTCAAAGGCAAGCAAAACATAATTACCCTGAAGCAGTTATTGGAGCAGTCATTGAAAAGAACCTTAATATGACAGTAAAAAACAAATAAAAATTGATGAGGCCAAGTGAAAGGGCCTCATCAGTCCTCTGAGGAGAATTTAAAAATTTCATGCATTTACCTTTAGTTGACTGCAAAAACAAGGCAATTGCAAGACTTTTGACTTTTTAATTATATAGTTACCACATCATATTTTAACTTTAATGTTTTAAAGAGTCTTTGATGAAATTGTTTTAATTGAGGCCAACTCAATTTTTGGTTATTATTTATAATTAGGTGAAATTTCCCCTTGTTTTTTTTTTTTGCTAAAGCCTTTAAAACAGCCATAAGAAAAGCTAGCACTATATGCAATGAAAATTTACTTATATAACCCTACTAGTATTTTCTCATCTAATAAACAGAGCAATAAGAAAATAAAGGGGAGGAATGGAGCCTTTATACTACACATAGTATCTTATTTATTTATTTATTTATTTATTTATTTATTTTTAAATATATTTTATTGATTTTTTACAGAGAGGAGGAGAGAGGGAGAGAGAGCTAGAAACGTCGATGAGAGAGAAACATCGACCAGCTGCCTCCTGCACACCCCCTACTGGGGATGTGCCCGCAACCAATGTACATGCCCCTGACGGGAATCGAACCTGGGACCTTTCAGTCAGCAGAGTGACGCTCTACCACTGAGCCAAACCAGTTTTGGCCATAGTATCTTATTTAACTTTTAAGTAACCTGGTGAGATAGAATTTTATAGATTTTATATATAAGACCTTTCTGGAACATTAAATATCTTGTCCATAGTCACTAGGCCAATACACACTGGAGCCAGGATTTTGACTTAGAGTTGCTTAAATTCAAATAAAATCCACCTCTGTTATGCTAAGGTGGAGACCTTTCCCACCTCAAACTCACATGCTTTCCCCAACTAGGCAGGGACATAAATGAGTGACTCTGGAGGGTACGGGAAGGGATGGAAGCCATGTAGAGACGGAGTGGAGGATGCCTGTTTTGTCCAAAGGCATTCACATTAATTTTTACAGATATTCATGTTGGCAGCTACACAAACTCATCTCCTATCCTTATCAGGCAAATATGCCAAGAGTTGGCAACCTCTGAAATGCTATTACATTTTCATGCTGCAGATTGAACAAATGATTCGAGAGGCAAGAACACAGTACAATTTTGTTTTAGTCTTCCTTGATCTCTGAAATTTTATTTAATGCAAAAAACCTTCCCACTAAAAAATGTGAGCTGATTCAGTGGACTTTTCTTCTAAAATTTTTAAAAATTGATTTCAGAGAGGAAGGGAGAGGGAGAGAGAGATGGAAACATCAATGAGAGGAAATCATTGATTAGCTGCCTCCTGCCAATCCCTACTGGGGATGGAGCCTGCAACCCAGGCATGTGCCCTTGACCAGAGTCAAACCTAGGACCCTTCAAATGGCAGGCTGATGCTCTGTCCACTGAGCCAACCTGACTGGGGTAATCAGTGGACTTTTCTTAAAAGACATACCCACATGAATTTAAATCACAAACATCCTCAGTTCCAAAACTAGAGTCTTCAGTCCTTTGCAATAGTCCAGATTGCATAACTGATTTGTCACCCATTTTCTTTCTCCTCAGCTGGTCGCTTGAAGTGGGAGGGTGTGTCATGGTCCGTTTTTTTCTTTCTTCTTCTTCTCTTAACTCACCATTTCCTATTATTCCTGGCAGGGAAAAAAGGAGAGAAGAGAGAGAGGAGAAGTGAAGGAAAAAAAGACTATAGCTGTTACCTGAAATGGTACTGTTGTGAGCTGGAGGAGGTGGCTACTTAGGGTTCACTCCCTTAGGGTTCTTTTATAGCTCCCTCCAGGAGTCCAACACCAGGATTCCCACCTGCATTGCTTTGGGCAGAGAAGGGGAGGATGTAAATCAGTGTCAGTTGGATGTTTGAGTCTCTGGCTGTAAGCCCAGGACTTCTGAATTCCACCTCAGCTTTTGGTTGCTGAGTCTTTTCCCACCCGCTGGAGCACAGCAAGGTTCACCCCACACTGGCTCTTATGTGATCAACTCAGATACACGGCAACTCGTTTGCTTTCTTCTGGTAACTTCTGGGAGTACAGGCCAGTCCCAAAGAGCAGCAGCTCTTGTCAGTAATCCCCCTCTGCAGTAGTTAGTCACTCGTCTGCCCCTCTGGATTCCCCAGGTTAGAAGGCAGCTCCCAGGGCACCCTGACTCCTAGAGGAAGTGGGCGCATAAACCACACATAGCAGGCTCTCTGAGTATCCCATGGGAATACCTCTACCTCTGCTCACCAGGCTTGAGGCGAGGGAGTTGTTAGGAGAGGGCCAGTTGGGGCTGAGACTATGGTTTTGTCCCAAGGAATCCTTTGACAAAAATCTTTGATTTGACCCCCTTTTCAAACTTCGTAATCTGGCCGGTGGGTCTAAGAGCCAGGGTATTAGTTTTCATCATTTTCTCTAAATTCTACATGTGGAGCTGATATCTATTCCATTTTGACTAAGGCATAAGGTCAATTTGGTAGCACTCAGCTGTCCCTGTAGGTGGGGCTGATGCATCACTGAAGAAGATTGAAGTAGTTTGTCTGATTTAGGATTCATCAGTCCAACTTTACCTTTGAAAACAGGATCTCGAAGAGGATCCTTGGTTGGGCTTTGTGTGATCTCTTAGCCTTGAGGGATGTGCACAATTTCAATGTATATGCACAAAGGTACATATTTTAGCTCCGGGGTAATGATCCCAAATGGGTTAGGAAGCTCCACAAAAATGTTGCTGGGTTTGTTCATATAAAGCACTTTTTCTGAAAGGACAGCCATACATGAGTACAAAAGTAACCATACTGCTTACTCAAGTTCTGCTTTAACTTGAAGTCAAGGAAACTGTAGATGATAATAACTTTGGACCCTATTCCATTCCTTTTCTCAAAACTTGAGACTTTTAATTCCTTGGCAGTCAACGTTAAATGAGTTTGAAATCGCTTATATCAGCTTCTTTCAGGATACACAAAAATAAAAATTAAAATAAAAGGCAAGAGGATAGTAGTCGGGGAAGGGGAATTAAATCATAGTTTTTACCAAAACATCATTATCTCTTTTATGCATATTTCCGGTTAGATCTACTTTTTTTCTTTGTTATTTTATTTCCAAGAGGCTACTAAAGAATTTAAAACTACAGAATCTTTTAATGCAGTTTTGGGCAGAAACTATTAAGACAGCAGAAACAGAATTAGAAAAAACCCCCACATTGTGTAATGGAGCAGTTAAGATGTTCTAATTAAAGTTATAATTGTAAATTGAGTGCATGATGATAACTTAAAATTTTTTCTCATCTGGACATTTTTAGTCTATATTTAAAGTCTTTATATCTCATACTTAAATGTGCATGTCTTACTGAATTTATGCTGAACCCTAAGTAAATGAACATGGAGTTTTACAAATGAAATCTTCAGAAGTACCAATCATCATGATGATAACGAAGGCAATATTTTTATGTAGGTTTTTCTCTGCGGTCACTTTAAGTGCTTTTCAAAATTCTTCTCAAACACAACTTCTCCTTTGAGACAGTTAATAATAAGTTGCAACACAATGCAGGAATCATTCCAGTTCTCCAAACCCTGTCTCCTTTCACAGACCTTTTACTATTTCTTTCAAACCCTTTTTGCCAGCACCCCACCCCACCTCTCCCTCTTCACTCTTAGTAAAGAATTTTGCTGCATTGAGGCTTAAGATAATAGAGACCTTGAAGCAGCAGCTTTATCACCTTTCTTCCCTTCTACAGAGGAAAGCACATTAAACAGCCCCACCTTTTGCCACTGTTTGAGAGAGAAAGGAGGCCTCTGTCCGCTGCTGCTGCCCTCTTTGTGCTCCAGCCCTTCATCCCTCTCCTCATTGACTTTGAACATCAGTTTTCTTGTCTCTCATTTCTTCCAACGCTCCCATTATCCCCAGTGGTTGTGCATGAGCCTACAAACATGTTTTTGTATTCTTCATACCACCAAGGACTGATGAGTCATCGGAAGTTTTCTTATCTACTTGTACACTATTCTTGTCATTCATTTGCTCTGCTCTTTCCATTCACATGTACTCCTCTGCCTTGGCATGCCACCCACCTACAAACATGGCGCTTGATAGACCATTGTAAAGGGAACTAAAACAATCAAACAAAATAAAGACAATGTATGGCATTGGCCTCTCCCAAGCCTGTCTCTGTATGTGACATTGTTTCTGATTTTGTCCTCATAGAGTAATGCAATTGTGTGCCCTGCCTCTTTTCACTGAACATAAGGGTATATATTGTAGATGTGCAAGGAATATTCAATGGATTAATACATACGTAACAAAAGACTTTTTTGCATTAGTGATTTATTGCCACGTAAGTAGTGTGGAACGTCCACAGAACCTCTGTGACATACAACAGGAAACACGCATTTACTTCACAAGTCTGTAATGTTCAGTTGGCCCGGGGTGGGCTGTTTATCTCATTGGGGCTTCCTCATGTGGCAGCCGTGGGCCAGCTAGGCAGCTCTGCTGATCTTGGCTGGGCTCCCTCATATGTTTGAGAGTTGCCTGACTGTTGGAGAGTTTAGTATGGCCTTAGTTCATACAACAGAGAGACTTGGTTCCATTCCACATGTCTAGCCTCCAACAGGCTAGGTTGGCATTGTTCTTTTCAAAATTTCTTGTGTTGTGCTGGCTGAAATCCCATTGTCCAAGGCTAGTCTTATGGCTGGACACAGAATCAAGGGGCAGAGATATTGACCAGCCTCTTTGTTGAGAGTAACTGCAAAGTCTTGTGGCAAAGGGTGTGAGTGTAAGAAAAGAAAAAACAATATTTGGGTTACTAATACAATTAATCCACCACACACATGATCTTGACATTGATAATTTAAAGTTCATTTAAATTCTCACTATTCCTAAACCGCTCCTAGAAATCAGTTGCTTTCCTTTTTATTTACTCTTACAGAAAAATTTTGTAATAGTTAAAAGCATATTACATTTTTCTCCTGTTGAATTCACTCCTTTGTGTATCATTAAGTAGCTGAGATAAACCAGGGTTTGCTTTTCCTACATGGCAAGGAGGTTACGTGATGGTCATTGGCATTTATTTGGTGGTTCACTGATTTTAAGGCCATTGTCCCTGCAATATTTTTGGTCTTTCATGTTCAGAGGGTGATTGCAATAGCTTCAACTACTACTTTAGAGCAGAAAGAAAGAAAAATGAAAAATATACCCAGTAGCCTTACTCTTACTCTCCTTGGCTAGTACTGTGACATGTGGCCATACTAGTTAGAAGATGGCACAGAAGAAAGAGTTGGGGATGTGTCAGTGACTCCACAGTATCTGCCACATCTATTCTGTCCCAGGAGCAGGCTGATTAGGCCAAGGTGCCATGAATTTTGTTTTCCTGCTCACAGTGCCATTAACAACAAGCCTTTAATATATTCTCACCACAGCCTTGCTAGCATTCTTTGAACACTAATCAGGTTGAACATTTTCTATGTGCTGTTTAATAAATGTTTCTGGAATTTTTCTATTTTACAAATGTTTTCTTTTAAAAATGCTCTTATACTTTCAAAAGTATTCTTTAAAAATGAATGGTATTAACTCTCCTTGTTATATCTGTTGCCTGTCTCCCCTTTTCGTTTTAGTTTTGGAAGCTCCCATTTTAGAAATGTTTAAAGGTTTTTATATAGTTACCTTGTGTGGCTAATATTCCATAGATATTTGATTTCTATAGGACCGTTGCTAGTCTGTAAGACATCTTAGGCAGGAAAAAGTCTTTCTGCTGTAAGACCTTTCATTTCCATCTGTTAGAAAATTATCAGGTCATAATGATTTTGTTAGAGCAACCCACTTGAATACCATTTTAAAAAAATGTTTCCTAATAAATCCACAACTCTATCATTTCTGTGTGTGAATGGTGCCTCCATAGACATCGTGGTTTCTATAGCTGTGTGCTTAACTCCCTGCACTGAGCATGCATACTTAATTTCTAAAAAGTCAGATAAGATTCATGCAAATGGCTAAGTTGCACAAAAAGAAGATCATTAAGAACTGGGTTCTGTGGGAGCCTAAAAATAAGGCATAATTGGCTTCAGAATCAATTAAAGTCATTAAAAAGGTGTCTGTTCAAAGATTTCCTACTTTGAATTAATTAAAGATAAATTTAAAATTATATTGCAGTTACTAACAGTAATAACAGCATATGGGCTTATCCAACTGAAGTTTAAAAGGGAAGTCAATGATGTGTGCTATGGATTCCTGTGTTTTAGTTCAAAAGTCTTTTTTTTCTCTTCAAATTAGAGAAAAGCATATTTAAAAATGTATTTGTAAATTGTGACTATTTGTGAGTTAGCCTAGTGAATGTGGAAGGAAACTGTATGTTAAGCTTTAATGCTTAATTATTTTGTTAATTAGTTGCGTGATTTTAGGAAATCGCTGTTTCTATGAGCCTTGACATGATTTGGGGAAGAAAGCTTGATATAAAGGACAAAAGCTTTCATTTGAATATCAGCTATAAACTGAGTCTTCTAAAAAGTTATTTATTTAGCTGAAAAGTAAAGGACACAATATCTAGTGTCTCTTTTCCCTCTGGTTTGTTTCAGAGTCAGACTTTTTCCCGTCACCTCTTAGTTATCTCAAACATCATCAATGGAGTGGTGGCTATGATTATGTCAAAAAGATCTCGATTGAGGCAGTTTGGCTTAGAAGCATAAAACCTGTGACTGGGTCGATATTGAAAATCCATTTGAAAAAATACTGAGTAGCTTTATTTTAAAAATCCACCTAAACTTGTTTAGTCAGAGATTTTAATTCTACTTTGATTTCTCCAGGGGCAATCTCCATTTGTGAGTCACTTAAGATGATAACAAGTACATTTTTTGAAAGATTTCTTTAATTTCTGCAGAAACCATTTTAATAATCCTTTTGCTATGATGGGCTGGGGTACCTAGGACAGCTTTGGAGTTTATCTTTTCCATCCTTTCTCAGCCAGCCCTGGACACGGCTCCACGCAGACAGACACTGGCAGGCTTGAAATGGGGAAAGGTTGCTGGACGTCACTACTGGGAAGAAGAGGGCCAGACTATAACAGGAGCCCGAAATGTAATTTACAGAATCCAGCTTCTGAAGGGTCTGTGATCACTGCAAACGTATCAGTTGCTTTTAGTTGCTATAATACACCGAGTGGTCAGATTAGTATGATCTCTGAATGCATAATAATCTGGCCACTCAGAGTGTGTGTGTGTGTGTGTGTGTGTGTGTGTGTGTGTGTGTGTGTGTATATATATATATATATATATATATATATATATATATATATATATATTAGAGGCCTGGTGCATGAATTTGTGCATGGATGGGGTCCGGCCAGTCTGGCCAGAGGGAGGGAACTTGGGCAGTTGGCCAGCCTGCCTGCTGGTCAAACTCCTGGTCTAGGGGACAATTTGCATATTAGTATTTTATTATATAGGACTAGAGGCCCTATGCAAAATTCGTACAAGGGCCTTGGCCCTCGCAGCCACAGTGGCCTTGACTTTGTCCAGAAAGTTGTCTGGAAGGACATCCAGAAGGTCATTTGGCTATCCAGTCTAATTAGCATATTATGCTTTTATTATTATAGATAAACACTGAGTGGCCAGATTACTATATGTTCAGAGATCATAATAATCTGGCCATTCAGTGTATATGAAACTTAAGTATAATTCCATTTTGAGCAGTAATAGTCATAATTGTGGAGATAAACTCTAAGCTGTTACTGTGCTTAAAACAAGATTTAATTTTATTCATAATCTATTGTAGTTCCTTTCCACAGTGAGATGGTATAATATTTTAACTTTAGGGTAGTGTTGTTAGAGTTTCATTGGTTTAGTGTATTACTTATAATCTTAGTTACAATTCCACTCTTTTCTCACTAACTATCCATCAACTTCTATGTGTACAGCTAAAGAGAGTAGAAGTAAACTTTTTTGAAATTAAACCAAAATCCCTCAGATTTATTGCATACACCCTAGTCCCACGGCAGTACTTTAATGTAACTAAATATTAGGTAAACAGAATACTACATAAGAAAATTGGATTTTGTTATGAGTGAGAGAGGGCCAATAATAATGATTAAAAAAACCTACTTGTTTCTATTTTTAGATGGGTTGGGATTTAAATGAGAATTACCAAATTTTATTGTGTCTTTGGAGTACTATTCTGACATTTATAGTGATCTCCATAAACTTTCATTGCCCTATAACAATTTATTAAGCTATTGGGTCTTCATAAATATGCAAACTAGCTTAATAAGATTGTCTGCCATGATTGCTCATCAATTTGGTATTAAAAGGGCACCAACTCAGCCAGTAAAAATTTCTGGTGGTGGAACAGTCTGTGGCATTCCTACTCTCAAAGCCCATTTCCCTTAAAGGGGGCCATACAGCGTTAAAATAACAGAATCTCATTATTTGTACGAGTGGAATGACTATTTTGTTTATTAAGCTTGATATCTTTTGTGTAGCTTAATAGATGTAAGTTTGCCTCCAATAATTTTATTTCATTACACAGGCATTTATTATTTGGGAAATAAATTGTTGGCAAATTAAATGGACAAAAATTGTTCTTAGAATGGGTCAGGAGAATGTTTATTAAAGAAACGCTAGAATGAAGTATTTATTTAGAACTGGGTCTAATTTTCTATATAGAGAAATTTTATATTAATATTAAAAAACAAAAGTGTTTCATTAGTTTATTTAACTTTTAATTGGAAATAATTGTAGATTCATAGGAGGTTATAAAGAAATTTACAGGGAAGTCTCATGAATTTCTTCCTAAACCAATGTCAGTATTCCATACAACCACAAACAATATCCAGCCAAAAATATGACATTTTCACAATCCATAGAGATTATTTAGATTTTATCAGTAAGAACAGATACTATCTATGTGTGTGTGTGTGTGAGTCTATGTAGCTCTATGCAATTTTGTCATATGTGTAACCATCACCACAATCAGGTTTCTTAATTGTACATTCACCATAAGGCTCCTTCGTGTTCCCTCTTTATAGCATACTCATCTTCTCCCCTATTCTTTTTGCTTGGCAACCAGTCATCTATTATTCATTTCTACAATTATGTCATTTAATGATTGTTCCAGAGATGGAATCTTGCAATAAATCCTTTTGAGATTTACCTTTATCACTGAGCATCAATTTTTAGGTATACTCAAGTTACCATATATAATAATTCAAATAATTATCTTTTATTGCTGAATAGTGATTCATGGTATAGATGTACCAAAGTTTGTTGAACTTTTCATCCTTTAAAAACATCTGGTTAGTTTCCATTTTGGGGCTAATATGAATGAATTTGCTACATTTGTATATAAGTTCCTCTGTGAACATAAATATTTATTTCTCTGGGATAAATGATCAAGAGTATTCTTGTTGGGTCATGTACCAGTAATAAGTACATTTTTAGTTTTGAAAGGAACTGTCAAGCTATTTGTAAGAGAGAGTGTTGTACCATTTTACATTCTCACCAGCAATGTATGGGTGATTGCTTCTCTGCATCCTTGCCAACACTTGGTGTTGTCACTATATTTTTATGTTAGCTATTCTCATAGGTCTGTAATGATATGTCATTGTGGTATCAATTTGCATTTCCTTTCTGGGTAATGGATGTTTTCTTAATTATAAAACAGGAATAATAATATCCACGTTGGAAGGTGAAATGAGAATTAAGTTGTAAACTAGCATTGGGATGCTGAACATTATTATTATTGTTGTTGCTATTGTTATTACTGAATAAGCCTAGTTTACTAAACAGAGTGCTTCATCTTAGTTGTTTTTCTTTTTAAATTAAATTTATTGTGTCCACATTGGTTAATAAAATTACATAAGTTTCAAGGGTACAATTCTGTAATATGTCATCTGTATATTATATTGTACATTCACCCCCAAGTGAAGTCTCCTTCCATCACTATGTATCCCCCTTTACCTTCATCAAAGAGAAGATGTAAAAAGGTAGTCCCTACCAACGTTCTTGCCTTCGTACTTCATTTTCTCACCCAGCATTTAATAACCTGTGTATCTTAAGAATGGTTTTCATCTTTGGTAGTTTTATTAATAAATATCAAACATAGTTATAAATTTCTAGACTTTTTTTTTTTAACAAAACTATTTTATTTTAAACCTTAAGACAGTCCCAGGAGTGACATTTGGTTCCCCTGTCATTGTGCAAATAAGGACATCAACCTGCAGGTAGGACAGCATCTTGGTGTGAGGTGGAGCCAGGCCAGGGTGGCCTGGAGCTGGGTGGTGTCCCCTGTCTTCCTCGTCTCAGCACATGCATTTTCATGGATGCCATTTCCCAGAGAAGTAACTTTATCTTGTTAAGTTTTTATTTTGGTTTTACTTGTAGTAATTGTTAGAACAATTTCTAATGGGACTATCTCCGCAGGAATTATTCAGCAAATTACTCTTAGGGGATTTTTTGACCATATCATAATTTCATAGGAAGTGACAACAGTTACCACTGTCAGAATATATCCCCAAATCCATACATTTTATTTTTCTTGGCCATGTCTTATATTTGTGTTGCCTTCATAAAATGCCCACCTAAATATCTTGTTGAGAAAAATATAAGGGACAACTTAAAAGTGTTTTAAATTCTTAGCTCTTGATATAAAATGAAAGCACAATTAGAAGAACCCAAACCCACCAAAAACCACCACCACCACCACCACCACACGCAGATGCCAACTCTTCAGAATGTGTGTGTATTCCTGGGGGAGATGGCAGAGTCTAAGTCTGGTAGGAGTTCATTTTACATCTTCTTGGGACTAAAATCTGACACCTGATAATTTTTTATTTTCTGGAGCCCTCGATCCTCTAGTTTCCACATCTCTTCCTGATCCCATAGGTTTAGCACAAACTCCATTAACTTCCCAAAGGAAAACGTTTTTGTGTATGTGTTTTTTTTTTTGGCAGGGAGTTGGGGGTGGGGCCAGGTTGCTGTGGTAACTCAAGGAAACGTGCTGGAGCTGTCAGGAGTGTAAGAAGGCAGCTGTGTCCTCCGGGACCGGCACTCCATTGCCAGTTGGCCTCACGAGAATATTATAGTATGACCATTGGTACCACCCTCTGTACTCCAAGGCTCTCTTTCGTCTTTGCCAACGTTTTAAATACATTCTCGTTAGTTTGTGGGCACAGGAGCATGTAGTAGTAATGCAGTCAATTGGCAAGGAAGGCTTCCGCACGGGAAGGGAGGCTTCTGGGTTCTTCACGTGGCCACAGAGTGTAGCTCGGTGACAAGTCCTCATCGTACACATGCAGCTGTCCTTCACCAGCGGCAAGTGAGACTATAAAGCATGAGCCCAAGTCAGTCACATCTGAAGGGAGAAGTAACTAGAGGACTAGGTTAAGTGAATTAGGATGGCACAACACTAAGGGCAAAACGTCTCCTAATCATACCTGTCCATTCCTTTTGTATGTTCCTTTTCTTCCTAGCCTTTCCCAGTGACTCGTTCTCTCTGTAAATTTCCTCTGGGGTTGTGAGGGGAGGGAGGAGAGAGGGAAGGAAGAAAGAAAAGAAAAAAAAAATTGCACTTATTTCTGTCAACTGAAAAATAAATGAAAAAGCAGTTGGGCATTTCTAACATTTATGGGTGGAAATTTTTTTTTAGTATCATAAGAACTAATTTTGGCCTACTTATCCACAACATATATTGTGCCATCAACTTATTTTATTAGTTTGCCATCAACTTCCTTTCTCCTAGCGGTTATGAATTATAAACAGAGATGTAGAGCCATTCTAAATAATCGGATCCTTATTCCCATCGGGGACTTTGAAGAGGTGACTGTGAGCTGGTGGTTATAAAATCCAATTTTTCTCTTATCCCAAGGGAAAAACAATTGGTGATTGATTGCCTCAGCTAAAGACAGGCGAGTCTGGAGAAAAGGTTTCAGTAGTACTTTTAAAAGCTACCGTAAGAGCTGTGGTGGTGTGGCTTAGTCGTTAACAGCGTCAACTTGCATACTGAAGGGTCGAGGGTACAATTCCCAGTCAAGGGCACATACCTGGGTTACATGTTTGATTCCCTGCCAGGCCTGAAGCCCATGGAGGAGGCAACCAATTAATGTGTGTCTCTCTCACATTGATCTTTCTCTCTCTCTCTCTGTCTCTGACCCCCATCCCTTCCACTCTATTAAAAAAAAAAATCAATGGGAAAAATATACTTCAGTGAGGATTAATGAAAACAACGAAAATACTACTATAAGAATGTAACTGCCATTTTTCTGACAAAAATAGAAAAACACAAAACACTGAAGTAAAGGGCAGCCATTCACACTAGCTTCTTTTCCTTTATAAACCAAGCTAAGAATATCTCCTCCACCAGTTACTTTTGGCATTTTTTAAAAAAAGGGTCATAAGAAAAAAATTACATGAAAGCAATTTCCAGAATAATTATAATGTGCCCTGCCTGTGTAAAATAGTGTAATAATGTTATTGAAAGAAAAACAGTGACTTTACTTTTACTTCTATCATTGCTGAAAGGTTTATTTTGGAAAATATTCATTTCTCTAATAAATGCTAGGGAAAGTCTGAATAAAATATATTCCAATACTGAATGTGTTCATATGTGGAAAAAAATTCATTAACCAAGGGTCAATCTTTTCTACTTCAAAACTCAATGAAAATGCTTATTTTTAGTTTTTTTTTGGTGAAAATATAATCAGTCAAGATTTTTTTTTTGAAATGTTACTTTATTAAAGTAACTTTAAAAATGTTACTCTATTAAAATAACAAGAAATCTGAGGTAAAAACTGCCCATTGAAACCTAATCATCATTTTTCTGTGACTAATTTATTTTTTAGTCATTGATCATATTCATTAAAAAGTCACATAAAAATAAATTAAAATGTCACAATGCAATGTTAGAACTTCACAGTTTATGTTTTACTTACTATACATTGTAGCATTTCTTTCCATTTTATTAATCTTTTTATTATTTAAATATTTTCCTCTTCCCTTTCTCAAGGGAACCAATGTTAGAAGCCTGGTACATATGATTTTATCTCTTCTCCAACAGAAGCCTGTTTGAAATCAGCAGGTACAGTTCACCTATGCTTTTTCAATATCTTCATGTTCTTCCATAATAAGGGATTTATTCTATTGTATCCCTACTCTTTCTCCAGCTTTATTTTTATTTATTTTTTGCCACTTCAACAATACTGCAATCAATATCGTGGCAATTATTTATTCAATAGATATTTATTCAGTATCTACTCTATGCCAGGCACTGTTCTCTTAGGAAACACCTGCAGACATAACAAAATCCAGTAGAAGACACCAGTAAACAATATACACAGTGAAGATGGAGTCATAAGGTCTGTTAGGAAGGGCTCAGCATTAGGTAGGAAAGAAAAAGCAGAGCAGGGAAAGGGGCTGGGAATTTCAGGCATTAGGGTGAGTTGAGTTGCAGTTTTAATGTGAGTGGTTAAGACAGGCCACCTTGATTAGGAGAAATTTGACCAAGATTAGAAGAAGAGAAAAATAGGGGAGAAGAGAATTCTGGGCAGAGGAAACAGCCAGTACAAAACCTCCCAAGTGGGAGTGGGCCTGGGGGGTTTTTGGGGCAGCCAGGTGGCCAGTGTGGCTGGCATGGACTGCATGGTGATATGGTTAGAGAAACAACAGGCGTGTGATTGGGTAGGGCCTCACTGGCTATTGTAGAGTCTTTGACTATTTTGAGTGAATGGGTTTGTGCAGAAGAAAGAAAGAAAGAAAGAAAGAAAGAAAGAAAGAAAGAAAGAAAGAAAGAAAGAAAGAGAGGGAGAGAGTACCGAACCTGGGATTGACCTGGGATTGAACCTGAACCTGGGCTTGTGCTCTGATGGGGAATTGAACCAGCAACCTTTGATACACAGGATGATGCTCCAGCCAACTAAGCCACTCTGGCTGGGCCATATTGTTTTTTTGAGTTGGTTGGTTTTAATAGGTGAGAATTAGCATTTCCTTGATGAATAGTGGAACTGAGCATCTTTTCACATGGTTGTGGGTTATTTGAATTTCCTCTATTTAACTATTCATAACTTTTCCCCTATTTTTATAAAAACAAGTTATCTTTTTGTTATGAATTGGTAGGCACTCTACACTTTATATTTGATCTGTAACTTATTTTATGGATTGCAAATACTTTCTCTCTTTATTTCTCCTTTTATACTATTTTTGATGTTTTCTTTTTCCTTTGAAAATTATTTTAGTTCTTATATAATCAGAATATCTATGTTTTTTCTTTATGACTGCTTATTTTCTCTCATATTTTTTATTTTGACATAGAAAAGAGTCAAATTTACTTTAAGGATCACCCTTAGTTAAACAAAGTCTGAGACAAAGAATTTTAGGAGGCCCCACACTTTACATAGCGAAGTCACCCTAGAGCTGTGAAGGAGCTGATGGGAGAGCATTGAGGGCAGAGGGAACAACATGTGCAGGGATCTTAGGAATTTACCATGTTCCAGGGAAGAAGAGTGAAGGGAGTCTTAGGGCTTTGACCTGTGGGGAGAATCTGCCCATCAAAGAGTACTTTACAAGGAGGTTTGCAAGAGAACAGTTTCAATATTTGAAAACAAAAATCCTTCAACGTTAGTGGTCATTTGAGTCACTGAAAGGGCTTTTAAAGACAGATTATTGAGTCCTGTCCCCAGGATTTCTGATTCAGTAGGTCTGGATGGGACCTGAGAGGAAAAAAAAGTAATGGCAATATTGCTATTAAAAAAGTTTTGCATTAATCTGAAGAGCAAAGCTCCTGTCATTATTTTCAGTCACTCTCTAAATTCTATCAGGTTCTGTAGTTGTGGGAGAGCATATCCGAGGTTGAATTTAAAATGCTGTTCTCACCAGCATCTGAGATCCCTGTTATAGTGCTCTAGGAAACCTAGACTAAGTAGGTTTACAGTAGTGAGTATGGGAAACACAGTTTATTTGTGGATTATTATTAACTAGAGGTCTGGTACACAAAATTTGTGCATGGGGGGGGGTGTCTCTCAACCCAGCCTGGACCCTCTCCAATCTGGGATCCCTCAAGGGATATCCAATTACCCGTTTAGGCCAAATCCCCTAACTGCCCTCCCCTGCAGGCCTGATAACCTCCAAATGCCCTCCCTTGCAGGTCTGGTCCCTCTCAACTGTCCTCCCCTTTTGGCCTGATCACACACAACTGCCCTCCCCTGCCAGCCATCTTGTGGTGGCCATCTTGTGTCCACAGGTGGCCATATTTGACCACATGGGGGTGGCCATCTTGTGTGTTGGAGTGACAGTCAATTTGCATATTACCTCTTTATTATATAGGATTATTGTATTATTTTCCATAGGAACAACTGTAAACCTACTTTTGCCCACCCCTATATAAATGAAATAGTGTGGGGAGCCAACACAGCCATAGCATACTCAGAGGCCCAGGTCACCTTATGTGCTGCGCCAGCTCAGCCAGGTTCAGTGAACCCAAGTGGGGGAGGTGAAGGATTAGGAAAGAAAGAGAAGAGAATGAAAGCTGGGACTCTGTGGGACTCTGCTTCCCTGATGGAGGGATAGCGCCACAGACTACAAGCCATGCTTTATTTTATAGCCAAATGCCAGGAGGCAAAGTAAGGTCAAGATGTTTACAACATTCTCATTGGTTTCAATCCTACTCAATTACATGCACCTGATCATGCTCTGTTTACTTGAAGCCTATATCACTTAGACATGTGGGGCCATGTGTTCGGACCATAGGTTCAAGCTTACAACTCTAGCTGTTGGCTATAATTGTGCTGGGAGGGCTTTGCCATCCAAGCTGGACATGTGGCCATGAGAGGACTGTGCCCCCTCATCAATCTAAAGCTTGAAACTGTCTAAACACTGTAGCGGTGCCCCACAGAATAGTTTGCCTTTTGCCTTTTTTATGTCTTTATTGGTCAAAATAGTCAGATGCTATTCAGACTAGCTAGACACACACAACATAATTTGAATGTTTCAAGTCTAACAATTTATACAATTTTTCCCCCTTGGTTTCTTCGATTTGACACAACTAGTAAAATCAATTAAGGCAATGAAATGGGCCTGCTTTGAATATAATTTGGGATTACCTCATCTATTGGGATGCTTGACTATAAAGTGTGGAAGAATCTAAATAACTCTGAATAACTCTTTGGACTTTCTTTTGGGATCAATTGTTCTACCATATAAGAAAGTGGCACATAATATCAATTTAAATATGGACACTCAGTGATCACTTACAGGCCAATTACTATTTGAAGCAGCTTGCATAAAAAAAAATCCATTAAATCCTGCAATAAGCTTTATAAAATAGATAGTATTATTATCTTTATAAATGAGAAGCCTGAAGCACAGAGAAGTTAAGTAGCTTTCTGAAGATCACACAGCTCTGTAGTGGTAGAGCCGATATTTGTAGGTAGGAAGACTGGCATATAAGATTTGTGCTCTTCACCACTACATTATACTTTGTTAATTTATTTTTCTGTCTCCTTGACAACTCTAATGGATCTGTTTCAATTTCTTTACCATTAGGAATGAAAAAGCTTTGGGTCAGCAGTTTTCAGGCAGTTTCTCTCTACAGCCATAGAAAGTAATTTGAAGTTGTTTCTGTGGTAATAGATGTGAGAATTGGGCTAGGCTTTGCCTTGCATGAGCTACGTGTGTAATTAAGGAATCTTTTGGACATAGGGGTTGTACAAGTAAGTAGAAGTCAGATTGTCACTGCCAGTACTGCAATGAAAAGGTAATTAACTCCATTATGACAATTTTGCTGCTTTTATTTGGCTAAAAGAATGAGATATTTTTAACATCATTTTAATTGATCTAGTTTCTGGTAGAAAAATAAGAGTGATAATGATCTGAGCCATTATTACATCACATCATAGTATTATCTATCTATAAAAGTATAATATGCTAATTAGACCGGGCAGTCGAATGACCTTCTGGACATCATTCCGGATGATCTTTGGATGAAGCCATAGTGGCAGGGCCTGAGGTAGAGGAGGTTGGGGGTGATCAGGCAGGCAGGTGAGCAGTTAGGGGTAATCAGGCAGGCAGGCAGAGTGGTTAGGGGTGATCAAGCAGGTAGGCAAGCAGTTAGGGACATCAGGCAGGCAGGCAGAAGTGGTTAGGAGCAATCAGGCAGGCAGGCAAGTGGTTAGGGGTGATGAGGCAGGCAAGCAGAGTGGTTAGGAGTGATCAGGCAGGCAGGCAGGCAGGCCAGTAGTTAGGAGCCAGCAGTCCCAGATTGTGAGAGGGGTCCTGGATTGCAAGAGAGTACAGGTCAGACTGAGGCCCTCCACCCCATGCATGAATTTCATGCATTGGGCCTCTAATAAACAAACAAATAAACAAACAAACAAGCCAAGTGACTGGAACAGTGGATCGACCAGAACAACTAGAATGAGGGCCTCAAATAAATAAATAAATGAATAAATAAATAAATAAATAAATAAACAAACAAACAAGCCAAGTGACTGGAACAGTGTATTGACCAGAACAACTAGAATGATTGGGCCTCAAATAAATAAATAAATAAATAAATAAATAAATAAATAAACAAGCCAAGTGACTGGAACTGTGGTTCGACCAGAACAACTAGAATGATTGTGCACTGTGATTGTGTACCAGATGTGCACTGTGGCAGCCAACAGACCTGAATGGGAGCCCCAATTAGCCCCTTTAACCCTGATTGGGGGTAGGGCCAGCCAGCGAACTTCCAATGTCCCCTCCTTCCCCCCATCGACAGGCCCCAATTGGCCCCCATTGGAGCAGGCCAGCCAGACCTTACCCGTGCGTGAATTTGTGCACCAGGCCTCTAGTAGATTTATATTTGTATTTATATTTCTGATATATGATGCTGGATAAGACCTTTAGAGCTGTTTAAGATAGTATAGTGGTGTTTCCTTATGTACATGTTATAAGCTACGTACTTTCTTTGGTCCTTGGTTCTCCAGATCTTTCTTTTCCTTGTTTCAATATGAGTTTGGGTAAGGCAACATGTTCAAGAGGCTTTTCCATCCTGACAGAGCAATGGGACAGAGGACTCATCACATACATCACATACATGTGCTTTGAGGCAAATATGGGCCAGCTCTAGTTCTTTAAAAAACAAACAAACAAACAAACAAACAACCACCCCCCCCCAACAAAACACCACTTTATTGAGGTATAATTAACAGGTAAAGTACTGTACATATTTAATATATACAATTTAGTGCATTGAAGGAAACATACAAACTCTTAAAACCATCACCACCATCAATATAGACACGGACACAATCATTCCCTCCTGAAGTTCCTTCTACCATCTTTATTATTATTATTATTATTATTACCATCATTATTATTTTGTGGGTATAGGGGGATAAGAGCACTTAACATAAGATCTACCCTCTTAGCAAATTTTAAGTATACAATGCAGTATTGTTAGCTAGAGACTCTGTGCCACATAGTAGGTCTCCAAAACTTATTTGACCTGGATAACTCAAACTTTGTATCCTCTGACCACTCCCTCTATATTCCCCCTCCCTGCTGCCCTGCTAACCACCTTCTAATCTTTGCTTCTGTAAGTTTGATTATTTTAGATTCCACATGTAAGTGAGAGCATATACTGGTAGTCTCTGTCTTTTTGGGTCCATTGTAGACCAGTTCTAGTTCTTTCTCCTCCTATGCATGGGCTATTTATTTTATTTATATACATTTTCCTTATGTTCTCTTTTTTTTTAGCTTAAGATTTTTCTATTTTAAAATAGTTTCAAACTTATAGAAAAATGGCAGAAGTCAAGGAATTTTTTTTTCCTTACACCCTCTTCAGTGTAAATTGCTGACATGATGTTTTGCCATCCTAAAATACTCCAGTTTTTGTTTTCTACAAAAAGGACATTCTTCTACATTGTACCATGGTAAAATCATCACAATCAGGAACTTCAACATTGATATATTATCCCCATCTAATTCTCTGAAACCCTTTAAGTTTCACCGATTGTCCTCCTAATGTCCTTCACCACTAAGGGATTTAGATCAGAATCATGCATTGCATTTAATCGTCATGTCCTATAGTCTACTTTCATCTGAATCCTCAGTCTGTCCTTGACCTTGATGCTTCAAGACAGGTTGTTTTGTAGGATAGTCCCCATTTGGATTTGTCTGATGTTTACGAAAAAATCAGTTTCTGTATTTTTTTTTGGTAGGAAATTCACAGACATGATTCTATGTTTTTTTTTTTTTTCTTCCATTGCATCTTGTCAAGTATTACACAATTTCTATTGATTCTTTTACTGTTGATATTAACTTGAATTTGTTTGTTGAGATGGTATTTGTCAAGTTTATCCACTGAGGAATTTTTTTTTGAATTGTTCTTTATTTTTCTTTGTAATTATGTATTTTGTGGGGAGGTATTTTAAGACCTTGTAAATAACCTACTCATTATTCAACATCACTCACTAGTTTGTTGTTTAATTACTTAATAGTTATATTGATTATTAATTACTATGACAGTTGAAAAGGATGATTTTACAAATTCTATTATTTTTCTACATGTATTAATTGATATTCTATTGCAAGAAAAAGCTTCCCCTTCTCTCTGTGTATATCAACATAGACTAAGGGATTCCTATTCATTATTTAATGGGTTGAAATATGCACCATCATTATTTATTTTTATGCTCAAACTGAATCAGCTTTGGTCAGTGGGACTCCTTCAAGCTGACTTCTCTGTTCCATTTACAAGTCTCTGCCATTTTTTCAGTCCTTCTTTACTTTTTGGCACAGTGGCCCCAGATTACTTTGTACTTTTCTACTCTGGATATTTCTCCTCTTTTGGAGCATGGCATGTACAAGCCCAGCTCTGGCAGTCAGTGCTCAGCACTCTTAGGGTATCTGCTTTCGGGGTGACTCATTGCATAGAGCTATGAAATATGTATTTTTGTGTCTGTGTGTGGGAATATACACATACACATTTATTTCTATAGCTATCAATAAAATGAAAACCATGAGTTATACTAATACTTCCAAGTCTCGGACCCAGTGGTCAGCAAACTCATTAGTCAACAGAGCCAAATATCAATGGTACTACAGTTGAATTTCTTTTGAAAGCCAAATTTTTTAAACTTAAACTTTTTCTAATGTCACTTCTTCAAAATAGACTCGCCCAGGCAGTGGTATTTTGTGGAAGAGCCACACTCAAGGGGCCAAAGAGCAGTATGTGGCTCGCGAGCCGCAGTTTGCTGACCATGGCTCTCACCTAACGTTACAAGGTTTATTCCAGTTTTTCTCTTTGTTTTGTAACTCTCTTCTCCAACAGTGAAAAAAGTATGTTCTACTATTTGTAATATTTTAATATGCTCAATCTCTTATATATAATCATTGCTCCCACTCCCCACCTCTGGCCCCAAACCAATGTACTTCCAGCCCCACTCATGTTCCAAATCTCTCAGGGGTCGCTGCCATCACCTAATCACTCACCCACCCTAAGTTCATGCCACGCAGTTGTGCACCTCACTGCTCAGGCACTGACACTGAGTAGGGCTGTCCTCCTCGCCCTCCCATCATCACATCTTGCTCTCTCCTACTGAATTTTTTGGTTTGAATTATCCAGGAAGGGAGGAAATTCATTACATTCTTTTCATATTTTATTTGTTCCTTATGATACCAGAGTTATTACCACCTCTTAGCGATAAGGACGTGCAGAGATTACATGTTTTCTCAGAGTCACAAGACCTGTGACCAGTGGGAACTCAAGCTAAACTTAGGGTGTTCTGCCATGTACTCCACTGCCTTTTACATTAGGACCAGCTGCCATGTTCAAACAGGGTTCTTCAGTTTTATTAGTGATTCCCATCCAGTAGCTCAGCAGCAGCTCCCCATGCAGCTTGAAGGAGGGTACCCACCTCCCAGGATGATGTCAGCAGCAGTCACCTGCATCCCCTTTTAAGTTTCAGGAAATAGCCAGGAGCGCAGTTCAAAACATTTGATAACTGGTCAGGCACAGTGACTGACAAATAGGAATGGAGGCGGTTTATGGTGTTGGAGCGAGAATCCTGTAGCCCCCGGCTGTGCTGGGTTTTATTCCTTCGCAGGTTCAGGGGGTTGTGGCTGAGAGGCTGGGCCAACAGGGCAACACTGATAGTACTGTGGCCTGGGACAGCCACCATTTACTCACCAGTATGGAACGGTTACGATATTGTAACAATCAGTATAGCCTGCCCAGTGCTTGCTGGGGGGAAGTCAGGCCTCCGTTGCTAAGGGAGACATCACCATGAGTTGTTCACTTGGAAGGGTCCTGAGAGGAAGGAAATGGAAAAACACACCCAGATACATTCATGGTAAAACCAATGAACTTAATGTCAGGATGGGAGTGTTTGAGACGTTAACTCCTTGTTTCTTCATGTCTGATCAGGAGACAACCAAGTGTTTTTGTTAGGAATGTTACAGCAGAATCAGAGAAATCGCAGGCTGTGAAGGGCCCGAGATGTGGGCAGTATCTGGAACAGAGTTTTCTTCTTTCTACACCCTGATGAAGTTTTCCTGAACTGAAGGGAGAGCGAGAGAACTGGAATGAAAGAAATACAATATTTGATTTAGGTGAGTTCTAGAAAGATGAGCCCTGTGCCCTTTGCTGTCCCTCCTCAGACCCAGGAGAGAGCAAAGGACAGGCATTTGGATGCAACTGGGGGACCTGAGAGGACAGGGGACTTGCTCCTGCTTACCTAGAGGGACCCTATTTTCCCTCATTCCTCAGCAATAGTGGAATAATAGAACAATCTCCCTATTTCTAAAAAAAATGCCAGGAGAGGCAAAAAGCTTCATGCTGCCTGTAACAGCAGCATCTTCATGCCCCAGAGGGATCATGAGAATTGTAAGGATCCATGCATTAAAGGGCAAGGGACAACTCAACAATGACCACCACGCCACCCTTGATGTGGATGATACCTTAGAGCTGTGGTCGGCAAACTGCAGCTCGTGAGACACATGTAGTTCTTTGGCCCCTTGAGTGTGGCTCTTCCATAAAGTACCCCAGCCTGGGCCAGTCTATTTTGAAGAAGTAGCGTTAGAAGAAGTTTAAGTTTAAAAAATCTGGCTCTCAAAAGAAATTTCAATCACTGTACTGTTGATATTTGGCTCTGTTGACTGGTGAGTTTGCCAACCACTGCCTTAGTGTACGCCAACACGTATAGATGGCGACTTGGACGCAATGGCTATCCAAATGCCTTGTTGCAATTGATATAAACAATTTGATATTACATGCCATCACAGGGGAAATGGGGGGCATTCCTGACATGCCCCCTCCCTTCCACTAGAGAAGTGGGAATTTTCATCTACATTAAGTTCAGTAATAGAAGAATAAAGTTACAGCTGAGTTGGTGGTTTGCCATTCTTTCCCTCTATCCCTGGTCCTGGTCAGTATGGATACGCCAGGATTTTATACTTTTCTGTCAATGATGGGACCAAGTGAACTGCCCAATGTCTGAAGGAGACAATTAGGACTCAGCAGAGGAACAGCTTAAAGACAATCCATGCAGGCAGGAACTTTTGAACTCCACTATTTTGCAAGTGACAGTGACTTGGGGGAATATAATTATCCAGGGCACCGCTCCCCACATATAGAGCATCTGTTTCTCCATCAGCGCCTGCTGCTTGAACACACTTTGGCAGCAGGCTTGACTGAGGCACAAAGGAGTCAAGTGGCTTGCCCGGGCCACGCAGAGAGGAGTCCACCTTGGGATATGGGAGCATTAGGACATTCAATTATCTGCTGTAAACACCGGGCCTGCCTGCCTCCTGAATGCAGCTGCAGTCTCGCGCTGAAAAATTCGCCTCCTTTCACAGAGAAGGCGTAATTAAGGACACAGCTGCAAATTGGCTCTTCTCAACAATTTTCCCTGCTGTCCCATAAAATGTGAAAAATACGGGCCGGTACATTGATTAGACAGACTCTTAGGACTGAGCTGTGTGCAATCTATCCACTTCTGGCACTTTGAAATCAGTTTGCGCTCTTCCCCTGGAATTTAAAGGAAGGAAGAGAAAATAACAGTAACCTGGGTGTTTCTTGGTTAGACACTTCATGGACACAGAGCGAAAGGGTATAACCAGCTCACATCCTCGTGTGAGTATGTGAGTGTGTGAGTAGACACACACACACACACACACACACACACACACACACACCCTACACACACACTTCTTGAGGATGACACAGAATGTCTTTCTTGGCCAATGTTGATTTGTTTATCTCTGAATTTTTTGAGTGAAGAAACATTGAAGCAGCTAGTCATTTATTTGGGCTCTGCCTCTCTATGAGATGAGGGAGAGGAAATGTAGGTGGATACGCCATACTTCCAAGGGCCTATTCCTTCTATTTCAGTGGTAATAATCTTGTAGTGCGTGCAATATGTATATTGTGTACATCGGAATCAGATGTCCTGGGTTCAATTTCTGGTCCCCGCACGTAAGCTCTGAGACCTTAAGCAATTAATTTAACCTCCAGGAGCCTCAGTTTCTCTACGAGTGAAGTTGCAGTGATTATTCTTGTCTTACAGAATCGTCGTGAACATCAAATGCAGTCACGCATTCATGTTGTCTAGTATCTTGCTTGGCCTGTAGTATGTGCTCAATAAATTTCATGGTTCTCTAAGTCTTCATTGACGCAAGGTAACATGAAACAAACCTGCTGAAGCAAAAGAGGCTGATCCAGCTTTATTTTCATTGAATTGTCATGACCTTCATACAAAATAAATTTGAATTAGAATGAAGTCAGTACTCTCAAGGAAGTTTGGAGATATTGTTTTGATGTAAATTACCTGAGCAACCTGCATTTAGAGGGAAACAAAACCACCCCAGCCAACAATGAAGCCTCTTGTGATCTAAATCTAAAAGAAAAAGAGAGAAGCAGTACTGCACAGGCTCGGCAAGCAAGCACCCTGGAGGACAAGGCACTCAGAAGGTACCCCAAATACAGGGGCTCCATTTCCCTGGGTCTTTCCTTACTTCCCTCTGGTTCTCTCCAAAGAATGAGCTCCAGAGAGCTCTTGGCTGTTTCCCAGCCAGCTCCCAACTGTGTTTCCCCGCCGGATTCTCTATTTAGCTGCGGACAACGCACAGCTGCCTACTGTGCAGATGCTCCCTGAGAGATGGCTGGTCCCCCACAGAATCTGTGGCTCCAGATGGTGGGATGAAACAATTGCCAGGCAGGGGATGCCTGGTCTTTCCACGCTCCCTCCCCGAAGCGGAGGAAAAATGGCAAAAGTACAACAGCAACTTGCTGTGGCGGAGGGAATCCACTTGATTCCTGCTGGGCTGCTGCCCTACTTTTGCTCCTTGGGCGACTCCAGCAGCAGGAAAAACCAAGGCCCAGCCATTCACCCAGGCACAATGACTGCACCCATATCCTCCCTGCAGATATAAAGGCAGACAGACTCTCAGCCACAGGGGACCCCTGCAGTCAGAAAGCACAGCGTTCCTGGAGGCACCTTTTCAGTCAGCTCTTCTGAACCCTTTCAACTACCCCCTCCCGCCCTGCCTGCCGCAGCATTTGAACATCAAGGAACGAGCTGGGGAAATAAAAAGGACAGGCACACCAATAGCGTAACACAAATGTGCATATCTCTTTACTGGTACTTACGCTCACGAAGAAAATTAAATCCATCTTAAATGTTCACCTGTATATAGAGGAGGAGGGCTTTTACATTGTGAATGAGCACAGATTCCCTCAGTTAAGAAAAGGTGTCTGGATTTCCATGTGGGGGTTAGTGGGGGGGTGAGTATGCCTCTCTACAGTGTAAATCCCCACAAATGCCATTCAGAGCCACAGTATATCAGAGACAGAGGAGCACAGGATACCTGGATGGTGGGGTGGCATTGTTTAACCTTTGTTCTTCACATCCCTCAGGAGAGCAGGCAACACCTCTATTTTCGATGTTTCTTCTGAATGACTTCCCGCCTGGTGGATTGACAGGTACTCTGATTATCTGCCTGAGGAAAATGAAGGGATAAACAGCCGAGAGATGAAAATTGACTCCAAAGGACGGCGCCAAGGCACGTGTGTTGCACTTGGATAAAGAAGAGTATAAAAAAGAGGACATGCAGAGAAATGTCAGATTAGCACCCAACTATATTTTGAAGAAAAACATAGCATTTTGCCAAACTGGCCTTTCCTGGAATAGTAACGATTTCAGATTGTCACTGTCACAAGCCCAGTGATTTATTTGAGGAAGATAAATGCCTTTCTGTTTTTACCATCTAGAACAGGGTTCTATAATGGAGCGCTTGAGGCATTTCATTCAATAGTCTGGGGTAGAGGTCAGGAATTTATTTTGGAACTGTCTCCTGTAAGGTGAGCTGATGGGAGTCAGGGTAGGGAACAACAGCAATAGTGGAGGTGAATGGCATCTTCATCTCTTGGCCCTTTATTCCCAAACCCAGACTTCCGGTTTTGTTGGAGAAATCATGACCGGTTTCCCCCATCCCATTCTCTATGTTTAGGTTACCCTTTGTACACTTTTTTTTTTAAAATATGTTTTTATTGATTTAGAGAGAGAGAGAGAGGAAGGAAAGGGAGAGAGAAGGAGAGTACCATCAATTGGTTGCCTCTTGCACCCACCCTGAGGACCAAAGAATGTTCCCTGACCGTAAATGGAACTGGCAACCTTTCAGTGTGTAGGACGACACTCAGCCAACTAAGCCACATCAGCCAGGCCTTCCCACACTTCTTTTTAAAAAAATTTTTAAAATGTATTTTATTGATTTTTACAGAGAAGAAGGGAGAGGGATAGAGAGCTAGAAACATCTATGAGAGAGAAACATCGATCAGCTGCCTCCTGCACACCTCCCACTGGGGATATGCCTGCAACCAATGTACGTGCCCTTGACCGGAATCGAACCTGCGGCCTTTCAGTCTGCAGGCCGACACTCTATCTACTGAGCCAAACCGGTTTTGGCCCCACACTTCTTGATCCATTTAGACAAGAGGGGCTTAGAAATTTTTTTCTTTCTACATTGGATTCCCTCCTGCTCTAAGTTCCCACATCACCCATCTTCTCATCCTTAACCCAACTCTTTATGAGTTGATCTTTAGGGCAGACACCATCCAGCTGGAATATTCAACCGACTCATGGTGAACCTGGAGACAGGGAATGTGGGGTCAGAAACAGGAGATTACTTCCCACCCAGCCTTTTAGTTCCAACAGATTCCTTATCATCGTGGGAGGTTGACGTGTGTTCTCCATGAAGATAATGGTATTAGGGGTATTCTCTAATGTAAGTGAGGGCTTTGGAAAAGGACAGGGGAAGAGAGATGAGGAAAGGAATACTTGAAAACCAAAGGCACAGCCAGAGCAGGTGGACAATGGCGATGTAAAACCATGCTTCTCTGTTCCGTGTTCATCTCACAGAGTTCGGATCTGCTGAGTTGAGGGAGAATTCTCCGTCAAAACCAGTTCTGCAGCGATTGGTGAGGCCTTGGAAACAACCTGTGTGATCGCCTCACTGAATTAGAAAACCCGCTCTGAGCTAAGGGTATGCTTATGATCTTTCGGCCATGTGAACTCTGCTTTGCCCACATATCTCAAGACCAAGACATGGCAGGGAAATGTGCTCCTGTCCTGGACAGACGGGGACATTGGGCCTTTGTCTCTGTATCCTTGGCCTTGATTTGCTCTGCTCTGATCCCCATGCTCCCATTGCCACTGAGGCCGGGCATGGTCTTGCCACTAAGAAGGCATGGTTTTGCCATTCAGGGAAAGGGGAAGAGATCAACCAAAGGACTTGTATGCATTCATATAAGCCTAACCAGTGGTCACAGACAACAGGGGTGGGTGGGAGGGGGACATGAGTGGGGAGGGGCTTGGGATGGAAATGGGGGGATGAGGACAAATATGTGATGCCTTAATCAATAAAGAAATTTGAAAAAGAGGGTGCATAGTTTTGTATGTGTCTGTGTACACATTGTCCTACTTCCCCCCGCCCCCTCTCTTATTTTTTTGAAACTTAATACTCTGAATCTGTAATGACTGGATATGAAAAATGTTCTGGACAGGCTTTGCTTCAAAGTCTGCCACCCAGCTGTGTTTATCCTAGTGCCATGGACTCGGGTGCTCCTGGTGAAGCCAGGAAAAGGCGGATTATTCTGTGAGCACGGAGCTGCTCGGCCGGGGGTTCCCAGGCACTTGGTCCCCGACCTTAATGAATCCATTCAGCCCTTTGCCAGTCCTGCTCACATTCACAGCCTGCCAGAGTTCATGGGTAGATGTATTTTCATTGCTGTCCTCTGCTCTCTTCATCCCTTCCATAGGAGCACTGCACTCTTGTCATAGAATATCCAGAGAACACAAGTGATGATGAGCATCAAATCTCAGAAGAACTTATGATTCCAAAGGGAAGAATTTTTAAAGATCTCAATGTTGTCTTTTGGGCTTGATATAGTGCTAGAAAATGCATTCACTCTTTGCTGTGTTTGTGTGTCTGAGGGGAGGGAGGTGGTGGGCACACCCCATCCAGTGCCGGCCCTCCTGTTCCCCTCCCCCTCCCCCAGGGAGGCTGCGGTTCTGCGGTTCTGGCCATGTCTCCCTTTTGCCTTGTGAATGTAACACAACTGGCCAAGCCTCCCTCCCTTCTCCCTTAGTGCTTCTCCCAGTCTGTTCCACCCTGTGTTATGGATGCTGTGCCTCAGGGGACCTTGAAGCAAGCTTTCTGCCCTCCCCACCTGTGACCATTCCACTACCTCGCCTGACTCAGCTTCCGGCCTCCCTGTTGGCCCCCTGCTTCACACGTGCCAAATCCACAGGCTGGCGTGCATGGTGCCCAGCCTGGCTGTGCTCCAGCAAGGTTTGGAGGGGTCCCTTGAGGAGGGGAATCACACTTTGATGATCTAACCGGACATGCTACCTAACCTCACAGAAGATGGCCTGCCAGCATGTGGAGAAACTGCAGCACCACTGAGTTCTCTCCAGCCTTGTAAGGGGCCGTGGCCATGTGTGGAGCTGTGGGGCCTGAGTGACATTTCCACAGGGAATGAAGAATGATCTGGGCATCAGCATCAGGTTTCCCTCAGGGAAAGCCCCAGATTCCAGGGATGCCAGTGTCCCCCTCATCCTGCCTCCTGCTTTCACCAAGGGACGTTGGAGAGAGCTGACTGTAGCGGCTCTGTTGGCTGGCACAAGCCTGTGCTGGCCAGGGCCAAGCGCTGTGTGGCTGCAGGACCAGCCCAGCAGTGTGATGGTGCTGCTGTGTGCAGCCCAGGGACCTTGATGCGGCTCCAGAGGACATGAGGCATCATCAGCAAGACCTCTGCTTTGTGCGGTCAGTCCAAGCCCTCTGGAGGGTGGCCACGGCCCACGGAGGCAGGCTGTGGTGGTGTAATAACCAGCACACCACGGATTTGTTAGGAAACACCTTCCATGTGTAATGGTAGAAAATCACCTAAATGTCCTTAGGACAGCCAGGCAGCCTGCTGTGTGGGCTGTGCTCCACAGGCGAACACAGACTTGTCAGCGAATTCTTCCCGGGGCTGTCACCGCGCAAATGTATGCTGCACATTAGGTCCTCCCTCGTTAGGAATGCTGACTACGGACGCGGGCACGTGGTTGCTTTTCATTTTGCAGATGGAGCTGGTTTGGAGACTGGAATGAAAACACGAGTGGCTTCTCAGATGGCAGCGATGAATGTGGCATGTCCTTTCCCTTTTTCTTTCTCTCCTCCTCTTCCTTTTCTCTGGTTTGCTTTTCAAATTGCTATTTGTGTGGCTCACTTTGGTCAAATTGATCTATGCAATATTTTCCTATAAGCACGTAGAGTCAATGGGGAAGAAAGCATAAATCTGAGCGATGCCAGTGCTACTCATTAGGACTTCCTATTACAATGCAAATATGCTATACCTTCTCTGTTCAAGTCAGTGGCCAATACCAATACGTGGCTCCTAAGCCTTTGACGTATGGCTACTATGATCAAGAAACAGAATTTTACATTTTATTGAACTTAAATTAATCTTAATTTAAATAGCCACTTCTGGCAATTGACTGCTGAATTAGATAGTGCAGCTTTGTAGACCAATCCATCCATTTTTCCACTTTCCAGATGGGAACTTAAAACCCTGGAGGGACCGACACTTGTGCAAGGGCACGTTGTTGACTCAAGTCATCTGAAAGATTAGTCAAGCATGTTTTGCAGAATCTATTAGAAATCACTTGATATCTCAGTAGAATGTTTTTAAACTCTTCGCACTTTAAAAATAAAATAAATAGGCTAACACTAAAATGCATTTTGTGCAAGGTTAACCTTTGCATAATTGCCTTATGCAAAAAGAGGGGTACACTAAGGGGGAAATTGGGCTGGAAAAGGCTGACCTGTCATTCCACAAAAAGCCCTACAGTGGCGCTGTTGTATAACTCCTGAGGCATACAGAACCCCAAATCAAAAAGCCCAAGCCAACGAAAAATCCACTTTGTTCTTCCTATTCCTGCTCTGTTCACCCAAACCGTTTATTCTTTTATGTTTAAATCTTTGAATATTTTACCTCCCAGTAGAAAGAGAAATACAATTATCTCTGAGCCTGCAAAAATAGAATTCCTTACATAGAGGAGAAAGTCTGAAGTTTGCTTCTTGTTTTGAAAATGCATCGAGCATGGGAGGAGGACTCACTCTTACGGAAAGGTTAAGCATATCTTTATCATTTTTTTTTTCCCCAATAGATAAGGTTACGGCGGCATAAAGACATAACTCATCAATCCTCTGGGCTCCTGTCCTTTGATGGCACATTTTAAAATGACATCTCCGATCTCTTCAGTTGTGAGTCTTGGAAATTGAGAATGTCATTTCTGGGAAAGATAGGGGCAACATGTATTTGCAGACGGTGACAGGATAAGTACACTTGACAGGTAATGTGCAAGGTTTCGGTCTAAGGTTTCTAAAGACGTAGCTAAAGGGCACATTAAGGATTTTCTATGAAAGCCACCCAGCCGAGGCCCGCAGATCCTGTGCCTCCCGTCCTATTAACGTTGCTCTTTCTCCTGGAGAGAACGCTTCATGTAGACATTCAATAACGCCGAGTGCCTGGTAATCCCCTTAAAAGTTAATGAACATGTTAGAATTAATTTTAATAAATGCTGATTAATTGCAGTTTGTCGTGTGTTTTGAAGAACAAAGGCATCCCGCCGCACTTGGCAGCTTTTCCCCGGTGGCTTTGAAGATGCCGCAGCAGGTGGCAGTGTGGCTCTGCAGATGCCACCGGGCAGAACTGCAGCAGAACCAGCATGAAAACCGCCCCCGTACCCTCAGTCAGGCTCCACAGCAAGAGCTGCCCCAGAAAAATGAGAGCCTGGACAGAGGCAGGCGGCAGGGTCCGAGGAAATTTCAGAAGAATCCCCGAGACTGCCCTGAATTCAAAGGGTGGGAATCACTTGAGCCTTCTGTAATTTTACTCAAGCAAGTTTCGTTGAGTTCCTGACAGATTCAGAACCACGTATAGGAATGAGCAGGATCACTGCCTTCGAAATATTTCAACTAATGGCTTGCCAGGTGTGTGTGTGTCTGAATGTGGGCATGTGCAGTATGTATGTGCATGTGGTGTGCATATATATGTGGGTGCCTGTGGTGTGTATGTGCATGTTTGTATCGTGTGTTTGTGAAAGGTGAGGAGAATGGAGGGAGAAAATACGTGTAGATAATGCTATAATACATTGCATATACAAAAGACCTACCATCTAGCTAGCTAGCTGTCTATCATCCATCTGCACTGTGCATGCTACTTATAGCTATTGTAGCAGGCCAGTAATTGCTGCTACAATGGTAAAAATCTGTTTGCAGGTCCACAGAGAGGAAACATAACTGAGTACTTTTCTTGTCTAGAGAATGAGGAGCCAGAAATAATGACCTTCCAAGGTCACTCAGCTCTGACATTCTAGAAGTTTGTGAATGTTTCCATATACCCTGGCATTTTCTATACCTTCAGAGTTTACAAAAACCAATAATTGTCCTTCAACACATGCTGGGATGAGGGAAGTCATTGAATTGAATAACTCTCAATGTCATATCTTATTTGGCTTTTGGGTGCTCTTTAGCAGGACCTCTGTCCAAAGGGCATGTGATAGAGACGAAGGCAATTAGGGAGATTGACTTGGCATGCATGATTCCATTCTTTGTTTCCTACAGTGAGAGATGGAGGAGCCCATTAGGGTTTGAGATAACCAAATCTGATTTTCCCCAAATTAGGACATTAACTTTTCAAGTGTTTTTGGTGTTGTTATATATAAGGTTTAATTTAAACCTTCTTATTTTGAAAAAATGTGCCCCGGAAAAAGAATGCTATTCAAAATTATATTACAATTGGTTGTTCTTTTTAAAGGTTTTTTTTTTTTTTTTTTTTTTTTTTTTTTTTTTTTTTTTTTTTTTTTTTACATTAGTTTATGATTTAAAAAGAAAAAAACAGTAACTTTTCAAATTAGTTTTATGGTGTTACTTTCCAAGCCTCTTTGTATATTCTATACTCTGTCATATCAATCTGTTTATTAATTTTAGGTTGCTTCATTTCATTACTATTGTTCTTATGTCGTTTTCAGGCATCAAAATGCCATAGGATAATGACCTTAAACAAAAATAGCATGGCTAAAACAGCTCTGACATTTTGTGGAAACTGATTCCCTAATTTTGGATTAGAATCCCCTTTTGACAGAATTCCAACAAGGTCAAGGGGCCAGGTCATGATTCGAAGATGGCTGGCACTCATCCCAATGACCACAAATGATGCTCATTCATTCAACACACACACTGTGGGCCTGGCTCTGTGGACTGCCCACAGATTAAAGATCCACAATGAGCCTGGCTCTGTGGGCTGCTGGCCTTGTGCACACAGCTGCCTTGCTGGTGTCTGGTTGCAGGGTGAGTAGGCAGGCAAGGCAGCACAAGTTTTGGAGTCTGTTCCAATCTGCCCTCACCGAGGAGAGGAGCCTCTGGGAGTTAGTGAGGAGAGATGGAATGGCAGGTGACTGAGAAGGGAGGCTGAGGCTCTCCTCTCCTTGTGCCTGGAAACGATGTGTATCTCCAAGGTGACAGGTCTGGACTGTATGGGAAGCTATTGGCCCAGCCTCAAAGACCTCATAGCTTTTCCGTGAACCCAGGGCTTTCCAGGGGAGAGATAAGCTGTTGATACTGGCAAATACCTTCTGAATTTGAAGCCTATGGGGAAATATGTCTTATGAGATTTTGAGAGATTTGAACTGGTTGATTTTAATTAATTCTTTTAATTAAGTTTTTTAGACTTTGGTGAATAGATTCCTTGCTGGTGGGACCAGCCAAGTATTATATTCCGTATAGTGCATATGTCCTCCCATTCCTTCCAGTTCATCAAACTCCCACCCAGCCCCCTGGGAGTAAGCTGGGTACTTTGCACCTTGGAAATAAAAATATGATCAAACATTTACCATAAGTGCTTTTTCATGTCTTTATTTTATCCCCACAACAGCATTCTGAAGTGGATCTTACACTAGTGACATTTTGTTGAGGATCAGAGAAGTTTCATTTCAGAAGCAGGATTTAAATCCACTTCTGTGAGATTCTGAGTGCATGTTGTTGTAGCCACCAGATGCAACTGTGCCACAGGGACCTCAGATATGTGGGGGAGAGGTTGGCTGACCTACTCTCTACAGCATGTACGGCAGCCTCGGCATTGTTTTTCCGGATAAAACAGCCCAGAGATGCCAAACTGGGCAGAAGACCAATAGCTGGCATCCCTATCCACCTTCAATTATTATAAATTATAACTCTGCTAATTTCTTGATGAGGCACAGTATTGTGGATTTAAGATTTTTGAGAAGCAGCTGCATCTGATGTCTTATTTGTTTAAAATCTGGTTATCTTGGGCTTTCTTAATGTTCTATTAATTTCCTTGCTCCTTGCCTGACAAGTGGGCTGCTGGAGCACTGGCATTTGGCTAACCGGTGAAGAAAAAGAACTTTGAGTGTGGCCCCCACTCAAAGCAGAAGACTGATAGACAGATAAACAGATGGTCTTTGACCTGACTAAGCTTTCCCACATACGCAGACCTAAAGAGGTTTTCAGCGTGTTCATTCTTTAATTTAAAAATGGAACTTTAGCCTTATTGGTGTGGCGCAGTGGATTAAGCACTGTCCCATGCACCAAGAGGTCACTGGTTTGAGTCCAGTCACAGCACATACTCAGGCTGTGGGTTCATTCCTCAATAGGGTTCATTCCTGCAAGAGGCACCTATCAATCACTCCCTCTCTTCAATGTTTCTCTCTCTCTCTCTCTCTCTCTCTCTCTCTCTCTCTCTCTCTCTCTCTCTCTCTCTCTCTCTCCTTCTTCTCTCAACTGAATAAAACATATTAAAAAATGAAAGTATAAAGTAAAATTTTAAATATAAATTGCTTTTTAAAATAGGGAAAAATATGATAGACTGACTCTTGGTGATATAGGGTAAATAAAAGAGTTAGGCAGAGCCTACTTAGTAACTAGTTATAGCAATTAAATAAAGCTGGACTTTGTAAGAATTGAAGTGGAATAAAATGAAATTGTTCCCAATGGGTCTTCTCACTTCTATTTTTTATCTGCTAACCATGAAATAATTGAGCAAGAATAGTAAAATTGTATTCTAAAAATGGCTCATTAATTTAGACATGGCTTCTAATGTTCTATCTCTCCAAATGTGTTCGTGACATGCCTCAAATCATGACCTCATAGTTGGCAAGAAAAGTACATTAGTGGCACCTGCTAAAAAGTTTGATGAAGACCTGGCTGGGCTGCTCAGGTGGTGGGAGCCTCATCCTGTACAACAGAAGGGGCTGTTTCCGGGTTGGGTTGAGTACGGGAGATAACTGATCAATGTTTTTCTCTTACTTTGATGTCTCTCCCCCACTTTTCCCCTTTCTCTCTAAAATCAATAAAAAACATATCCTCAAGTGAGGATTAAAAAAAACAAACAAAAAGCAAACAAAAATGTGAAGTGGCTCCACTACATATTAGTGACATACAAACTATGTCACATTGTCTTGAATATTAACCTCACAGATACATGTTTCTGTATTTCCCAGGCATGTACAACAGTAAAGAATACCTCTTAGAGGGGAAAAAGCATGGGACCAATATCTTTCCAATGTCTAAAACTATGTAAGTAATCTCTAGACCAAAGTTGTTAGCAGGATATTTTGCTGTAAAAATATTTCCATCTAAATAACAATTGAGTTTTGGTGGCTCTTTTTCTACCTAATACCTTTGACCTTTTTTTTGTTGTTGTTTCTGAAATAAGCCCAGAGATTAGCGTTGAATTTGGAAGGTACAAATTTATGTTAGCTCTTTCATAAAACTACAAACTCTTAGGCTGGCTCCAAAAACTGGTCTCCTGAGGCTTCTGCTATGTCTCAGAGTAGGATTGCTGAAATAACACTCGTGATAGTCATAGCTTTGTGTTTAAACAAAAGTGGAGCCAACTTGAAAGTGAAGCTCCATAATGACTAGGAGTAGTGGCTTCATTATAGTTTCTTATTGTTATATATAAATGATAAAAAGAATTTATTAGTTTTATATTTTCCATTCCTTTGTAAATCACACATTTATTAGTCCAAGTAAGTGTCAGGTATTTATAAAATGTTTTTATGTACATTGTAATCTTTATTTTACTATTCTAGATATTCATAAAAATAATAGTGAATACCAATGACCCCCAAAAGCATATAGCTAAAAAATAATATTTACTTTAATTTTTATTTTAAGTTGTATTTGCTTCTTAATTGTTTACTTGCATCATGGCTAAATTTCACACCTGAATGATCGCTGGGTTGCATATTTGAACTTGCCAGTTGACTTGCCAGTCTTGAAGTTGACAATTTAACGATTGATATAAAAATGAATAGGATTTCCTCAAAAAGAGGATTAGGATTTTAACTGAGGGAAATAGGTATTTTCTCAGACTGTGCTTGCACTGGCGAAGTTTAGAAAGTAATTCTAGGCTCCTAAATATATTTCTACATAATTCTTGCTCTGAGAACTGGAAAGACTTACTTGCTCTGAGGATTGGGTCCAAATGGGTAAGACAAGTGCTGCTTTGATGAGTACATTCAAGAAGGTAGAAGGGTAACTGTGAGAAGAGCCTGGTGGACTGTGGGGTAGTGATAGAGACCACAAAAAACGTCCAGAGATAAGGTGGTGACACCAGTTGGTAGACTTAGCAGTATTGGAGAATAATGCCTTTTCTTTCTCTGAAGGATTTGTATTTTTATATGTAAAATTAAGAACAGGAGAAAATGTAATGTCAAGCTTTTTACCCCCCTCAGAAATGATGAAGGGAATCTTTCTAAATATGAAAATCATGATAAGGCATACTTTTGCAACAGATAATAATCCAATCCTTTGATTGCTGGCAGCCCTGATATTTTGACTTAATTATACTAAATATTCAGATGGGGATATCGAGCATGGAGAAATGAATGCATTTGTAGGTGGTGTTTTCTTGAGTTCATAAACAAAAAATCTATAAAATGTAACTGTTTTCAAAGTGAGTGTTGGATTCTGGAGGGATTTTTGAAAGCAGGCTATGTGCCTATGAACCACGCTGACTTCTAATAAAAAGACCAATGCTGCTTCTAGTACCATGGAGCCATCTCTGATGGCCTTTAACTCGTGAGGCAAAAGCATATTTGGTGTAGTTTTTCAGTAGAGAGGATAAAAAATGAGCGACCTTGTAACTCTCTATACCTTATCATAATGAGACCTTCCCACTGGAGAAGCAATGGTGATTTAATGTGAGTGGTTAAGAATCACATGAATAAAACATTTGGGATCATCTGCTCTAAGTTAATCCTAAGAGCAAGTCTAGTTTATTTCTATAGAAATATTTTTACATATTTTTCTCTTCCTAAAATTCATGCTAAGGAATAGAATGAAAGGGATCTGCTAGTATGTGAACAGACACAAGGATACACAAGGAGAGGACACTATAACAGACAATGATAGAGAATAAACAGCTTAAAAATTCTATGTGTAAAACAAAAAAGCCCCTCCCCCCCAACAGCAAAACTGTCTTGAAAAAATATCTGTCACATTTAAGCGACCATAACTATCATCTATAGATTATTATATTTTTAGAAACATATTCCTACTGGAAAACAATTTAATTTTTTGATACATCACATGGTATGTAATAAATATAACCCAATGCTATTATCAGACATATTTTTAATTGAGTAGAGGTGGTACTAAATCTCAAATTTAATTTTGACCTGAACTAAGTCAAGTTTTTTCAACAGAAGATTCTGGAGGCAGTATAATTAATAAAAGCCAATAAATTAAAGGATGATGTAGATTAATCAGATCTGGAGAAGCAGTAGGAAGTATTCAGAATGATTATAGTCCATAGCCAGCAGGAAAATTAAAAATGGAAATACATTGCTAGAAAGGGAATATAAAGGAGAGAACCTTGTGACCTCATTTATACTTGAACATTTTAACTTACAATGAAAAAAATTGGGGAGGGGCTATATTTTTTATAAATATAATCTGTGGCTTATACAAAGAAAGTTTTTTGGTTTTGATTTGTGTAAGAGATATAATTATGTGCCGGCATGAAGGGGAAAAGAACATAAAGTCTCTGTTTTCCCTGTGCAAGTTGAGCAAGCTTTCCTAGGCCTTCTGTAGTGGACACTATGAATTTGCGGCTCTCTATGCCTATAAAGCTTTAACTTACGATATTTCTGCTTAGATTAATTTAAAAAGGTTGACTGATTTCTTTGGACCTGTAGAGAAGTAGCAAATTGGCTCTGGTTTGGATTTTGCATTCATTTCTTAAGACTCCCATGCATCTCATTAGACTTCCCTGTGACTAAATTTGATAAAATATATGCTGTGTTTATATAATTTCAATAAAGAAAAATATTTGTGGGCTGGCTTTAAATTAAGTAATGCAAAGCATGAATGGAACATTAATGAGGTTATTTAGCATTTCTAGGAATAATGTACTATCGGGATGATTATTTATGGTTGGATTTATTTATGAGGTAAAAGAAACTGGGTAACTATTTCAGTGGAGGTTATAACTGGTTTTAATTTAAAAGTTTAAAGGCGAAAGTAGGTATAGCAATGATCTATGTTGAAGGTAAATTCATGGTAGAAATGAAATTGTTTGTTTGGAGCAATGATGTCATTGTGTAGGGGTACAGTTTAACTTTTTCCTCTACATTTTTTTGTGTTAATTAGGTATAAAAATGAGGGTGCTACTATTTGCATTTTAGATTTTAGGTTGTTATTGGACTTAAAAAAAAAAAAGAGACTATTATTTATGTTTCATTTGGTTCTGTAGCAAAACCAGACTTTAAATTGATAGTATATTTAGAAGTCTTTTTTTAACCTTATGTTCTTAGGATTCAATTTCTAAAGTCTTAGACATATAACTTTGATCTAGATCTAGGGAGATGTTAAATGTTAAACTTAACAAAATTTTGGTAAGACATTAAAATGAGTTTTGTAAGCACATGATCTGTATAATGTCTCAAATCCTGAAAAGAATATTGGGCCTATATTTTTTTCTTAGAAGAATATGAAGAGTTTAAAATTCTTGATAAATCTTAGTCTTCTATTGATAAGAACAGAAGAGAAACTACAATTGTATAAACGGTTGAGTAGACTTTATCAAAGTGATTTTAATGGGGTTGGCCATGGCTGATAGAGTTGGCAGACGCCTGGCCTCCCCTCTAACAGCCTCCCTGAATCACTGATGTTCATGATTTCATTGTGTCTAGGAGCTCTCTGGGCAGATACCACCAGGGGGAAGAGTAATTAACAGTGGAGTGTGGCCGAAACCTGTTTGGCTCAGTGGATAGAGTGTTGGCCTGCAGACTAAAGGGTCCCGGGTTAGATTCTGGTCAAAGGCATGTACCTTGGTTGTGGGCATATCCTTGGTGGGGGTGTGCAGGAGGCAGCTGATAGATGTTTCTCTCTCATCAATGTTTCTAACTCTCTATCCCTCTCCCTTCCTCTCTGTAAAAAAAATCAATAAAATATATTAAAAACAACAACAACAACAGTGGAGTGTACATCAGGAGGTAAAAGACACAGAGTTGGGGGAGCCAGAGGGACCTGAGTTAAGACTCAGAGGAAACAGACACAGGGCATTAATGTGGCACCAGCCAGCAATGACCTCATTTCAATGCTGTGCAGGTTAAGCATGCTTTTTAAAGTTCCTGCAAAAGAAAGAATAAAAAGCAGTTGGTAGCTGCCTGTTGACCAGACTAGATGGGGGACTCCTTGAGGGCAGCGATGGTGACTGTGCTGTTTGTTGCTCTGTCGCCAGCAGTGCCCACACAGAGCTGTGTACAGTCAATGTTGAATGAAGGAGAGAAGGAGAGCATTGTTAGAGAAAGGAAGCAACAAGCACATTTAACATGTAGATTTTGCTCTTTGAGTACATCCTGGGGAAAAATAGAACTAGAGCTAGTGATTTGGGATTTAAATCCTACTGGTAGTGAAATCAGACTAATAAAATATATATATATATATTTTCAGATAATTTTACTTTTATTATCCCAGCTTCAGAGCTCTTTTTTAAAAAACAATTCTTAACTTTTATTTATTTATTTTACAATAGCAAAATAAACCTATTATCAGTTTGTAGATACAAAATAGCCATTTACATGCAACAGACATTAATATTTCAAGAAAAAATATTTTAAATCTAATAATTTTACCCAGACTATACTGACATAACATAATATCACAAAAGTTGTAGGAAATATTAAAAATCTGAAAATAACAGGATTATTTCTATTATATTCTAAAAGTATTTTCCCTGCTGGCTCTATTTTTGTTCATCAGTTTATGTTGTTCATTATTTTCCACAAATGAGTGAGATCATGTGATACTTATCTTTCTCCAACTGGCTTATTTCACTTAGCATAATGCTCTCCAGCTCCATCCATGCTGTTGCAAATGGTAAGAGTTCCTTCTTTTTATTTTACAGCAGCGTAGTATTCCATTGTGTAGATGTACCCTATTAAAATACTTAAAAAGCCCAGCAACTCCCTTCTGTAATTATTCTGGCCCAGTTAGGTCTTTAGCGCTGCCCCAATCCTAGTGTAATCTGCAGACCAGCCCTGGTGTTCACCTGGTGAGGGTTTAGGAACCTTTATAGCAGTTTGTACAGTTGTATGTAGCTTGAATCTAATAGTGAAAAAAAAATTGAGGCTTGTACTTTATATGTGACTCTTTTTACTTATTTTCTAATAAGTAATTTGTATTAAAATTTGCAATTATGATATATTAATCCACGATAGATTGAAAAAGAAAAACAATAACATTATTCATTCATCATTACAGAAACTCTGCTTTGGAGAACTCAGACTCTGAAAATGTATGCTATTTCCTTACATGATTCACAATTTAAAATTTAAAAGAACCTTAAACTTTAAAACAAAACACAAATTTTTTTTTTTTGAAATTACACAGAACTTCTATTCTTCCTAGATAGATTCTAGATTCTCTCTGTGTCTCTCTGGGCCCCAAGGACGTGCTTCTCAGAATCCTGGCTAATCCTACCCTCCAAGGAGATTAGAGTAGATAGGAACTGTAGATAGTGACTTGCAAATTTTTGACAGACTGTAGTATCTTGTTTAGCCACTGGAGCAGGTCAGGAACAAGCTAATCCACTGGGTGCCGGTCTCTCCTTCTGCAGGAGTCCCTATTCAATGAGTATTGGGGTTATTTCTTGATAATGAATCCCCTTTTCTAACATGGTTAAGACGTGACTCTACCATGAGAAAGGAGCAGGCAAGTGCGAGAAAATATACATTAACATATAGTTATCAGCTTTTTGTATTTTTCAGCTGGGGCTGAACAGTCTGCACTAGAGAGTTTCTTTGGATTGCTCCATCAGACGGGATAAATCTTTTTGCTTATAGAATGAGTGGTGTGCGCTTAAAGGAACACCAGCAGTTTCAGAGCTGCTGCACCCAATTCCACACTTCTGAGTCTGTTGGCACTCCCATTGATGTTAATGATGCCGCTCCAAGATGCAGGCTGTCACACCTAAATGAGAGCTGGCCTCATAAAATGTGCCTGGAGCGGGTGGATTTTACTGGTAACACCAACCACCTTGGCCTTGGGGAAGATATGCTTGTAATTGGCTTAATTCTTGCTGGTTGTGATTAATCCTGAAATAAGATGATTCTGTGTAGTATGCCCAGTAATTCTGTAATCACAGGGAAAGCTAGCTAGCTAGAGAACAAAAGTAAGTTTTGAGTTCTTTATTCTATCTTTCTTTTCAAAAAGCAGTAAACTATGCAACTGTAGGTAAGCATTTAAGGGTGTTAAATACAGCATTTTGAGCTCATTATGTAATTTGCTCACACTAACACTGGACATTGGTTTTGGAGTGTTTCCTGTACAGCGATGTGGGAGATAACAGATGGCTCCACCTCCTATGAGAGCCATGCTATGTCCTCCATTGGCATCTCAGGGTTCTTGCTTGAAAATAAGGTAATTGAACTTAAACATCTTAAAGGTGTTCTTTCGTTTTCAGCTTATGAAAGTCCTATTTGAATTATTATTGAATACCCATCTACACTAATAAAAGAGAAAGATGCAAATTGATTGTACCTCTGCGATGCCCACCAGCCAATCAGGAGTGAGTATGAAAATTAACCCAACAAAGATGGCAGTTTAATTTGCATACAGAGGAGCCAAGTGGCTAGGGGTGGGGCAACGCCAAGCAGCCTGGGTCCTGGGGATGGGTGCTAAGTCCCTAGCCTCCCGGGACCATTACCACCTTGCAGGTGAGGGTAGCCATGCTAAGCCATACCCACAGGCTCCTAGGACCATCGCTGGCCCAGGAGGTGAGGGAAGCTGCACAGCTTGACAGCAGATAGTAGGGCCTGCTTGGCTGTACTCATGGCAACCCATGAGCAGGCAAGCAGGTCTGCAGGCAGCACCCAGCAGGGCCTGCTTGGCTGTTACCATGTTGTGGAGCAGGAAAGCCCCACAGAGAGCAGAGAACCACGGGGAGTGGGCCTAAGGCATCAGTAGAACATTCCCGAGGGCTCCTGGATTGGAGAGGGTGCAAGTTGGGCTGAGGGATGCTTCCCCTCTCCTGAATTTTGTGAATTGGGCCTCTAGTTAGATAATAAACAATGTACTAGATGCTGTGGAGAATATTCAAGAGATGAAAATATATTTTGATGCTTCCATACTGACTAATGTGCCATTTGAATAGTTGTTTCAAAATAAAAATGAAGTATTTTGTGATTTTTTTTTGAGCAAAAGCATGGCTCTCTTAGAGACCCCTGATATTTTATCTGTTATCCAGTGCTACAGAATTCCTGAGTGTCTAGAATGAGGTGAGGTATGGGTTAGTATAGTGTTGCTAAAGTTAATGGTTAAAAAAATCAAACATTCTTCCAGAAAAGATATATAGGTAGTTTCATATCACCATAACTTAAAAGGATACCAAAGGATGTGTAAGAAATATTAGTAACTAAAGGAATCCAATGGTAAGAATTTTTCACCTTCTAGATAGTTCTATCAGTCAGCATTGGCTAGATTTGCTAAGACAACAGACAACCCCTGAATTTTAGAGGCTTAGCACAGCATGATTTGTTACTTAGGATGGAGTTCTCTGGAGGTCTGGAAGGCTGTTTTGAGTATTTGTTCTCTAAGCTGAAACCAGTGAGCCCATGTCCTGTGGAAGCGCCATCTGGAAGATTTGACTTCCTTAGCTGGTGTGTCAGGGGAAGAGACAGCAGGCAGAGTTTCATGCCAGTTCTTAAGTGCTTCTATCTGGAGATGACAGAAGTCATCTCTACTCACATTTATTGACCAAAGCAAGTCATCTGGCTGCAGGTAATGAAGAGTACTCCTCCCCTGTACTTGGAAGGAGAGGAAAACTAGAAATAATGGTGAGTAATAGTAATATTTACCACAATTATCAAGTATCTTTAAAAAATGGACAGAGGTTTGAGAAATTGGGCTCTTTGTATACCTACGGTGTATGTAAATTGATTCAATTTTACAAGTGGTCATTTAAAGAATCAAAGAAATATATGATGGCTTTGATACAGAAATTTTAGCTATGACTCCAGCCAGCCTTTCCTGAACTATTACTATGCACCAGGTACTGTATTGAGACATTTGCATACTTTATTGAAAGTTTAGTGCTTACAGCCAAAACCGGTTTGGTTCAGTGGATAGAGCGTCAGCCTGCAGACTGAAAGGTCCCAGGTTCGATTCCGGTCAAGGACATGTACCTTGGTTGTGGGCACATCCCCAGTAGGAGGTGTGCAGGAGGCAGCTGATCGATGTTTCTCTCTTATCAATGTTTATAACTCTCTATCCCTCTCCCTTTCTCTCTGTAAAAAATTAACTATATATATATATATATATATATATATATATATATATAAGTTTAGTGCTTACTTTTGGAGTTTATCCTCAGGAATTAAGTATACGTAGGTATAAAAATTTCCCATGGAAACTTTTTTTTAAAAAGAAGAAACAACCTACATCAAAATAAGAGAAAAACTACCTACATATTCATTGAAGTGACTAATTAGCATATTTATCCAATGAACATTCCTTTGAGATTTGTTCATGATATATTATCAAGTGAAAAAAAGTTACAAGTTTGGGAATATAAACATTCAATTTTTAAAAATGTAGTTCATTTAGTGTCATAAGATTATAGAATCTCTTACAATGAGTATGTTTCCTTTAAAATAAAAATAAAGCAAATTTTATTTTAAAATAAGTTTTAATCATTTGTAATTGTTTGCTTCTATTTACAAAAGGCAGAATCAAAATATTATCTTGTCTAATAAAAGAGTAATATGCAAATTTAGCATCACTCTAACACAAGATGGCTGCTCCAATGTGGTCAAAGATGGCTGCCCTCATGTAAACACAAGATGGCCACCACAAGATGGCCAGCAGGGGAGGGCAGTTGGGAGGGACTAGGTCTGCAAGGGAGGGCAGTTGTGAGCAATCAAGCCAGGAGGGGAGAGCAGTTGGGGGGAACCAGACTGGCAGAGGAGGGAAGTTGAGGCTACTGGGCCTGCAGAGAAGGGCAGTTGGGGGGGGGACTTAGGCTTGCAGGGGAGAGCAGTTGGGAGGGGGGACCCGGCCTACAGGGGAGGGAAGTTGGGGGGACCAGGCCTTCAGGGGAGGGAAGTTATGGGTGACCATGCCTGCAGGGGAGGGCAGTTAGGGGCAATCAGGCTGGCATGGGAGAAGTTAGGCATCAATCAGGCTGGCAGGGGAGTGGTTAGGAGGAGATCAGATTGGCAGGCAGAAGTGGGAAATCAGGAAGGTAAGCAGGCAAACATTTGGGATCCAGCAGTCCTGGATTGTGAAAGGGCAGTTGACATCCCTCGAGGGGTCCCAGATTGGAAAGGGTGCAGACTGGGCTGAGGGACATTTCTCCCGCCCCCCCCCCCCCCCCCCGCCCCACCAATGCATGAATTTCATGTACTGGGCCTCTAGAAAATATATGAAAACATTTCCTTGAAAAAGAAAACTTTAAGACTTATTTTGATTTATTAAGAAAATATCAGAAAGATTTTGTTTTTATTTTGTCTGGCTTAGCCATTCTCCTCCAAAATACATGACCCTGTTTATGTATTTAAACAAGCTTTCTGTTTTCTCCCTCTCCAATGCATGTTTCAAATAATAAAATTTAGAATTCTGTTCTTTATTTCAAAACTAATATATTGTTTCTTGGAAAATATGGGCCAATTTAATTATTAACATGTAAATTTCTTTCCACTTGGATTTGGACAAACTTCTGGCACTTAAATGAAGGAATTTATGTTCCTTATTGATTATACAAAGAAACCTCTTTTTCTATTAAGCTATGTTATATAGGGTACTGGACTCCACCACAGATTTTATTATTTGTTTAGTTACAGACCTTTCAACAGAGAGTTGAAATCCTGTCTAGGTCCCAAGAGGAGCATTTCTTGTATCTTCTAATGTCAATTCAAAGAAGCACATCTACCCTAATAAAAGGGAAATATGTTATTTAGACCAGACATTTTCCTGATGACCTTCCGGACATCCTTCTGGACAAAGCTATGGTAGTGGGGCTGAGGCGGAGGTGGTTAGGAGTGATCAGGCAGGCAGGAAAGAGCAGTTAGAAAGATCAGGCCAACAGGGGAGAACAGTAGGGGGATCAGGTTGGCAGGCAGGTGAGCGGTTAGGAGCCACTGGTCCTGGATTGTGAGAGGGATGTCCTGGATTGGAGAGGGTGCAGGATGAGCTGAGGGACCCCCCCGCCCATGTATGAATTTCATGCACTGGGCCTCTAGTATATCCCATATAATAAAAGGCTAATATGCAAATTGTCCCTACAGGTGGGCATTCAACTGTCAGAGAGTTAGATATGTACTGACCACCAGTGGGCAGCATGGAACATGGAGGGTGTTGGCAACACAGCACTGGCAGCAGGAGGCAGTGGAGATTCTGCCAGCCCCAATGGGCCCCGCTGAGAGTGGGACTGTGGCAGGATGGTGGAGCAGGTGAGCAGGTGGTGCCAGGCCAACATGGGTACAAAGGGAGGCCTTGGCCAGCATTCAGGGGAAGGGAGGCCCTGGCTGCCAGTGGCAGCAGGCAGCCAGAGGAAGGAAGGTCCTGGCCAGCATCCAGCAGCTGGCCGCTACTAGGGACCCTACCTGTGCACAAATTTTGTGCACTGGGCCTCTAAAAGGCTAATATGCTAAGTGTTCATCTGGGTGATGACATCACATAGCAATGCCTGGCTTCCTCTCCCTAATGACAACTAGCCTCCTTGCAGTTTCTTCAGCCCAAGAACATCACTTGCTTTGTAACCAGGTACAAACATTTCACAGTTTAAACAAATGTTTGTGAAATGTTTTCTTGTGCCTCATGTCATTTGATCCTCACAGAAGTCCTGGAGTAGGTTGATAGGAGACTCGGTGGAATCCTATTTCCTTTTCATTAGCCAGAAAATGGAGATTTAGAAAGTTTAGAAACTTGACCCGACTGAAAAGAAGTAAGAAATGGTGGACCTCGAAAATGACTTCAGGTTTTCTCACTGTGCAGAATATAGTCAAACACTGCTGCAAATATTGTACCCTTTGTTCTCCCTGTGTGATCTACAATAATAGTCTGCTTCCTGTTGATATTTACTGCTATGTGGCTGACAATTGCCTGAAAGAGACTTTGGGGTGCTTCTGGGCTGGAAAAGTTTAGCTACATCAGAAAGCAGGTCTAATTAAGCAAGTTTATTCTCTCTCTCTCTCTCTCTCTCTCTCTCTCTCTCTCTCCCATAAAGCTCTCATGGGAGCCAATCGCACATGTGTGTTTCCATCTGTTATTGGCAATCGTGAATTTGGTTGACACTTCTATTATAGAGAAAGGGCAAATAGCAATACTAAAATATTTCTTCTAATTAATTTCCTTTCAATCTGCACGAATTTGTGCACTGAGCCACTAGTTTGTACTATAAAATCTACTAAAATGCAGCAAGTCAGACCATTCTTTTCTGAGGATTCCTTAAAATAGTAAGATACATTTAAATAGATTTCTGGTTGCAAACCAATGTTCTCTAGTCTTACTTTATGTTTTAAACCAAATATATTTGAAATAATTCAGTTTCAACCCCAGCTTTCCTGTACCTGCAGCAGTCAAACAGTAAACATTTGCACATTCCTTCAGTATTTTCTCCACTTAGGATCCAGTACATGGCAGAATTAATTCATCAAGTATACCCAAGTCCCATACTTAATAGAAAAAAACCCAAAAAACCATGCCTCTATATATCAAGAAAGCTGCATAAACTTAAAATGTTGATCAGGGCAATAAACAGCTTTGATGTGGTGATTTCACTTGTAAAGATATTGCTGCAATTATTTGAATATATAACTTTTCTTTTTTTTTTTTTCCCCTAAAGGAAAAATGAAAACAGTCCAAGCAAATGAAGAAATACTAGGTTGAATGCAATTTCCCTATTCTGACTTTAAGTGTTGTCAAGGAAAATCAAATGATGCTGATTGTAGCTCCAAGTTCCTATTGTGCTGCAGTGCTAAACAGTAAAAATGAAATATACTTTATAACCCAGTAGTGCAACCGAGCTGCAGTTGGCTTGACCACATGCAAAGAAGCCTTGTTTTGGCTGCATTTTGCTGGGGATACTTATTCTATTTATAAGCTGTCCAGTGTAGCCTTCTGGGAATGCGTGCTCTGCGTGGTCATGCTTCTGTCAAAGGATCTAAGAAAAGTTTTAAAAGGAAAGAAACCTCCTGTTTAGAACACACTGATCAATATGTAATGATATGACTGAATCAATGACTTCTAATTTTCCTGCTTTGTAAAATGTCATCCTTACAAAATGAATGTATTGACAGATTTAAAAAAAGCTTCTAGGTAGAACAAATGTTTCAATAGTTTTTTTTTTTTAATGTTTTATTCATGAGTATTACATTTTATTTCAGATAAAGTTTATGGTCAATAGCATCCTCGGCCTGTCAAGATGAACACTTTTCTTTCTCAACAACACAAGTTCAGATCCTTCTTTCTCTCAGCAAGGAGTTTTCATTGACTCTGTATAACATCACTCTGGGAGAAAAGATTTATGAAATACCAAGTGTCATAACTTGTGAGGGCGCAACATCTTTTGTTTAGTCATTAAAAAGAAAAACAAGTCTTACGTTTATAGAGGTCAAACATAAATCCAACTTTTTATCTGTAACATCTAGAAAACAGATTATCCCTAAAATGCCTGTAATCTCCTGTCAGCTGGGTCATGTGTGCGATTTGATTGGTGATTCCCACATTACATATCCCATGTCTCACTGTTTGACCTTTCTGTCCTGGGATTTAATCTCTTAGTCACTTTTAAAGTCATTCTATTTAGACTTCTGCTCCCATCAATCTGTGCAACTTTCTCTGGAAAATGGCACCACTGACAGCAGCCTAGCTTAGCTCACTGGTTTCTTCTTCTTATCTGTGTCACTATTTTTTTTTTTCTTTTTGAAGGGCTCCTCTTCCTCTGTCTACTCCATAGTGTGCTGGTGTCCCCCAGGGCTCTGTCCTTGCTTCCCCTTTTAATTTTCATACCCGCAGCCTCTCCTGTGATTACCTCCACAACTCAGGTGTCCATTGCTCTTCACTACAAACTTCAGATCCAACTTTCTTTCCATTGGTTATTATCACTTATGCTCCTCAGACAATTCCTACTCTTTATGTTTAAATGCTATCATTCCTCTTATCTAGCTTTATTTTCTCTTGACCCTCCTGGTTCTATAGTTAAAATACTGGGAATCATTTTTGCTCCTTTATCCCACCCATCTCATTCCCTCTGTTCAGCAAGTCATCAAATATTGAGAGAGAACTACTGTCCTATCACTCATGTCTGCTTCTTCTCCTTCCTCCAAAGCCATTGCCTCAAATCAGTCCTTGGGTATGTCAGCTTGAGTATTCCTGGCTCCCACTACTCTGTCCCTCCTTTTCACTAATGATAGTGATCATCTCTCTCTTTGCCAAACACCTACTTGGATTTCAAGACTTAGATGCAAGGTCAACCCTATGAAAATTTTTCTTTTATCTTTTCAGTATAAAACTGTACACTCCTTTTTGAGTCTCTACCATACTCTGTTTTTCAGGACACTTACAATTAGATTGTACTTACATATCTTTCTGCATTAGACTATAACCCCCTTAATTGTATATTTCTTGGGCCTGGAACATAGGATATGTAATAAGGAGTAAGTGAACGAATGATTCACAATAGTTAATCTTTTTTTAATTTATGTATTTAAAATATCCTTAATTTACTGCTTACATAAAATTCTGTAAATTATATCATGAATCTTTAGTTCAATTTTGCATTCTTTCCTATGGATGGAAGTAATCCCATGAAGTGGAATTATTGGGACAAAGAATATACTTTGAAGATTCTTGATACACAGTGCCCAAATATGTATCAGAATATTTGATGTTTGCACAGTTCAATCCAAATTTAAATAAATATTTATTTTTGAGCAATAGCTCAGCGAAATCATAGATTACTTCTAACTGCCTATTGGGGAATCAATTTTGGGTTGTGCAATAGTTTCTATTTGTAAAATGACATAGCACTATGCCAAAGATAATACTATTACATTGTCCTCTATCTCCCAAATGTAAGGTGACCAGATGTCCCGCTTTTGGCAGGACAGTCCCAATTTTTAACAATTTGTCCCGCGTCCAGCGGCGTTTTAAAAAAAGTCCCGATTTTTGAACGCCGTGGGACACGGGACAAATTGTTAAAAATCGGGACTGTCCCACCAAAAGTGGGACGTCTGGTCACCTTACCCAAATGCCATGGAAGTATGGAAGCTAGAATTCAAATTTAAACAAATATTAAGCCAAAGAGGCAATGTATAAGAGCTTAAGTGTTTTTCTTCATTAGACTTTTGTCACAGTCTAATAAATTCCTAGTGGACTTTTGATTATGAAGACACAGTGCAAAGCCTACCTTTTTAACCTTCCTCTCTGAATACACTATTGATTCAACTTAAACTGCTTTTTAAAAAATTCAATATGCACATCTGGGGAGTTTGCTCCTCCTGTGCTTTACAGGAAGGCTGGGAGGATTAATACTTTTATAGAGCAGTATGTGCTTCTTGGATGAAAGGTTCCATAGAAAACACAACTCCAGTAATTGTTATTTAAAAGCAAACTTTCTTTGGCGAAAATAAAAAGGTTCCCACAATAACTTTTGATTAAAAGTTATATACTCCAGTACTTTTTTCCCAAAGGCTATCTGCGAAGAAGCCTTGAAAATCATACTCTTTGTCATCTGCTGAAATGCAGCATAAAGGAAAAGTGATAGACTCATTCTATCCTACAATTTTAAGCGAGTATAGCTTTGCTTTGGCCTCAGCTCATCTTAGAAATCCTGTTTATTGTTCTGTTTTATTTATGTGTTGAATAATTTATTAATTGATTTTTTAAAAAATCCTTGCCCGAGAATATGTTGGTTTTTTCCCATTGATTCTAGAGAGAGAGGAAGGGAGAGAGAGAGAGAAACATGGACGTGAGAAAGAAACATCAATCGATCACTTGCCTTCCTTTGTGCCCTGACTGGGGAGAAAACTCACAGCTTGAGTCTAAGCCCTGACCAGGAATCAAACCTGAGACCCTTCAGTGTATGGGGCAACACTCTAACCGCTGAGCAATACCACCAGGGCTCTTGATTGATTTCAACTGTTTAACTGGAACTGAATATATGTGAATAATTTCCTGGAAAACCTCTCTCTCTCTTTCTCTCTCTTTTCAAAGTAGATCCCATATGATCAGGAGCGCATGGGGTTTGGTAGCTATGGCAACCACATCATAAACCTTGATGGATGGCAAGTGCTTCAAGCACTTCAACTATTAGAACCTTATGGGCACTTGATGTGTTCAGCCAAGAATGACACTTGCCCACAGGGATCATAAAACAAAAAGAAGCTTTCCTCTTGGTTTGGCAGTGAGGAGATAACAGACCCGGATTAACAAGGAGGCAATGAAACTGGGTGAGGATTACTCTGACAAATGCTGCTAAGAAAGAGAAACCTTGGGCTAAAGCAGAGTGCATAGTTTAAATGGCAAAGCAGTGAAATCATTCTCCAAGCTGTAAGTGCACCTGATAACAGATTCTGTGTTTGTATGTTATTATCTGAGAGTCCTGATATCTTGAGTGGTGTGTGGGTCAAAAATCAAATTTTAGGGTTTAATTCTAAATCCAGAACTTTTGAAAATTGTGACCTATTGATCTGAAAGATGGAAAAGATAACACACATATTGGGCATTTGATGTCTTGAGGTAGGTAGCTTCTTAGATGACAGAATAGGGATTCAAAATCACTCAGATGCACTAAAGGTGTATAACCCATGAAAATGGGGTCAGAATCAGGCAGAATGATTGAAAGGAGATAAGCACAGTGGTCACACTGCAGGAGAAAGATGTTGAATATGCAAAGAAGACCAAAAGTAACCAGGGATTCGTGACAGAAAGTAGTGTATTTGGGAAAATAGATTATTGGGCGCTGGAATAAAAAAAAAATTAAGACACTGATAGGTTTGGATTGAGTGGAAAATATTCTACATGAGGTGGTTCCAGAGGATTACAAAGTCAAATGGAATATGAAAAAAGGCAAAATTTGCAGTGGCCTTCAAAAGCATGCTCCCATCATCCAGAGCTCCTGGTCAGCTGCTCTCTGGATTCAGAGAAACAAACTACAACTTGAGTAGAGGAGGTTTGGACAAGCCATTGTGATATGTGCAGGCATGGGATTTTGTTACTAATTAGAAATGTTTTATGAGGGGAGATTTTAAAATCATTCTCCTTAAGGGTCTTTAAAACCAGGGTGGAGATTTTGTTGTGTGATTAAAGAGAGGTAGAGTAATAACCTAGGCTGCAATGGTTCTGTGCTGCTAAAATTCTCTTTAATAGCCTTTAAAACATGTTTCCATTTGGATTGAAAAAAATGCTCACAGTCTCAGTTCTGTGGGATTGTTCTGTAAAATTCCATGGTGTGTAAATCCACTTGGTCTGATCTATCATTTACTCATAAATTCTGTTTTATGAGATTTCCGTGGACCCAGGCTTGTGACAAAGTTTTCTCTTTGGATGTTCTTAGTTAACTTGAGTTGGTAATTTTTCCTTTTACTTCTCTCCTTCCAGCCTTTTCATATTTAGTTGAGGCATTTTGATAAGAAATACATCAAGTTTTCAAGCTGTCAATATATATAAGGTAATGATTATAACAGTTTTTATGACAGTTTAAAAATTATAGAAGAGATTAAATTTTGCAGAACCAATATAGTATTTGATTAGACTTAGATAATAGTTTTCTTGATCAACAGTTTGATACATGCAATTATTTGGGACATTTGGTCTTAACCTTATGCAACATAAGGCACTCAAGGTAGTTGAATATAAACACAATAATGACTCAGTGGGCAATGAGAAAACCTTAATGAAACTATATATATATATATATATATATATATATATATATATATATATATATATAACTGAGCCTTATTGAAAAACTAGAATTAGGAACCAGAAATATGTTAGGCATCAAGAAATCTCCCCACACCCCCTTTTCTGTATGAACCTAGTGTCAAATGTAGGTTCTACATGACCAAGTTCATTGATATAAGACCTTGAGCTCCAATGTTAAATTGTTGTGAAAGATAGTCTAATAAGGTCATGTGTAGCAGTGTGGATCCTTAAGTTAGCTTTACATCCAGGAGTCCTGGCATATAGTAGTGGCTTCTCCAAGTGTGGCCCTCAGACAAGCAACATCAACATCGCCTGGGAATTTGTTAGAAGCGCAAATTCTTTTTTTTTTTTTTTTTAATATATAGAAGCGCAAATTCTTGCACCACACCACAGATCTTATGATGAATTCTGCCTGAGGGGCTCAGATATCTGAGTTTTCACATGCTTTACAGGCAATTTGGGGCACACTAAAGTTTGGAAACTTCCATGGAGCAACCAGCTTATCTGGTTTTCTCTCCTAGTCAGAGCATTCAAGTCCAGGATCTCTAAAACCCCTCAGTCAAGGACAAATCAGGACAGTTGGCCACCCTATTCCAGGAGTAGGTGCCTAGAGGCAGGGAGTGGAAGCCATGGAGCCTGGAAGGTTCTTTTAAAAGTAGGTGTCATAGTGGTCAAAAACAATTATAAATGGGCATTTTTGAAGAAAAACACCCACATTTTAATTGCATTTGAAGAACACTCCTATTTTAACTGAAAAATATTAGACCAGTTATTAAAACAACTATCTGTAAGCTATCCTGACATATTCTCTTAGCATTTCCTTTTCTTGTTTTAAAAACACCATGAGCACTCCAAAGGCAGCTTTTGTGTTGCAATTAGAGAATGCTAAGCTTCAGGGTTGCCTTTGTGTCCGCTCCCTCCAAGAGTTAAGTGGGAAATGGCGTGAATTAACCACAATAACAGTGATGAATAGACCAGAGCCACCGCTTCTCTTGTTTCAAAAACACAAGGTCAAAGTAATGTATTCAGAAATACCTTTTAATTTGTGAGAATCACAGGTTTACCTTACAGAGCCCCAGCCTGTCAGGGAAGTACTTTGTTGCCATGGATAGTCAAATGAATTCCATTATTGAGCTCACTCAGGGGAAGGGTACCTTTCATTGTTTGTTCTTTCCAGAAGTCTGAGACTCGAGGGAGTTATCCTTCTACATTAAATCAAAAACCTCTAAACACCTCATCGTAATGAAAAAATCTTTTACAATGGACAGTCTGAAGGATGTAAAAGTTATTCTCTGTCACTGAGATTTTATGGGGAAAGCTGGTTCTAAGCACTGCCTTTCTCAGCTCCCCCATAAATCAACTCGATTGGAAACATTAGAAAGTGTCAGTGTGGCATGGAAATTATCCCCGTAGAAAATTATGACTTTCTTTTCTTTTTTTGCTTTTCTATTGCTTCCAGAGCATTGTACAATATCGCCAAAGCCTGCCTCCCCCGAACCCCATGGCAGATGTGAACAGAATCATATATTGGAAAATATGATAGCTGTGCGCTCATAAGGAAGTCTTATCGAACAAAATGCATTAACACTTCCTAGCTGCATTGGGGTTTATAGTAAATCACCAGGAATCACTCTGTGAGATTTAAAAGAGGCTTAGAATCTCCTGATTTAAAAGACTTAAAGGAGAGAAGCTCTGGGGATTTATAGAGTTTTCAAATTTGCTAATACTGGAAATGTTATTATTCTAGGAAGTCTTTATTAAGCAAAATAAATAACACCTTTTATCTTTCCAGAGGGAAACTTTAACTTGTAAGGGGAAAGCATTATGGAAGGTATAAAGGCTGCTGAACATTCCATTGAATTGAAGAAGCTGGCTAATGGCATGCTAAAGTTTAATTCTTTTAAGAAGCCCATTACTGCGGGCTCATTTATTCTTGACTGCTTTAGGAATAATTCTAGATTAAACAAAGACTGGTAGGTAAGCCTCGATCAATTCATGGAATAATTATTCGACAAGCAGCTTGCAGTTGAAATATTAAAATGTTTGGACATTTCTGAACCTTGGGATAGTTAAACTAAGCTAGTCCTATATTTCTAAAGTGCTTTAATTATGCACTTGGTTTGAAACAAAGACCCGAGAGGAACTTTCTACCTCATCATCGAATTATCGAGTCATAAGAAAATTTAGAGCAAGAGGTCCTTCTTTTTCCCAATTTCACACTTGAGGAAGCTGGCACCATGACTCGACCAGGGTTCTAAGGTGCAAGGTGCTTATTTCAGGGAGAAAACGCTGATGGTTAAATTTGTTCTCACGGAAAATAATCTGTGTGCATGTTGCCCAAATTTCAGCCTATTGTTTGCAAGAGGAAAGTTTAGTTTGGGAAGGAGTGACTTTAGAGTTAATGGTTTAATGTGTATAAATTCAACAGTTTCATATCGAATATGTACAAAATAGGATGGTTTTCTCCCCTAGTAACTTATTTTGCCCTCTTAGTGCTCACCAGCAGAAAATGGACATTTTTTTTTTTTAAATTTTTGCATATGCTAGTCATTTCTGATTTACAATTTAGCCGACCCAGCATTGACTTAAGTCCATCAGATTCAAGTCTGGTTTTATAGTGCAGTTGGGTGTAGCTGACTCAGTCACGGTTTGGTTTCCAACACTGCTTGATTGAAAGCTCTCTCTTCTCTCTCTGAGTCTCCCTCTCTCCTTCCTCACTCCCTCAGAGGTGGATGATATATGTAGCAGTGTAGGGTCAGGCAGGGTGTGCTTGTCCCAATCTCAGTGGTTTTTGGTACAGACCATCTCTTAGCCTTAGTTATTATCCCTTATGCTTCTAGGAAATCCATGCCATAGCCAATGCTCATGTGATTCTTTCACTTTATTGTGGGCTGAGTACCTCCATTTTCTTTTCTTTGGTTTTTTAAACATTTTTTATTGATTTTTTTTACAGAGAGGAAGAGAGAGGGACAGAGAGTCAGAAACATCGTTGAGAGAGAAACATGGATCAGCTGCCTCCTGCACACCCCTTACCAGGAATGTGCTCACAACCAAGGTTCATGATCTTGACCAGAATCGAACCCGGGACCTTTCAGTCTGCAGACTAACATTCTATCCACTGAGCCAAACCGGTTTCGGCTGAGTACCTCCATTTTCATGCTCCCATTACCATTTAAAGAGGATTCTCTGGCCACAGACATCTGCTGGATCCTATCTATATCTGGAGGGAAGGGAAGAGAGACCAGGCCCAGGCATTCTTTCCTCCCTTCTTTCTGCTTAGTTGTGTCACACTGGCATTTTTTCTGGTTCTCCTTTCTTCATGCCCACCGCCTAGGGCACAGCTATGGGTTCTGTCCCTCAGCCAACTCCTATGGGAGCAAGGAGGCCACTGGAATGTGCAAATGTTTGATTTCAGGTCTCCTAAACTTCATGGCGAGGCTGTTTGAATGACACCTTCTACTGGGTGATGATAAACATCTGCCTTCTCCCAAGACTCTGGGCTCAAACATCCATGTATCTCTTGAGTTGACAAAGGGTTAGTACTGACTAATTCACATCTTTGGTGGATTTAGGGCCTAACACCCAGGGGCAAAATCCTATCAATTTAGATATTTTGAAATATTATACTTGCCTTTATTTTTTTTTTATAGACAGCAGTTTCTGTGGTAATCTTTGCTCTTTTGGTTTAGCCACAGGAGGAGGGGAGATCAACAGGGAGCCCCAAAGAATAAAAAAGAAGGTTCTTTTTTTTTAAAATATATATTTTATTGATTTTGTACAGAGAGAAAGGGAGATAGATAGAGAGTTAGAAACATCGATGAGAGAGAGTCATCGATCAGCTGCCTCTTGCACACCCCCCACTGGAGATATGCCCGCAACCAAGGTACATGCCCTTGACCGGAATAGAACCCGGGACCCTTCAGTCCCCAAGCCGACGCTCTATCCATTGAGCCAAACTGGTTTTGGCAAAAAAGAAGGTTCTTATTGATATGTTACACCCTTATTTCATGCAGCTTTGGATAATCCAGTACATATCAGCAGAGAAGCAGTAACCATTTTATACAATTATAAAGATTATATGACTGGCATGCTCAACAACACCATTCATAGATTAAGCAGTTTGAAAGACAATGAGGAGAGCATAGCATTTTTCATTTTATTTCACAGAACAGCTTTTAAAGATGAATAATAGATAAGTTTAGATATTAAAGAAGCATTTTTCAAACTACATTAAAAGTGGATCATGTCCCGCTGAAAAGATGGCAGACTGGGTTGATCAGCACGACGCCTTTTATAAGTCAAGGCCAACATTTAGTACACACTCACCGTCGGCCAAACACTGTTGAAAGTATTTTATGCATATTAAATAATTTATTCCTCGGAGCTCTTTGAGGTTTATAGATGAGGATATTCAGGCCCAATGGGCTTAGTAGCTTGCCCAAGTTTATCAGCTAGTAAGTGGCTGAGCTGGGCTTATAAACCCGGTATCTATGTTTCTCACCACTCTAAGGTACTATTGGTTTCTCAACAATATCATTAAGTCCAGCAATCAAGGTTGCTTATTCCAACCTGGGAGATAGAACTGAAGAAGGCAACATGTCACCTGCAGTGCAGCCATCTTTGCTGGGTCTGATTTTGGTCCCATCTCAGAAGCGTGGTGAGGCTCACCCTCTGTTCCCCGGGCCTATTTAACAGTACAATTTGGTACCCATCCACAGTTAAGTCAGCAGGTTGAGTTGGAGTTCTGGGGTCTTCATACTTTTAACTACGCCCAGATGATTCTGTTGTTGTGCAGGTTTCTTTTTAGATGTTGGTCTTTCTCCAAGTGCTGAAATCTAGTTCTGATCCTTAGGTTTTCTTTTCCATGCATTTCAGGCAGAGGAATCAGTAGTGCAAAGAGTCTAGGTTGATTGGAATAAGATTTTCATGTGTGTGTGTGTGTGTGTGTGTGTGTGTGTTTTAATTTTATTTTATTGAATTTTTACAGAGAAGAAGGGAGAGGGATAGAGAGTTAGAAACATCGATGAGAAACATCGATCAGTTGCATCCTGCACACCTCCCACTGGGAATGTGCCCGCAACAAAGGTACATGCCCTTGACCGGAATCGAACCTAGGGCCCTTCAGTCCACAGACTGACATTCTATCCACTGAGCCAAATGGGTTAGGGTAATATTTGCATGTTTAAGGATCAGGAAAAGGCCAGAGTGGCTGCAGCTTGGGGAGACATGGGAGGGGAATAGAAAATGTGGTCATAGGAATGAGATCACATAGGGCCCAATAGGCTCTGCGACGGGTTTGCATTTAATTCCACGTAAAATGGGACACCCTGAAGACTTAGGAGCAGAGACTGACATGGTCAAATGGAACATCTTAACCAGCAAATGAAATTTAAGCGGGGTTTTCAGAGTGAACATTTTCACCAGGCTCTCCATCTGAGAGGAAATAGGCATATAGGCTGCTTTCCCAAAGATATTTAAGTTTCTTTAGACATTTCTTTCCACAGAGTTATTTTTATCTCACATTTTATACATGCTATTATAGGCCACCCTACTGAAAAATTGAGACAGATATTTCTTAAAAATTTTAGATTGTTTTTTAACATAATTTTTTTTTTTTAAATACACTTTGGAATCCGTGTTCTGGAATTTACTGTATTCGTTTTCTGTTTATGCTGTAACAAGTTACCACAAACATAGTGGTTTAAAGTATCACAGCTTTATTTTCTTGTAGTTCTGCAGGTCCCAAGTCAGACATAGGTCTCACTGGACTAAGATGAAGCTATCAGCAGGCCTGCATCCTTTATGAGGGGGAGGGGGCTTTAGGAGAAATTAATTTCCTTGCCTTTTCTAGTTTCCAGAAGGCACCTACATTCTTTGGCTCCTTGCTCCTCCCTTCCTCCACCTTCAACAGCAGCAATGTACACCTCTCTCTCCACCCTTTGGGGTTACATCCCTCTGACCCAGCTGGTCAAGTCTCCACATATGATAGACAGCACTCAGATAATCCAAGGAAAAAACAACTTTCTCAAGGTCCTTAATTGAACCACATCGGCTAGATCCCCCTTGTCGTGAAAAGTAGCATTCACTGGTTTTGAAGATTAGGATATGGACATTTTTGGGTGCAGCATTATTCTGCTTAGCACAGTGTGCTTCCTTTAGAAGAACATTAATGGTCTTTGGATTCAAATTTTCATAGGAAGTGCCATCCAACATGGAAATCAGTGCCATCCAACATGGGACTCTGGCATTACGGAAGGTGATTTTTCAATGAGGTTTTCTTTTTCTCTGTGAAATCAACAAAATATTTTTATCCTTTCTCTGAAACTCTTACCAGCCCCATTATGCCTTACATGTGTACAGACGCTTCTATATGGCACACAAATTGTTTTCCTTTCAATTGTTTCCTCTCCCCAAGTATTCTTTCCTTCTATTTGTGCGTTATCTTTATGTCAAAGCAATTCTCGACTTGACATTTCCTTCCCAAGGTTTTAGCCTCCCAATCGCACAGGCTTTTTATGGCTTCACAGGAGGAACTCATCACAAAGTGGGTTTTATTCGCTACCTGATTACTTTCTGATACCAGCATCAACTTAACCTCTAAAAGGTACAGATGTTTTATATGGTATTTATGAGGGAGAGGTTGTAGGTAAAGACAATGAAAATTCTGTTGGTGCTTTTGGTTAAGTGTCAGCTTTAAAATGGATAGATGAATGTTTATCTGATTTAAGCATACACATAATACATATGTACATATTTTATGAACTTTTACTGTAATCTCTCTCCCTGGCAGCTGACTGCCTGTGAAATAGACTTCCAGGTGCTTAGAGTTCTCCTGGAAGTATAAATACAGGTAGAAAGGGTGTGACATGCTTAGTCACCAATGAATTGTAAATCCTATTGTTTTATCTGTTTTTAAAGACTGAACTAATTCTCATTTCCTATTAACTCTTTCACACAGATATTTGGATTTAGAGTTGTAGCTCCTATATCATCACTTTAAAAAAAAATACATATTTTTCATTGATTTCAGAAAGAAAGGAAGAGGGAGAGAAAGAAAGAGGGAGAGAGAGAAACATCAATGATGAGACAGAATCATTGATTGGCTGCCTCCTGCATACCCCACTCTGGGTATTGCGCCCACAGCCCAGGCATATGCTCAGACCAGGAATTGAACCCTGAACTCCTGGTTCATAGGTCAACACACCACCACTGAGCCATGCCAGCCAGGTTATATAAAGTCTTAAACTTGAAAAGTGCAGGTCAGCACATTTGTATGCCTATTCCACTAAGCAGGAAAGACAAAAAAAGAACTTCTCCCAGGTCTTATAATTTCATTTGCTCCGTCCCTACATTTTTGTAAATGTTATGGCTATTCTTTGACAGGTCTCTAATTTTTCAAATAGAATGTTCACGAGAGGATTTTAATTTCCAGCACTTGACTTTTTTTCTTTCTTCTTAAATATGCAGCTTAAACTGTGAAAATGCCAGGTTGATTGTCAGCTCCTCAAAATTCAAATATCAACCAAAGTCTCCTTAACTCCTGTGATATTTCAGTTTTTGCTCAAATCCTTACTTTTATATGTCACATTCGGGGAAATCTGCTCTTTCCTACTCTTCAGCTCAAGGGTTAGGAGAGTCTAGTATCTGGATCATTCTGGAGATGTTTTTTTCCTCTCAGTTTTTCTGCCTTTGTTTCCAAAGTTTGAAGTATGGTTAAGTTCCTATGTAGATCAGTAATGTTTTCTGAATTTCCCAGGAGGCAGGTTATGTGTTGGGGACAGTTGATAAATGAATGCAAAGATGGGCATTACCTTGTGTGTGGCACTGGGGAAGCCAGGTTATAGGAGTGGCGTTTAGAAAATCTGTTTTCTTAATCTTTGGATTAAAACAAACGGATCTTTTGGAAAGCACATTTCAATATAAACTAACCTAATTTAGGAAAATATCCAAGACTGTAAAATAGTTACTGGATAAATTTGAAATGATGTTACTGTTCAGTTTGTAAAAATATTCAGGTCGACTTATACCAATTTGAAAATATTATATTTGCAGACAAATGGCACAAATATATCATAGACCTAAAAATTGGTTTATAAAACAATCTAAACATTGCATGCAGAGTCAAGATATTTTAAGGATGTGCTTGAGGGAGTGCAAACCTTCATTTCATGGGAAAATAAAGAACTCAGTGCTGAGGAAATTGATGTTATGCTAGAAAGTTCCCTATCTAAAATATGTATACAAGCTGTGAAGGGAAAAAGAAAGCCATCTTTCTAATGCAGAACTTCCAAGTGCTGAAAACAAAAGTCTAGACTGCAATGGCTATAGCTCAATATTTTAATTTTTCCACTAACAACCTTGAGATAATTAATTTTTAAATATTTGAGCATCGATTGGATGCTCTGCCCCAGAGACACTTTGCTCATTTATGTACCTGCCTAGCCCCTGTTGGTGTTTGAGATCCTCACCATGGACATGGGGCCAGATCACAAAGGGTCATGTATAAACATGTAAATGTAAATGTAAGTTGTTTTTTTTTTTCCCCTGTAGAAAGTGGTTTTTGAGAAAAGGAGTGACACAATCAGAACAATGCTTCAGAAAGATCTGAGGGCTGTAGTTTAATGGCTTGGAAGAGTGAAATTAGAGGTACAGAGAACAAGTAGAAGGCTACAAAATAAATCAGGTGAGAAGTCATAAGAGTGAAACTAGGACAGTGGCCAGTTAGAAAAATTATGACAGTAAAATTTTGTAACTGTTCAAGTATGAGAGATTTAGAGAGGGAAGAATTCAAGTGTTTTATTTGTCTTCCTCTCTGTCTTCTACATAGTACCTATGAGGTATTAATTTGTACTAGAAATATCAGATAAAACAACCCTGTGAAACTTTTGGTTTGTCTAATAATAGACAAACATGTAAATTGACCATACCTTGCCCTTTACTGTACCTGATGTCCTTGAGCATTAAACTTCTTCCTTTTTATTTCTCCTACAGATAAAGCTGCAAGTCACCCTGGGGTTCTTATCTGCACATTGTGATGGAGGGGGACACTAGAGGTCTGCTTGCTCCATATACAGTTGTCAACCAGTCCTGTGTTTTAGCTCTCTCTGCTCCTCTGTGCTACCCAGAGTCACAGGACTACTCTCTCAGGAGCAAATTGGCTTGATTCTTAGGGGCATCTCCTGTAGGTGCCATAGTTTGTAGAGTTTTCTACTGTACTGAATCAGTTACTACTGCTCTTCCATCCCATTGAAAATTCTGGTCTGCTTTGGTCTTCACTTCTGCTCTCATTGTCCACATGGGTTCATACACTTTTTTATTTTAAAAAGCCATGTTCAAACCTTCACTGGCAATTTAATTGCTATTTAAAAGACTGTATCTGAGTCGAGTTAAGTTTAAATTATCCTAAAGAGTTCTGGCTAGATTGAAAAGGAATTTCAGTCAGAGAACGGGCAGTAAGAAAGCTTTTGTTCAGTACTTAACCACATTTTGGATTTTTGTGCAATGTTCTTAAAATTTCCTTGTATGTTAGGTAGCTATCTCCCCACTTAAAAGTGATGAAAAAGGTCTTATTAAGTTAAAAACTTTCTCCAGGCCATAAATAGAAGAACCCTTATGGGTTCATACATTTTCCTACATCTGTGCTTCTCAACTCCTAGGGTCACCAATTGGGGACAGTACTGGTTATAGCACAAAATCCCACATGCCTGGAAACCTTTCAAGGCTAAATAGGATGGTTCTGGCTTCCCATTAAAATCACAAGAGGAAGAGCCCTATCTGGTTTGGCTCAGAGGATAGAGCGTTGGCCTATGGACTGAAGGGTCCCAGGTTTGATTCTGGTCAAGGGCACATGCCCGGATTGTAGGCTTGATCCTCAGTAGGAGGTGTGCAGGAGGCAGCTGATCAATGATTCTCTCTCATCATTAATGTTTCTGTCTCTCTCTACTTCTTACTTTTTCTATGAAAATCAAATATATAAACATATTTTTTTTCTTTTTCTTTTTAAAAAAATATATTTTATTGATTTTTACAGAGAGGAAGGGAGAGGGATAGAGAGCTAGAAACATTGATGAGAGAGAAACATCAACCAGCTGCCTCCTGCACACCCCCTACTGGAGATATGCTTGCAACCAATGTACATGCCCTTGACCAGAATCGAACCTGGAACCTTTCAGTCCGCAGACCAATGCTCTACCACTGAGCCAAACTGGTTTCGGCAATAAACATATATTTTAAAAAATAAAATCACAAGTGGGTTTTTTTTTTTTTTTTTTTTTTTTTTTAAAAAAAAATACAAATTCCAGGGTCTCACTTCCTTAAGAATCTAATTTAATACATCTGCACTTGGTATCAGTATTTTTAAAAAGTCAGAAGGATTTTATTCTAATGTTAATAACCTTATACCATACTGCCACCCAAGAATCAATAGCATGAATTTCATCATCTCTTAATCCTTAGCAGGTGTCTAAACCACCAAGTCCAGGATTTATTTGTATACACAGAATACAAAAGAAGTAGCTTCTATATTGGGGTTGCTGGCCAAGTGGCTTGCTGCTTTTTTTGTAAATAAAGTTTTATCGGAATACAGCCATGCCCGTGGTTTTGTCTGTGGCTGCTTTCTTGCTATCCGTACAGCTGCAGAATTGGGACTACTAGATCCTCAGATCTTAAAATACTTAGACACTGACCTTTTACATGGAGAGTTGGCTAACTCCTCCTGCTCCCAAGCCTAATACGAATCAAAAACAAAAGGAAAGCCCGAAGCCTCCTAACATTAGAAGTGCCCATGGTGTTCAGTAAAGGAATTCTTTCTTGACTCAAGCTAAACTCCTAAGGCCTTTAGGTGGGAAGGGAGTTGTGTAGCCTGTGCCTTTCATATTTTAATGTGCATACACTTTACATGGGATCTGGTTAAAATGTAGATTCTGTTTCAGGAGTGTAGGGTGGGGCCAAAATCCTGCATTCCTAAAAAGCTTGCCTGTGGTGCTGATGTGCCAGATCCAGGGACCACAGCTGCAGTAGCAGGTGTTTAGACCACTGGTTGCTTATAACCTAAAGCAGTGGTCGGCAAACTCACTAGTCAACAGAGCCAAATATCAGCAGTACAATGATTGAAATTTCTTTTTGAGAGCCCAAATTTTTAAACATAAACTTCTTCTAATGTCACTTCTTCAAAATAGACTCGCCCAGGCCATGGTATTTTGTGGAAGAGCCACACGCAAGGGGCCAAGGAGCCACATGTGGCTCACAAGCCACAGTTTGCCGACCACGGTCTTAAACAACTGAGGTTATGCAAAAGCATATCTCTGACACTTCTATTATAGAGAAAGGACAAATAGCAATATTAAAATATTTCCTCTAATTAATTCCCTTTTAATGTATACAAATTTCATGTACTGGGCCACTAATGTTTATAAAAAGTACTGTGCACACATTTAAAAAAAATCAAATAATTCTGAAGTATATGACAGAAATTTAAAGTTTTAAATTTTTTTTTGACAATTTGGTATAGATAGACTGGTGGGTGTATGAACACATACTGATTTATATAACTCGACGCATTATTCTTTAGCCTGCTTTGTTCAAGCCAATAACTATAAAACAATATATATGCTTGATATATCTCATGCCCTCAGCTTACTTTTGCCTTTTTAGTGGTTTTTATTTTTGACATGCATTCTTCCTAACTTTTATGTGATCAAGTCATTTGAATTATATATAAGTATTTTCTTTAAGGTTTGGCGTTCTGTTTCCCATGTATTTTTACTATAGCAGAGACATTAAGATTTGTTATGATGTTTAGATAAAAAGCTTTTTTTTTCTTTTTGGAAGAATTAAATTTGCTGTAATTTTAAGTTCACCCTGAGGAGACTTGGTTTTCTTCCCTTTGTCACCAGAAGGATTTATAATGCAGTACAGTTGACATGTTTTCAAATTATAGATCCAACATCCTGCTAGAAGTCTGGGGTGGGTTTCTTGACAGATGTAACTTGGCAAATCTCACAGAAGCTAACAAGCAACTGGTGTGTTTTCCAATTCAAGACATATCCTGGCCTGATTCTGTGCACACTCACTCCAGCAATGTTTAGACAGCTCTTTACTGTAAGAAAATAAGGGTTTGTCCCTAGCCTTGATGATCTGGCTGCCTCCTGGTGAAATACTCTGGTAATATTAAATGGAACTGTGATGCCCAAATGGTGGCATCAAAGAAAGATGCTTTGATCTTCACCGCCAATTTCAGGCCAAGAGATTAAAAGTGAAATACGTTGCAGAAAGTCTGATTCAGAGAGAAATGGCATCTATGTACCATCACTTTTCTGTCATCTTTCATTCGCCCAGGGAAGATGCTGCAAATGAAAGTGTCCAGAGCCACTGTAATGAGAGACCATTTCTTAGAAACTGTCTTTTGAACCATTGAACTTGCTTTAACCTTGGTGGTTTCTTGCTAACACATTGTCCGTTAAGGTATTTGACATGATGTCTTTTCATTATTTGAAGTTACCTTAACACCATCTACTAAATTATCTATAAAGATAACATATTTTCCTGAATTCCTATTAAAATTTTAACACCCGATGTTTGCCATTTCACCTTTTCGCCAACATGGGCATTATTAACTTTCTGTTAAGTTTCAAGTGTTTTTATGTGACCTACAGATAGCCTTGGATGTTGATAACTTTGTTGAAATGCACACTGCAAACTTGCTAGGAAAGCAAATCAAAGCAAACACTATTTCTCTTGTCAACGGAGATGCACAAAAAATCCTTGACAGTGGCTTCGGTGTACAAGGAAGCAGGAATCACTGAAATCATGACTAAGCAAAACCTACTAATAAGCAAGAACACAGAGTTTAGTCTAATAAAACAATTCTCACTTGAGGTATGTACAGCTGGCAAGTTATTAAAGCCAAACCATTACTTTTTATTATCTACTCAAAACTTTTATTATCTGTTCAATAGACTGCATTAGAGTTTGTGGAAAGAGTGGATCTATTTTATAGTTTCATAAATTCTTCTGGTTTTATTTGTCAATATTTACTATTTGGAGATGCAATATTTTTATTAGCCTCGAACTATTTCAACGGGGTCCTTAAATTATTATCTGTGTTGCAATTAAAAATGTAACAGTTTATTATTCCTGTCTACTCTCTCTAGTAAGTTTACATTTGAATACATGAACTGACAGATTCCTTAAAGGAAAAAACAAACCTTTACGCACACCATATCTAATGGATATGATTTTGTGCTTGGTTTTTTGTCTTTAGGGGCCATTTATTTATGCTTGTGAAATCTTAACCAACACCATCTCTTAGAGACATTTCCTAAGGAGGACTTGTCTGGGAGAAAGAAAATTCATCTACACAATGACCACAATGAGCAAGATCTGGGGTCAGTCAACTATGGCCTGAAGACCAAATCTACTGTCTGTTCTTGTCACGTTGTATTGGGACACAGCCACACTCATCGGTTACATGTCTGTGCTTAGTTTTGTTCTGCTTTGGAAGAGTGGACAGAGTTATAACAGAGAACTATGGCCACAAAGCCAAAAGTATTTACTATCCCAACCTACAAAGTTTGCCAGTCTTTATTGATTGCTTTGATTACTTTATTGGAGGGTAATTCACTTGGACACCAAAGATGATACTTTTGCTGAGCTAAATTCTGTTTAACTTTTGAAATTTTATATTTATTTCTCTATTTTAGAATAAGTGATATATATATATATATATATATATATATATATATATAGTGTAAAACTCAATAGGTACAGGGAGTATACAGTGAAAAGTCAGCCTCTCTTTATCATTTGACTTCCAGTTTCCCATACGAAAGACCACCATTATGACCTGCTTCTTGCTGTGTTTTTCTAGAAATATTCTATGTCCATATAATTTTATATAGTTCAAATCATACTTTTTGAACAGATAACAGAATATATATACTTTTATACCTTTTTATTTAAAAAGATATTAACTATATATCTTGGAGGTTATTCCACAGTCATACATATAGAGCTGCCTTTTGCTTTTAAACATTAATAATATTTCATTATAATGTTTAATTATAATTTATTTTAAACCTTATTAATGGACAACTTATTTATGGCTGTTTTTGTTGTTATAAAACTGTGCAAGTTTTTTGGGTGTGTATATAGGTTTTGTGCACAAATGCGAATATCTCTCTAGGATAACTTCCTGAAAGAACACCCTGCACTTTGAGATGTGTGCCTTAGCATTTTTATGAATGTTGCCAAATTGCCCTCTACAGAGCAGGTACCAGTTTACACCTCTGCCTTGCAAGGTATAGAATCCGCGTAACCTCGTCCATATGTCAACTCTGAGTGTTCTCAAACCTTTTGATACTTTCTCTTTGGCAGAGAAAAAAGGAATCTCATTATAGTTTTAATTTATGTTTATGTTGCAATGAGTAGGGTTTAGTCCATTTTAATATCAGTCATGTATTTCCTTTTCTGTGAATAGTTTATGCTGCTGAACTTATTTATTTTATTTTATTTAAAAATATATTTTATTGATTTTTTTTACAGAGAGGAAGAGAGAGGGATAGAGAGTTAGAAACATTGATGAGAGAGAAACATCCATCAGCTGCCTCCTGCACATGACCTACTAGGGATGTGCCTGCAACCAAGGTACATGCCCTTGACAGGAACCGAACCTGGGACCTTTCAGTCCACAGGCCGACACTCTCTATCCACTGAGCCAAACTGGTTTCGTCTGCTTAATTTATTTTTATTTATTTTTAATTATTTTTTCTTATTACCAGCCATTTCTCCCCTCCCCTCTCTTCCCCTCCCTCCTTTCCTCTCTCCTCTCCTCTCTGTTCCCCACCCCTCTCTCCCCTCCTCTCCTTCCTAGTTGTAATAAACAAATGTACACTTTGTTAGAATTTGCCCTCATTTCTTGTCACTTTAAGGAAAATGCTCCAGAGCTTCAGAAGTGAGGAATGTTATCTCTTACATCCTATCATAATTTTATCTTCTGTGAAACACATAACCTTCCTTTTAGAAGCCTACAACTTAATATATCCCTATCCACAGTCATTATGAAAGAGAGGATGGCTTTCAATATATGGCAGAAAATTTAAATACATTTTGATCATGGAAATATTGTTTTAAACAAAAACCTTATGCAGATCTCTAAATATATTAAACAAATTTGTTGCAAAAATGGATTTTAGAAGACACCACTTAGGATCTTATCAAGTTAAATATTGTAAACTCTTTATCACCTCGAAAGAGCTCAAGTGAACCCTGGCAGTAGGATTAGGGCTCATCTGCCAGAACCAGCAATGAGGAAGTTATCCCATAGAAGGACCTTATGGCAGTATCGTCTTCGCATTCTGTACATTAGGTCTGACGATTAAATTATTTACCGGTACATCTGCAACTAATTCATATTGGAGGATTTGCTTCAGATTAGATACTGTATTTACAGTGGGTCTAATGGAACAGGCTGGCTTATTTCCGGGCTCATATGTTTCAAGATGAGTATGGTATTTTTTTCTGCAGTGTCAATTTTTTTTGGAAAAAAAACCCACATTAAATTTATTAATTATAAAATTATATATTTAGTAAATTTACTTATTTAACTAATATTAAATTATGTGTATGTGCGTATATATTTGTGTGTGCACATGTGCATATGTGTGTGCGTGTAGGTATGTGTATAAAGAAATAAGGGAAAGCAATTGTGGGAATGTTAACAAGTAATGTATCTAGATAATTCATTCTTCAATAGAGCAATATCATTTCCAAGAAGTGGAGATTGGTTCTTAGGAGGATAAAAAAGTACTTCTTTTATCTACAAGTATGCATACAGCTCATAAACAGATATATAGCATACACATCTGTGGCATTAAGCTTTCTTTGTATAGGAGTTGACAATTATGTATCTAAGGTCTTTTTAGGAGTGAGCTATTGAAAAAAAAAGATTAAAAGGCTGTTTTAAATGAAAAGCATGTCTATGGGGTTCATATTATTCTTGCAGCTTTCCTGAAGGTTTGAAATGGTAGGCCCTGGTCATGATGAAACTTTTTTCCATTGTTTCTTCACTGGACAGTGCTGGGCAGGACCAGATCTGGATATATGTGCAAACATTTAAAAATTTGTTTTATTGTAAGCAAGAGAAAAGCACATCTTCTTACTGGCCAGTCTGGTTGTTAGTTGCTTTGATGGCCAAGAGAGAAGGAGAAGGACAGCAGAGCGAGCGTGAGTAACTGGAGGATTGGCTGCCTGGGCCCGGCCATCTGGTCATGTGCCTGCAGTGGAGCCAGATCCTGGCCCAGTTAGAGCCCACATTTCAGCTGCTGCCGTCAAGGAGGAGAGAGTGGGAGTTCCCTGAAAGTGTACAGAGGCTGTACATGATTTTCTGAAATAGAAGATGTCCTTCTTTTTCAGGTGTTTTAAGCTTTGATTATGCACTAAAAAATCAATTCCTACAGGGTAGTTCAACAACTTCCTCTTCCTCTCCTCCTCCTCCTCCTCCTCCTCCTCCTCCTCCTCCTCCTTCTCCTCCTCCTCCTCCTCCTCCTCCTTCTCCTCCTCCTCCTCCTCCTCCTCCTCCTCCTCCTCCTCCTCCTCCTCCTCCTCCTCCTCCTCCGCCTCCTGCCCCGCCTCCCTCCCTCTCCCCCTCCCTTTCCCCTCCCCCTCTCCTTCCCCTTTCTTCTTCTCCTTCCCCTTCTTCTCCTTCCCCTTCTTCTTCTCCTTCCCCTCCTTCTCCTCCTCCTCCTCCTCCTCCTCCTCCTCCTCCTCCTCCTCCTCCTCCTCCTCCTCCTCCTCCTCCTCCTCCTCCTCCTTCTCCTTCGTCCTGGGCCTGCCAGGCCCAGACCTGTGTCCAATAAAATTCTGGGATGTGATTGCTGCAATTGTACCCCAAACATTTTGCCTTCAGATGTACTGCTATGAAGGTCATCTTCTTCCTGTATGAAGGTCCTCTTCTTCCTGGCTGATATAATTATGTCCCAAATCTTCACCTCCGGGTGTGTGTGTATGCAGTGGTTTAAAGTGATTCTTCACTTACCTTCTTAAAGTATAATTATTTAAATTCAATCTTCAACTAGTGACAAAAAAATACTTTTAAAGGTAGGTTAAAGCCATTAAAAATAAGCCAGATAATGGGAGAAAATTCACAGCAAAATTCAGCAAGGGTGAAATAGACCTTACACTGTTCGTAAAACTCATAAGGAGCTTGAGAATATTTAATATGTTAGCACCAGGCCAACCGTGACTACTGAATACAAGTAGCAGATTAAAAAATGTACAATATATTTAACATTTTAAATGTAGGATTATAGTCATAGAAACACAGGTGAACCTATGCTTGGTTGCTCATATTCACACACACACATATATATATATATATATATATAAAAAGAATAGCCTGACCTGTGTGGCTCAGTGGTTGAGCTTCCACCCATGAACCAGGAGGTCAGAGTTTAATTCCATAGTCAGGCCACATGCCTGGGTCTTGGGCTCGATCCCCAGTAGGGGGTGTGCAGGAGGCAACCAATCAGTGATTCTCATCATTGATGTTTCCATCTCACCCTTCCTCTCCCTTCCTCTATGAAAACAATAAAATTAAGAAAAAAAATTATTAGAAACCCTCTGAAGTGGCAAATATGTTTATCAGTCTTGCAGTAACATTTACAAGTCATAAAAATTTAGGAGACTATTCTAAAAGGAGAAACATCTTGGCTAGAAGGAATATAAAAAAAAGTTTAAAAAGTAAAATGAAGGTATTTAAGAATTGTTAGAGTCCGTTTTAGTTTCACCTTGAGGGGTTACCCTCCTGTGATAGGAATCGCTGTGCAATAGAAATGGCTGAATCTATTTTGGATCAAAACCAGGCAGCCAAGCTAACAAAAAACATTCCCTATGAAGCACTGCCTATTCTAATGTCTTCAAAGGGCACACTTCCAGCGCTGACTGAAAGACTGAGGTTCACTTGGTTAGATAAAACATAGATAATAATAGTTTGACTTATTTTTAAAATTTGGCTGTTTGCTATATTTATAACAATGCCTGTGAAGAGAGATTATTTTATAAAGTGCTTCATGGATAAATACATTTTCAGTGAGGGGATTTTTAAAAATATATTTTGTTGATTTTTTTACAGAGAGGAAGGGAGATTTTTTTATAGAGAGTTAGAAACATCGATGAGAGAGAAACATCGATCAGCTGCCTCCTGCACACCCCCTTCTGGGGATGTGCCCTCAACCAAAGTACAAGCCCTTGACTTGAATCGAACTTGGGACCCTTTAGTCCGCAGGCCAATGCTCTATCCTCTGAGCTAAACGGGTGTGGGCAATGAGGGGATTTTTTAATTAAACTGTCCAGATGTGCACAGATGGACTACATCTATATAAGGAAAAAAATGCTGTAGGAAGCCTCAGTCTACCACAGGCCACCTCATCATTTCTACCCTACCTCAAACAGTCTGCCTCGTGATCTTTTCATTGTAAACCAGGTAGAAGGTGAGGTGAGAGGACAATAAAGTATATATTAGATCTGATCAAATAATCAAATTGATATCCCTTCCCTTAGGAAACTGACCTTTAGATCATTTTGCAACAGACATTCCCATTCGCTTATACCACATTCCATTTGCTAAGACCACTATCTTTCCCTTCCAGATTTGCCCAGAATCTGACCCGCCCAGAGAATCCCTTGTTGAAAAGCCCACCTAGAGTCCTTTAAAACCTCTGATTCCCAGGTCCCTGGCTGCTGGTGCCATTTTGGGGCTCAGCCCACTTGGTATCCAGATGACATAATAAATTTATTCTTTACCACTTTGTGTCTTGTGCTTACCTCCTTCGGTGACCCTAACAGAATACATATTGGGAAAATTGTTATTTGAGGGCTTAACTTTGTGATAGCTTTATAACCAAAGAAGTAATGTGGAAGGCTTGCTCTCCCATACTGTGGCAAGAACTTGTCAATATTTAAGGTTCATTTTTTTTCTTCCAGTAAAAAAGAGAAACATTAAGACAAAGTCTAAAGAACAAATAGCTAAAATGAGTCAATATATTATTTACTTAATTTAATGTGGCTGAATACACTCAACCGACAACTGTAAAGAGCTGTTTTGCTGCAATAATAAAAGGAATTTGAGAGTTAGACACAGGCAGTTAATTATCAGAGCTATGAGTTATTTGAGATCCTAGAGATATAGTGAAAATGAGTGGAGTTAATGAATATAAAATAAGATGCCCAGTATAGAGTAGGCATTCAGAAAAGATAAGTGGTTCATTTTATTCATGTTAAAAATAAAGCATTAGTGAAGTTAAAAATGTAATTATTCATCTTCAGTGAAAATATCATTGTGTGAGTTTCTTTTTTTTTTTTTTCTGAGATAAAAGAATATTCAGTGGAGCTCAGTGTCAAGGCCAGGGGGAGATCTGTATTTTGGGATATTTGGCCTATAGAGGGTATACAAAGCCATAGAACTGGATAGAAAAATTTCCAGAGAAAGCATGGATAAGGCATGTTTGGCATTCTGACCATTTTCTGACCAGAAAGAGGTAAGGTTTGAGTTTAGGATTTGAGCTGAGACAATCATGAGAAGTCCATTATTGGGGTATCACCTTCCCCTGGTCACCAGGTCACTGTGAGAGGGAGCAGGCTGGGCTGAAGGACCCCCCATCCAGTGCATGAATTTTCATGCACCAGGCCTCTAGTTATTCCATAAAGCAAAATAGTGCTAAAATTAATAAGTGCTTCATACATTGCTGTCAACAGTTTACTGAAATTTTTCTTTTTGGTTTCTCTCCAGCGATTTGTTTTAATGGTTATCATCCACTAGAAAGTTGTAGTCACAAGGTTAAGGGGCCACAGGCGCTTTTGATGTTTCCAAAATGGCCATGGTTTTAAAAGTTTGAGAATAATTACTCTAGAATACAGTTAGACATAAACTTTATTCTCTCAGTACATAGAGGGAAAATGTCTAATAGGAAATAAAATATAATTTTTTTTGTTAACACTCTTTTAAACTGGGATGAAATGTTTTACCTAAGGAATTATTTTTATCAGCTAATGGACTTATCTAGCAATTAATAGGTTATTAGTAGGTAGCCCAAAACCTTTTTATATAAAATTACGAAATCCCTTGTGATTCATAGAAGGCACTGGGCTCATCACTGCGGTTCTCATCTATGATGTTCCTTGTATTGTAGAATCCCTTGGGAAAACCTTTTTAAAATGTCATCCTCAAGGTAAATGTTACCTTGTCATGAAAACTTATAACTTCTTCTTTTGACTTCCTGATCTCTCTCTTTTTTTTTAATTTAAAATATATTTATTGATTTTTTACAGAGAGGAAGAGAGTGGGATAGAGAACTAGAAACATCGATGAGAGAGAAACATTGACCAGCTGCCTCCTGCACACCCCCTACTGGGGATGTGCCTGCAACCAAGGTACATGCCCTTGACCGGAATCAAACCTGGGATCTTTCAGTCTGCAGACCTATGCTCTATCCACTGAGCCAAACCAGTTTCTGCCTGATTTCTTTAAAAAAAAAAAATATTTTTATTGAGTTCAGAAAGGAAGGAAGAGAAAGAGAGGAAGATAGAAACATCAATGATGAGAGAGAAGCATTGATCAGCTGCCTCCTGCACACCCCCTACTGGGGATGGAGCCTGCAATGTGGGCATGCACCCTGACCAGGAATTGAACCTGACCTCCTGGTTCATAGGTTGAAGCTCAACCACTTAGCCATGCTGGCTGGGTGTTGTCTTCCCAATCTCTTAAAGAGAGTTGAGGTTTTCAGGTTTTGTGTGATCAGCATGCAGATGTAAATTTGCTCTGTTTGAATGACAGAACTTTCGTTGGTTTTGGAGGAGAATGTAGATTACAGATGCATGGCCTGTGACTCTCTGATCTCTTAAAGCTACCTTTGTTTGGACAGCCTGGTATGAAAGGTGTTGGACCAATTTTGAAGGATTCACGTAGGGCGCTGGTTAAAACAGATGTGTAAGGAATGGTGCAAAAAATTAGTTCAGAAATTATTGATTTTGTGGTGTAAAGATGTGAAATAATCAGGCCTCCTCCATTCTGAGTCCCTAAACTGTAGGAAAGGATTTGAATGGCAGAAACTGGATTTCAGAGTACATGATAAACCCAAGGCTGGATTGGGCTGCCCATTCCTACCCCTTGGTTAAATATTTTACCTAGTTCCAGGCTTTTTGCATACCATGCTCAGGTCTTCCCTGGCAATGGGTGGGGAGGGGGCGGGTGGACTCTATATCTCAGTGTGTCTGCATCTCTGTTGACCACAGGATTGGTGGAAAACAGGAGGAGGGAAAAATGTTTTTTATAGGAGAGAGAGAGAGAGAGATAGAGAGAGAGAGAGACTTCAGAAGGCAGAGCTCTGTATAGCAGTAGCCAGGGAGTACCTAGTTTATGGATGGAGGCGGGAGCAAGGGAAGACAAAGTGATGGCTCAATGGTTCTCTCATGGACAACGTTAACTGGAAAAACATTTGCAGTCGTTCTGTCTGACTTCCAGTAGTTGCCAAGATGATCTTGGAACAATGCTTGCTGGAATTAGTTTATGAGAATGCTTCCCAGTTGATGGTTCTCTATAATCTGGTGATCAAGAAAATTTGCTCCAGTGCATTTTGATGGGTGAAATTTGAGAAGGTTAGAGCATGGGGTACCATATAGGAGATGCAGTTTACCTAAAGTATATTGAGGAACATTAAAGGGATACAGAGGAGTGGGGACACAGAACTGAGGAGCAAAGGGCTCCTATGGTAAATTTCTGACTCCAATTGCCAACACGACTTCTGTGTTTTATATATAACTTCCCTTTCTGGATTATTGAATTGCAAGTGGAAGAATGAAACCTTTTAATTCTCCCCAAACATGATGGGGTAGTAGAAGGTGTCATGTTGTGTAAGAGTTTATTGAGAATCTGGCAGGTAGTAATTTTGGAGCTTTGTCCAAATCTTTGCTCAGCAGAGGAGGCCCAGAGCTGAGCTGGCTGTTGGCACCAGAAAAGGCAAGCTACATTTCTCTGCATACGGAAGTGGAAAATGAGTTTTTCTCCCGGGTGGCATGTTGGCAGAAAACATAGGAACGTGACTGAATGGCATGGCAGAATGACCAAAGGATTTCAGAGCAGGGACATCCAATCAGTTTTGTTTGCCTTGATTGGGAGGGGGAATGGAGGTGATCAGGACAAGAGAAAACTGTAAAGGAAATTCAAATGTCCTAAGAGGAATGCCTTATATATATAAGGAAAAAATGCCTCCTGTCTTCTTTAACCTTATGTAATGACTCTTACACAGTCACAGTGTTACACTTTACTTGAGCCCTGTGCTCCTGGAAAGCAGCCAAAGTTAAGAAATCCCCACTCTCTTGAGTTCTAGGAAATAGCTAACTCCAAGAGAAAAACTTGCCCTTCTGTATTACAGGATAAGCTGGTCGGCATCCTACTTCAAGACTCTCATAAAGTCCATGGTCCACTCTTTGTTTACTTGCCTCTGTAAAATCCCAGACTCTCTTTCTGTCCTTTGAGATGTTTCCCATCTCTCTCTATATAAGCTTAAGCAATGATTACAACAGAAGGACTGAAACAACCAGAAGACCAGAAGCTATTATGTGTGCTGACCACTAGGGGGCAGACGCTCAACGCAGGAGCTTCCCCCTGATGGTCAGTGTACTCCCACAGCAAACCTCCCACGGCCCTTCCCCTGGGCCGCTGCCCCTCATTGGCCCCTGGTGCTAAACGATTCATAAAGACCTGTTTCTGGGTTGGGGCTTCCTCTCTGCCATCTATTAAAAGTCAGCCCTCGAGCCGGGACCGGTTTGGCTCAATGGATAGAGCATCGGCTTGGGGATTGAAGGGTCCCGGGTTCGATTCCGGTCAAGGGCATGTACCTTGGTTGCGGGCATATCCCCAGTAGGGGGTGTGCAAGAGGCAGCTGATCAATGACTCTTTCTCATCGATGTTTCTAACTCTCTATCTCTCTCCCTTCCTCTCTGTATAAAAATCAATAAAATATATTTAAAAAAAAAAAAAAAGTCAGCCCTCGACACAAGGGTTTGTCTCACTCCTGTCCTCTCCCTTCCCTGGGAGCCTCCTGGTGTGGTGGTGGTGTGGTGGCGAGGGAAGATGGAGGTGGGAGGAGGAGGGGAACCGCGTGGTGGCAAGGCACGGACACTGGTGTCTGCGTCCAGCATCCAGTTCCTTCCACATGGGGCCTGGCAACTATTGCTTCCTCTCCTGACCCTACTGGGAGTTGGTGGTGGCAGATGTGGCACCTTTCCCATGGGAGCCAAGGACTGACTCCCTACTTGGGGCCAGTGGCCAACCTTCCACAGTCTCTTCTCTCCTCCTGCCAACCTCCCATGTTTTCCCCTGTTCCCCCACCCCCATGCACGAATTCATGCACTAGGCCCCTAGTTAATGAATATTTTCTCAATTGCAATAGCTTAATGAAATCATAGCTAATACAAATATAATTTAGGGAAGGTTAAATGACTTCAAGGAATTATAAACCTACAAAAATTATAATTGTAACTAATTATCCTAACTGTCCTGTGCATATTTGTCTTTCAAAATGAGCCCTTTTGCCATGATGACTTGGACTGAATGGCCCTTTGTGCTAATTCTCATTCGCTCCACCCAGATAGAGTCCTCTAAGACCCTTTGCACTCCTTCCTGACTGGCCACCTGGGGATGCCATCCACTTTCCAACTCCAGGTTCTATGTTCTGGACTATTGTCTACTGGTTAAATGATAAGGATTTGGTTTTGATTTTTTTTTTTTTTAATATATTTTATTGATTTTGTACAGAGAGGAAGAGAGAAGGATAGAGAGTTAGAAACATCGATGAGAGAGAGTCATCGATCAGCTGCCTCTTGCACACCCCCTACTGGGGATATGCCCGCAACCAAGGTACATGCCCTTGACCGGAATCGAACCTGGGACCCTTCAGTCCCCAAGCCGACACTCTATCCATTGAGCCAAACCGGTTTTGGCTGGTTTTGATTGTTTTTGAGTACTCTTGATTTCTAGTGCTGTATTTTTTATTTTTGGTTGTATGGTTTGAACATTTGGTGATCTTGATAAACCATTAATAGTTGGAAGAGATCTTATTTCTCTTGGGTAAAGAGATAAGAGAATCTGGCTTGTCTATCTTTTCTGTTTGTCTCTTCATTAATTTTGAGGTCAAATCAATCAAGAATTTGTACTCATTGAGAATAGAACAGCTCTTCTGTGAGTCTTATATTTCTGTGTTTATGCTGGACCAAAGGCTGAACTTTAGAATTGAAGCTGTAAGCTTTCTCTCTTTATATTTATGTTTTTTGGTTTGTGATTTAGAAAGACCTTTTACCTTCCATTATGTGTGGTAGTGTTTTTCTATCTCTGAGTGATGTCATTAAACTGGATTATAAAATTCCTTAAAAATTTTATTTTATTGGCCTAGAAATAAAATAGTACTCATATAAATTGAATACTCTAAAATTTCCAGGAATTGAGGAAATTGAGCCTCAAGTATTTTCAATGTGAGAAACAAGTGTTTTTATAGAAACAAACTCAGAAATGTTTTAAAAATTCAAGTTCACATAATTCTGATTAGTCTTTGGCAAACAAAATTAGTAATTTTGATTAAAAATAAATGTCTTTTTTCAGTTTTCAGCATTAAGTATGACAAAAAATGTACATTTTTATTCTAAATATGCTCTTCCTAAATTTATATTAAGTCCACTGGTATAATAAACTAACATTCCTTATACTTTTAAAAAAAATATGTTTTTATTGATTTCAGAGAGGAAGGAAGAGGGAGAGAGAGATAGACACATCAATGATGAGAGAGAATCATTGATCGGCTGCCTCCTGCATGCCCCTTATTGGGGATTGAGCTCACAACCCTTGACCAGAATTGAACCTACAACCCTTTAGTCCACAGGCTGACACTATACCCACTGAGCCAAACCAGCTAGGGCATCATTCCTTCTACTTAATGCCTATTAAAAATGTAAATTTGTATTTAAGCAAATTGAGCTATTATTCTGATTAACATTTCAATAGTAAGTATTTTTATAATATGTAACCTTCAAGATCATCTCCAAGATACTTGGTAATTTAAAACCTTGACTTAAACCAAGCTGAGTTAATTAATGAGTATTCATTGGATACATATCTTACATAAGTAAGATAGAATACTGAAACATTAATTACTAGGCATGATTTTAAGTTTGTGTTTTTTAAAAATATATCTTTACTGATTTCAGAGAGGAAGGGAGAAGGGAGAGAGAGAGAGAAACTTCAATGATGACAGAGAATCATTGACAGGCTGCCTCTTGCATGTCTCCTACTGGGGATCAAGCCCACAACCGGGGCATATGCCCTTGATGGGAATTGAACCTGAAACCCTTCAGTTCGTAGGTTGACGCTCTACCCACTGAGCCAAACCAGCTAGGGCTAAGTTAGCATTTTTTTTTTTTTGTTTTGTTTTTGCCTCTCAATTTATATGAGTCTAAACCCATGTATTTGGGTCTGTCAAATATGTTAACTCTTGCCATTTTGAGAAGTTGTACTGTAAGGGTTATAGAAAGTTGTGACATGTTTATTCATCACCTCAGCCACTTTGCTATAAGATGCTCATGTGTGACAGTTCACATTATCTACTGCCTACTTTTCTCTATGAAGCAGAAGCTATTGAGGTAGGAAGTTATAATCAATACACATGAATGATACTACACTGGGAACAATAGTGAGAAAGGGGAACAACTTCGTATGCAAGATATACAGAACATCCCCCTCCCCAATAAAAAAAAAAGACGTGTTTTGTCTTAAAGTTACATAACTAGTTTTTCTAAAATGGGAAATGGAGAGTGTAGGACAAAACTGAATGGATATAGGATGTTGTAAAAGCTTCGCAGAAAGGGAATTTTGTTGTGATCAAAGCTGGTTAAGGTCTGTTGAATTTATGTACAAGATTTTCAAAAAGTAGCATTAGTATTAAATATACTAATGCAAAACTAGAATTTGATTTTCTGTCAAAATGACAATATTTTCTTTAATTATCGGTTTGCTCTTATTTGATATCTCAGATATCTTTAATTTTTGTACTTTCAATATTATTTTGTATTAGTTTCAGTGTAGGTCTGCTCTTAATAATACATTGTAAATGGGTCTTCTTTACCTTCTGTTTAGTTTATGTAGATAACAAAGATTTTACTAGTATGTCTTATAAGAATAATCTTCAATGGTTTGTGTTGCCTTTATTACATCCTTTATTATTTAAAAAAACAAAAACTTCTCAAGTTAAAATTCTCTGCAATCATGTTACCTTTTATATTTATCTTAAAACGTTTTGTTGCCACTTTGAAGTGAGTTGCAAAGTATTGCCTTTCAGGTACCCATGATCCAATTCTTAAGTGTTCAAATCTTCTGGCAGTGTTTGATTTATTTTTCTTCCCTAAAATGAGTGATATCTTTTCTGTCTGAGGTTTCTAAGACAGGCATCTGAAAAATCAAAAAGAATTTATTCTTTTACCTTGTGAAAAGAGTGGTGTTGAAACCAGTTAATTTTTTGGAATGTGTTACTATCGATAAGTTGCATGGGAAGAAGCACTATGAAATCAGTAGTGACATTTAACCTTCCCTAGGTTATATTTGTATGGGAGTTACTGAAACTAATATTTTAGAAATTGTCTCTGTATGGGAAAATCCTAGATATTTTTAACGTCCTTAGTGCCCATCAGCTGTTCCTATTACAGTCCTGGTGCTGCTTTATCTGATATCAGACAGTAGTGTAGGGTGATCACATTTTCATGCCATCATTTCAGTTACTTTAAAAATTATTTCACATCATAATTTCTGTTATTTTTAAAAGACTAACTTGATTTAACCTTACTTTTGAATTTAAATCTAGCATCTCCTATACCAGTGGTTGTCAATGGGACATTTACTTTATTTACCTAAGTAGGTTTATTTATATATGGATATTTAGGACCTACTCCATGCTTGATAGGTTCATAGTAAATTGTGTTTCAAGGTCAGTATATGTTATAGCTGAAGATTTCTGGGGGGTAAAGTTATGTCCATCTATTTTTATAAATTAGATGCGATATATAGTCTTTGAAAATGCGGTAATTGTTATATTTAGAAAAAATTTGTGTAAAACTTTAGGTAGACTTTTATCTAGTTTTGCATGCCATAGAAAGAACCAAATTTTTTATAAGTTGCGTTACTCTTGCAATGAAACCTTGTCAGATTTGTTTAGAAAAGGAACAGTAATATATTCTGTTAAATATGTGTGTGTGTGTGTGTGTGTGTATATGATTTTTAAATATATTTTATTGATTTTTTTACAGAGAGGAAGGGAGAAGGATAGAGACATCAATGAGAGAGAAACATCGATCAGCTGCCTCCTGAACACTCCTACTGGAGATGTGCCCGCAACCAAGGTACATGCCCTTGACCAGAATCGAACCTGGGACCCTTCAGTCTGCAGGCCGACACTCTATCCACTGAGCCAAATCAACTAGGGATATATATTTGTTTTTTTAATACTTTTATCAATGCACTTGAAACTAGCTACAGACCAGAGCACTTTGCTTTCCATGAAGAGCTGTTTGGAGACTCGTGGGAAAGGACTATAGACTGTATTCTTAGGCACGTAGGCAGACTTCTCATGGCATCAGTTAAGCAGCTTGGAGACCAGTGGCTGAGTCAAGGTTTCCAGAATTCGAGCCAAGACACCGATGGATTTATGAAACCAGCCACTCAGAATGAAAATTAATTACACGGGATTAAATGAACCAATTGAGGATGATTATGGATTTTGTTTGGAATATTGTGGATGCATGAATGTTCTCTTTTCTGAATATATAGAGAAACCCCCCTTTCTTCAAGTATTGAGCAGACTATGCTCTTGTGAACCGAAATGAAACACTTGTCAATGATGTCCTTTTCTTCATGCCTGACAAGTGTTCTTATTTCCAAGCCAATATAATTATTTGCACAAGCTCAGTAAGAATCCTTGTTAGGAGGACATAATTGAAATCATTGGTTGTCCCACCAAGCTCTTACCTGGAATGCCCTCTTTGATGATCATGCTCAGTGAACCAGGTAGAACCAGACACTTTCAAAGCACACAGCCTGACTCTATGGAGGCAATTCTTCCAAAGCCCTCTTGGAAAAACTGACCTGGACCCTGTTTATGCAGTTCGCAGCCATATAGTTGGGAAAGGAAGTTATGTCCTGGTTGGCCCAGGGAGCTAACTGGGTTGTCTATACCCGGCACATTCTAAAGAAAAGTTTGGTCCTTGCCCTGGCTCTTGGGCAGGAACCTCTAAGTTCGTGGAATATCCTGGGTGATAAAAATATCTTTGTTTATCTGGGGGTCTCTAACTATACCACATAGTCTATGCTAACAGTGTGACTTACGTGGAGACCTAGGGCCATGTGGTATGGACTTGACCTCTGGAGGGACAAAAGGCTAAGGTCAGTCACACAGGCAACCTTGCCTATGTGCAAAACCAATGATAAAACCCCAAGATACCAGGCTTGGGGAAGCTTCCTTGGTTGGTAATATAATCTAAGTGTTGCCACCCATCATTTCTGGAAGAATTGGGTGCTGTTGGTAGGACTCCACTGGGAGAGGTCAACGGGAAACTTGCACCTGTGTCTCCTGGACCCTGACCTTTGTGCCTCTTTCTTTTCCTATTTTTAGTTTGTTTCTTTTTATTGCAATAAACCACAATGGCTTTTCTGAATTCCATGAATCCTTTTACTGATTCATTAAATCTGAGGGTGATATAGGGGATCACCATACCACTCAGGAAAAGTGGATATTTTGGGAACCTTGAAGAGAGAGGAATTCTGTCAGATTTATAAATACTGCAGGTGAAATCTGGTGGAGAGACCTTGGCTTAGATGCCTAGCCTTAAGAGGCTTTTAAAATCCCAAACTGAGATTCTGTATGAAAACATTCAGCCAAACAAATTTGGAAAAGCCTGTATGGTCAATTACTATTCTTTTTATTTATTTATTTATTTATTTTTCTTTTCTTTTTTATTTTTTTAATATATTTTATTGATTTTTAAAATTGATTATGTCTCACATAATTGTCCTTATTCCCCCATTCCCATCCCAAGCCCCTCCCTAGATATGCCCCCCCACCTCCCACCCCCCCGCAACCCCCGTTGTCCATGGCCACTGGCTAGGCCCATATGTATGCACACAAGTCCTTTGGTTGATCTCTTCCCCCTTACCCCCATCCTTCCTTACTTTCCCTCTGAGGTTTGAGAGTCTGATTGCTGCTTCTCTTTCTCTGGGTCTGTTTATGTTGTTCATTATTTCCTCTAGATGTGTGAGATCATGTGATCTAAGAAATACCCTTGTAAGAACCTAAACTGCAACAAGCCATAATGGTTATGCTGAGAGGCAAATGAATCAGTCTGTAGTGAGTTCCTTTCTGGGCCAACAGTTCTTTCGCATCCCAATTTCAATGCCAGATAGTTCCTTATGTGTACATGCCAGCCATGATATTTCAGATCTGGTTGGTGGACAAATGGTGATAATGCAGGTCCGCCAGTCTCTGGTTTGGTCCTGGGCATTCAATTACTATTCTTACTGTGCTTATTAAATAAGACTAAATCTGATAAGATTATTCTTATTTTGTGATTAAGAATGAAGTTTCATTGTAGTTATTTTATATGAAAACAGTTATTTTATTTCTATAGAGAGAAATTTTGTGTTTCAATAGAAAACTGAATTCTTTATAGCATACATTGTCTTTGAGCTATTTTACACTTCTTTTAAGTTGTGGGTCAATGATGGGCATGCAAAGTCTGACTTGTCTATAGAGTTTGAATGAATTTTATCTACATGTGTAGGAAAACTAGCATTGGTTTTTTATTTTTATTTGTTTATTTATTTATTTATTTATTTATTTATTTATTTTCAAGATACAGAAATAATATATTTTAACCCATTATATTGGTAAAAATTGTAAAGGTTTTATAATACCAAGTTGTAGTGACAGTATGTGGAAATGGGAACTCTCATACATTGCCAATGACAGTTTAGATTGGTTTAACATTTTATTTTTATTTACTTATTTTTTTCCAATCTCTCTTTGTTGTTGTTGTTGTTGTTGTTTTTAATTAATAAACTTTTACACTTCTAAGAATAAATTTTAAAATCTAATAATTTTAAGCTTTGTTTTTTTCTGCCCAGGGAATTGAGAAGCAAACTTGTTTACATGTAAACTTGCCATTAGGCTATCAAAAGGTGTAGCTATTCAAGTGTAAATGAACACATTGTTTAAAGATAGCTAGCATTGGTTTTTTAAAGAACACTTACCCAAACTGTCAATCACTGCTAAATTTTTAATTCCAGTTTCCTTTAAAGCTGGCTGCTATTGTCAAATTTTCCATTTTTTCTCCCTCGTACCTGGCTTGGCATCATTGATTACTAGAACATGACTGTATAGATCCATATTGGGACTCTAGGTTGCCTGGCAGCTGGTTCCTTTTCCCAGGATCCAAAGAAGCCCAATTGGTTGGATCCTGCTCCTTGTTTTCAAGAGTGTTATGATCTTCCCTGTTTGTTCAGCTACAAATGATGTTCATCTTGATGAAAGAGGGGACTGGCAGAATTGAACTTCACTGAGTCCTATGCTCCTGGGAATCGGCGATAGTTAAGAAACCCCCAACCCCTTTGTGTTCCTGTTAATCATAATACAACAGCCACCTTGTCCTTGTATTTTCAGAAATAACATCCACCTCTAACTTACCTTCTGACTCTCAGGAGATTTGAAGGTAATCCCTTTATCTACCTACCTCCACAAAACCATAAAACTCCAGGTCCCCTTCCTTTTCTTTGAGACATTCATATATATAATTTCAGAGAGGAAGGGAGAGGCAGAGAGATAGAAACATCAATGTTGAGAGAGAATCATTGATTGGCCTCCTGCATGCCCCCTACTGGGAACTGAGCCCACAACCCTGGCATATCTCTTGTCCAAATCAAAACTGTACCCTTCAGTTTGCAGCCTGACACTCTATCTACTGAGCCAAACCAGCTAGGGCTAGACATTCTTTTTATCCTATTGCAATAACTGGAATAAAATAATCTTGATTGCCCAGTGCACCCCCCTCCCCCATTATAGATTGCTGTGTGTGTGTACCTTAAATCAAGAAAAGAATTTGATTTCCACATTTCTCTTAATTAAAGAGAAATAAAGAACAGTTTCAAGATAAAGAAAAATATTATCAGTGTAAAGAAGAAATCAGAGTGAAAGTGAACCATGAGCATTAAGCCCCCTAGAAATTCTCTGGAATCTCAGGGAGGGCTTCTCAACAGTGCCTCTCGGGCTTCAAAGCATGGACATATCTCACAGGAGCAGGGGAATGCATATTTGGATTTAACATAGGTGATGTAGTGTGGTTTTGCTTCTCCCTGCCATCACCCTCCACAGATAGTGTGGATGCTGTTGTTCACTATAGACTGTGCACTTGGATTGCAAAGCTTTATAGGACATGGGATGGGCTTTGAGCTAATCTTTTCTAGAACTCACCGATGACCCCAGCTGGTACTGGGTGCTATAATGTAAGGATGCTAGTTTATGTTCAGTCACTTGAACATTTTCAGAGCAACTTAGATCTATAGGGTAGAGTAGAGACGACTGTCCCCCTAGTCTTAGGAGGAAAAATAGCTGACTTGCAGCTTTGTTCCCAGGAGGTAAAATTAATAACCACAACAAAAGGTGATGACTCCTTTCAAGGCTATCTCATAACAGGTAAAATCAGTCAGTAAGAGGACTGAGCTCTCCCAGCAATCGGCTTGATGCAGTATTTCACATACATTTGCATCTTGTAAGCTATGCTGTAAGTAGTTTTAACAGCAGTAGCCTTCACAGAGTTAGTCACCTTTACAAGCAAGGTGATTAACACTCTGCCATTTTTAACCAGAGGCTAGTGTTGACCTTAGTTTTCCTGTTGCCTTAAAAACAAGATGAGGAATTAGTTTTCATAATATGAAACCACGAGCAATATTAATAGTTAAACATTTTCTACACAGGCAGACTTATTTTGCCTCTAAAAGTACGCTATCACCTTGACTTCTTCTATGTGTGTGCCTATCTAAATGCAGATTTTCTTTCAGTTAGACCCTGCCCCGTTCAATTACACAGCCAGGCAGCAGATACTGTACTCATCTCCAGGATAAATTCCCATTAGAGAGCATGAGATTGAATTTACAGTACAGCTCGAGCCTTCCTACCACAGATTATACTTTTGAATTTTCAGCATGCTATTTCACATGAGATCACTGAATTACAAATGCATTACAATGAAACCTGCTTCCTCTGGTGTCCCCACTGCGTTTGGGAACCTGGGAAATTCGTACCAACCTGTGCATTGGTATTTACCTTGATGCAAAGACAGCTCCTGAGGTCTTAGATTCAAAAGAGTTCAGAAAGAGTTATATGCACAAACCTGGTTAACAGAAATGAGAATTTGGGCACATAACTCCTCCATCAAAATTGTTAAATTATTGCCCTGGGGAATTCACCCATACGCCCATGACCTTCAAATCTAATAGGAAATGATGACTACTTTTCACCAAGAGGGGATTGAATTGCAGTGTGCTTCGAGGAGAGAGAAATATACTAGACATGCTTAAATAACTTTAATGGCCTAATGAGATGGAGAAGGTGAGTATATTTAATTGTGCAGGGAGCAGCCACATTAGTAACCTTCTTATGTAGGATGAGAAGGAGTGTCTGTGCATCCGGGTGTATGACACACACACAGGTGCCCAAAGGTCAATTAAATTATATCTGGAATAATAGGGACAATAGGAGATGAATCTTAAAGTTCATCTGTAATCCTCAAAAAACAAAACAAAACATAAAAACCACAGGATCATAAATAGAGATTCTATTTGCACATTTCTATTTATACCTTTAAAAGGAGGGATGCTTTGTTTGGTTAAAACAAATCTTTATTTAGACTCATGTGTATATAGAATTCAAAGAATGCAAATTCACCATTTTGTTCCAGTGTTGGAGTCACATTATACAAGCTAAGCAATTATATAATAGTATAATTCTATGTAAAATTTCAATAGATCATCTATATTGGAGATTAGCAGAAACTAAAAGAACAAAGGAGAAAGATAACTATGGGGCATTTTGCTCTCTTATGATAATTTGGCAGTCATGTAGATTGATACCATAGCTAATCAATGTATATGGCACTTTTTATAGTTCTCCATCAGTTCTATTTCCTTTTACCCTCATTTCAGAATTTCCTTTGTCCCCCAAACAAAATAATTTTTATGCTCCACCAGTTTCTAGTTTCACTACAATATCCGAGAATCCAAGGAACCCTGCAGAGTTCAATGTATCTATCATTGAATATTTAAGTTCATCTGGATCCCTGAAATTTGGTCAGAAAATATTGTGCTCTACAGTTACTCCAGACTTTTACAAACTCTTAAGTCCTCTATTTGCCCTCAGCATTTTCTCTCTTAGGAGATGCCCATCTAATACATAGAAGAAATAGTGGTCATTTGGGTGTACTGCTTCAGCCTTCTGTGTCTGCTAAAGAGATGGTTTCCTATTGAAGGCTAATACTTTAACTTTTCTCTCTCTTGTATTTGTAATAAGACAATCATACCATCCTATATAATATAAGGTTAATATGCAAATTGACCAGGGGAATGACCAGTTGCTATGATGTGCACTGACCACTAGGGGGCAAATGTTCAATGCAGGAGCTGCCTCCTGGTAGGCAGTGTACTACCACAGGGGGAGTGCCACTCAGCCACAAGCTGGGCTCATGGCTGGTGAGCTCAGCAGCCTGCCTCTGCAGCGCTAAGGATGTCTGACTGCAGCTTATGCAGGGAGCAGGGAAAGCCATCAGTCGGACATCCCCTGAGGGCTCCCAGACTGCGCTGAGGGACCACGCCCTAACATCCCAGTGCATGGATGTTGTGCACCGAGCCTCTAGTCCTCAAATAATAACAATTTTACCTTCCTTTTCAATATTTATGTCTCATATTTTTCCTGTCTTGTTTTGCAGTAACTGTAATCTTCAGGATAATGTTAAATAATGGTGTTTCCAAATTTAATGCAGCCTCTTTTAATATTTTGCCATTAAATATGATGTTTTATTTCAGTTAATTTTCTTCTACCTTATTTATATTTATTTGATTTTTCTTTTATCTGGCTTCTCTAATTAAATTCTGCTCTGTGCATTTTTTTTAACCTTCCTTATTTATTTATTATTATTTTTTTAAATTAAATTCATGTTAGTCCACCTATTTTCTTTTGGATGTTATTTGAGCTACAGCTTATAGGTTTTGATATGTAGTGCTTTCACTGTCGTTCATTTAGAAAAGTTTATAATTTGATTTAGAATGAGACTTATAATTTCATAGTAGACAGATATTTGTGTGCAATGGAAGGGAATATTATAATTTGATCAGAATATATGGCCTTTTGTAAGGGTTCAGAATGAGGCTCCCCAAGATATAACTCTGATATTTTTACTGAAGAATCAAACTCCTCCCGAATTTATTTAAGATTTGCTCTGAAGAATGAATGGTTTTTATTGGTGTGGAGTTACATTCCTCGGATTGTGAAGTCCCATGCTACTTAACCCAGTCCTGAAAAAGGTGCAGCTGAGGCTCCAGTGGAGTCACAGTTCAGCATCCAGTTAATTAAAGTCCATCAGTCCATTGTCTGGGTCCCTATAGTCTTGAGCCACCTGGGTCAATGCAGGAGAGCATGCCCCCTGTGTCAAGAGTCCCAAGAGAGCTAGAGGGTAAAATCTAGAGCTAAGAGAGTAAAAACCAAGATAGCACAATCTTTTGTTCAGGAGTTTAAATATTCAGGTTTCCTGCCTTTCAGTAGCCACACCTATTCAGGCCAATTACCAGTTCCCAGGTGTGAATGACAGATAGGTAAGCCCCTTCCCAGTCACTCAGACCTTACTAGACATGCTTCCAAACCGCCTTTGTTCAGTTCCTTCCCCCACTGATCAGCTGGGAACAGACTAGGAGAGTGTTAAGTTGCAGCTTTCTAGCAAAAGCTGTATAAACAGTATGTCTGTATCATCTAGTCTTTCCTTCATCTGGAGAAAAAACAAACCACACAGAACTCTTCAGGGACTTTGGGATCCTCTTCTAGACATACAGTCCCTCCCTTTTAAGTGGCCAAGCTCTTGAAAGAGTGAACACTTGCTGGGTCTGCTTACACAGTTCCATTCACTCTTTAGTGTATGACAATCTGTCTTTCATTTCCCACAGTCACACTCCCCACTCCCTCCCATTACTAGTAATTTTATGATTTCTACATGCAATGGACTCTTATCTTTTATGTCCCATCTTGGTCTCAATTTGCAGCATTTTAGAGAGGAAAGCTTTATAATAGATTTTCCACTCTAAGAATATCCTATTTGATAAGTCTCTTTTTAGAGAGCCTAGTTTTCATAAGCCTTAAAACAATACTGAAAGTGAGAGGAAGCAGAGAAACGATAACTGATATCTTTCAGTTGGAGAAATGAAGGAGTCAAATGTAAACCTTTATCTATTGTCCTAGATTTAACCTCAGTTACTGTAAAACCCTTGCTGCATGGTTTCAGGTCTTCATGAAATGAAGTGAAGTAGCATTCTGGCTCCACTGTCACACATCTTCCTGCCCCGTGGACCTCTCCGTCGTGTCTGTAGGGTGCAGGGGGCAGAGGCCAGGCTAGAGCTCTGAATCAATCGGCAGGCCCTCAGCCATGCTTCCCCCTTTCTCCACAGGCACATTCTCTGTTCAGAGTATCTTTGTTTCCACAGCTACCCTGATAGTTCCATTTGCACTTGTAGGGAAGAAATATATTATCTTCCTTCTATTCCTCAGACTTCTGCTGGCTGGTCTAATAATCAAATTGACATGAGACAGATTAACAGGAGAAAATAGCCAAACTTATTACGTACTCATATATGGATGTTCTGTGAGAAGACAAGAAGGAAACACAAATAGGGTAGTTGATGCTTCTGTGCCACCTTGAGCTAAAAAGAGAGGTGGGCTGGAGTAGGACTGACTTCAAAGGACAGGCCTAAGACAATTCATATGGTGATGACAAAGCAGGTGCTTGGCAAACAAATGTTGGCTCGGCCATCTTTAACAATGGGACCTACAAAGAGGACTTTGATCAGAGGATCCTTAGGAGGTGCCTCCCTGTCTACCCCACCCCGGTTTATATTAAACTAGTTATCTATGGTAGCTCTTCTCCTGGAGCAGGTCCATTATCCAAATTCTTTTAAGCAGGGATGGGCAAGGTCAAAGGTTTTTCCTGAGTCTTTTGTTCCTTAAAAATAACCAGCTTAGCCTCGCCGGTTTGGCTCAGTGGTTGAGCATTAACCTCTGAACCAGGAGGTCATGGTTCGATTCCCAGTCAGTGTTAGATCTCCTGTAAGGGGTATGCAGGAGGTAGACAATCAATGATTCTCTCTCATCACTGACGTTTCTGTTTCTCTCTGCTGCTCCCTTTCTGTCTGAAATCAATGACAATATAGTTAAAAAAAGAATCAGCTTAAAAATCATCTCAAAATAAGGAATATTTTGGGGTGGCAGAGCTGCTCCCCCTCACAGTGTTGCTGAAACTGTCCCTGGAGACCTCCCCTTGCAGGTGCTCTTCTGAAGTCGGGTTTCTCAGAGCCAGGACTGTTAGGAGAGGATGTAGAGCAGAGAGAGGAGCCAGAAATAGGTGTGGAAGACAGTGCGGGGTTCAGCCTCCAGCTCCAATTGATGCCTTGGGATTAGGCAGAGGAGGACCAGAGGACACTGAAGGCAGTTAGGAAGTCTGGGTACAAATTTAGAAAACAGACTCATTTAGCCGAAACAGCTGGGGAAATCAGGCAGAAGAACAGGTAGCAGTCATAAAGAAATCTGTGATTCTTCATCGACTTTCTCATCTAGCCAGAAGCTTTTGAGGTGCTTTCTGCTCGGCAGAGAGGATTTTTCCATCCCCACCCCCTCGGTCCAAAGTGCAGAGTGTAGAAGCAGGGAGGGGGACAGCAGAATCAGAAGGCAGAGCTGGTATTTCACAGTGTTTTCCAAGTTTGCTTTGAGAGGAGCTTGCTTAGGTTCTTTCTTTTTTCTCTTGATACTAGTAACCTCAGAGGTCACTGTCACATACATTTCTCTTCTTTCGAATGTAGAAGTATTGATGGAACTTTTGAAGATGTTAATTTTAAGTGTGTTGCTTCCCCAGATAGCATAAACAACACATGAGCTGGATTACCACATGGAAGATGACATGTTTTTCCTCCATCGTACACTGAAGTCAACAGGATGCAAAGGAACCTAGTGTTCCCTGGTACTACTATTTTGCACATTAAAAAAAAAAAAAAAACACAGAGAGCCGTAACCGGTTTGGCTCAGTGGATAGAGCATCAGCCTGTGGACTGAAAGGTCCCAGATTCTATTATGGTCAAGGGCATGTACCTTGGTTGTGGCCACATCCCCAGTAGGGGGTGTGCAAGAGGCAGCTGGTCGATAATTCTCTATCATCGATGTTTCTAACTCTCTAACCCTCTCTCTTCCTCTCTGTAAAAAAAATCAATAAAATATATTTAAAAAAAAAATAACGGAGAGAAGCAAAGTTGGGGTTAAGTTGGGCTTCCATTTGTCAGTCCTTCTCTCTCTCGAGGTTGCTGTGTTACTCCTTCAGGGAAGACTTGAAAAGTATTTGCTGGCATTTGAAAAAATGAGATTCTTTGTTACACATCATATAAGTGCTGCTTCTTTTTAAATTTTTATTTATTCCATTTAAAATTTTAAAATATATTTTTATTGATTTCAGAGAGGAAGGGAGAGGAAGACAGAAACATCAATGATGAGAGATCATCATTGGCTGCCTCCTGCATGCTCCCCGCTGGGGATTGAGCCTAAAACCCGGTCATGTGCCAGACCAGGAATCAAACTGTGACTTCCTGGTTCACAGTTCCATGCTCAATCAGTGAGCCACACCAGCTGGGCATATTTTAATTTTTTTTATAGACTCTATGGGGATAACATTGATTAATAAAATTATATAGGTTTTGTTACCTTGTTACCTTGTTAGCTAGTTGTTAATAAGCAAGAAAGCAAAGGGAATCCAACATTGTTAAGCATGGTCAGCTGGGGAGCTACAGCCTCACACACACTGCAGGGAAACCCAGCATTGCCTGGATGGCAAGGATCAATTCCCCTCCCTCCTTTCCCCTCTCTGATACCCATTGTCAGGGGAACAGGGGAGGTAAGCACAATTCAATAGGAGCAAAACAGTGAACATAGACACCTGTTAGTCTAACCTAGAATGGGATCCTTGGTCAGGGGGTGGGCCCCCACAGAAGCCCCTTGAAAGCTTGGGAAACTGATTGGTTATTTTGAAGAAGCTCTTGGTTTTTCTTAAACCCAAGATAATATCAAAGCAGCTTGACAAAGAAGCTCCCACTCCTGCTGTTATAAAAAACTGGAGAAGAGCCAAGCAATACTTAGAGAGAAGGAGTTACATTTATTACATGCGGGTCCAGAGGAAAATATCTCTCAAATTCTGGGCCCCAACATGGAGGAATTTTCCCTATTTATATGTTTTTACCTTCTGTGTTTCCCAAATATGGGGTGTTTCCAGCCTCTTTGCAAATTCTTAAAGAGCCCCTATGTGCTGGGGCCTCATCCAAAGGCCTGTCCTGGTGCCAGCACTGATAATTTCATCCAGGGAAGGTTTAATGGTCCCTCTGAAGTGGGAGTAGTCTTATTTTCCTTATTATTTAAGCAAGCAAGCATTTACAGAAGCCAAATTGCAGGGTTAACATTTCAAAAAGCAATTTTTATATAAGATGGATACTTCACTGCTACGTGACCTGCACTGGCCCCATTTGTTTGGGGGTTCTCTGCATAAGCAACCATGTGGGGCTAGGCCACGTGGGGCTAAGCTTTATTATGAAACAGGGACTTTGGACCTTGGCCTTTGTGTTGGCCATGAGAGACTTTTTCCATGGCAGGAAGGCTTGAGATGGGGCGTTGAAGGGTAGCTTCTGTTTCCACCTGAGCAGATCTTACACACTACAATCTCTTGGGTGTGGGTCCATGAAATGCTTTCCTCACAATCCTGTGGAAGAACATGATTTCCACCGGCAACAGTTTCAGGCGTACAGTTCTATAGTACATCATCTAGGTTTACTATCTCGAATCAGGTCTCCTTCCATCACCATTTATCACCCCTTGACCCTCTTCTGCCTCGCCACACCCCCCCTTTCTTTCTGATAATCACCATACTGTTGTCTGTGTCTATGAGCTGTTTTTTTTTTTGTTTTTGTTTTTTTAACTTAATCCCTTCACCTTTTTCACCTAGTCCTGCAAACCCCCTCCCCTCTGACAGCTGTCAGTCTGTTCTCTGTATCTAGGAGCTTGTTTCTACAATATTTTGCTTGTGAGTTTATTTTGGTCATTAGATTCGACACATAAGTGAAATCATATGGCACTTGTCTTTCCGACTGGCTTCCTTTATTTTTCTACCCAGAAAGTGAGAACATAGAAATTTACCAGGTTAAAATGAGATGTAACAGACTCTTTGATAATTAACAGTTTAGTATTTAGATCATAATCTCTCACTTCTTTTCTTTCTGGGGAAATAATTGTCAGCCTTGAAGCTGAAACATGTTACAGAAGGGGAGGCTGAATTGGTGGGCTGGGAGTTGGAGGCTGCAGAGAAGGCTGCTGTTGAAATAGACGCGTGGACAAGTGTGTTTTGGTTGTAATCTTTGTAGGTTCCTCCTGCCCTTTTCCCATTTTCTTATCCCAACTTTTCTCAGCTCAAGATGTTTTCAAGTGTCCATTTTACTTTTGAGCTCTGAGTAATTATAATTGGGCAGCGTGGCAATCAGAGGAAGTGGCTGTGGAAATAAACACATTTTTTTTTTTTTAATTTTGAAAAACAAAAACAAAAACAAATGGGAGTGCAAGTTACTCCTAAAGATACAGAATTGAGTAACACATGAAGATCTTATCTTAGTCCACTCAGCCTACTGAAACAAAATACCACAGATGGGGTAGCTTATAAACTGAAATTTATTTCTTACTAGAAGCCTGGTGCATGAATTTGTGCACTGGTGGGGTCCCTTGGCCTGGCCTGTGATTGAGGCCAATCGAGGGGCCAGCATCTGGAGGCAGGGGGCTGGCCTTCCAGGGTGGGGAAGGGGCCAAGGGAAGTTGGCCAGCCAGAAGGAGGGGCCATGGAGGTTGAGCGGCTCGGGCAGGGTGGGGCAGAGGGAGGTTGGCTGGCCACAGGAGGTTGGCTGTGGGAGTGCACTGACCACAAGCGGGCAGCTCCTGCATTGAGCATCTGGCCCCTGGTGGTCAGTGTGCATCATAGCCACTGGTCGACCAGTCATTCCAGTCATTGCAGTCATTCAGTCATAATGGTATCTTTGGCTTTTATATACTAGTATATAGAATAGTCTGGAGCAGGGGTCCTCAAACTTTTTAAAGTGGGGGCCAGATCACGGTCCCTCAGAGAGCTGGAGGGCCGGACTATATGAACTACTGATTCCTACTGTAACACCTCGGCTGTGCTCACTGCCCAAAAAACCTGGCGGGCCGGATCAGACTCCTCTGCGGGCCACATGTGGCCCGCGGGCTGTAGTTTGAAGACCCCTGGTCTGGATGCTGGAATCTAAGATCAAGGAGCCAGCATGGTTACGTGAGGGTCCTCTTCCAGGTTGTGGACTTGTTGTGCTCTCACTGGGCAGAGGGGCTAGTGAGCTCTTTGGAACCTCTTTTATAAAGATGCTAATCCCATTCATGGCCCTCTGCCTTCACGATCTAATCACCTTCCAAAAGCCCCATCTCCTAATACCTTGGGCACTAACTTTTCAACATGTGAGTTTGGGGAGGCAGGACATAAACATTCAGACCATAGCAGTGATTAAGTAAAGAATGAGAAAGGCTATGGCAGGAGAAAGTCTAGTATATTGAACAATGCTATATTGAGATATTTGAGTGAGGGGCGGCGAGTCAAAGCAGGCTTTCTAGAGAAATAACCTGAGTTCCTGATACGGAGTTAGTCAGGTGAAGTTGGAGGTCTTCATTCCAAGGACCAATGCAAAGGTCAGAAGTTGGAGGGAGGGAGCTTGCTGCATTATATGACCCACAATTTATAATATGGTTGAGAAGAGAGAATGAAGGTTGGAAATAATGAGAGATAATTCAAGAAAAGTCATGTTAAGGGGTCTAGATTTTATCTTAAGATAATGGGGCAAAATGGAAGTGATTTTAAAAAAAGGAATGGAATTAGAAGATGGGTAGTGGGAGTGTCTGTTGACCTGATGTATCAGTTATAAGGTTGTCACAAATACAAATGTGAGAATTTTCACTTGAAGTTAGTGGGGACTACATAGAGAAGGAGAAATTGAAAGAAATGAGAAATATTTAGAGAAAAAAAGCAATAGAACTTGAGATTGATAGGATGTGGGAGAATAAGGTATAGGGAAGATTCCAAGATTACTCTAAGAGGTGAAAATGCTAAAAAGACAAAGACAAAAAAATACACCGTCAATTAAGGGAGTAGTTATGAAGATTAAAGCCTCCCTTAGAAAGATTTTTATGAGAATGAAGGAAATAATATATGTGAAATTTAAGGGCTTTTGGTAAAAATTTCTTTGAGGCCTTAATGTCAGATAAAGCTGTGCCTCTCAATCTGTTGTTTATTTTTATTCAAGACTGAATCTTACAATTTTGTCTCCTCTTTGTTGTGATGAGTTGGAAATGTCATCCCAAATTTGTGATCCTGTGTAGGCCTATACATGGCAAAATGGTTCAAATATCTGCACTTCAGTTCTACTAAAGAAATTGCTATTTTTCTTTCCTCAAATATTTTTGACTCCTATACTCTTTAATTAATTCTTTTGTGTTTTATGCAACATTAAGCAACCTCATTTTGCACGTATTTCTATAAAGCAAGGTATATATCCTATCTAATAAAAGAGTAATATGCAAATTGACCATCATTCCAACTCACAAGATGGATGCCTCATGTGGTCAAATATCCTGCCCCATGTGGACGCAATATGGCCACCACAAGGTGGCCAGCAGGGGAGGGCCGTTGGGAGGGACCAGGTCTGCAAGAGAGGGCAGTTGTGGGCAATCAGGCCAGCAGGGGATGGCAGTTGGGAGGGACCAAGCCTGCAAGGGAGGACAGTTAGGGGTGATCAAGCCTGCAGGGGAGGACAGTTGGGGGGTATCCAGGCTTGCAGGGGGAGCAGTTGAGGGGGACCAGACCTGCAGGGGAGGGCAGTCAGGGGCAAACAGGCTGTCAGGGGAGCAGTTAGGCATCAATCAGGCTGGCAGGGGAGTGGTTAGGGGGTGATCAGGCTGGCAGGCAGAAGAAGTTAGGGGCAATCAGGAAGGCAGGCAGGCAAGCAGTTGGGAGCCAGCAGACTGTTTCTATTGGGCAGTTGGACATCCCTTGAGAGGTCCCAGATTGAAGTGGGTGCAGGCTGGGCTGAGGGACACCACCTCTGTACCCAAATTTCATGTACCTTGAAAGGAATTTTGGGCCATGAGGCTGCAGTGGGCACAAGGTTGGATCTTGGCCCACCTCCATGCTCCCACCCATCCCCTCCTGCCACAGGCATTGGTCCCCTGTCTGCTGGAAGCCCCTTTCCTGTTGCCTCTACTCCCACACACTGAGGTGCAGCCCTGCTCACACCTGCTGATAGTGTGGAGTGATTGGGGCCGGGATCAGCAACAGGTATAAGCAAGGCCAGCACCATCAACAGGTGTGAGTGGTGACTGATGTCTCAATTGCTCCTCAGGAGCAGGGAGAGGTGGAAAAGCCCTGAGGGGCGATTTGGGCTGGCAGCTGCTGCTCAAGCCAGCTGATGGCGTTGAGCTATCGGAACCAGCACTGGGCGCTGGCAGCAGGTGTAAGTGGTGGCTCCAGTGCTGGCTTCAGGTGTGAGCAGGGCTGATGCTGGCATTGGGATGCCAGCCCTGATTGCCCCTGAGGAGCAGAGGGAGGTGGAGAACCACCGAGGGGCGATTGGGACCTACAGCTGCCACTCACACCTACTGACAACATAGCAATTGGGGCTGGCATCAGGTGCTGGCAGTGGGTGTGAGCAGTGGCTCCAGTGCTGGCAGCAGTTGTGAGTGGGGCCGGCACCAGCAGCAGGTGCAAGCACCATGTGGGACCCGGTGCACAGGAGCAAAGCATTTTCAGTAACTAGCAGAGGCTCGCCCTTATGACAGCGACCAGCGCCCTGCTTTGGTCTGGCATCCCCACTCACCTGTTCCATCATCCCACTGCGGCTGATGCCCACCATATTCTGTGTGCTCCTCCTGGTGGTCAGTGCATATCATAGCGACCAGTTGTTTGGTTGTTCTGCCATTCAGTCTATTTGCATATTAGGGTTATATATATATATATATATATATATATATATATATATATATATATGGAATAGTTTGATTCTGGGAAATGATGATATATAAGCCAAAGATATAATTATAAAAAATGTTGTTTTTTTAAACTAAAAAAAATTAAGAAACACAATGATAAAATTTCTTGGAGACTATAAATTTTCCTTGCTTAGTCCATGATATTTATTATTAAATTAATCACAAGAATTTATATGCCTATTGCATGTAGAAGGTCCTGCTAGGCTAGAAGTAAAGGTTTTGGTACTGCTCTAGGTGGGAGTTTTTCTTTGTCTATTATTTGTCAGGCACGAGTTCATGAATGTACTTACTTTTTCTATAATGTGCATTTCCCAAGGAGGCTTTCCTTTACCGAACAACCACGTGGTATCTAGTTTTCAATAAAAATGCTATCAATCTCTTGTATTGATCTTTCTAAGTGGAATGATAAAGTTATGCATTGGTTTTTCATATCTTAGTAGTCACATGGGGAATTTATTTTATATAAAGTAATAGGACTTGGCATTTATATGATAATGTCTATTTATTGCATCTATTATCTTCTACTCCAGTGATTTACAGGGTGCTGGAGAAAATGTTCTGAGGCTTTCTTTCTGCGCTAAGAAAAGAATAAATATCCCAAACCAAATTACAAGGTGTTTCCTTAACTTTTTTATTACAACATTTTGAAATTGGTATGGGGTATTGTTATAAAGAAGTCGAAATTTATTCTGCGCTTTTAACTTTTATTTTATTAGAAAAGTATAACCATTCGTTATAAAGCAATGTGTGTGGGTTAAAACTCTAGGATCCTTCTCTGGTTTCCACAATAGCACACACTCCTGGCTTACTTCCATCTCCCTGACTTTTGCTCTAACTTTTATTTGTTAATTCCTTTTTCTTCCTCAATTCTAAATTTGGCAATTCTCAAAGGCCTGCCCTTGGGCAATTATTTTCTTCATTCTCTATCTACAGTATCTCCTTAGGTGACTAGTTCTCATTCTCTGGGTTTAAATATGTCTGTATGCAGATGGCTCCTACATTTATATATCCAGCACTATCCTTTTCTTGAGTGTCAGACTTGTATCTTTATTTGGATGTCCTACAGGTATCTTAAATGAACAAGTCCAAAAGAGAACTCTGATTTTTTTTTTTCTCTCCTAAACTTGTGACATTCCCATCTTTTCTATCTCAAAAGCAACCTCGTCTACCTAGTCAGTCAGACCAGACCTAATGGGCACTTTTCATTCTTCTCTTCCTCCATGTTTAAGTGATGAAGATGGTGATAACTGCATTTACTAAGTGCTGTAGTATGTGGAGTGTGTGCCAGGCCCTCTTCTAAGGACTTAAATTCTATAAAATAGGCACAGTTCTTATCTTCATCCTACAGGTGAGAAAACCTAGATGCAAGGAAGTTGTGTAAACTTTCCCCGTAAGTGGTCAACTGAGAGCCACTCTGGGAAAAAGGCCTGTTGATTCTATTTCCAGAGTCTCTGTGACATTTGTCCACTTGTCTCCATTTCACTGATGATCATGTAGTCCAAGCTTGCCACACCCCTCTCTCTGCTGGACTACTCCAGCATCTTTAACCAGCTTCGACTCTTGTTCTAATCCAAACCATTTTTACAATATTCTGTTCTTATGCAAGTCAATTTGAAACTCTCCCATGGCTTCTCATAAAACTCAAACAGAAATCTAAGCTCCTCGCAAGGCCTGCAAGGTCCCACCATGATTTGTTCTCCAACTTCTTCAACTTCATTTGAACCATTTTTTTTTTTTCGTTTTGCCAACCCCCTAGATCTAGCCACTCAGGTTTTTTTCATATCTGAGAAAATAGAAATGAAAAAATACTTCAAAGCCCTTTTACATGCTATTCCCACTGCCTGAAATTTTTTCCCTCAGATTGTTTAGTGTCTGGCTCTTTCCCATCATCCAGGTTTCATCTCCATTGTTATCTCCTGAGAATCTATGCCTCAGCCATAACCCCTGCCTTCCACCCACTCACCTTTACTCTGCTTTAGTTTCATTAGAGCCCTTACTAGTATCTGATAGGTTGTCATTATTGACTACCTTGCCCTTGTTTCTAAGTAGACTATAGACACTGTGTTGTCAGGAGCTCTGTCAATAGGCTCATTGCGGTATTGTCATTTCTAGAATATTACCTGGCACAGAGTACATACTGAGTAAATATTTATTGTTGATATGTTTTCTGAGAAGTTGTCCAATGACCAGTGACTGCAACTGTTGTTACTGTTGTGGCTAAGATATGTTTGCTACATCATCCCCAAGGAATTTGCAATGAAGATACAACAATTTATTAATCACCATGTCAAATTTTCAAAGATACAGTTCACCAGGGTTGGCACTAGGATAAGGTAAGGCATTTACATGGGGCACCAAAACAAACAAACAAACAAAAAAAATAAAACACACACTTCAATGATCAAGATAAATAATAGTTTAAGGCAATATTAACTCATATAAAAATCAAATTGGCTAGCTTTGTCAATAAAGTTTTACGCTCACACTGGACTCTGAGATGTAAGGGTACAGAGATGTTGCTTTGTTCTCCACTCTTTTCCCAGCGCCTACTTAGAATGTGCTAGAGACATAGTGGGCATTCAACAAATATTCAGTTAAATATTAATTAAATTAATTTTATATCAAAAGAAAAAGCACACACATGAATACCTACCATGGTAAAGGACTGAGTTTTTTTTTATAAAGAGCTCATGTACAGTTTGAGATATAGCTCCTGCTCTCCAGATGGGCCTCAAGATCTCAAGGTGAATGTAAGATTATAACACGAATCAAAACAAACCTGATCGGCAGCTTTCTGTGGCATTTGGAAGGCTTTTTCTCTGTTTCCCTGTCACTGATATTCTTTTGTCTCCTAAAGTCTATCTTCTTTTCATTTCTCTTTTTCGTTTGGTCTCCTTGCCATTTTTCCACTTCCCAGGGCTTGTGTCATATAATCTAAGGTGGGAAATGGGGAGGAGGGGATCAGTAGCCAAAAGATTTCTTCTTCATGGAATTTATGCTTCAGAGGTGAAAATACTCAGCCTTGGGCCAGTAAAGAGGCCTTAGTCCTCTAACTGGATCCTTTCCTAGTTATCAACATCCAGGCCGGCACTTACTGCCACAGCTGAACTCTGCACACTACCTGTATTTAAACTTGGATCATTCACTACAGCAGAGGTACAGGAAAACATAACAGCGATGGTGACTTCTCAACTTTACCCCTCTCTTCCCTCCCCTCCCCCAATACAAACACAAAGAATGCTTTAAAAACATGACTATATCTGACTTGACTAGTATATATATATATATATATATATATATATATATATATATATATATGCTTGAGCATCTTTTTGAATCATATGAAACCTAAACTTCTCTTGTCATAGAAGATTGTTTCACTTTCAGTCCAGAATTTTATAGGCTGTTCATAGTCTTTGTTTCCTACCATGACATTTTCCTACCTAGAGCATCATGTGTTATTATCAACTCAAGGGTAAATGAACCCTAACCGTTTTCCCTGCTGGGATCCCTTCTTTTGTCACCTCCCTCTGAGAGGAAGAAGATGAAATAAATCAACATCAAAGTGCCTAGTATCACTAGAAGAGTGAAAAATCTGCCGGGTTGATAGTGAGGCGAGGGGAGAATATATTCTCTGAACATATTTTTCCCTCCAGAAAATAATTGGCAATGATTATAAAAAAATCTTTAAATAATGTAAATCATATCCTATAATTATACTTTGGAGATTGAATACTATGAAAATAATAAAAAATGTGGAGAAATATATCTGAACAGATATAGCTTTCATTGCACTATCTAGGATGGGAAAAATTAGAAGCAATCTAGATATCCAACAAGAAATAAAGAATTAGTAAGAAACAATATGATGAAATCTGGAGGCTGACTATTAAGGTACACACAAAAATACTTTGAAGATTTTTAAAAAATTAAATCACATTTGAAAGTGTTCTCTGAAAGAGTCAGGGTACAAAATTGTCTGTAATAAAAGATGTTCAGTGAGTAAAAAAGGAATTACATAGACAAAAGTCACCCAAAGGGCGATCTGCCAAAGAAGGAATAGTAATTGCTTCTGGATGATGAATTCACAAACAATGTTTCTATTAATAGTTTTCTGTATTTCCTAAATTTCCTACAATAAATACAGGCTACTTGATCATGTGGAGAATCAAACTGTTTTTATAAGTGTAGTGACTCCTCCTTTGTTTTGGGGTTATTCCCTGGAGTTCTGCTCCAGTTATGATTGCATCCAGAAGCTTAAGAATTCTCAGCTGCCTAATAAACTGGAGAACAGGATGATCAGGACACGTCATCCAGAAATTGGCTTGAGCTGCTGTCCTCATCCCATGGCCTCCCGTTCCTGAGCCACGGGCGGGGCGATGAGCCCTGGAAGGGAGAGCAAGTCAGAGCCGAAATTAGCTGCACTCTGCTCTGCCTTACACAGACGTGGCTTTCATTGATTTTTATGAGAGATGTGTGCACACAATGGAGAGAAACATGTCCATGATTTGTTTTAATGTAGCTTGAGCAGTTAACTCTTTACTAAGGTGACTCCTTCTATAACAGGCAAATGTGCTTATTTTTGTGTTTTTAGCCATGGAAAGTATTAGCTTAGATTCTGTTGGTTCCATATTCTTATGAAACTCTGATACATGTATTTATTTTCTCCTGTTAATCTATGTCATGTCAATTTGATTGCTAGGCCAAGCAGAACTCTGAAGGTTAGAAGGAAACTGTTCATCCCCACTCCCCATCCAGCCCACCCACGCCCCGCAACCACCACATACACACAAAGGAGCTTCTGTTGGATCCTTGGGCTGACTTCAGTTGGACATGAAGAAAATAAATGAAAAATTATTTTTTGTTGTTGTGTTAGGTGACTGTTATTGTTTGCTTTTTTTCTTTTTGGTTATTGCAGCTCAACATAGTCTATATCTGGTATTAAAATTTGTTACCAGAATTGGGGTACTGCTGTAATAAAACTCTAAATTGTGTGGTGTTGGTTTAATGGTCAACTGATTGCTGATAAGGAGACAAAAGCTGAAACCCTGGTGAGATGTCATATTCATGAAGGAAATATTTGGTAAAACTCTCACCTAGGAAGTAGATCATAGACTTAGTGATTATTGCAGGAGGGGAAGAGATTAGGAAGTACAATGTGAGCTCTGTGTGTTAGTAGTTGTTAATTGCATTGGCAAGAAATATCGAGAACAATGATAATTTTGGTGTATGAGTTCAGGGACCAGTGCCACCCAGTGACACACCAGCAGTTGTATTCAGTGAAAGTGCCAGAGGGTGGGTCCCAGGAACAGTCTCATTCTATGGGTTGGAAGTTGTTTTGGCTGCAGAGTCTTGAAGGCTGACTTTCTTGTCTCATGGGAATTCTAGAAGTTACCTAATGCCATTCAGTGAATCTCATTTCTACTTAAATTTGCCTTGCATGTTTTTTATTCATCACTGAAGATACTGATTAATACAAAAAGTATGGATACTTTTATTTTTATTAAGTGCCTACTATGTGTCAGCTACTAGGCCAGATCCTGAAAATGCAACCAGGGACATGACTTTAAGAGGCTTAAACTCTTTAAGTTTTCAAGTTTGTTGTTTTGTAAATAAATATTTATGAGTATATTGTAGAGGAGAAAAGCATTTTCTTTTTTCCTCTACCCATCTTAGGCTCTCCAGCTGGAGCTTAATAAATTAGAGTGCGAAAAGGCAGATGAACAAGAGAAAAACAAATAGAAGTTGATTAACATCCTGCATTACACATACACAAGGGGAACTCAGTGCTGAGTAAACCTAAGGCGTGGTTAAAACTTGGGCTATACAGCATCTTAACAAAAAGAACAATACATTTTTATTTTATTTTATTTATATATTTTTAAATATATATTTTGTTGATATATATATATTTTTTTTACAGAGTGGAAGAGAGAGGGAAAGAGAGTTAGAAACATCAATGAGAGAGAAACATTGATCAGCTGCTTCCTGCACACCTCCTACCAGGGATGTGCCCGCAACCAAGGTATATGCTTTTGACCAGAATCATACCTGGGACCTTACAGTCTGCAGGCTGATGCTCTATCCACTGAGCCAAACCACTCAGGGAGAGAACAATATGTTTCTAGAGAAATGACAAGACAAAGGGAAAGGACCTGAGTTGCTAGTGTGGCAAATTGTGGGAGGACAAATATGTGGGTGAACGAATGAAATATGGGGTTGGTGGGTAAGGTTTGTTATGTAGTTTCTTCTGGTGACATAAATGGGCTGATAAAGTTCTAGAGTTTTCTCCAATGATTACCTTCTGTCCTCTAGTAGAAAGAGGAAGGGTGAATACCTTTACAAATTTTATGTCCTGCTTTTAGACAAATAGATAGAGGGAAGAGAGCATTTTTTTAAATTGTTGTTGCTGTTGTTGTTATTTGGTAGCTGCTTCTTTTTAATTGCCTTAAGCTCATAATAGTCCTTATGCTAAGTGATATATTTTGGGGTGGCATATTCTGCTAACTTTCATTATATTTAATGGATACTAATAATGTATACCACAAAGCTAGTCATTCTGAAATATTAAATCTGAATTAAATGTGTGTATTTTATTTATAGAATATTTAATAATGGAAACCATTTTCATTTTAACTCAAAAACAGAAGCATAAAAAAGCAAGAAAACATTTCTATCATTTAGGGCATTTTTTAAAGAGTTTTTAATGCTAAATCTGACTTACTTTTGTTATACTTATCAAATAATTTTATTTCTTTCTGGAACACTATTTCACTACTCAGCAGTAAAACAATGCCTTTTAAAGTCAGTACTAATTCTTGAGTCTGACACAAGATGCTTTATTTTGAGAAAAATATTACAAAAACAGAATAGAAATCTGCATCTTTCGCCGGGACCGGTTTGGCTCAATGGATAGAGCGTCGGCTTGGGGACTGAAGGGTCCCGGGTTCGATTCCGGTCAAGGGCATGTACCTTGGTTGCGGGCATATCCCCAGTAGGGGGTGTGCAAGAGGCAGCTGATCGATGACTCTCTCTCATCGATGTTTCTGGCTCTCTATCTCTCTCCCTTCCTCTCTGTACAAAATCAATAAAATATATTAAAAAAAAAAAAAAAAAAAGAAATCTGCATCTTTCAAATATATCTCCTTTCAGTTGTATGCTTCCTACTCTGTGAATTAACTTTAAGGACATGAAAACCTTAGACTTTCCATAGCAATTAGAAAGTTTGTTTCGGCACTGCTGCAAATTCCATTTGAGAAAATAGAAAATAACATTTCATCAGAAGCCATGTTTTACAAATACCACATGCTGTCCTGGAATTTTAACCAAAACTTTAATATTTTTTTTTAATAAACATGTAGATGCATTTAAGAGATAATTAACAAGGAATCAGATACCTACATTAAATCTCTTGAATAAATGTGATTTGAAGTTATTGGGAGCTGGATTTTGATAGTCCGTATTCATTAGTTTCTTGGTGAGGGATGTTTTGCCTAAGAAACGCTACTGGAAATGAATATGGACTTTAAAATTAAACCTTCTATGTGAAGCTCCATTGGCACATGCCAAGTCATTCAGATATGATTTATATGGGGCTTCTAGTCTCTGTTGTCTTTGGAAACAGCATTCCAAAGGGGAGCCTGAAATAGAGCTCAAGATTTCCCCCTTAGGAGCATTGCAGAGCAGGGAGGAGGTGAATAAGAAAATAAGAAACCAGGTCTGGGGTCACGAGACCTGGCTCTGCTATTAAATGCCTTTCTTTATCTTATCCATAAAATGAATGAATTGTATTATATGTTCTCCATGGGTCCCTTGAGCTCTAGTTCTATGACTGAAACAAACAGGGGAGAAACAATAAAAGTAATTGATCTTCTTTAAGCTGTAAGTTGAAAAGGAAGCCAAAAAGGTTGTGTATTGAAAAACTATGACTTCATCATGGATGTTCCTTATTGGAATTATTTAGTGCTTGCACCACTGGTGTTGATTACATGAAAACAATCCCTTTGGGTTTAATTAAGTCATTCTACAGCAAGAGAAAACCAGAAATACTCCACTCATATAAATGGAAAGAAACAAGGGAAATAGGGCAATGATACAAATGAATTTTCAATTCTAAGAGAGATTTTTCAATGAATCAGTTTTGTAATTAAAGCTGGCACTCTTTGACTTGATTTCATATGAGTAGCTAAGGATAGAATCTGCCTCATTGTCTGGAGTAAACAAATTGGGATTTAAAAAAAAATATATGCTTGTTTAAGAGTCTGGTCATGATTTGTATGTGTGGAATTTTGTGACCTGAATAAAAGAGTTGATGGTTATTGTACTCATTGTGAATATAAACTAAACAGATTCTTCTTATAGATGACACAAGGAAGTGTTTAGAGTATTTGTCTTGATGTATACAACTTGGTTGTGTTTCTGCAAAGGAAAAGGCCTTATTTCCCCTGCAAAACTTTTAATACTCTGAACTAACCTCTAATATTGTCTTCCTTTCGCCCTCTGTTGTTAGGCTGCTCCAGCTGAGGGCTCTCTAATCCTGGTACTTCTCTATCACTAGGATACAACTTCTCCCTTAGGAATGATTTGCTATCCTTCTTACAAATTGTGCATCTGAACCCATATACAATTGGAAGCTTTTAATATGCAAAGTACTTGAAATGGTATAATCCCAGGTGAGTTGCCACCATGTCCCCTTACTGCAAGCGGAGGTCTTATTTTTAAGCTCTTTGAGTGCAGTCTCTTTTAATAGGTTCCCTGGGTATAGTGGATGCTTAATAAATAAGGATGAAGGTTTTAAAATCTCATATTACAATTGAGAAGTCAGAAGTGTTTTGGCTGATGCGGATTAACGAGCTATCTAGTGAGTCAACCTTTATCCATAGGATCCCCCGCAGAGTATATCCAGTTCAACCTGAGGTGTAACATCAGGTGAGTAGATAAAATGAGCATATACATCTAGCACAAGGTGGAAGAAATAGATCTTTCCAGAAATAGTACAAATGTTCATAAATGAAGAGATTTAAGTTGTCGGTGGGAAGAATAAAATAATGTGCAATATTATGATACAACCATATAAGAGTTTATGGGCAGAAAGATGTATCTGGCATTCAAGGAGCTTATAGTACAAGGTCAAGGATGGAGTAAGGTGATGAAAAGAATGAGAATAAAATAAACAATGTCTTTATTTCAAGCTTGATTAAGTTATTTACCACCAAGATAACAGAATGCAATGTGCACTCTTAGGAGAAAGAAATTGTAGATAGGAGAATTAGAGAAAACTTTGCAAAGAACTTACAAATACCCCTTTTACAAGTGATACCAAAATAGAGGTAGAGATGGCAGCATACTAGATATAGGAATCAACTCTCTCATTCTTCAATAACAAATTGTTAAGTATCTACTGCATACCTTGACTTGGGTAGAAAATGGCATCCTAAAATGAATAAGCATGATTTCTAGAAACTTCCAATCCCACCAGACTTGTCTTATGTCTGTGTTCAAGGAGGCATCGTTTTTTGTTATTGGGCATCTATGCTGTTATAGTGGTACCTAGAGTAATCGCAGTGAGGTGGTGGTGGTGGTGGGGAATCCTTCCAATTCTCACCTACAAAGTTTTCATAAGATGGTTGGACAATTCTCAGCCTTTCCGTCCAATTTATGTCCCGACTCACTAGTTTTCCTCTGCACTAATGGAGATTTGTAATGGGAAGGAGGCGTTTTGAAGGTAAGTGTGAGCCATGTACATGTCCTTTCAGTTCTTATGTCTTTTTTTCCTCAATTTTCCCTTCTTTCTCCAGAGCCATGTTTTCAGACTCTTGGATCCCAGTACCCTGGCCTATCATGGGGAATTTCTCTTCTCATTGAAGGAGGTTTTGTGTCTTTCTGAACATTCTAATAGCTTGTGAATGTAAGAGACTGATACTCCTGTTTTGATCAGGTTGCCTTAATCAGTGCAGGCTGCTGTAACAAAATATCATGGTCAGTGGCTTAAACAGCAAACTTTTTTTTCTCCCAAATTTCTTGAGGCTAAGAAGTCCAAGATCAAGGCAGATGTGATAGCTGATGAGGGCCTGCTTCCTGGCTTGTAGGTAGCACATTCTTGTGGTGGTCTTACATGACAGAGAGCATGGAGTGGAAGAAAGCTCTTGTATCTCTTTGTAGGGGTACTAATCCCCTCTATGAGGGTTCTATCCTCTAGGTCTAATTACCTCCCAAAGGCTCTACCTTGTAATATGATCACATTAGGGGTTAGGAGTTCAATATGTGAATTTGGGGATGGGATGGAGGAGGAAGACACAGGCAGACCACAGCACTGAGTTTGAGGAGCCAAAGGTGGAGGAGGGGTATTAGCAGGTTATAGTCCTGTGGGTAAAGGTGATGTCTTGGCCTTAATTACATTCACTTTTCCTTCCAGCTACCTAAAAATAGAGCACATTTTTTTTTTTTAAGTTTGCACATCTATTTTTCCCCCCAAGAAAAACTAGGGCATTAGAATATATGGAAAAGGTATTTCCCATTGGCATGACATTAGCCCCACCCTTTGTGGTAACAACCCTGTTGCTATTGTGATAGGAGCATTGGACTCCTAGGTCTTTTTCATGCTGCAAGAGTCACCATTCTAGCTCTAATTGCCTCACTCTTAACAATTTCGGAAGGGTGGTGCCAACCCTCCTTAAGTGCTTTCTGATTCCAAATTTCTCCTGATGGAAGAGATTTGTAGCTGCGTGTAAATGTGTGTATGTGTATGGGGAGGTCAGTTTCTTTCTGAAAAGCTCTATCTAGTAGAAGTGTTTAAAGGAAGCTTATATGGCTTGGACAAGAAATGAGTGTGATTATTAAAGGACCAAAATAAATTTGCCACCAAGTAGATATCATTAAAAGACTGCAAAACATAAACTGAATCATATATATGCATAAATAGCACAACATGGTATCAGGCTTAGACCCAAGGGATCAGTTAGCCATCACTTTTGAAATGAAGTTCAGCAGCTATCCAGGTTACAGATATATCTGATGCACAAAAGTGCGTAAAGGAATTTTTCTGAAAAAGGAATTTTAAATGGTGTACCCTATATATAGTTCAACACCATTTTACTCCCCCGGGAAAGATGACATTTGTTTTAGGGAGGTAGGTTTGAATAAATTTGCCTCTTTGTGCTGCTAATGAGTATGCAGAGTTTCAGCCAAGAAAAGCTCATTTCTCTCCTATAATTTTAGCTCTCTTGGAAAGTTTTGGGGTTTATACTTCAATTGCTCAGGTAGCCTCCACTCCTCCTTTTGAGTGACGGTGAATAAACACTAACACTTCTTTAATTGGCGGCACAGTCCTGTTCTTTGTATCAGTGAATTCCATAGCGATAGGTGCTGGCTTTCTATCTTGGCTTCAGAGGACAAGGGCTGTGTAACTCCAGCAAATCTCGTGGCTTCCAGGTCTACCCACAGAAGTGCCTCTACTCTTCCTGTGCATTTCCATTCCCCTCACTCTCCTATTGCCTTATCTGTGTCTGTGGATTTCCAAGACTATTTACACATTTGATGATTAGCTAGAAGTGATTCAGCATCACACTCACAGTTAAGATGTATTACAGCAGCACAGTAAGGATATGCAGCCAGATCAATAAGGGAAAAAAACAGATCAGGCAGAATCAGGAGAAATCCATGTGCAGGCTTCTGTGTCCTTTCTCTCCTGTGGGGGTCACACACACACACAGCATAAAACAGCTCTCATTTCACTGAGCAACACAAATGCAAGTTAACCTGTTCCCAAATATTATTTTTGAAAACGTTCTTTGGTATTTAATTGATTTAACTATTTTTTAAAAATTAATTTGAGAGAGAGAGAAGGGAGCAAGAGAAAAAAAATCATCAATCGGGTACCAACCAGGGATAGAACGTTAGCAATCAAACCCACCACCTTTTGGTGAAATGGACTATGCTATAACCAACACCAGCCAGGCAATTCTTTGGTATTTCAGAAAGGTAAGTATCATAAAGAAAAACTTTTATGAAGTGGACTCATTTCATTTTCCTCACAGCTATATGGGAGTAAGATTTATTACTTTTGTGATTTCTCATATTTCCTCCTCATAAAATCCCCGTGTCACATGTGCAGTGATGATTCTGAAACGGCCATAGAGTTTTCTCCATGACCTCTGCTTCTTGCCCCTCTAATGGGGTGTTGAATTTCCCCTGAGAAGGTGTGAAAGTGCAATTGTCAAGGTGGTTAGAACATCAGTTCTTTGTAGGTTGTGGCTTATTCACCTGTTCAGATGTTTTCCTTTTGTCAGCATTTGATTGGATTCTTTCATCTGTGGATCAGTGTCTATATTAAAGTCCATTTGCTTCTCTGTTCCTCCTCAAGACTATTATGTGGAAAAAAGGCCTATGCCACTCAGTGCTGATTTTCTGGTCTTTAGGGGAGTTAGTCTCTAGCAATGCTGCATAATAAAGAGTGTTTAGAGTTGATTAACCTGTGCTGGACCACTGCATAAAAGGCTGATCAGAAAAATGGTTCACTAAGCTTGCCATGTAGGAATAAAGTTCAAGAAAAACTTAAAAAACCCTAACAGATAACTTGGGTAATAATAGAAAGTCATTCTTTAATCTCATGTATTTACTCCAAGACAGGAAACTATGGAAGCATATATGCATATACTTCAGAAAAGCCTTAGAATGTGGTGGACTGAAATAATTTTCCTTTGTGAGGTAGGGCCTGCTGGAAGTTGAAACTTGGGACTTGCCAACACTTCTGACACATTTGGCAAGTCACTTCTTCTCTAGGGGTCTCATGGGTAAAATAAAAGGTTAGATCAAAAGATTTTTTAAAAATTGGTTTCAGAGAGAAAAAAAGAGGGAGAGAGAGAGCTTGAACATCAATGATTATAGAAAATCATTGATTGGCTGCCTACTGCACATGCCACACTGGGGATCAAGCCCACAACCCGGGCATGCCCTTGACCAGAATCAAACCTGAGACCCTTCAGTCTGCAGGCCGATTCTCTATCCACTGAGCATAACCAGCCAGGGCCAAAATTTTTAAGTTCCTTTCATCATAACCCTTGAAGTGGGCTAATGGCTTCTCTATTATGATTTATGTTGATATTCCCTACTATTCCTGAATTTGACGATGATTATTTTTAAATGGCTCATTAACAAAGTAAATTTTGATCCCATTTTGTCTTAAAATCTATTAGAAATATTTAAATTTTCTTTGAGTAGACTCTGGTTTTAATGAACACCATAAAAATGTCTAGTTTGATAAAACAAGAACATTCCACATCTCCATAGATAGCCCAGAATAACAATATTGTACTGAATTCTATTAAAACTTTAAAACATAGTCTTTAAAATGAATGTTTTCAACAAGTCATATTTTCAGCAGTCAAGTATTGTAAGATTTTTAGCAATATTCATTAAGAGCAATAACAATGGCATCTGATAAAAGGTTTATTGCCAATATAAAAGGTCAGCATTTTATAGACATCTCACTTCATCTCCCAATACCATGTAAATAAGTATTGCTAATTTTTATTTTCAGAAGCAGAAAGTTTAAATATTAAAAAATAATTCCCTCCCCCTCCCCCCACCTGAGTGGTGTGGCTCAGTGGATTGAGCATTGTTCCCCTGGACCAAGACGTTCAATGTTTCTCTCTCTCTCTCCCTCCCCTTTCCTCTCTATCTAAAAATCAATAAAAACATATTTTTAAAAACTTTTCACTACAAACTCAAGTTCAGGCCAATGCACATTAGTTGTAGACAATGCCGAACACACTGTTTTGTGATGAGAGGCAGTAAAGGAGAATGAGATGATCTCAGGACACAAGGAACATCTAATGTGGAAGAAGTGAGTGAATATAGTATAGAGTTGGTCCTGCGTCTGCCCTGGTCATTTTGTAGCATATGTTGTATTACATCTTTATTTTTTTTATTATCAATTTCTCCCTAAGGAAACAGAGGGAACCAAGGTAGCAGAGATGGGGACCATGGGGAATTGGGGGAGGGGGGGCAGAGGAGGTGAGAATAGAACCGGGGTACCCAACTAGGTGAAATTTACTAACCAACCCAACTGGGTGGGGAAAAAAGGGAGTGTTCCTGAGAAGTGAGCTTTAAAATGTATGGGTGTCACTAAGACAGGCAGCTTGCAAATAACCAATCACAAGGCAGTGTGATATATACTAGTTGTATCGGTTAATAATGCTGATTTTGTAATCAATGAAAACACGATAATTTCGAGAGAAGCATCAAAAGTGTTTTATTCAGCCAAAAAAGTTTGGCTCAGTGGATAGAGCATCGACCTGCAGACTGAAGGGTCCTGGGTTCGATTCCCATCAAGGTCATGTACCTTGGTTGTGGGCAAATCCCCAGTAGGGGGTATGCAAGAGGCAGCTGATTGATGATTCTCATTGATGTTTCTAACTGTCTATCCCTCTCTCTTCCTCTCTGTAAAAAATCAATAAAATATAAAAAAAAAAAGTGTTTTATTCAACTTATATCCATCACTAGCTACACATTTCCCCCATCTTTCAGGTAATTTGTGGATACCATCCCAATAGAACTTTTCTTGTTTTGAGGCAAACTATTCAGAGACCCAATTTTCCACTTCTTCAAATGTTTTGAAGTGGTGCTCAGAAAGTGTGTGTGCCATTGATCAGAACAAGTGATAATCTGAAGGAGCAAGTTCTGGTGAATACGGAGGGTGGGTTAATACTTCCCAGGCAAGATCTTTTAAGATGTCTTTAACTGGTATTGAAGTGTGTGATGGGGTGTCAGCATGAAGCAAAATTACTTTGCCATGTCTTCTGGAACATTCTGGTTGTCGCACAATCAAAGCATAGTTCAAATTGATTATTTATTGTCGGTAGCAATCAGTATTAATGGTTTCACCTGGCTTTAGAAGTTAATAATACACCATACCTTCCTGTTCCCTCCAAATGCAGAGCATTGTCTTCTTTCCAAAGCGATTTGGCCTTGCAGTCTATATTGATGATTGACTTGGATCAACCCATGATTTTGTGCATTTGGGATTCTCAAAATAAATCCACTTTTCATCACCAGTTACAATGTAACTCAAAAAAGTTACATTTGTGCAATTGAAGCAACATTTTACTGATAATTTTTTGGTTTTCCACTTGTCTTTAGTTCAGGTGATGTGGCCCCCATTTTCCTTCCTTTAAAATCTTTCCCATTGCTTATAAATTATTAGAAATTCTTTGCTGAACAACGTTTAATTTTTCTGCAAATTGTTTTTGAGTTTGACACACATCTTCATACAATAATGCCTGTAATTGTTGGTCTTCAAACTTTTTCAGTTGACCTGGACATCTTTGTCTTTCACATCAAAATCATCACTTTTAAAGTTTTAAACCAGCGTTCACAAGTATCTTGAGATGGAGTATTTTCACCATAAGCTTCCCGAAGTATTCAGCAGCACTTTTCTTCAAAATAAAGTAATGAATTATAACTTACCACAAATGCTCTTTATTTTGGCATGAAATTCGACATTTTTAAATGTAAAAATATCTATGATGTTAACACCTTCAGCAAATTTGACTTAAGTTTTGAAGCTTGTTGTCAATACAACAAAATAGCATACATATTAAATGTGTAACTCCATCTAGTGAAAAAAATTAGCATTATTAACTTATAAAAAACAAGTATGGCAGGTAGTCATATTCTAGGCTGCTATCTTCCTTGACAAAGGTCAATCTTTATCATAACAGCCCGTCTGTTTTCTTTTTGCATCTATGATAACATACCTTTGGAATGTCAGAGTAATTCCCTTTCTTCCAGACTCCTCAGAGCATAATCTCCCACCAGAGCTGGGGACTCCAGAACCACTCATTGATGTCTTGTTCTCCCGGATACCACCTCTATGTGCCGTTCACTGTTAGTCATTCTATACTCACCAATGTAAAAGAGTTATCTGCCTCTCTGGTTTACAGTTTATTTAGTCTCAGAGATTTCCCCATTTTGCTTTCTCCCACCTTCCTAATCTACCAATGAATTTCTTGTAACCGCCCTTAAGCCTCCTCCTAAAATAAAATAAACTGTAAAAATGCCATTCTCTGGAGCATTTCCTTAGTTTGCTGAGGTTTTGCTTCCCTGAATTGTCCTCAGTTTGGCTCAAATAAACTCATAAAAAAGTCTCTACAGATCTGAACGTTTCTTATGTTGACAATATCTAAAACCTTAAGCAATGTTAGTGTTGGTAAAGAAAAATTTTCCTCTACCCTTCTAGGTTCTTTGGCGGGTCTAATAATTAAGTGGATACAAAACAGAGTAACAGGAGAAAACCAGATTTAATTTTGTACATAGAGTAGCCCCCTAAAAATATGAGGCCCAAGGGCAAGTGGGTAGTTGAGGCTTCTCTGCTGTTCTGAGCTAAGGAATGGGACAGGAGGCTGGGGCGCCTAGGGAAGGAGAGTAATTCACAGGACAATAAGAAGAGCAGATGTTTGGTAATTAGATGTTTGCTCTGCCATACAGATAGGCCATTCAGAAAAAAATATATCTCTGGTAATTGCTCTCTCTCTCTCTTCCTCTTTCTCTGAGCCAGGCTTTTAAGCTAAATTCTTTTAGGTAGTTAAGGCAGATGTAAAAGTTTTTCTTGAGTCTGCTGGGTCTTTTATTGCCTTCGTTTTCAAATAATCCATATGCCAGCATGGCATGTTTTGGGGTCACGTATTCTGCATCCCTTTACTGGCTACATAGTAGGTTTCATCAAAGAAGATGTAAAGGAGACTGGCATTTGACAGGGACACTGTGGCCTTTGAACTGATAGAAGGATAAGAAATCAACTGTCACTCTGAGTAACTCTGAGCAATCTGTAGTTGCTACCAAAATTGGAATAACTGAGAATAATCAGATTTGTAAAATGCCTAACTATATTTTTTTTGTCATTTTGGGTTTGAGGTATCTTTCACATCACTGAGGGGGTGGTAGAATCACAGGCTATTGAAGCTGTATGAGATCATAAAGCATATTTCATTATTTAATGCCTTCATTTTACAGATGAGGAAACTAAAGCCCAGAAAGGTAAATGTCCTCATCCAAAGAGGCAGAGGCAGACATTTGGAACTTACGAGAAGGTTAGGAGATATCGATGCAGATAAGGATCTTGAATCCTGACAAATGTTATAAAAACTGACATTTCGATTTTTCAGATATTACATGGCACTTAATGTTAGGGTTGCTGAAGGAGGAACACATGAGACCAAAGTAATAAAGAATTATAAATTTATTAGATCATCTGGATACCAGATGGGCTGGGCCCAAAATGGTACCAGCCCCAAAGATGGGGTCTCAGAGATTTTTAAGTGACTCTAGGCAAGCTATTTCTGGGAGGAAAATTCACTATGCAGGTCCAGATTTTGGGTAGGTTCGGAGGGGAGAGATATTGGTCTTAGCAAAAGGGAATGTACGTTGTGAAGTGGCCTGAAGGTCAGTTTTAAGGGAGAGGTATTGATTCAATTATTTGATCAAACCTAACATATAACAGATTTTGACTCAAAATACTTCCAATACTAAGGGAAAATAAAGGTGGTGGGGAAGAGTTTGCCTTATGTATTTTAGCAAAAATAATAAAAGAAAATCGAACAATGCAAACTCCAGTAAAGCATCCTTTTCTATACACCAGTAGTTGTGATTCTCTGCTTAAGTGAAATTCTAATGCAATGAAGCAGTTTTGATGTTCTGTATGATTCATTAAAACACAATTCTACCACTTCTATGATTCTTGTACTGTTGCCCAGAGCAAGCTAAATAATTTTTGGAAACATAATTCTCACTTGTATTTCTTAGAGGTACTCTGCTTTAAAAATGGCAAGCCATTACCCAGTTGAATGCAATTTTAAATGCAATTCAATTCCAGTTCAACACACTTGTTTACATGCTTTTGTTAGAACTCTATCTAGTCCCGTGCTCCGCAGTGAAAAAAAGAGAAATATTCTATTTAACTTTTTGCCTTCATTAAGCAAAATCTCTCATTGTAAGTATTGGATTATCTCCTTGAAAAATGGTTCTTAAGGTAGTAACAGCCAATAAGCAGCCATGAAGGAACCAGGGACATGTCAGAGCAAGAGGAGAAGGCATTGATGGTGGTTCATGGATCATGACTGTGGGAGGGGGGCTTGTGTTTTGCTATTTGGTCACCAGATGTGCTTCTAAATTTCCAGCACTTTTTTTGGGGGGAGGGTATACACAGTACTTTTCCTTATTTGTTTCGAGAATCACATTCACTGTAATTGTTAGAGCAGGTACTGTGCTTAGAAAACTAATTGAGCAGGGAAGATTGAGCATGTTTAGGGGCATGCTGGGATACCTGTGTCTCTGAGGGAAATCCCCCAAGGTTGGAAGCGTTGTATCTCCATTTGATAGATGAAAAACTCGAGAACTGAAAATTTGAGGTTATATGATAGAATATTAAAATCTTTCTTGATTAATAACTATATATGTTTGAATACATGTTCTCATAATGAAAATAAAATCAGCTAGTTTTAAGCCTAAAGACAAAAAGGCTAGTTGTACTGAAGTATGTATAAAAGAATTGTAGTGAGAATTCAATTAGCCATTTTAGTTTCTAATTTGAAATGGAAAATATGTATGTCATACATGCATTCAGATGAAATTAAAGTTATGAGTTGGTAATATTTCTGAAAGAAAGATTTGTTAAACCCAACATAATTAACAAGTAAATGTAGACTCTGTTCCCAGATGACTTTCAAGAGAATGAGAGACAACTGTCTGGAGTGATTTACATGCACTCTTGCTTAAGGATCCATAAGGTGGTTGCAATTATTCTCTAGAATTATTTTTCTATTTCCAATCCAAAATCTATGTAACAGTCCCATAAAGTAATCTTATAGGCAATTTTATTATATTTTTACTGGAATTCTGGGATTGAAGTATTTCTGGACTTTTCATACAAGAAGAAGTAAATTACTAAATTGTATAAAACAGCACTATGAAATATTAATAAAATATATATCAGGGGAACTCTAGACATTTTTACTTTGACTTTTAATATAATAAACCATCCAGATAACTCTAATTAATCATACATTTGAAAGTTTTTATGATTTATAAAACAATTTTTACTTATATGATTTTATTTGAGATACACAATCCTCACTTGTATTTCTATACTATGATTTTGCCTGAGAGGCTAGTGACTGTATCAGTTTTCTGTCACCACAATATTGCTATGTAACAAACAGCCACAACATTTCAATGGAAAATAGCAATAAGCATTTCTTGCTCATGAATCTGGGGTGAACTAGACAGCTCTGCTGATTTTACCTGGACTTAGTCACATGACTGGGTGTTGGCTGGCGGTTGGCTGAGCTAGGATGGACTGGGCTGGGGCACGTTGGGCAGTTGGGTTCTGCTCCACATGTTTCTCATCTACCAGCAGGGGAGTCTGGATATTCTCTCAAAGTGATGACAGGGGTACAAGAGGGCAAATGGAATCATGCAAGGCCTGCAGAGAACTGGGCTCAGACCTGGCACAACATGGTTTCTGTGTCATTTTATTGAGCAAATCAGGTCCTATAGCCAAAACCCCAGGGGTTGAATGGGAAGATCCCAGTAGGATAAAAGGCATAGGTTCAGAGAGGGGAGGTGAATGACTTGTTCTTAGAGTGGAGTTTAAAAGGTTAAATCTTTTAAATTCTACTTCAAAATGTTTTCCTTTTTCCCAGTTGCATGTTCAGTGATTCAAATATTTAATGGACAGATCTGCCTACTGTTTGTTCTACGTAACAAATATCGATTTAAGTAATCTTTCCATTTAAAAAGTACTTTTCACATGCCTTAAAATTACTTGATATCAGCCCTGGACCTCTCTAGGGCAGTATTATTATTGATATTATTTCTTAAAAGAGAAAATTGAGGATCATACGTGATATGTGAGAGTACTTATTTCAATCATCTCCCCCTTAATGCACCTTCCTTTTTCAAAATCTTAAAATGAGTGAAATTTTTATTTGTTACAAGTTAAGGATGAAGAAAAATATCTGGAGTACTTTTAGCAATTTAACCTTGACAAATCAACCTGTGAGCTGTGAGTTATATAAACTCAGTTGCACCATTTGGTTGAGTTCCTGGTCGGATTCCTCTTTTTTGACTACGCTGAGTGGTCAGATTATTATGACCACCCCATCAGTACTTCATTGGGCCACCTTTTGCCTTCAATACTGTGGTGATTCTTCTTGGCATTGATTCCACTCCATGAGATGTTGAAATGTGATGCGAGGAATCTGACACCATGCCTGATGAATAGCACTGTCCAGTTCTGTGAGATCTGATGGTTGTGGAACCAGCTGCCTGACGGCTTTTTTAACTTTATCCCACAAGTGCTCAATTGGATGGAGATCTGGTGATTGTGGGGGACCCTTAAGCAAGGTAAAGTCTCTCATGTTCTTGAAACCACTCCTGCCCAATATGAGCATGGCACATTGTCTTGTTGAAAGAAGCCATTGGAAGAAGCCATCTCCATACGCCATCAAAATGATAGGATGAACTTGATCAGCAATGATACTTATGCATATGGTGCTATTCAGATGTTGTTCCACACGAATTAAAGGGCCCAAATCATGCCAGGAAAACATGCCCTAAACCATAACACTGCCCCCACCAGCTTGAAGGGATGTACTCATGCATGTGGGGTGCATGCTTTCATGCTGTTTCCGCCAAATTCTCACTCTGTCATTGCATGATGCAACTGGAAACATGATTCATTGGACCACATGACTTTTCTCCAATGCTTGACTGTCCAATCCTTGTGTTCCTGTGTGAATTGGAGACGTTTTATCTTGGTAACCGCAGACAGCAAAGTTGTTTGATCAGGCCTTCAGCTTCCATATCCTAATGTACAGCTAATTTGCCTACAAACGTCAGGTGGTCATAATAATCTGGCCACTCAATGTAATTGAAATTAACACTAAGAAATATCTTATTATCCCACAAATTACACTTACTTGTTATTATGTTTTCTTTTATGTGGCTCATAAAGTACCCCTTTCTTCAGAATAAAGACTCTATTATGGTGACTGAGGGCTTGATCATTTGCACTGAAATAATATGAGAGCACAGAGGATGAAAAATGTTTCCAACCTGAGATTAAAAAAAAATCTTGAGATGTAAGGGATCCTGGTACCAATGAGCACCATATTCATCTGAATGAATATTTTTTTTCTTAATTTCCTCTTATGTCATTGGACACACAATTTAATATCTTTGGCAGTGCCTGCAGATATGACAGTGAAGAGAAACAAGACAAAAAATGGAAGCAAATGTGTTTCACAGAATGATTATTTTTCTCTCGTAGGCCTTGACTTTAGGCATAATAGCTTCTATAAATTCCGGTGACTGGCATCAAGGAGTTAATGAGGTCATTTCCATAATTATTCATCTTCCTAAAGTGAGGATAAGCAGGAAGCCACTTCAATTGTCAAAATTAACTGGGGCATCAATCAAAAGCTCATAGATTTTTGAGATAATTCTGTATTTAAACTCAATTTACTTTCCACAGAGGGACTCTAACCTGCCTAGGAGGCTTAATTAGGCTAACTGCCTGAAAAACAGCATAAAACATATGGGTGGGTTTCTATTCAAAACTGGTTTTATGAGCATTCTTATAGCTCTTACAGAAAATGAATGAACTTTCAGGGATCTTCAAGTAAGCCGTCTGTTTAGTAATTCTATAAGGGGAGTGGAAGCAGCTTGGAAGGAATTAATCTTTTTAAAGGATCTTTATACTGTTCTTTATTGTTTTTAGATCATGATTTGAACTGTATCATGAACTCTGAGAGCCCAGCAGAGACATAATTCATTCAGGGGGTGTTTTTAAAGCTTCAGATCAAAACTTCAATTTCAATTCTCTAAGGGAATGCCACTCTGCCCTTGTACCTCCTGAAAATTTCAATAAATCAAATATTTATTAAGCTTTTTACACAAAATTCCATCAGATACAATTTTAACCTCAAGAATCTTAATGAGAGTAATAGATACATGCACAGTCAATTATAATAAATATTAGACTATAATGAGCACCAAAGATATAAATTAACATAAATGAGTGCATAAGGTAAATATAACCCAATGAGGTCAGTGAGGGCCTTGCTAGAGTCTCCTCAGTCGTTGAGTTTTTGTGGGCACATTGCAGAAACAGGATGGACCCCTAACCCCAAATTTGAATCAGCTGTCAGGACTAAGGATGCCACACAGAAGGTATGAAAAGGTTTATTATTTACATAATAAGGCTTTTGGGGGAGATCAGGACAGGTTTTCCAAGCTGGTCAGAAAATGGCTTGTGAGAACAAGGAGAGGAGACTGGAGTTGGGTTTTTATTGTGATTAGGATGTGGGGCCGCAATGAAGGTAGCTGTGGACAGGGACTTTCTGGGTTTGAATCTTCTGCTGGTGCCAAAAGAAGAAAAACTCAGGCTTTCTTATAAACATGCCCAGATGAAGGTCACAAGGGCAGGAGGATAGTTAAAAGCTGTCAGCTGTCAAACATCAAAAGTAGGGTCAGACTCTTACAGCGAGTTACTCTGGATTCCATTTTATAGGGGCACCAGGAGAATACTCTATCCCTTTGCTTTTATCTAAAACTTAAAGAAAAGGTTTTAGACAGGTCAACATGATAAAAACAAACAAACAAACAAACAAACAAACACCCCTCTAGTTGTTTATCACTAGGTTGTCATTTTCTAGAAAATCCAGGCCAACCATCCTCATCTTGTTTCAAATCTGCTTTGTGTGACTACATCCAACACTCTCTGCCTCCATTCTCCACCTCACTCTGTGCTCTCATCACTCCTAGTTCACTAAGGAATGATACCCATTTGTTGTCTGCTTCTCAACTGTGCTTCCTGCCATTACCTCCGGAAACTTATGTTACTACTAGTGGCCCAATGCATGGATTCATGCACATTGAAAGGAAATTAGTTAGAAGGAATTGGGCTCCCCCTCTCTGATTCTGGGGTATATCAACTGAGTACAGCTGCTGCCAAGTCACCGCAGCTCTGCAGTAAACCAGATTTGGGGCCAACAGTGCCTCAGCAGCAACATAACCCACAGCCAATGGTGAAATCGTGCAGCCCTACGATGAATCAGGCTCCCTCCTCTCTGGTTCTGGGTGCATCACCCAAGAACCACTGTTGCCAAGCCACCACAGCTCCTGCGTTGAGGTCTGCCCCCTGGTGGTCAGTGCACATCATATGTACTGATTAGTGGGATGGTTGCATGGTCTGACGGTCACTTAGCCTTTTATATAGATAGATGACCATGACACATCCAATACAATAGCATAAGAACCTCTGGTTCTTTGAACTCCAAAAAGCTTCCCCTTTTTTACACTCTAAGTTAGGGGTGTCGAACTCAATCAGAAAAGGGGCCAAAATCTAAAATCCAGCCTAAATCGCGGGCCAAATGGTTTACTGAACAGTCATAAACTGACAATGTCATAAACTGACAGCGGAGTGCAGTGATGACAGCGCGGTGCGGGCCACATTGCAAGGCCTGGCGGGCTGGATTTGGCCCGCGGGTCTTGTGTTTGACACATGTGCTCTAAGTATCTACTTCCCTGGACCCAGGCTGGCTGTTGGCTCTCCCTTAACTGTATATATCCTGAGATCTTAGGCTGGAGTGCTCTAAGCTTTGACCACAACCCTGATCTCTACATGGCTTAGAGTCTCTTACTTCTTGGATGTCTGATCTGTGGTCTCTCTACTCCTTCCTTTTCTCTTTGTCTGACACTCCCCTGTGACTTCACTTCCTTCTAATTAGTTTATACTCTCTGAAACATCCTTTGCAATTATTTATTTATTTTTTCAACCACTAAATTACAAGTACCTGTCACTGTTTGGACACTGGAAATATGATATTGAAAATAAATTTTCATTATGGAGTTCACATATTAGGGAAGAAAGGCAGACAAACAAGCAAATATGCAAGCCGATTTATAATATGTCATAATGCGATAAGAGTGATGGAAAACATAAAGCAAGTTAAGAGGGTTGGAGAGCACTGGGACAAGGGAGTTCTTGCTACTTCACATGCTAGAGTGGTCTCACCTATGGGGTGATATTTGCTCAGAGACTGGAAGGTTTAGATTAGAGAAATGGCTGAATACAGCTTGATCTGATGCCTGCTGACATCGTCACCTTGAGTATTGCTGCCCTGTGATCTTTGGTTCATCTTTTGTTTTATTTAATGAACCTTCCTCAAAGCATATAAACATGCTGAAACTTCTATCCTATATTAAATAAACAAACCACAAAAACAAATACCCCTCCTACTGATCTTTCTCTTCTCCTTGATAACTAAGCCTCTCAAAAGAGTAGCAGTAATTTAGTCTCACCCACACTTGCACACCTTGTATTCATTATTCAATTCATATAATCATATTCCACAAACTAAATCTGCTATTGTCAAGGTTGTTGCTAGAATCAAAGGACATATTTTAGTACTAATCTTGCTTTACTCTCTCTCTGGGTATGAATTATTGACCACTCTCTCCTCAAAATTCTCCTCTATTGGTTTTCAAGGCATGGGTTCCATTTTTTGTACTTCTCTCCACATTTTCTTCTCACAATGCCATTCACTTTCCTGGCTCCACTTGTTGTCTATATGCTGATAACTCCTTAATATATATCTAAGTGGCCAACCCACTTAAAAAATTTAGTTCCAGGCATATATCAAAGTTTCTACTATCTTTATTTGAATTTCTCAAAGGTACTTGAAACTCACCATGTTCATAATTTATCTTCTTTTCTCCCACATTCTACTTCTATTCTCTTTCCTAACTTAGTAATAAAGCCAAGAGTCAACCCAAGTTTTAAAAGTAGGGTTCAGCTCAGACTCCTGTTTAATAGTTCACTAAATCCTAGTGATTCAACCTATAGCTGATATAGTTGTTTCGCTGTTTGTGATCTCCCTGGCTAACTCCTATTTGTCTTTTCAGATTCTGAGTTGTCATCCCTTTTAGGGAATCATTGCTTAACCCCTGGATCTTCATCCTAGGTGAGAGTAAATAGCCTTCTTATTTGCTTTCATCACTCTATTTTTACTGTTCTTTCAAGTACTTAATATTCTATTTTGTAATGATCTAGATACATGTATGTTTCTGAAGATCAAGCAACAAAAAAACATATAGCTTTATCATTTTTGTATCTGTAGTGCTTATCACAGTGCCTGAAATACTATAGATACTAAATAGATATTTGTTGAATGAACAGAGTTCAGAATTGACATTGGATAAAGCATGAGTGAGATTTCATAGGTTAGAGAACAATGTGGAAAAAGGCAGAATGCGTGCCAGTGAGGTTTTGAACCTCCATGTGGTTCAAACCCAGGATAGGTGAAGGTTGGAAGTGGAATCATGAGTGCTGATTGTCTTCTTTGCAGGATACTGCCTAGCTTTGGGTTACTAAGACTTTATAGTTCCCACTTGTCCTTTTTGGCCAGCATTTAATAAATACTTTTAGTTATGTATTAGGGATTGTGCTAAGCAGTACAGGTACAAAGATGACCAGTCCCTGACATTAAGGAACTTACCTTCAGGTGTTAAAGAGAAAGTGTGTATCTGCTCTGCCATATATTTGAGTTCAGAGTCTTTCTACATCTTATATTTTCACCCTGGAATTATTGTATGGAAATTTATGTGTTTAGAGATATTTTCATAATTATTTTCAATAATGTGATTATTTTCATAATTATTATAAAGAAAGAGTTTAATCAAATAAGAATGGCATTCTAGAAATTGCCTGCTTTTCCATGTTGTCTAAAACTGTATGAAAATTCAGTAGCTGTCTGCTGACAATGAAACGTGGAAATCAAACTGAAATGCACATGGTTTTCCTCTGGGCAGCATGCAGAGGCGACTTCTTTTCCTGGGTTCTTGTCCAGGTAGATTCAAAGAATGAAGCCATGGACAAAAGGCAGTATGGGAAAAGGTGGAAATTTATTGGGAAGCAAACACAGACTCTCACGGGGGGCGGGGGAAGGGGGGGAGGGAAGGAGGGGATTCCCAAGGGGTAGCCCACTAAGTCTCTCTTTCCTAAGGTTTATATAGGTTGCAGTTCTTTGTGTCCTGATATCCCCTCTGATTGGTCTCTATAGCAGCCCCATGTGGGGCCCCCTCCTTTTCTCCCAGTCCTGTGGTAGAATTCTCTATTCCCTATGAAAATCTGTTTTCCTCTTATTCCCTCTGGCTTTCCCCTATCTTCCTTGCCCCTTATCTTCTTTGAATAGTTTATCTTCCTTTCTCTTTAGGCCATGACACCTTTAGTTCTTTGTGAATGTATGCCTTTTGGCAGCTCCCGGCCCCTTGCCTCCCCCATGGACCCTCTGTATTTCTAAAACTCTCCAAACCTGCTTATTTTACCTCTAAAAACTCATTTCAACACTAATTGTCACTCTTCAACAATCTCCGAGCATGACAGCATTAATTAGACATGAAAAAGAGAGTGTTCCCTTATCATCTAATCCAGCAGGTGGTCACTGTTATTGAGGGCCTAGATGAAGTTGGTGATAGAATTTACACCTGTTAAATCACTTTCCTTTTACATAGAAACTCATTACTAGATGTGGAGAATTTAGTCAAAGCTTCATCATGAACTCAGTACATAACTTTGACAACTATTTATGTTCCTGTTGTGTAATACATATATGCATACATTACCATCTTATCAACCATACTAGAGGCCCAGTGTACAAAATTCATGCACAGGGGATGGGTATGTATCCCTCAGCCCAGCCTGAACCCTCTCCAATCTGGGAGAGGGTTCAGGGGACATCCCTCTCATAATCCAGGGACATCCCTCTCACAATTGTGGGACATCCCTCTCACAATCCAGGACTGCTGGCTCCCAACCACTCGCCTGTCTGCCAGCCTGATCACCCCTAACCATTCCCCTGCCAGTCTGATTTATGCCTAAATGCTCTCCTGCCATCCTGATTGCTCTCCCCTGCCAGCCTGGTCACTCCTAACTTCCCTTCCCTTCAGGCCTGGTCCCCCCCAACTGCCATCCCCTGCAGGCCTGGTCACTCCTAACTGCCCTCCCCTACAGGCCTGGTCCCCTCCAACTTACCTTCCCTTAGGTCTGGTCCCCCCCAACTGACCTCCCCTGCAGGCCTGGTTACCCTTAACTGCCCTCTTCTATAGGCCTGGTTCTTCCCAACTTCCCTTCCCTTCAGGTCTGGTCCCCCGCAACTGCCCTCCTCTGCAGGCCTGGTTGCCCCTAACTGCCCTCCCCTGAAAGCCTGATCACTCCCAACTACCCTACCCTACAGACCTGGTCCAACCCAACTACCCTCCCCTGCAGGTCTAGTCTTCCCCAACTGCCCTCCCTTGCAGGCCTGGGTCCCTTCCAACTGCCCTTCCCTGCTGGCCTGATTGCCCACAATTGCCCTCCCCTGCAAGACTGATTGCCTACAACTGCCCTCCCCTACAGGCCTGGTCCCTCCCAACTGCCTCCCTTGTTGGCCTGATCACCACAACTGCTCTCCCCTGCTGGGCCATCTTGTGGTGGCCATCTTGTGTCCACATGGGGGTGGCCATCTTGTGTGTTGGAGTGATGGTCAATTTGAATATTACCCTTTTATTAGCTAGGATTGCTTTCAACCTTTCCAACCATTGGGAGCACTGAGGACCATAAAATAAAGACTAAAGTTTTTATAATAGTTGCATGAATAGCATTGACCCATGCTAATCTTATGCATTGAATTGTAGCCCTTTCATGGTTTTTCTTCTTACCATGCTTACCTCTTCTTCTGATTTTCTTTTCTTTTCTTTAAAATATATATATATATATATATATATATATATATATTTTTTTTTTTTTTTTTTTTTTTTTTTTTTTTTTTTACGGAGAGGAAGGGAGAGGGATAGAGAGTTAGAAACATCGATGAGAGGGAAACATTGATCAGCTGCCTCCTGCACACTACCTATTGGGTATGTGCCTGCAACCAAGGTACATGCCCTTGACTGGAATCAAACCTGAGACCCTTGAGTCCGCAGGCCAATGCCCTATCCACTGAGCCAAACCAGTTAGGGCTCCTTCTGATTTTCTTTCCCTAGTTCATCTTCCACTGCCTATCCATTTAAAGTAGTTGCAGTACTTTCTTTCTTTTCTCTGACTGATCTTACATACCCTCGTGGTTTTAACCACCTCTAGTAGCAGGCCATTAAATAAATATGTGAATTGGATCACTTAAAGCAATAGGAAATGATGGGACTTGGGGCACACTGGAAATACCTAAAGACATTTAAAGTTATACATAAGGGGAAAAACACCTTACTGGGCCACCATAAAAACACACCATAAAAGGTTTTGCCAGATGAATTCAGCCCTTAGCATCTGACTTGCTCTTTTCTACTCCCCAGTCTGTGGTCTCTAGTTGGCCTTCCCCCAAAGCCTCAATCCCACATGAGAAATCATCTACAGGCTATTGCATAAGCTAGTGCTTCTCAAATCACCTGGGAAAGCTTTTAAAAATACCGCTGCTCAAGGGCCGGAACTTGGGCATTATTTATTTATTTTTTTAAAGTTCCCAAGATACTGAAAATCACCGTCAAAATAGATTTTTTTTTTCAAATCCTTAGCAGTTCCTACAATTTAAATATGTAAATGATAGATGATCAAAAACAAGAGGAGTGTTTTAAAATTTAAAAATGGCATAGGTATTTTAGTCTATCCTTTAGTTTCTATCTAGTTTTATTGTATTTGGGGAAAATTATAGTTTTCTCTAATTTGTAGTTTTAACAATTGTAGATGTTTTGTGAACAGTCACTGACAGTTCTATGCCTGGGTAAAAATGTGCATTTTCTATTTTATGGACAAAAAATTATTTATTTTGCCTTATAGCATGCTTATAAAGTTATCTTGTTTCAATCCTCATTTAATTCTGTGTAATTGATCCAACTGTTTTTGGAGATGTGCAGTAAATTTGCTTCTATGAATATTAATTTGTAAATTTCTCATTATAGTTCTAGACTCTTATATTTTTATGCTATTTTTTGGGGGGGAGGTGTTGCATAAAGATATTTACAGCAGGTCCTCAAATAATGCCATTTTATTCAATGTTGTTTTGTGATAACGTTTGATACATCAAGTACTATTGTGAAATACCATCCAAACTTAACTTTTGTTTATATCAATTAGCCTATGATAAAACTGTTGTTTTTTTTTTTAAATCTGTCCTTTTGCTTAGTCACAGAGCCTATCAATGTATTTAAAGGAGGACTTACTGTTTTCCTGTATCTATAAATATCCTTTATAAGTTGTTTAAATCACTAATAATTTCTAGGCATTAAATTCTATTGTCTAGAGAGATATACTTCTTATTATATATATATATATTTTTTTTTCCATCTCTTTATTTTCAATCTACCTGTGTCATTTTGTTTTAATTTCTCATTGTTAATCTATATCTGTATTAATTATTTTAATCATATGTGACAATCAATATTTTTATTGTAGGATATAATCCTTTCACATTTTTCTATGTTTATGATAACTCTAAATTTTATCATACCATATTTTTTGTTTTATCTATTTGTTATGCTTACTTTCTTCTCATTATCTACCTCTTTCTATCATTTATTTTCTTCTCAGTGGCTTATCTTAAAATCTTTACAATATATTTGAACTTACATATCTCATGTGTTTTAAAAAATGAATGTTTAAAACCATATTAATATTTTAATATCTTTATATTTTTAAATTATATATTACTTTTTATTGTATTTAGTTATCATCTTGGTGAGGTATAATACTAGGTATATTCTCAAGAAATTATTTTAGAAGAGTTAATATACAATAAACTATTTTTAAAAATCTTTATTGTTCATATTATTACAGATGTTCCTCTTTTTTTCCACCCCTCCGTTACTCCCCTCCACCAGGTTCCCACCTCACCCTCTGCCCTTTCCCCACCCATAATTGTCCTCATCCATAGGTGCACAGTTTATGTTCAGTCTCTTCCCACATCCCATCTCCCCTTTTCCCCGAGAATCGTTAGCTCACTCCTCTTCCATACCTCTGATTCTATTATATTCACTAGTTAATATTGTTCATCAGATTTTATTTTTTTTAATTTTTTTGGTTTTTAGATTCACTTGTTGATAGTTACGTATTTGTTGTTCATAGTTTTTATCTTTATTTACTTTCTCTTCCAAAAGAACCCACTTCAGCAATTCATATAATTCTGGTTTGGTGGTGATGAACTCCTTTAGCTTTTTTTTATTGGTGAAGCTCTTTATCTGGCCTTCGATTCTGAGTGATAGCTTTGCTGGGTAGATTATTTTTGGCTGTAGGTTCTTACTATTCATCACCTTGAATATTTCTTGCCATTCCCATCTGGCCTGCATGGTTTCTGTTGAGAAATCAGCTGACAATCGTATGGGTGCTCCTTTATAGGTAACTACCTGCTTTTCTCTTGCTGCTTTTAATATTCTTTCTTTGTCTTTTGCTCTTGGAATTTTAATTATGATTTGTCTTGGTGTGGTCCTCTTTGGATTCCTTTTGTTTGGAGTTCTGTGCGCTTCCTGGACTTGTAAGCCTAATTCTTTCACCAGATGGGGGAAGAAACATACTATTTCTTTCAGTATGTTTTCGATATCTTGTTCTTTCTCATCTTCTGGAACCCCCATAATTCTGATGTTGGTTCACTTGAAGTTGTCCCAGAGTTTTCTTACATTATCTTCAATTTTGGATACTCTTGTCTTCTTGCTTCTGCGGAGGGGTGTCTTCTGGCTCTTTATGTTCCAAATCTTTGACTTGATTCTTGCAATCTTCCATTCTGTTTTTAGGACTCTGTATAATATTTTTTATTTCAGACAATGTATTCTTTATTTCTTGTTGATCCCTTATTATTTCTTGTTGATCCCTTATTATTTCTTGTTGATCCCTTATCATTTTTTGTTGATCCCTTATTGTTTCTAGTTGATCCCTTTTCATATCCTCATAGGTCTCATTTATTTTACCGGCCTTTTCTAGGAGGTTCTTGAACAACCTTATAAGTGTGGTTTTGAACTCTATATCCAGTCGCTTTTTGTCCTCCATTTCTTTTGTTTGTGATCTATTTCCTTGTCTCAGCATTTTCGCAGCTTCCTTGATGGGGCAGAGTTTCAGGGTGGAGCCTACAGCCTTGGCTTCCCTCAGCCACATCCTATGAGGCTCCTGAGTCTCAGTATTCCTCAGCGTGTCTTCAGTACTCGCTGCAAGCACCTCTGAGAGTGAGGTGCCCTCGAGTTTCGCCTGCTACCAAACAGTCTAGTCTCTCCCGCAATGTGCCCGGAACTGAGGTTCAATTCAGTTGGAAGTGGGATTGGAGGTGGCGTTCAGAGCAGTCTGGAGCCCCTGTTTCCTTCCTGCCAGGGCAATCCTGCGGCACAGCCAACTGTCCCTTCTCTGTGCGCAATATCCACACCTCCAGGGGCTCTGCCTTTTGCCACTTCCCCGGGGTTCTGCCTTACAGCCCAGCTCCCTCTGGATGAGCCTTGATCCCCGGGGTCTGGCCTAGAACTGGGGTTCAGCGCTGTAGGGTCTGGGATTCAGCACAATCCGGAGCTTTTATCTCCTTCCTGCTAGGGAACGCCAGCCAGGCACTCAGCCGCCCCCTCCTCTCAGGCTCCATCCTCTCCACGCGCGCGCTCTATGTCTCCGTACCTTAGGCTTTTATAGCTCCTCTGCTCTTCCTTCTGGTTTTCTCCTTGCTTCTCGTCTGAATTTCCAGTCAGACGACTTTCCTGTAGTTCTGGGTAATGTCCATTTTATATTTTAGTTGTATTTTATTGAAATTGTTGTGTGCAGCTGCGGTTAGGTGTTTACCTGTGCAGCCATCTTGGATCCTCTCATACAATAAACTTTCTAAAAATGTTTTTAAATTTTCTTACACTTGGATTTGGATAACATCTATTTTATTTTAAGTATTCTTTAAAAACATTGTCAAGTTTTTGGGAAACCTTTTGTGTCTTTATACATTATATGAGAGGTTTTTGTTTTTTTTTTATCCTTTGAATTCAACAATTTTCCCAGGATTGTGTGTGTGGGAAAAAATAGTTCCCTCTCTACCCTTCCGAATTCTTGGTTGACACCCCTGTATAAAAGACAGGTTAACAAGAGAAAAGCAAACAGAAGTTTATTAATATGTATACCTCATGTACTCATGGAAGATAGCCAGGGAAAAATAAGTAACTTTTTGAAGTAGTTTAGAACTCTGGCTAAAATGTCATCTTCAGCTAAAGACAATAGAATAGTATGGGGGAGGCTAGTCATGGAATGGTAACCAGGAAAATCATGTTAAACAAGGGTAAAGTTTGATATGTGGATATAAATTTGTGCGTTCTCCACTGGTAAGATTCTTTTGTGTTTTATAGTCATTTTCCTCCTGTTATAGAGAGGGAACACCCTTACAAATGGAGATTTCCACTAGAAATTAAATCTTTCTTACAAAAAGGGTAACTTCTACTCTGTTTTCAGAACATCTCCTACATTTACTGATGCTCAAAATAATCTTTATGACAAAGAGACATATTTTGGGATGGTATATTCTGCTACCCTTCATATGTCTAGGTAAACTTTTTCACTTAATTACTTATAGGGCTTTTCATATGAAGTCCTTGATCATTTTTAAGTAAGAGAAATTTTCTTTTTTGGTCTATTTCTTCCTCTCCCTCTCTGTCTTTTTTCTCTGGAGTTCCAATTAGCTTTATTGTAGATTTTTCATAATGACATTACATTAAATTTTTTCAACTTGTCCTTTTATGATGTATTTGAATGTTATCTGTTTGCTTTTTCAGCTGAAATAATTTATCTTTAGCTTAGATTTTCTTACTATTAGTTTATCTATTGATTTGTTGACTTTAGAAATAAGATATATATATATGTAATTTCTAAGAATTTTCATTACATTTTTATAGCATCCTTTTCTTTCTTCTCCTTATTTTTCTCTTCCTCCTCTTCTTTCTCTTCTTTTTCCTCCTCCTCCTTCCCCCACTCTTCTTTCTCCATCAACTTCTATTTTCCTTTGTAATACTTACAAATCTCTGAATATATTAATTATTCTTATTGAATGTTTTACTTTTCTGGAATAATAAAGCTTTCTTTATTATTTGGGCATTTGGTACCATCAGTTGCTTTTCTTCAAATATTTTGGAATTCTTGGTTTTTTGTTCATACAGATGAAAGATTTTCTTATTATAGTAACTGATGTATATTTTTAGAGCTCCAGTGAGAATCCTGGTCTACTGGGAGTTAAAACAGATTTTAATGAGTGTGAGGGACAGGGAAATTCTTGCAGCTGTAGGGGGAGGGAAATTTTTTTCTCAATCCTCTTAAAGTCCTTGGCTATATCAGAAAACTAAACTGACACAGATTAAAGGAGAAAAGCGACTTATTTTTTTTTTAATGTAAGTTTTACGTGACATGGGACTTTCATAAGGAAATGAGGACCCAATGAAATGGTCAAACCTGAGTGGTTTCATGCAAGAGTTGATGAAAAATGGAAACTTGTGGAGAAATATGAGAGGACAAAGAGTATGAGTTAAGTGTAGTAAACCAGGGGAAATAGCAAGGTCTGTTTGTTTGTATTCTTCTTGGTGTTCTTCCATCTTCTAGTTGAACATGCTCTTCTCCTCCAGATATAGAGAGGGCACTTCTCCCATGAGAGTCTTATGACCTTCCTCAAGGGTGAAGGGCAAGAGAAGGTCAGAGAGACCTTCCTGATTCTACTGTTTTCTCAAATTCTCTCAGCTTAAAATATGTAATATGCCAAGGTGCCGCAGTTTAGTGTGTTCTGAACCTCACAGTATAGTCAGTTTTCCTTCATAGCAGAGGTCATGAACCACCCACTATTATAAAAATTGGCTAATTTCACATGAATTTCATTTTTCTCCAAAAATACGAATCTCTAGCAAATCAGAGCCTGTATTGCTGAATGGAAACAGCTGGCTGGAACTAAGCCTGTACTTTCCATGTGGCATGTGCCTCCCTTTGCGGGAGACAACCGGGCGATCAGGGAAAGGCACCAGCCCCATCACCCAGCTGTTGCAGCCACTGCCAGTCACCACAGCCGCCATGGTGTTTTCATCAACACAAACTCTAGTTCTTTCACCAAGAAAAAATGACAACTTTCTTTAGGCATTTTTAAGATGTGTCTTTCACATGACATTTCTTTCTTTCTTTCTTTCTTTCTTTCTTTCTTTCTTTCTTTCTTTCTTTCTTTCTTTCTTTCTTTCTTTCTTTCTTTCTTTCTTTTTCCTCACCTGAGGATATGTTTCCATTGAGTTTTAGAGAATGTGAAGGCCAGATGTAGGCCCATGGGGAGTGGGCCTACACTGTCAGTAGGACATCCCCTGAAGGCTCCCAGTATTTGAGAGGAGGCAGGCTGCGCTGAGGGGATCCCCCACCCCAGTGCACAAATTTCATGCACCAGGACCCTAGTCTACACTAATAAAAGAGAACCATGCAAATTACCATAACTTTACTATGCCCAACAGTCAATCAGAGTGAGTATGCAAATTAATCAGAAAAGATGGAGGCAACTCCCCCCCCCCCCCCCCCCCCCCCAGACACTCTGGGCCTGTGGGAGTCAGAGAAGTCAGGTGCCAGGGAAAACAAGAAACTGCCTGCCTCATGATCCCAGGCTACAGCCAGCTGGAGAAGCCGCCCGCCCCATGTCTGCCTGCTCCAAGTCCTGGGGGAGACAGAGAAACTGGGCCCCAGCACCTGAGACTGGGTGTAGCCTGGGAGACAGAGAAGCCACCTGCCCATGATTCTAGTCCACAGCCAGCCAGAGAAGTCACCCACACTTCTCTGGGAAGATGGAGGAGCTGCTTGCCTGTGGTCCAGGTGCCAGCACCTGTGGCTGGCTACAGCCTGGTAGATGGTAAAGCCACCTATCCCATGGTCCCGGGCATCAGCACTTGTGGCTGCAGCCCAGGTGAAGCCACCTGCCCATCATCCCCTGAGGCTGCAGCCAGCCTGGGCACCTATGGCTGACCAGAGGTAGGGAAGCCTGGATCCCAAGTGCCTATGGTTGGCTGGAGGAGGGAATCCTGGGTCCCGGATGTGGGGCAGAGGCAGAGGGGGTTAGGGGTAATCAAGCCAGCAGGGGAGCAGTTAGGGACAATCAGGATGGCAGGCAGAAGCAGTTAGGGGCAATCAGGCAGGCAGGTGAGAGGTTAGAAGCCAGGAGTTCTGGATTGTGAGAGGGATGTCCGACTGCCCGTTATCCCCTGAGGGGTCCCAGATTGGAGAGGGTGCAGACTGGGCTGAGGGACACCCTCCCCCCGCCCCACTCCCACCCCATGCATGAATTTTGTACACCAGGCCACTAGTAATTTTTATAAACAAGGGCCTCACATGACTTGCAAAGTATACGTTAGAAGCACTGATAGTATAATTAGGTTGAAGTTTTCCATCTTGATGTTGGTTCAGATGGTTTTCAAGCATATTTATTCAAAAGAGGCATTCACCAGAGTTGTAGTCTATTTCTCTTTTTATAGCAAGCCTCATCCCTGTGGTCCATTACTCTCCTATTGCATCATCCTGAAATTGTGTAGGTTATAAATAATCATAAACTGTCAGCTTTGAAAAGCTAACACACAGGTATGAAAAAACTAGTGATAAGTGAGGTTGTTAAAGTGAAATTAAATGTTAATTGATGCAAGGGCACAAACAATGCAGTAAAACACTTAAGAGTTTAGATGAGGGCACTACATTTATCACACCTGACAAATTATCTTGAAGTATTTCCATAGATATTTACCTTTATATTTTCCTCCATCACCATTTTCCACATAAGCATGTCACAATTCAAAAATTGTTAAAATGCTGCTCTTGCCAAGAGTTTACAGAGTCTCATAAGAAGCCATAGGCAAGATTCCGATTCTACAGTGTATATTTACAATGTTTTATTTTAAGCAGTGTGGTGATCTAAGAAAAGAATCAAAGAACAGACTATCCTAGAAATTTGCATAAGGAGAAAAGAACATGCACACTCTTGGGGAATTAAAGAAAAGATTCTTTCTTAATCATCTCATACATTTAAATCACCCAGATTTGCATAAATGCTGAAGTGTGAATTGTTGCCTTAAAAACACACAAAACAACCAATTCCTTTCAGACCATTGCTAATTATTCTTGGCTGATGTGATAAAGTTTAAAAGACATGGAAATCTGATATTCCTTGGTTGCCCTTCCCAGAATGCTTATTCAAGGCGTGGCTTTCTTAGATTCTCAGGTTGATACACCAAGTAGGAGGATGGACTATTGTAATTAAAATAGTTTTGTTTTCTTAGTTCTTTGGGTGCTAGCAGACTAAAAAAGACAAAAAAATAAAAATAAAAAAATAAAAAAAAACAAAAACAAAAAAAACACACATGCCGAAACTGGTTTGGCTCAGTGGATAGAGCTTCGGCTTGCGGACTGAAAGGTCCCAGGTTCGATTCCGGTCAAGGGCATGTACCTTGGTTGCGGGCACATCCCCAGTAGGAGGTGTGCAAGAGGCAGCTGATCGATGATTCTCTCTCATCGATGTTTCTAACTCTCTATCCTTCTCTCTTCCTCTCTGTGAAAAATCAATAAAACATATATTAAAAAAAAAAAAGAAGAGCAGAATTTAAAACACACACACACACGCACACACACACACACACAAACAAAAAGAACCTCAAAAACACAAACAAACAACAACAAAAAAAAGACTCTGGCTAACTCTGAGGCATGCTTTTGCAGAAGTGGCTAGTTGATTAAAGATGTGGTTTTGCAAGGTTTTCTTATTATTATGACTCGTTCAGAGCCAGTTCCTTGCTATACCTTTATAATTCTGCCTGGTACCTTTTAATGTGCCAGTTTTTGTTTAGTTGTGATACAGGAATTTTGGACTGGAGCACGATGTGTTCCCTGGGCTGGAGGGCTTTTCCCAGGCTCTTTGTCCATTGGAGTTGAAGAATGAAGCCACAGACAGCAGATGGTATAGTAAAGGTGGAAATTTATTGAAGAACAAGTACAGACTCCCACATGGGGAGAGGGAAAGAATCTCATACACAGATTTCCATGTGAGAACAGGAAGAGTCCCACGGAGTCTCTTTTCCCTACAGTGTATAAAGGCTGCAGATCTCTGTGACTTGATATCTCCTCTGATTTGTCACCATCTCCTTCTGATTTGGTCACTATAGCAACTCCTGAGTTCAAAAGTCGAACCTCAAATGGGACACATGAGAGGCTCTCCTACCTCATTGTTCTCTTATCCCCTCTGAGCTTTCTTCCTCCTTTTCTTTATTCTGTAAATGTGTACCTTTTGCTACTCCCAGCTCCCTTGTCTTATGGAAATGTACCCTTTTGCAACTCTGTGGCCCTGTGTTTTTCCCATGGATCCTTTAATTTTTAAAATTTCCAAAACCTGCCTCTTTCACTCTTTAAAACTCCAATTTTACCCAAAAAACTCTTTTCATTTTTTAAAATAAACTATCTACCTATGAGGTATTGGATATGTTGAGGAAATAAAGATCTAGGTTTTAAACTTATATTGAAGTGACTATATTTATGGAATATATATATATATATATATATATATATATATATATATATATAAAATTATCCTATATAATAAAGATGTAATATGCAAATGGTCTTTATGCCATGAAGCATAACAACCTATGCCTAACGACTGTGTCATGGGTCAGCAGGAGGGTGTGGCAGCGAGCTACAAGTGGGCAGTGGAGAGCTACAGGAGGGGGCAGGGCAGCAAGCTATTAGTGGGGGAAGGGAGAAGGGGAAACGAGGAGAGCTACATGAGGGCAGGGCAGTGGGTGGAGAGCTACTGGAGGTGGCAGCGATCTACTGGTGAGCTTCTGGTGCACAGATTCGTGTGTAGGGCTATTAGTATGTATATAATTTCCCATGATCATGAACAAAAATTACTGATGCCCACTTACTTTTAAGCCAGGGTGAATAGAGTATCCTGATCTTATTACTGGAGAAGAGTGTGGGTCATCTACCTCTGGTGCTCATGGACTTGGGGTTCTTGGGGTACTGATGGAATAAGCAGTTCCAGAGGCCTCCACAGGAGGATGAGATACAGCAGAAAGCTTTATTTCCATGGAATTACATCCCTAGGTTTCCAAAATCCCATTTCCCTTAGTCCAGTCTTAGAAGAAATATAACTGGAGATTCAGTAGAGGTAAAATCAGAGTTTCTATTCCATGTTGAAGCTGGGTTCAACATAGCATTAAGCTGGCTGCAATCCTTTAGTCCATTGTGTGTGTGGGGGCCTGCCTGGCCGAGGGCCACATTGGAGGATGCCAAGAAGCTGAGCATGAGCCATGAGCCAAGGATGCCAGTTCTTTCTAACATACTAGCCAATGCCTTGCTTGATTGAATTAACTACTAAGCAATTTCTTAGTTTGCCTTTATTGCAATAGGCCAGATTGCTAAAAGTCTAAATCTCTAGGATATCACATCTAGGATAGGAGGGAGCTGTGTTTGTTAAAACATCCAGGAACTTCTCATAATAAAGTTGGTCTTTGTAACAAACTTTCACAGAAATGGAGCTTGGAATATGACAATCCATACGGAGTAAGACACCACTTCATTTTCACAAACCTGCAAGAAGCTTTACTTTTTCAGCTTAACCTCATGCTGTTTTAGTATGGGTCTAACTGATGGCCTACCTAATTTAAATCTTGCGAACTGACTCCAATTCACTTTTACTGAGTGACATTAAGAGCTAACAAAATAATTAGACAATCCCCATGGGTATTTTGGCTCAAAAAAAAAAAAAAGTAACATTGGATGACTCCCAACAAACGGTATTGGATTAGGCATGAAAAGTGTTTTGGCTACTCCCTACAAAACTGGGCCAGTGTCTTCGCTCTTGCTGCCCACATTCAGTACAGTACCTAAAATCACCTGGGTCCATTTTGATATGCCATTTTTTCTCTCTCACAAAACAAAGCAAAACAAAACAAAACACGCCACAAAGTAAGTCTTTAGGTTAGTTCCAAAAGAAGAAAAACTGGTTATCAACTTGAGATCCCAGAACTTAACTACTTAGAGGGGATTTTTGGCTTATTTCTTCTTTCCTAATAGGTTCTCAGAGTTTGCTTTGTCTTGTGTCTATAAGGGGAGGACATGTGCTAGAGGTGATAGTTTACACATCAATGAAAGAGTGAGTGCCACAAGGAGAGTTAATAAACTCAGCTTTCATAAATTTCTTTACCTAAAAAGTTCATGAGATGAGAATGATGATGATTCAAAACAGAGCAGCCATAGCTATTAAATTATATTATTCTCTTGAACATCACAGACTTTTCTGGAATTTTTATTAATTCTAAAATAAATAACTAAATTATCTACTATAGGCTATTCATATTGGAAACTGAATCTATTTTTCTTCCTTAATTTTGAACATTCTTTACTCTTAGGTTACAAGTAAATAATAATCTTTGATCATAATCTTTTTGTTAGTATTTGCTTGTATTTTGGTGCTCAACGGTGTTAATGTTAAGGGTCTAAAATGATCTTATATAGCTACTTTTCTGTCAAATGACACAATAAATTATCATTAAAAAAACCAAACAAGAGCCAGGCCCGGAGTGGCCGGGCCTGGAGCAGCTGGGCCCAGAGCAGCCGGGTCGGGTGCGGCCAGGCCCGGAGCAGCAGCTGCCAAGCTGAAAGTGGCCCGGCCCGGAGTGGCCGGGCCCGGAGCAACCGGGCCCAGAGTAGCCAGGTCGGGTGCGGCCAGCCCCGGAGCAGCAGCAGCCACGCCCGGAGCAGCCAGGTCGGGAGCAGCAGTGGCCAGACCCGGAGCAGCTGGTTGTGGAACGGACCAGAGCAACAGAGGCCAGGCCCGGAGCAGCCAGGCCCGGAACAGCTCGCTCCTCACCTACCTCCGCCCTAAGGCTGCCTCTCAGACATGGCTGGAAACTTTTGGGGGAACTTGAGGGTCTGCTGAATCAAATGAGGAAGGCTTAGATCTGGATGTGTTGAGTTAGTAGAGCGCTGGGGTGTAGATCTGTGAGTGCCTTGTGTGGGGTCTGGATGAGGTTGGTTGATCTATTGGGAAATGTCTTTTGTGTGAAGTGTATCATTGGGCATGTGGAGGTATTATTGATTTGAGAAAATGCTAAGTAACTGATTTACTATCTGAAAAATTTTAAGTTCTGAAAGTTTAAGGTCTCTTGCCAAAAAGAGGTTTTAAAGCTAACACCTTAATTTTAATGGAGAAAGGGAATGACAAGCCCTTCCCACCCAGAACAGGTAATCCAATTCCAACCAGCAGCTATGTTTAAACAATGTGTCCATTTACACTTGAATGGCTACACCTTTTGATAGCCTAAGGGCAAGTTTACATGTAAACAAGTTTGCTCTCAATTCCCAGGGCAAAAAAACAAACAAACAAGGTTTAAAATTATTAGATTTTAAAATTTATTCTTAGAAGTGTAAAAGTTTATTAATTAAAACAACAACAACAAAAAAAGAGATTGAAAAACCTGATGAACAATAATAGCGGTTCATTGTAGTAGAGTCGGCGATATGGAAGGGGAGTGGACTGACTGTTCTGGGGGGGGGGGTGGGGGGGGGAAAGGGAGGGAGGAAGAGACTGAACATAAACTGTGCACGTATGGATGAGGACAATGGGGGCTGGGGAGGGGGCAGAGGGTGGGGTGGGAACCTGGTGGAAGGGGGAAGAAATGAGAAACCTTTGTAATAATATGAACAATAAAGATTGATTTAAAAAAAAAAAAAAAAAGAAAGAAATGATTACGACTCCAGATGACAATCAGTCTTGAGTAGGCTGGAGAATGACCCAAAGTGGAAATTGATAACTGAAACCAACATAATTTTTTTTTTTAAAATCAATCTTTATTGTTCATATTATTACAAAGGTTCCTCATTTCTTCCCCCCTCCACCAGGTTCCCACCCCACCCTCCACCCCCTTCCCCTCCCCCATTGTCCTCATCCATAGGTGCACAGTTTATGTTCAGTCTCTTCCTCCCTCCCTTTCCCCGATAGTAAATCCCTTTTCAGATAGTAAATCAGTTACTTAGCATTTTTTTCAAATTAATAATACCTCCACATGCCCAAAGATACACTTCCCACAAAAGACATTTCCAAATAGGTCAACCAACCTCATCCAGGCCCCGCACAAGGCACTCACAGATCAACACCCCAGTGCTATACTAACTCAACATATCCAGATCTAAGCCTTCATCACTTGATTCAGCAGACCCTCAAGTTCCCGCAAAAGTTTCCAGCCATGTCTGAGAGGCAGCATTGGGGCGGGGCAGGTGAGGAGCGAGCTGTTCTGGGCCTGGCCTCTGTTGCTCTGGTTCATTCCACAACCAGCTGCTCTGGGTCTGGCCACTGCCACTGCCAACCTGGTTGCTCCGGGGTTGGCTGCTGCTGCTCCGGGCCTGGCCACACCCAACCCATCTGCTCTGGGCCCGGCTGCTTCGGGCCCGGCTGCTCCGGGCCCGGCCGCTCAGGGCCTGGCCATTCCCAGCCTGGCAGCTGCTGCTCCGGGCCTGGCCTCTCCCAGCCTGGCAGCTCCCAGCCAGGCAGCCACTGCTCCAGGCCTGGCCGCACCCATCCCGGCTACTCTGGGCCCGTCTGCTCCGGGCCCAGCCGCTCCTGGCCTGGCTGCTCCCAGCCTGGCAGCTGCTGCTCCGGGCCTGGCCACACCTGACCCGGCTGCTCTGGGCCCGGCTGCTCCAGGCCCGGCCGCTCCGAGCCTGGCCGCTCCCAGCCTGGATGCTCCAGGCTTGGCTATTGCTGTTCTGGGCCTGGCTGCTCCCGACCTGGCTGTTCTAGGCCTGGCTTCTCCGGGCCCGGCCACTCCGGGTCTGGGTGTTCCTGGACTGGCCACCCTGGGCTTGGCCGCCTCCGCCTCAGGCCTGGCTGCCACTGCCCCAGGTCTGGCTGCTCCAGGCCTGACTGTTGCTGCTCTGGTTCTGGCTGCTGCTGCTCTGGGGCCTGGCTGTTGCTGCTCCAGGCCCGGCTGCCACTGCCTTGTGCCTGGCCACTCTAGGCCTGGCCGTTGCTGTTCCAACATTCTGTCCTTTTTTTAAAAAAAAATTTTTTATTTTAAAAACGCATTTATGTTGCAATGTTGGCTGGTGAGTTGAGTTCTGACTTAGTCTTTGATTTTTCAAGATCTTCTTTGTGTTCTTTCTTAAGTAATTTTACTATCTTTTGCTCTTTCTTGATTTCTTCACATTGAGAACTTCTTTGGTGAAACAAACATAATTTCTTGTTAAAAAAATACCAAAACCAAACTGTTTTTCTGCCTGTAAACATAATTATTCAAAAAAAAATTTTTTTTCCTGATTTTTCTCTTCCCCATTTTATTTTAAGATATATCTTTATTGATTTCAGAGATGAAGGGAGAGGGATAGAGAGTTAGAAACATTGATGAGAGAGAAACATAAATCAGCTCCCTCCTGCACACCCCCCACTGGGGATGTGCCCACAACCAAGTTACATTCCCTTGACCAGAATTGAACCTGGGACCTTTCAGTTCACTGAGCAAAACCAGCCAGGGCTAAACATAATTCTTTTGCTCAGAGTTAACTATGATGAGACTAGGCACTTATCCTTGCCCTTATTTAAATAGTAATGAGACCAAGCACAAATTAGTTACTTGCTCCAGAAAATACCTTCTACTGGAATGGAAGACTAAAGCAACTAATATGCTCATCAAGATCAACAGCTTGCTTATCAAGCTCCTACAAGGTCATTGCTCCACTGTGCTCTTAAATTCAAAGCTAGTATGTCATAATCTACCCATTTTGGACCTGATCCCTGCTGTACAACACCTGCCTTAAACTCACTCAATGTAGGCTCTTAAACCTTCCTATCATTTTCTCATGTCCAGCTGTTGAGATTTAGTGAAAGTGGTGTTCTATCTTATTGCAATAAGTTTAATAAACTCATCTTAGCTTGATCTCTGTTTTCCTGGTGGTGTTTGAAAGAGGACTTTAATACCTCTTGCTTCTATTTCTGAATTTAATGGACTATCTTTAAAGCATCTGAAACTCAGGAGGCTTGCATGGGAAGGAAATGTTATCAATCTGATTTTTCAAGGCTGAGACACTGTGCTTCACTGAGCAATCATAGGAAGCTTTTGTCCTTCAAAATAATTTTCAACCTTTTGTTAGTTGAAGCATAAAAGCTGTTTCAATCCTTCAAGGCCATACATTTCTGAATTGTCCATTTCTTTTTATTTTTTTCCTTCAAACAATCTAATTATTTCCTTCTCTTACAGGTTATATCTGTTTCTCAGTCTATTCAGGCTGCTATGTCAAAAATGTCATAGATTGGTTGACTTAAACAATAAACATTTATTTTTCAAGGTTCTGGAGGCTGGGGAGTCTAAGACCAGGGTGCCAGCATGATCTGGTTCTGGTGAGAGCTCTCTTTCTTGCTTGCAGATGGCTGACTTCATTCTGTGTCCTCAGATGGTTGAGAGAGTTCTGGTCTTTTATTCTTTTTATTCGGATATTGATCCCATCATGAGGGCTCCACCTTAATAACCTCATCTAAGCTTAATCATGTCCTAAGACCCTGTCTCCTAATACTATCACATTGGGGAATAAAGCTTCAGCATATAAATTTTGTTGTAACACAAATATGCAAACAGTAACTCATTCAAAAATTAGAAAGGAAAATAAATATCCAGTATTTTTGCAACCACTCTTCCTGAGATACAGGCTCAATGAGCTATTTTCCCCCATATATTGTATTGATTTTTTTACAGAGAAGGTGAGGGATAGAGAGTTAGAAACATCCATGAAAGAGAAACATCTGTCAGCTGCCTCCTGCACACTCCCTACTGGGGATGTGCCTGAAACCAAGGTACATGCCCTTGATCAGAATCAAACCTGGGATCTTTCAGTCCACAGGCCAATACTCTATCCACTGAGCCAAACCAGGTAGGGCAATAAGTATATTATTTGTACTCTCTCTAAATTATCTAGGTGACAGTTCTGCTATTTTGTCATTGCATAACATAGATCTCTATATTTTCAACTTCCAATATCAATTCCTTTGCTATTTAATGCCTCGCCACTGGGTAACCCCACTTTTGATTCCAATTGCTGTGTCAATTTGGGTAATGCCAGTTGTTGGCACAAAGATTACAAAATAACACTGGATTAACACAACACAAATTTATATTACACTCATGTTAACAGTCCATAGGAGGCAATCCTGACTAGGGACCACCTTTTTTGACAAGGTGAATCCGTATAGTGGCTCTACTATCTGCAGTACCTGCCTTTCAAAATTGATGTGATCATCTGACTCAAGTTGGAGAATGTCGCTAGAGGTAAAGATTTGAAAGAGGGAGGTTTTTTGTTTGTTTGTTTGTTTTTTGTTTTTTTAATGGGTTAGGCCCAAAATGGCACTCATCACTTCCATTCACATTAAATTGTCTGCAATTCAGTCATATGGCTAAACCTGACTCCAAGGAAACCCTAAAAAAAAAAAAAAAAAAAAAAAAAAAAAAAAAAAAAAAAAAATGTGGTGCAGCTAAAATACAAGGAAGAAAAGGAAATGAATTGGATGAAAAGCTAGCCAGTCTCTGCCACAGTTGTGCCTTTTAAACACACAGGTTGACCCATAGGTAAGCAGAGCCCAAGAAACAGTATCAGGCAGTAGACGATAGTCCCATAAATAGGGATGAAGAGCTCAGTTGGTGATGTGACTGAAGAAATGGTTGGCAAGATACGTCAGTTATGACATGGGTTAGGGAAGGCTGTGCACAGAGTTAGTGTACAGAAGTTGTGGGTACATATATTCCTGTTGGAGGACACACTGGATATAAATGTTCAGGGGCAGACATGACTATGCCCTGTTTGAGAGGCGGTGAGAGCATTTGCTTGCTATGGCAGATTTCTTTTAGGGATTATAAAAAATTAAAGATGATTAGGAATCGGAATGGAGTAGAGGTCCTTTAATGCTGCTTACACCTTAAAGTCATTTATATAAGTGTAAAGAAGAAATACAAGGATTGAGCCCCCTGGAAGATGTGTCATTGATCATTTACTGTCAAGATAGTGGAGCCACTACTGTATATATTTTTATTTTCTTCAGACCTGCCACATATATCTCACCATTTGATGTTTTCATTTAGGTGGAAGAGAGTCTCTGTAAAGAAGAGATACACAGACTCTGAAAAGGGGATGAATTGGAAAAGCCCTATTATACATTCATTATGTTCCTCCAATGTCAGCAGGAGTTTTCTGGGTCGTTGGTAGTAGTGTGCATAATGGCTGGAAGATTGAGTCCTAATTACCAAGACTAGCATTGCAGAGGCACCTCTCAGTACAACTTTGTTGGAACATAATATCTTTGGCTGAGGTGATTAGACATTACAGATAGGTCACTTAAAAATGCACAGGTAACATTCTAATTTTCTCTGTTCAATCAGTGTAATTCTAGTAGAAATGTGGCTAACTTTTTAAAATAAGAAATTGAGAATAACATCTTTCAAAAGATGCAGTCTATTTTAAGTGAGTAGAGAGTCAATTCATAATGTCCTAGGGTTCACATAAGGCTTCATCATAATAAAAATCTTAATTTTATAAAATGGTATCCAAGTAATCTAAAATATGCTTTAAAGAAACATAGTAAGCAATTTAGTAAAGGTGGAGAGCAGAAATAACAAAATCTAATCCTACATTTCCCTAGTGATTAATTTTTTCTCTCTTAGCATGATTTAGGATGTTCTTTGAAGGGAAAAATAATCATGACTATTCAGTTTAGCCTTTCCAGAGTTGTTGACAGTAAACTCAAATTCAAAATAATTTATTTGTATTGTTACAAAACTTTTATAGTGAAGTTGTCATCTTTGCTCAAAGATGCTATTAAATTGAACCTTTCAATGGTTATATGATTTATATATGAGATATGTATCCTATATAATAAAGAGGGAATATGCTAATTGACCATCATACCCTCACAAAATATGGCGGTGCCCACAGCCAATAAGGAGGGGATATGTTAATTGAAGGCCATGCCCTCAAAGATGGTGGCACCCACAGCCACATGATGGTACTGCCCAGTTCCCTCAGCCCCGCCAGGGCGGCAAACACATGGCATGTCTGGCTGCTCTGTGTGCCTGCCTCTGGAGTCCCCCAGTCCCCTCAGCCCCCCAGCCACCCAGGGCCAGCCCAAGGTGGAGGCAATCCTCGGATGGCAGCTGCCTAGCCACCCAGGGCCACCTGAAGCTCAGGTAACCAGGGCCAGCTGAGGCTTGCACTGCTGGCAGTGGCAGCAGCAGAGATGTGATGGGGCGTCACCTTCCCTAATTGCTGGGTTGCCTCCTGCCCCTGAGGGCTCCCAGAATGTGAGAGGGGGCAGGCCAGACTGCAGGTCCCCTCCTCCAGTGCATGAATTTTCATGTACCAGGCCTCTAGTTGAATATAATGGGCAATCTTCACTCACTATTCACTATATTTTTGCTAAGTAGTATGATTAGAGAAATACCTTATGAAATTGAAAAGAGTTCTTTTTCTTTTTTATATTAGTGTTATTATTGGTAAGTAATCATATACTTTGTCAACCTGATTGGGATAATTTTTCAAGTGAAAGTAGTTCCATGTTGCTTTATTTACCTCTTGATGCTCATCTACAAGCTTACTCTTTGGTATTTTGCTCTGTGCTTCTATAAACTACATCTTCCAGAGGGCTCAATCCTTGTATTACTTCTTTTCACTTGTATAAATGATTAGAGGCCTGGAGCATGAATGCATGCATGCGTGGGGTCTGGCTGGTCCCACCCCTGATCAGGGTGGGGGTGATGGTTTGGGGTGGGGCCACCCAGGGGAGGGGCTATAGGCAGTTGGCGGGCTGGCCCCATCCCCTGGTCAAACTCCAGGTCTAACTCCAGGTCCAGGGGACAACTTGCATATTATCCTTTTATTATATAGGATTGCATCCATAGAACTTCAGCTCAGATCTCACTCATGACTCCAGACCTGTATGTACAACCACAAACTTGACAATTCCAGCTTTGGTGTCCAATTATGCACCTCAAAGATAACAGGTCCACACTGAACTCCTGACAGAGCTCAGGATAGTCTCCTCTTGCCAAACCTATTCATTATGTAGTTTTCCTCATTCTAACTAATGGCAATTCCTTTCTTCCAGTATTAAAGTTTGGCAATATAATCATAAGGTAATATGTTAATGATACTTCAATATACCTTCTTGATTGATAAAGAGAATAACAAATGTTTGCATTGCCCTGGGAGATTTTTTTCTGTGATTTTCTTCTGTGATTCTGGTCTATTGGCCATTGTTTTATTGGTTTCTTTGCCTTTTTATAAGCATCAATAATAATTCTTCATATAATAAGTTTATTACTCCTTTAGTTCTATTAAACATGACAATGATTTTTTAAAAACCATTTCTCACTGAATTGAAATTCTAATATTGCCATATGTGAAGTACATATATACATTTAGTTGACCCTTGAACAACATGGGTTTGGACTGCTTAGGTTCACTTATACAAGGATTTTTTTTTAGTAAATAAATGCAATAATGTAAATATATTTCTTTCTTATGATTTTCTTATTAACATTTTCTTTTCTCTATTTTACTTTATTATAAGGATACAGTATTCAACACATATACAAAATATGTATTAATTTACTGTCTTAATTTTTCACTTTAATTATATTTTAATTAATTAAATGAAAAATATATGAATACACAGTGTATATACATATATTTACTGCAAATACTTAAAGTTCTTATGTAAAATGATTTTTCTATATTTGTGAAAATATGCCTTTATAAATAGTGTTGACACCAACTTTTCTGTATATACTCTCAATTCCAATGTTAACAATCCCTTTAATAAGGCAAAAAGACTCAAAAGTTCAGCATTTACCAAACCAGTCTGTATAAACCTTATAGCCAGAAGGGAAAAAAAATAGCTTGTGATAAATAAGTAAATTTTCCTGTAAGATAAAAAATAAATACCAAAACTATCCCCCTTTTTGCATTTTTGGGGAAATAATCTGAGTGTCTTTAGAGTAATTAACTTCCTTTGAAATCATTTGTGCCCCAACAATGAAGTCTTACATTAAACATACCATAGATGGAAAACCAAAGAGAGAGCCCAGGAATAATACCCCTCACTAGCTTTTTTCCCCTTCTACTTTTCTTCTCTATTTTCTGACATTTAGCATTTCACATATGTTAATATCATTGACTCTAATTCCAATAATCACCCATGAGATTATATTTGAAATTGTATCATACTTAATGCAGGAAAATTAATATTTTACATCAGATCTTACTATTAAAAAACTTTGTATTCTTTTTCATTTGCTGAAATTTTGTTTCATATATTTCAATGAAATCTCTAAGTTTTTAAAATATAAATCCTGTCTCTTAATTATTAAACATGTTCTTAAGTATTGCATAATGATATAAAGAATGAAATGTTTTTTGTTGCTTTTTTTCATGTACATATCTAGATACTAATACAGGGAAGCCAGAGAGCCAAGCATTTGTATATCTTTAAATTAAAGATTTAAAGATAACTACAAAATTCCTATATTAATTCTGATGGGTCTTTCCTTCTTAGTATGTTTTTGAGATTTTATACATATACATTTATCTGATAGGCAGAAATACTTCTATTTTTCCTAATTTTGATACTGATTATTTAATTTTTTTATTGCATTTGCAAACTTCAAAAGTAATGCTGAATAATTATGGTGATAGAGGACATTCCTGTTTGTGATTATAATATGTAGCACTGATATGATTTATCAGAATTGCTAAATTTTAAAGGAAAAAGGAGGGAGAAAGTATTTGATGTTCCAGCTTCGTTGACTGCTCATCATCTCGTGCACCAGGAGGCTGATGATTGGATTGCTGGTGGGGGCACATGCCCAGCTTGCTGCCCCATCCCTGGTGTCGGGATATGCTTGAGGCAGCTGGTCAGTCTTTCTCTCTCACATGCATGCTTCTCTTTCCCTTTCCCTTCCTCTCTCTCTACAATCAATAAAAATCATTAAAAAAAATTTAAAAGTAATTTTATTATTTTTTAATAATTTAAAAGGCACTTTGGGATTTTGCTTTGCCTCATTACAACATTATGAATAATAGCTATTTTTTCATTTTTAATAAAAGAAACAATGATTTTGATTGTTTATTGAATTCCTGTTAACTATTTTACATATATTACATCATTTAGTATACAAAAGAAACATGTGAAGTGGCTATTTCTTCCTCTGTTTTACTCATGAGAAAACTGAGGTTCATTTAAAAATGTAAGAAGCCAAAGCAATGCAAATTACAAAGCTAGGAAGTGACAGAACTAGGATTCAAAACCAAGTCCCTTTGTCTTCCAAGTCTGTTCCTTTAAGTACTGTGCTGACTTAGAAGTATGGTTACTATCCCTTGCCAGGTGTTGAAAGAGAAGTTTTAAGGATATGAAGGCCAGAAGTAGGATAATATAACGTGTTTCCCAGAAAATAAAACATCCTCCGAAAACAAGACCTACTTACAGGTTTCCTTCTGAGTGAAATATAAAGCATCCCCCCAAAAATAAGGCCCCCCCTAGGCTCTGTCTCAGAATGAAAATTAATTTACCGTAAACTGGTCGCTAGGGCCCCCCTAACTGGCGTCTAGCAACCAGTGACTTTACATGGAGTCCTGACGTCACTGCTGTGTGGAGGTGGAGTGGAGGTCAGAGTGAGCGGTGAGTGCTGGGCCAGAGAGAGGAGGAGACTTTCGCAGATGCGTGTAGAAGAACAGGAGGATTAGAGCAGAAGGGATGCGGCAAAGGTGGTGAGTGCTGGTCTGTCTCTGGTGACACTACCTGATGCTCGTGGCCGCCCTCATGATGACTGAAGGTTCTCAGTCAGTGGCAGACTCTGCTCCAGCCCAGATCCAGGCCCCAGCAAGCCCAGTGACAGTCCCCAGGCAGGCCACAGGGGGTAAATGTCTGATAAAGGGGTAGGGGGATGTCTGGTGAAGGTGTTCAGTGGTACAGGGGTGGGGGGAGGGGGATCACTTAAAATGACACAGGAGGATCAGAGGGGGCAATGAAAATGACACAGGAGGATCAAAAGGGGTTACTAAAATGGTAATCCCCCCTCTGATTCTTCGGTGCCATTTTGATTCCCCCCTCTGATCCCCCCTGTGTCATTTTAAGTGATCCCCCTCCCCCCACCTTGATACCCCAATTCTTTTTTCCCCCCCTAGAAATGAGTGCAAAAAGAAAAAGCTACTCTGTGGAGTACAAGAAAGGAATTGTGGGAGACTCTTGGGGCCAAAATCTTACTGCTTTCTGCAAAGAGAAGATGTTGAGTATCCGATTGGTCCGACAATGGCGAGCAGAGTATGGTAACCTCATTGAACAAGTGGACAAGGGAAATGCTAAAAAGCGCAAGTGTGGATCAGGTCAGCAACCATTATTTTCCGAGCTGGAAGACCTGATCTGTGAATGGGTTGTTGACAGGAGAGCAAAGGCTTTGGTTATGAATAGGGCTCAGATTCAAGAATTTGCCCTTGCAATGGCACCACAGTTTGACATAGCCCCCGAAGACTTCAAAGCATCACAATACTGGCTGGATAATTTCCTTCAGCGAAGTGAACTGTCTTTAAGAAGATCTACAACATTGTTTAAGTTGGAAGATACTCAAGTTATTAACCGAGCACTTGCATTCAACTCCTTTATTGATGATGCTGACTTTTCTAAATACAATCTTTCCAACATGATTGCTATGGATGAAACTGCAGTGTTTATGGGCCAATCATCTCAAACAACAATTGAACAGCGGTGTGCCTTCTTAGTGTACATTCCCTCCACTGCTTACGAAAGTGCACGTGTTTCCTGTATTTTGGCAATTCATCTGGATGGCACTAAAATCCCACCTTTAATCATTTCTAAGGGCAAGAAGGAAAAGATTGAACATGTTTTGGGCGTTTTTATTCTTGAAACTGAAAAAGCCTGGGCCACACAAGCAGTTATAAGGAAGTGGGTCAATTTAACACTGCCACTTGTTATGCGAGGGAGCCAAAGAGGTCTGCTAGTATGGGATGCAGCCAGCACTCATCGCGCTAAAGACATGAAGACATTTCTTCATGAAAGAAAAATAGATCAGATAATAATTCCCACAGGAATGATGGCCTATCTCCAGACTCTTGATATTGCAATAAACAAGCCATTCAAAGACAATTTGTGCATGGAAATTAATGACTACATTGAAAATAGAATGGAGAGAAATCAGCGTGGAAACTTTGTGAAACCTAAACTGTAAGAAGTTGTGACTTGGGTGAAGAATTCATGGGAGAAAATAACTGACAGTTGCATTCAAATGCACTGTGAACAGGCTACCTTGACAAGAAGTAGCACTTTTAAAGACAGTGCTATTGCTAAACATGAGAGATTTGGTCCCCTGATTCTGAAAGAAATGGAGTCACAAGAAATTCACCAGGAAATTCAGGAATTGGATTGTTATGATGATGTTCCAGAAGATGATGACATGATTGTCATTGAATAAATGAGTAAATTCTTGATACTGTAGGATTCACAGTTTGTCTGGTTTGTGTTGACAACTACAGTTCTACCGTATCATATACAGGTAATAAATCTCCTTTGTTTTCATTTAACAATAAATGTGTACCGTATTCTTCTTCATGGAAAAATAAGACATCCCCTGAAAATAAGACCTAGTGCATTTTTGGGAGCAAAAATTAATATAAGGCACTGTTTTATTTTTTGGGGAACAGGATAGAAGCATACTAGAGCAGTATGATGGGATATAGTCTTAGAATATGACAATATTACTTAGATGTAGCAAGAATGAGGCATGGCTAACAAAGAGAAGCAGGTATAGACCCATATTTACTTAGGATGTTTGAGGAAGGATGTAATCCGAAAAGACAAATCATGTTTCCTAACCAGATTGTTACATTGTGCCAAAATATTGTAAAAGTAAATACTTATAAAGCAATGAAATGATTGAGAATGGTGTTTTCAACCTATAGCTATTGTAAGCATAATTACCTTAATTTTCCATCTGAACACTCAGAGGGAAGCATCATGAAAAGAATGAGAAAATGGTACCTAGAGTCACAAAATCACTATAAACTCCCAGCAGGTGAGAGACACTGAGAAGAATGAGTTTCATTTGCATCCAGTCAGGTTCACATGTTATGATTGCTGTGGGTAATCATATCTTCTCTCATTATCTATGTGTATGTATTCTGCAGTCTCACTCGGATGCTTGAAATAAGATTAGCATCAAAGAACAGAGTAGCAGCTTTACCTACTAGTGACCCGACTTTCTAAGGAACCCTCTGTGCTCTCTAGTGGCAAGGCTGAAGTGGAATTCAGGCTGGAAGATGAAGCCACCAAAAGTACCAACAGGATCACTTGCTGAAGAGAAACTCAGGTGTTTCCTGGGGGTGCTGGTGGAGGAGGAGCAGGCAGGAAGGAAGGCCAGCAGCCTTTAGGAATCCCTCCAGAACAGCCCTCTTTCCCAGTCCCAGAGAAGCCTTACTCTGGATTTAGGGAAACACAGTTAGGGACCACACACTGACATTTTCATATCTCTCTCTCTCTCTCTCTCTCTCTCTCTCTCTCTCTCTCTCTCTCTCTCTCTCTCTCTCTCTCTCTCTCTCTCTCTCTCTCTCTCTCTCTCTCTCTCTCTCTCTCTCTCTCTCTCACTTTATTTTTATTTTTGACAATATTATGGATGTCTCCATATACCCCCATCTTTTCCTGCCCCCACCCAGCCCCACTACCAATTCCCTCCGTCCATCACTACACTGTTATCTGTGTCTATGAGTCATGCACATATATTCTTTGGCTAATCCTTTTACCATCCGACTTTCAAGCATTCCCTCTTCTCCTCCCCTCTGAGAGTTGTCAGTCTGTTCCATGTATTCATACCTCTGTTTCTATTTTATTCATCAGTTTATTTTGTTCATTAGGTTCCATAAATGAAATCATATGGTATTTTTCTTTCTCTGACTGACTTATTTAACTTAGCAAATAATCTACATCTTCATATACCCTCTAACATCTTTTGTTTCATATGTGATTGCTTTATGTATAGAACAAAATACCCTTCATGTTTATATGGAGCAAACATTAATGTACCTTTGTACTTGAAAGGACTTGTCCTCATGCTTTCGGCCTTCCTTCCTTCCTCCCTCCCTCCCTCCCTCCCTCCCTCCCTCCCTCCCTCCCTCCCTCCCTCCCTCCCTCCCTTCCTTCTTTCCTTCCTTCCTTGAAACTGCCTACTCCAGTTTTCCCTTTATATTTTCCAAATTTAGCATTTTAAAAAATGTACTAGATTTCTTTAACTTTTTCCTCACCACTCTTATTCTCTAAAACAAATTTTAGATCTTCAAACTTTGTTATAGTTTACTAGAGGCCTGGCACATGAAATTCTTGCACAGGCAGAGTCCCTAGGCCTGGCTGATGGATCAGGGCCATTCAGGTTCCCTGCCTCCCTGCCTATTTTTCCCCTCACTCCCTCAGCATCCTGCCAACGCTGCTAGTTGCCTTCCATGTTCTGCACTGCCCCCTGGTGGTCAGCACACGTCATAGTGAGTGATTGAACTCCCATTCTCCTGGTCAAACTCCCAAGGGGACGGTTTGTATATTAGCTTTATATATATATATATATATATTTATATTTATATACCCTATTGTATCTCTATATCACCTCTTAATTATTATTTTACTGTAAAATTCCTTGCATAAAAAAAATAAAAACATACTGTTTCAGTGCTTTCTCTCCTAAGGAAAGACTGACTTTCCATCTGCTCCTTTCCTTAAAATATCTATGCAAAAAAAGAGTTTTATGTCACAGTTCTCTCATTCTCTCTGGATACTCTATAGTTATGGTTGATGTGGTAATAATTAAGCCCTGGCTCCTTAGGGCAAGAGGGTTGTCTTTTTCTTGGTATTGTTTTATTTATTAAGCATACAGCAAGCAATAAAGGAACCAAAAGACACCACAAAGTAATTAAAAGTTGTTTTCTAAAATGTTTATCATTTTACATATGTGCAATATAACAAATAACAATCAAGAAGTTGTGTCTTACATATCTATATGCATATATATGCAAATTAATAAACTAGCAAGAAATTACACAATGTTTCATTAAATTATTATCTAAGCTACAACATCACAAACCTTTAAAAACAATACTTGGGTTTCACACTAAATAATTAAATTTGTATATAAAAACCACATGCTTGCTGTCCTTAGCATTGCTACTAAGATATAGTTTTATTCTTGTAAACCCTAAGGCATTGACTATTATAATAAATTTGTTATTATCTACCACCAAATAGTTTTTCTCTCTTCCAGAGCTTAGCTTTCTATTTCATTATCATCAAGCCTATCCTTTTCTTGGGTAATTTACAAAAATTGTTTATATCTATTGTTTATTCTCAGATCCTATAATAAATTTAGGAAATTTATACAAGATAATGTTTGGGATTGAAGTAGCAATGTGTATCAAAACAAATAGATGTTCTGATAGTTGCTACATATATTGTTTTTATTGTTGTAGAAAACACATAACATAATATTTACTCTATTAATCACTTTTACGTGTGCAGAACAGTCATGTAAAATATATTCACATTATTGTGTAATGGATGTTCAGAACTTTTTTATCTTACAAAATGGGAGCACTATACCATTTAAACAATAACTCTCATTTCTTCCTCCCTCAAGCCCCTGGTAATCATCACTCTTCTACTTTCTGTTTCTAGGAATTTGACTACTTTACCTCACGTAAGTTAAATCATACATTATCCCCTTTTCTTGTGACTGGCTGTCTTATTTGAACTTCTAATGTCTTCAAGGTTTATCCATGTTGTAGCATATTACAGGTTTTTCTTCCTTCGTAAGTCTGAATAATATTTGATTGTATGTATCTACCACATTTTGTTTACCCGTCCATCTGTTGATGGATATTTGGATTGCTTCCACCTTTAGGGTATTTTGGATAATGCTGTTTGAACATGGATGCATAAATATTCAAGAACCTATTTTTAGCTTTTTGGGGTATAAGCCCTCTAATTTTTTGAGGCACCACCATACTGTTTTCCATAGTAGTTGCACCATTTTACATTCCTACCAAGAGTGCACAAGGGTCCTCGTTTCTTCACATTATCACCAGCAATTGTTGTTTTCTACTACATGTGTTCTTAAATGAGGATTTACAATGTGGAATACCCTTTCCAGGTGCTATAAAAAGGTAACGTGAAAGGTAATCTTTTTGAAACACTCGAGGTATCAGAACTGTAATTCTTTTCCTTACCAGGAAGGAATTCGAGTCGCACTGTAGCCCAGCCGGTGTTGCTCAGTGGTTGAGCATTGACCTCTGACCCAGGAGATTGCGGTTCGATTTCTGGTCAGGGCACATGCCTGCATTGCAGAAACTCGATTCCTAGTAGGAGTTGTGCAGGAGGCAGCCAATCCATGATTCCTTATAACTGATGTTTCTATCTCTCTCCCTCTCCCTTCCTCTCTGAAATCGATAAAAAAATATATTTAAAAAAAAGAAAAGCACTTTAATTCATATATAGATAAGACATAAAAAACATATGAACTTGGATATCCTTAGGTATTCAATTAAAAACTCTGGCCTGTGAGAAATTAACATTGTATGTCTGTTCTTTTTATGTGAATTGTAATTTTTGGTGTCCCAAAACATCATGAGAGCAAAGAAGTGACTGGAGATCCTTTTAGTTAGAAACAATTTTTAAAAATTATTCTGGTTTGCCTGGCTGGTGTTGCTCAGTGGTTAGGCATCGGCCTGACCTTGGAATCAGGAAGTCTTAGTTTGATTCCGAGTCAAAGTACATGCCCCGGCTGAAGGCTCAGTCCCCAGTAGGGGGCAATGCAGAAGGGAGCCGATCAATGATTCTCATCATTGATGCTTCTATCTCTCTTCTACTTCCTTCCTCTCTAAAATCAATAAAAATATATTTTAAAAAATCATTCTAGGTTGAATGCTGAAAATCTCATGCAACAACTAAGATTCTTGAAGGAAGGGGTGTTTTAGAAAACTCTTGCCCAAACCTAGGACAGTTAGTGATGTTGAGAATAATAAATCTGACACATTTTATGTCTGTTCTGAGGCAACTCTTTAAAGTGAAATAAATAGTCAGAGCAGCTCATCCTGTCCTGTTTTCTTTATGTTTCTAAGATTTCTTTGTTCAACACCAAGAGGAAAAAAAAAATTAATGCTTGTGATTAATGGCTATGCTGTAAAATGTTACACAGCATAATTTATGCAATACCTTCTCATGCAAGCACCTCAAGGCTTTGTAATAACATAAAAAAGCATATAATGTAGAAATGATCCATAAATTAAAATCTAATATCAGTGTTATATTAGTTGAAATAATAGTAACAGTTTTTCTTCATTACCCAAATTTAAGTTTTTATTGAACCAAAATTTTTCATCTCTAATATGTCTTATCTTAAGTTTTCATCTTTATTTTGAGTTTTTCTTGAAATGTTCTCATATTTACAGTATTAAACTCATTATATATTCTTACCATTTGAAGCTTTTAAAAAACTTAAAACAAATATATTTAACCCATAGACATACAAACCTGGTATTAGAGAATTTCCTTCATTTTATATTGCTATAATTTGAAAGATTTATAGATATACAAGAAAGAATTTATAAACTAATATTTTTATATTATTTTGTCTCTAGATTTAATGTCTTTGCATCTAATCATAATCTTACAATGCCATTTTGTATGTGAATAGCAGTATTTGCTTTTTATAAAATCTTTCACATTAATCTTATCTTTGCATCTCACAATCTACACTAATAAAGGAGAAATATGCAAATTGACCATTTCTGCTATACCCACCAGATAAGCAGGAGTGGATATGCAAATTAACCCAATAAAGATGGTGGATTAATTTGCATCTGCAGGCACAGAGCAGCCAGGCAGGGTGGGACACCTGCTATAAGGGGGAGTGTAGAGGATGAAGGGAACTACAGGAGCAATGCTCTGGCCAGAATAGAGAAGACTGAAGGCTCTGGCCAGAGAGAAGATTCTGGACAGCCAGAGAGAAGATTCTGGACAGCCAGAGGGAAGATGGAAGTCGGTGGCCAGAGCAAAGGCCTGGGTCTTGGGTGCCGGAGAAAAACTGGTGCCTGCAGCTAGGGGAAGGAAGGCCTATTGCACAAATCTTTGTGTAATGGGCCTCTAGTTATTCTATAAAGAAGGAAGGGCAACTATTTTTTCAGATCTATTCATGCATAAAGAAATGAAGTCAGAGGACAATTCAGTGACCTGACAATGTCATTCAATAGTTTAGTGGTAAAGGCAGAGCTGGAGTTCTTGGCCCCTGACTGACACAGAGTGTGTCTCATTGTACAGTAAAACTCTGGAGCATCACAAAATGTGACTGATTAGAGGAATAATTTCCAAGTGTATTGATAGAGAAGTACATTACTTATCACATTGTGAAGTAAGCCTATTTAGATCAATTTCCTTTTGTTACCAAGGGAAAATGGCCTGCCATAATAACTTAAGCACTTTTTTTTTGGTGTTCAACTTTATGGTCTAGAATGATGACAAAAAGCAGAGCAGCTGTCTTCCGGTGCTGTGGCCTTAGCACATTGAGACATAGGATTTGAAGTTGACCAAGGGGCTGTCTGCACAGAGCTAGCCACATTACATTTTACTTGAACACAGAGTTTTCTCTTAAGTACAGAATTTACATTTTGTGTTAGGAACAATGCCAGGAGTTGGGAACAGAGGAGAGCAAAACTTGAGATGTAGTTTTTGTTCATTTGGATGAGACAAACCCATTCGGATAGAACTGTCATACAAACGTCCACAGCAACTCATTCTGAGTTAATAAACAGACTATTTCTTAGTGTTGGGCATTGTATCTTTCATTCAATATAAAGCATATCACAGTCTTGAAGTAAGAACTTCAGAATGGCAAGAGATTATTTCACTCTTTTTAATTTTTTTTTAATCCTTATCTGTGAATATTTTTCTATTGATTCTTTAGAGAGAGTGAAAAAGAGAGGGAAAGAGAGAGAAATATTGATACAAGAGAAACATTAATTGGTTCCCTCCTGCATGTGCCCGGATCAGGGAGCAGCCTGCAACCAAGGTACTTGCCCTTGATTGGAATTGAACCAGTGACCCTTCAGTCTGCAGGCTGACCCTCTATCCACTGATCAAACCTGCTGGGGCCATTTCACCTTTTCTGTATGTTCAGTGCACACAAAAATCACGCTTTCTCTTCTTTTATATAAATTATCCTTAACAAAGTGGCCTGTGGCACCATATTACCAAATCTAATGGCCAAATCTCAGTTTTCCTTTTATTTAATTTATCAGCCTCATTTTACATAGTTGATTACTCCAGCTTCCTTGAAGTGTTTTCTTTAATTTGGCCTCTAAGATACTATTATCCTTTGGTTTTCCTTCTATGTCCATTTCTTTGGTTGAGTTTGCTCATTTTTTTCTGATCTGTGATCATTCCAATAGTTTTGAGATTAGATTTTGGAAACCCTTTTTTCTCTTTCAACACTATTTTTTTTTTTTAGGTGATAACTTTTAGTTCCATGGAAGGAATCATTATTTGTATGCTGGTGATTTCTAAACTTATATCTCTAGATTAGGGGTGTCGAACTCAATCAGAGAAGGGGCCAAAATCTAAAATCCAGCCTAAATCGCGGGCCGAATGGTTTACTGAACAGTCATAAACTGACAATGTCATAAACTGACAGCGGAGTGCAGTGATGACAGCGTGGTGCGGGCCACATTGCAAGGCCTGGCGGGCTGGATTTGGCCCGCGGGCCGTGTGTTTGACACATGTGCTCTAGATAGATACCTCCCTTAGCAAATATAATGTGCTCAATATATATTTGCTTAATAACTTGTGAGATTGAAAAATGAAGGTAATTTGAAAAAGTCAGTATGATGAAAATCATATCAAATTTTAGAAACTAGTGTATTTTACCATGGAATTAAAACAGACCCTCCTGAAAAACAGATCAAGAAGTACAAGGACATAAAAAATTAGGTGTATTTAATACTATTTGGTTAAAATAAGACACATCAAAAAGTAAATAGCTAATGTATCTATATATATAAAAAACCCTAAGCAACCTGTCTACCTCTTGACTGGTGGACTGTTTGACCGGTCGCTATGACACACACTGACCACCAGGGGGCAAATGCTCAATGCAGGAGCTTCCCCCTTGTGGTCAGTGCGCTCCCATAATGGAAGTGCCGTTCAGCTGACCTATGGGCACCAGACACTGGTCTCAAGACTGGCAAGTGCAGTTGTGGCATATGAGCCTCTTCTGCCTCCGAAGCAATGCTACTGAGTTGCAGTGGCAGCAGGCACAGTAGGGTGAGATAAGTGGGAGTGGTCCGGGCTTGGGCTCTTCCCCTGTGCACTTCTATGTCCCTTGGGAGATGTTGGACTGCCAGTTTCAGCCTAATTGGGTTGAAACTGGTAGCTCACCATCCCTAAGGGGTCCCTCCTGGATTGTGAGAGGGCTCAGGCCAGGCTGAGGGACCCCACTGGTGCACAAATCTGTGCACCAGGCCTCTGGTATTATATAAACCATAACATGAAGAAAAAAAAAATAAACTAGCATCATCAAAGAATTGCATAGGAGCCAATCCTGGTTGCTTAGAACAGTGTTTCCCAACCTTCTCTCATGATGAGAATCACCTGGTGGAGTTGTTGAAACACAGAGTCCTGAATCCCAACTAAGAAGTGCTAAACTAGGATTTTTGGGAACATATAGGTAAAATTGTATACTTAACTAGTGCTCTAAGACAGATTTTATATACAGAGCACTAAATTAGGTATGCAATTTTACCTATATGTTCTCAAAAATTCTAGTTTAGCACTTCTTAGTTGGGATTCAGGAATCTGTGTTTTAACAACTCCACCAGGTGATTCTCATCATGAGAGAAGGTTGGGAAACACTGGCTTAGAACACTAAACCACTCTCCATTATATAACGATGGTAAAACAAAAGTGGGATGTACAAACTGATTTGCATTGTGTAGCAGTGGCATTATGGCATCTTCTAGGGAATGAAACAGCTAACTCCAAGAGAGATATTAGGGTAAAAAAAGGAACCAAAATGCAAGGGGTTTTGAGTTTGTAAACTATGTGAACTCAGATGTGTTTGAGAACTTGGGACTACTCCCTCCAACCCCATCATCAGTGCTCACCTACTCCACTCCTCAAGTGTCAGTATTATTGTAATGATTCATTGTCAGACGAGCAACTGAAGCTGAGTGAACCCTTACCATGCTTCGGCCTATGACATGTGAGACCACCTACACATGCAAATAGAAGGGGAAGCTGCCAACATAATTGTGACTGAATGAAAGAATACATTTCAAGAGGGGACCTATTCCCTACTTCCTCTTTGGGGATTGAGAGGTAGAAAGCCCTGCCATAGAGTCTTGTGTTGGGCATAGGCAGAAAGTCCTGAGGAAATTCCATGGGTTCTGTGAGACCCAAAAGGGTCTAGGAACAGTCAAATTTTTTCCTAGTAACCAAATAGTAACTGAAGGAGAGGGGCCTTTGGATATGGTACAGGCTCATTGGTGTTGTCTGTATGACTGGAGGCTGGAAAGGAAAGCAAGTGTCTCAGGATATGCTTACAGAGGGGCATAGTCCACATTTTATATCACTACAGGCCAGCATTCATCAGGCAGATTACTAATTTTGATGACTCTGTGAACCAATTTGTAAAACTAGGTTGATAACCTACTACTGAGGTATTTAATATATATATATATATATATATATATATATATATATATATATATATATATATTATATATATATATATAATTGATTTTTTACAGAGAGGAAGGGAGAGAGACAGAGAGCCAGAGACGTCGATGAGATAGAATCATCGATCAACTGCCTCCTGCACACCCCCTACTGGGGATGTGCCCGCAACCAAGGTACATGCCCTTGACTGGAATCGAACCTGGGACCTTTCAGTCGCAGGCCGACGCTCCATCCACTGAGCCAAACTGGTTTTGGCTAAAAATATATATATTTTTTATTGATTTCAGAGAAGAAGGGAGAGGGAGAGAGAGATAGAGACATCAGTGATGAGAGAGACTCATTGATTGGCTGCCTCCTGCATGCCCCCCACTGGAGAAGGAGCCTGCAACCTGGGCATGGGCCCTGACAGGAATCAAACAGTGACCTCCTGGTTCCTAGGTCGACTCTCAACCATTGAGCCACACTGGTTGAGCTATAATGAGATATTTTCATGTGATTTTTGTTTCAGCTCTATTTCTTCTTCATGGCCTTATTATTTGCTAAATTAAGTTTTTTGTCTTCACCCTGAAATAAGATGGTGGATTAGCCTACTTGGTTAACGTGGCCTTGGTGTTCATAGTGCTTCTTGCCTTTCCTTCTGGAGAGGGGAGATGGCTTCCAGGATAGTTCCCAAAGAGGGAAATGTTTCTCTGGGTGCCATTTCTCTTCCTGTGTCCTCCCAGTATTCTCTGAGAACTAGCCTCACCTCTGGTTATATTTGGAAATTAACCTATCGATTGTAGCTGTGCTCTTGTCCAAGGTCTCAAAGTTTGTTTTCTTCCCAGGGAGAGCGGAGCAGGTGCAAACAATATCAGCTGTTCCCAGTGGCTGCTGCTACTTTTTGAACTATATACTAAAAATGTGCAAGGTCGTTTATTCTAGGTCATTCATTTATTGATTTACCAATCAATCTCTTTGTCTCCCGTGTAGCATTTTGATACATTATGAAATGTATGCCCAAGCACTGTGTATTTATGGTCAACTCTTGTAGAATTATAAAAAGGTATTTAGCTCTCATTGGGGTGTGGGGACATTCCTGGGTGCATCATATTCTTATGCATGTTCACAGTCCTTTCAGAAGAAAACATACCCAAATATTTGGGCCTATGGTTTCTATACAAGTTAATCTTGTACTTTTTCCCCTTCAGTCCTTGCCTGCGCTTCTGCCATTCATTTTCTTTAGAATTCTACTTTGTTTGTTCCCAAAGTTTGCTGCCCATTGGAGTCACCTGGAGATCTTTGAAAGTTCCTGATGCCTGGCTCCCTCACTCACTGGTTCTCTTTGGATGGAGAGGGGTGGGATCTGAGCATTGAGCATTTCAAAAGCTGCCCAGGTGATCCCAGCAAATATTGGGAGCTACCATTCTACTCTGTAGGCTTATGTAGGACCAGTTATGAATAACTGGCTATCAATAGTAAAGAGTTTCTTACCTTTTATTATGGAACCATGAGATTTTTTTTTTCTATAGAATTATCCTGGCTCCATTAAGAAGCAGTTGTAATTCGGGTGGTTGAGGGAAGTATTGATTGACTTACCCATCGACTCTCCTGGAATTGGTATAATCCTGGGTTGAGCCTTGTAAATAGCATGGGTAGTCCACAGAAACGTGGTGCTCTCTGAAGGCCTGCAGATTCTCTGTGAGGAAGGAACCACTGTCTCTCCCAGGTTTAGAGCCGCCTTGGAGATTTCAAGGTAACGTAAGACTAATATTCATTCATGTCCCGTAGCCAAAGGCTGGTCCTGTAGATACGCCTGATTGACTTAGCAAGGAAATGACTTAGCTTTACATTTGAGCTTTGCCGATAGTTTTTAGACACCAAAGAGCCCCGTGTACTTGAGGCAATATTTGGAAATTAGATGCTGTCCTGGGAATTTGCCAAAGCCCTTCAGATAATATACTTAATTTTCTTGCTTGAATTTGTTATTCTTTACGCCTTCTCTCCAATCTTAATTTCTTTGTTTCCGGGGGACCACGGATATTAAAAACCAAACCAAACCACGAAACTTGAGGACTTGATTGCTTTAATGAGGCCTGGCTGGTCTTGTCGGAAAAGCCTGAAGGACTTCTAGTCTGTTCCACTATCGCTTTATTGGAACAGCTTTTTAATTGTAATCTGAGTTTTGATCAGATGAGAATTCAAATTACGACTTACATCTTGAGAAAGTTATTAAATCAAACATATAGAAATTCCTCTGCGATGCAATGCTATCCTTCTCTGTGCCCAGTATGCCTGAGAAACCTTCCCGGTTCCTTTTAAGCATTGAACAAAAGTAGTCATTATTTGGAAGAACCAAGACAAAAGGTATGTGAATAAGAAATAGGATTTTTCTTCTCACACTAATTAACTCACATGTTCCCTATATTTATGTGCAACCCTTTTATGGTCTGAATTAATTTTCTCCTGGAGGTGAGGGAATCTACTCTTATTTTAAGACTAGAAAAATGATTTCTCCATTTGGCTAAGAAAGTTCAAAGCAATCAGAGTGCTATTTAAATGAGTAAGAAATTAATTCTTTGTGTGTCTTTCTTGGGAAAATAACATGTGCCAAGTTAGGAGAAATAAATGGTTGATGTTACTCAGAGAAGATAAGTTCAACTATTCCTCATTAAGCCATTTTCCAGAAAGACTAAACTGAAATTAGGGTTTGGGAAGAAGAGAGAGACATCTGGATTCTCCAGAACCTAGTATTCCTCATTTGGTTGTTTTCCACACTTGAATTTAGAATTGGTTCACTACATTAGCAGGGAATGCTTGAATAAAAGGATAAGAAATTATTTTAACTTGGTCACTTTCAAAATTAGTAACTCCATTATTTTATTTATTTAAACTGTGATCCTATTTCTTTCAATATGAAGCAGGTAACTCTGGCTTCCCAGAGTAAACTTTAGTTCATGTCTAACCCACGAATTTTAAGAATTAGTCCTTAAATATGGTTTTGTAAACTTTTTATGGTATCATATTGTCAATATGGAAGAGAACCTTCTATGTCATCGAACTTTAATATCTGCTCCTCCCATTTTAAGTTATCATTTTTTTATTTTAAATGTGAATGAAAAATTTCGAAACAAAAAAAAGATAACATAAATTGACATTTTCCTCCAGAATTTGATTCTCTTCCTTTACAATTATTTAATAGTATTGACTGAGATAATACTTGGAAAAACTTGTGTTAAAAATAAGAAAACAGCAAGCTGGTGTGGCTCAGTGGTTAAGCATTGACTTGTGAACTAGGATATTGCTGTTGGATTCCCATCAGGACACATGCTCAGGTTGTGGGCTTGATCTCCAGTAGGGAGCATGCAGGAGGCAGTCAATTAATGATTCTCATCATTGATGTTTCTGTCTCTTTCTCCCTTTCCCTTCCTCTCTGAAATCAATAAAAATATATTTTAAGAAGTAAGAAACTACTCCTAGGCTATTTAAAAACATTTTAAAAGTGTTGAAAGTGTTTTATATACAGAATCCTATCTACAAAGATGGTGCTGCCTAGAGCCAATAAGGAGAGAATATGCTAATTGCCTGCCACGCTCTCAAAGATGGTGGTGCCCACAGCCACAAGATGGCAGCATCCAGTCCCCTCAGCACCATCAGGGCAGAAAGGTCTACAGCAAGGCCAGGCCTACCCCCAGGTGGGCCCAGCTGCTCTGCGTGCCTGCCTCAGGAATTCCCAGCCCCCTCAGCCCCCCAGCTGCCCAGGGCTGGCCCAAGGCACAGGCAATCTCATATGGCTGCAGCCCAGCTGCTAGGGCTGGTCCGAGGTGCAGGCAAGCCTCGGAAGGCAGCTTCCCAGCCACCCAGGGCCTCCCAAGGCTTGCACTGCTGGCAGTGGCAGCAGCAGAGGTGTGATGAGGTGTCACCTTCCACTGATCACTGGGTCCCCTCCTGCCCCTGAGGGCTTTTGGACTATGAGAGGGAGCAGGCCGGGCAGAGGGACCCCCCTTTAGTGCATGAATTTTCATGCACCTTGCCTCTAGTCTATATATAATACATATATATATATACATATATGTATGACATATTACATTATTGCTTAGGCTGCGCTTACAAAACACTGCAAACTGAGTGGCTCAAAGTAAGAGAACTTCATGGTCTCACGGCTCTGGAGGCTGGAAGTCTGAGATGAAGGTGTCAGCAGGGTTGTTTCCTCCTGAGGCTGTAAGGGAGACTGTTCCAGGCCCTGTTCCTAGCTTCTGCTGCTTTGCTACAGTCTTTGGCTTTCCTTCACTTGCAAAGCATCATTCTATCTCTGCTTTCATCTTTTCATGATGTTCTCCAGGTATGTGTGTGTGTCTAGGTCCAAATTTCTCCCTTCTCATAAAGACACTGGACATAGTGGATCAGGGTCCACCCTAATGATTCCATATTAACTTTACTAGTTAACAAACAGAAGGCTGGCTTAGAAACCATAGCTGGAAATCTTTGAGTAGGGGAGAAAGGTAGCCTCGTGTTAGAGCAGTTTTCTCTACCATCCAGCTGACCCAAACTGCAGGAGAGGAAGACCTTCACTGGAAGTGAAGGTTGGAATTTTGATTATTACATGATGAATATATTCTTCAGTACTGATATAAGAGAATTTTGTAACTAAATGTGACCAGAGGACTTAAAAATTACCTGGGATTGAATGGAGAAATTGGAGGTAGGGCCAAGATCTACACTAATAAAAGAGTAACATTCATGATGCCCACCAGCCAATCATAAGTAAGTATGCAAATTAACCCAATAAAGATGGCTGGTTAATTTGCATATGCAGGCGCTGAGTGGCTGGAGGCAGGGCAGGATGTTTGCATTGTTGCCATAGTGATGACACAGGCGTTCCTCACCACCCTAGCTGCTCTGGGCAGCATGGGAAGGTAGAAAGGTGGCTCTTGCCAGAACGAAGGTGGTGCCAGCAGCCAGAGAAAGAAATGGCCATTCTTGCATGAATCTTGTGCATCAGGTCTCTAATCTTATTATAAAGCACAGTGAAGTATGAGTCAAATGCTGAGTTTAAAAGTAGGGAAAAGAGGGAAAATAATACTTTTTTGTTGAATCCTATAGAAATCTACTTTTTTCAACTTTATGATTATATTTATGTGTCTTAACCATTTTATATTAAAACCATGTTTCACTAAATACTAATAAACACATTCAGTATCAGGGCCAATGTTAAACATTTAAGAATCATTTTCTTTAACTCTCATTAAGAAACTCACAGGCAAAGGGGATATCTGTATACTTTAAACAATAAGGTAAATAATAATAAAAGAAACCCGCAGGTATTATTAAGTATTTGTACCTTAATTTTACCTAAATAATTGCATCACAGACAGGGTACTTTTTATTGCCCTTACAGCAATTGTTTAAATATCATTAAGCAAATATTTGACCTTTTCTCAGTTTTCAGACGTCTCATATTCTTTTGCATCTATGAAATTGTCATGACCAGATTTCTACAGTTATCATTGCACTAGTCTCCAGCTGGTGACATTCACATCAAACATGTCTAGTGATTGAAAATAGAAAAATAAACTCTAAAGAAAAATGTGTGATTTTTTTTTTCTTGAAAAAATAAGTTCTATTTTCCAGTGAAAGCAAAGGGAGTAAAAGGAGAAACTTGCTCTATTTTAAAATTCCCCAGACATGGTTACCTTTATATTATTCTGAACTGGAGGTATATTCCAGAGTTCAGAATTTGGCATTGCTGAAGGTCAATATCAATTGAAGTAATATTAGCATTTCTAATTTAGGCTAGGCTTTATTGCAGACTTCTGCTTTGATTCCTGCGATTCTGAGTGACCCAGTTTGTACACTGTAACTCAACACTCCCATACACCCCAACACACTATATATATAACACCATGAATGGAAGAGAGAATATTCCTTATCTACTTTATAAGATGTCTGTAAGGATTAAATTACTGTATATAATGATCTATAAATGACAAAGCAGTACAATTGCTGGTATTTGAGGTGTTTTTTAAAAAAAATATTTCGATTTTTTTTTTTTTTTCAGAGAAGAAGGGAGAGAAGGGAGAGGGATAGAAAGAAACATTCATCAGCTGCCTCCCGAACACCCCCTACTGGAGATGTGCCCACAACCAAGGTACATGCCCTTGACCGAAATCCAACCCTGGGACCTTTCAGTCTGCAGGCCGATGCTCTATCCACTGAGCCAAACGTATTAGGGGCGAGGTTTATTTGTTTTTATACAGAGGTGTCCTCATAAACATTCAAGCCATATATATGTCTGGCTTAATTTTGTTGAATACCCTAGACTATGCTTTGGACAAAGACTCTCTTTAAGTGCATGATCTTACAGGCAAAATTTATTTTCGAAGGTCTCTGGGGGCGGAACGAGAGAACACTTCGGTAATTTAGAGAAGCAATTCAGAACATGGCTGCAGTGCTTCCTCCTGCTTGTGAATGTGTCTCATTACTGGCGCTCTGAGAAGCGCAGATTCAGGATTGAGGAACTTGTGCACCCTTCCCGAGGGCTTTGTTTCGCCTGCTAGCTGGGGATAGGACTCACAGCCCTTATCATTTATGAACAAATTCTTTCCCAGTGCCAGCTCTGTTCTCTGCCCTTCTCTTAACGCCTCCAATTATGACCGGAGCTTGTTGAACTGCCTGGCTTTCCTTCCTTAAGATTTCCCTGCTTTGGTTTTTGTGTTCTTATTATTTCCCCGAATGACCTGTATATTATGGGATTGTTTGACACCTTTGCTGAGTGCTCTCCAGCCTTGACCCTCTTGGTCATGCTGAACTAGTGAGGGTCTCAGTTTGTGTTCTCCCAGAGGCAGACACTGAAAGAAGGGTTTATTGGGAGTTGAATCGCAGGAAACATTGGTAGGGAAGTGTGGAAGGGAACAAACGAGGGAAGACAATGAAAAGTGACTGCTCAGGCAAATTGTCATTGTAGGTAAAGGTAGCTCAATTCTTTGGGGGAATTCTGGGAACATGGTAGAACATTCCTTCCAGTACTACACTTGTGGGACAAGGGACCAGTGGTATGCATCCCATAAGCCCCACTTGTTACTGGACTGAAGGAGTTCATTTACCTGTGTGCACCAAAGCCTGGTCAAATGCAAACAGGAGTTTGTAGCCAAGAAAGTGAGAGTTTATTAGCTGAGGAAATGACACCAAGTCACAGGTGGGAAAGTGTTCAAAGACCTGTCTCTGGTGGCTTCCAGAGGATGAGTTATACAGGGGAGAAATTATTTGTCATGGCGGCTAAAGGAGTTGGGGTCACGGGTTCTCCTGATTGGTTGGGGCCAGGGTAGGACGTAGTTGATTATTGTATCAGGTCCTGATGTCAGTCATGGCATTGTTCTCTCTGGTTTCATGAGGGTATGGTCACTAGGGCTATTCCTCTTTCATGGGCCTGGGGCAGAAACACAACTGAAATCATGCATGATGTTATCTTTAGCTCCACTGAACTTGTTTGGGTGGTTAACAGACCTGAAGCTCTGTTCTTAAGACTGTTTCATACTGGCCAGAATCTGATGTCCTAAGGCTTAATGATGAAGGAAGAGAGTGGATGGACAAAAAGGGAAAAGGGAGTAGATGGACAGAAAGGGAAAAGAAGTGGAGTTTCTGCGTGGTTATGAAACATCCATCTTGTATGAAAACTGCTGTTAGAAATTTTAACCCTGCTATTTGACTTCTGTGGATGCAACCTTCCCCAGATAAGGTCATCAGTGCTGGCGCCAGGCCAGGCCTCTGGTTGAGGTCTCAAGGCTCCAGTACACACTGGCTCTTTAAGAACTTGCAAAAGGGGGCTGGAAACACTCCATATTTAGGAAACAAAGAGGGTAAGATGATATAAATAAGGAGAATTCCTGCACGTTGGGGCCCAGAATTTGAGATACATTTTCCTCTGGACCCATGCGTAATAAATGTAACTCCATCTCTCTAAGTATTGCTTTATTATTCTTCGGTTTTCTGTAACAATCACACACCTACTAGCATTTGTTGGCTCTTCTGAGAGTGTGGTAACTCCCAGCACTTCTGTCCTGTCTAAATCTGGGCAGAGTACCCACCAACATCCAGAGAAAGCCATCAGGCAAATGCTTGCATTTGGACAGAAGGCAGGTGTGCCTGGAAATGGTGACTGCCAAGGGGATATAACTAGGGAACTAGCAGCATTTATTATGCCAAGGACCCATTTTCTTGGGTTTAGGTTTTAGTCAGATTGTTTTTACCTATTTCCAGGCAATGTTTCCCTTTACATTCCTAGTGTATGAGAACATTTTGGAAAGGAGATGGGCCATTCAGCTTCATAATCATTGGGCCCTCTGGAAAGGAAGGAATCAGTACCCTATCTCTCTTTCCCAGGATATGGAACTAGGAAAACCTGTTTAGGCTGGACTAGATTGCTCTGGACAGGGCTCAGATGCAAAGAAGGACAATGAAGCTCCAGGAATAAAATTGTCTTGAGTAAAATTAGCTTGAGGCAGATTCTAGGTTGGTGCCTTCAGACTCCAAAGGAGTGTTTTGCAGTGAATGAAGGAGGCAGCTTTGGACAGAAAACTTGGTTGAGGATGAAAGCTCTCAGACTGTGTCACTGAGCAATGGGGAGGAATGCTGGAGCATAAGGGTGTCAACTCCAAAGAGAGCCCAAGCCTGAGAAAGGGTGATCATCCCCAAGGAACCGTGTGTTTACAAATGAGCTGGATCATAAAACACAATTGTCAGTTACACTGTATTGTGACACTGGGTGCAGTGGGGGACTCTTGGGGACCCCGTGTTCTTCTGGATTGCACTCCCCTGCTTGTTTTTAGACTGCTCTAAACATTTTTTAAAGGGATGGAGAAACTTCAAGTGGAAGATACTACACTTAAAGCTCTTTGGTAGATGATGAATTGAATAATGGATTGGAAGAGGGTTAAAAATATAGCTATCATTAGACTTTGAGTTTGCGAAGCAGGCTGTACTAGTTAAAGAAGGAAATAATTTAGTTTTAATCCAGTGATTTGATTATTTTCTCAGGCATGTGGTAAATTGTAATGAGTGAGATATGTGTTGTAATCCTGGGATATGGTGCTTTATGTGAACCGTAAAGCCTTCTCTATGACCTCTTGCATGTGCCAACATTCTGTAGGCGTAATTAATTATAATGCAGACTCTAAAATGTTGATGTGGGATGCAGGATTTTATGAAGTACAAGGAAAATACTCGGCAAGTAACCTTTATGCTGGTTCCATTAACTGTTTTGAGAAGAGTTTCAACATCTGATTCCATAAAACTTTCCGGTTGAGCCATCACTAACAATAATATTCCTGACAACTCCGCATGCAATAGCCCATTTCACTTCTGTAGAGACAGGCATCTCTAACTTGTCTTCATTTCATTGTTTTATTCCCCTTAGTGTTAGGATTATAAAAAGCCAGACTTTTATTTTTTCTTAGATGACATCCTGTTTTTACAACCCTTTTTAAGAGGCAAGTTTTAATTTAATTTGTGCTGGTAAAAACCATATATCTATATTTTAGATAGTTGAATGTAACTGAACTTGATCTTTAGTTAGAAACATTTCGTGATCAGTTTCATTTTTGTGTGTGGTTCTAAATATTTTTTCTGTGGCATTTATTATTCATGTTAACTCTATGCAGATATAATTTATATCTAATAAACAGTATCCATTCAAATTGTGCAATTTGGGTTGTTTTGACAGTGGTGTACTATAAAACTGAAACAGTTATTTTAGGGGTAAAAGAAGACAGGTTTAGGAAATTTTGGAAATTATGGGACCATGGAAGAAGCATGGGGCTGAAGATCAGCAGAAGGTGTATTTCCATAGAATAGGGAAGCTGAAAAGCTGCAACAGGTACATTTCCATAGAATGAGGGAGCTGGGAACAGCAAAAGGTCTGTATTTACACAATAAAAAGAAGGAAGCTCTTCATCCAGAAGGAGAAGAAGAAATCCCAAAGGGAATAGGAAAACAATAAGGAAGGAGGGGGAGGGAAGACCCCAAAAGTCCCATGTGAGGTTCAACCTTGGAGCCCAGGAGTTACTATGGTAACCAGTCTAAGGGAATAGTGACCACTCAGAGCGGCGATCAAGGCACCAGGATCTGCAGCCTTTATAAGCCATAGGGAAAAGGAACTCAGTGGACCCTTTCCCCCTCCCCACATGGGAGTCAGTTCTGTGGGACTCTTTCTGAAGCATCTGTCTTGTATGAAAACTGCTGTTTGAAATTTTAACCCTGCTATTTGGCTTCTGTAAATTTAACCTTCCCCAGACAAGGTTATCAGTGCTGGTGCCAGGCCAGGCCTCTGGTTGAAGTCTTAAGGCCCCAGTATATACGGGCTCTTTAAGAACTTGCAAAAGGGGCCGGAAACACTCCATATTTGGGAGACAAAGAAGGTAAAAATCATATAAATGGGGAGAATTCCTGCATGTTGGGACCCAGGATTTGAGATACATTTTCCTCTGGACATAATAAATATAACTCCACTTCTCTAAGTATTGCTTTGTTCTTCTTCGGTTTTCTGTAATATTTCCCCATTCCCCACATGGGAGTCTGTACTTGTTCTTCAATAAATCTTCACCTTTGCTATAACACTCTCTGTCCGTGGATTCATTCTTTGATTCTGATGGGCAAAGAATCCAGATTCTAGTCCAAAAATTCCGTTTCAAAACTACCTCCACAAAAAAAGACACAGATGCTTTTTATCACTTTAAAGTTTCCTGGTACCCTTTGGGGTCTGCTGTCCTTCCTGCCCCAGTACCAGGCAACCACTGACTTGCTTTTCATTATTATAGTTTACTTTGCATTTTATAGAATATTAGATAAATGGAATCATACAAAAAAACACTTATTTGTGTTGGGCCTCTTTTATTCTTCCTATGACTTTTTTTTTTTAATCCTCACTCAAGGATATCTTTTTTTATTGATTTGTGAGAGAAAGATAGGGAGAGAGAAGGAGAGAGACAGATGGGAGAGATAAACATCATATGGTTGCCTTCCATATGCACTCCAACCGGGGATTGAACCCACAACCCTTTTTGTATAGAGGACGATGCTTCAAACAACTGAGCCACCTGATGAGGACCTGGTATGTCATTTTTAATGAATGTTTATTCTTACATCTTTAGCATTTACAGGGATGACATGTCATTAGACCTGGCATTGACCAACCACTTACTAATGAGTCTAATTTTGGGCTCCACAACTGTAAAAAGGATCCTTAGGACCAAACAAATAGTCAAAACAATTCTGTGGTTTAACAAGAAAGAGAGGCAGTTATGCTAAGCAAAATAAGCCAGTCAGAGAAAGATAAATATCACATGACCTCACTTATATGTGGAATCTAATGAACAAAATTAATCCAGAGATATGAAAGCATGCAATGGGCTGACAGATCTCAAAAGGAAGACAGGAAGGGGTGTGGAAAGATATTAACCAAATAACTTATATGCACCTTTGCATAGCCCAAGGACAGACAATAATGCAGTGAATGGATGAGGTGGGGTAGCAGCCAGTGGAGAGGAGGGACAAAGAGGGAAAATTGGGGACATTTGTAATACTTTCAACAATTAAATTAATAAATAATAAAAACTTAGTGTTAAAAATGGCCTTTATGTATCTATGACAGTTCTGCCTAATCACAGAGCTTTCTTAGGCAAAGTGGAGACCCCTTAAGATGACAAAGACCCTTTGCTCTTTGGCTATTTCTAGTACATTTTGCCTGCCTCCTAACATCCTCTCTCCCCCTTCCTAGTCAGCGAAAAGATTTCTGCACAGTGATCCTTAATTAACATATTGTCCCTAGAAGCTGTCAGCTGCTGTGGTTTTGAACTGCAGAAATCTCTTAGAGGAAAACAGTTATATATGATCATAACAATTAACATTATTTATATGGTCATAATAACTCTTCTTTCTTAGAGTTATTCCAGAGAAGAGTCAGGGTGGATAAGTAGAATTTTAACCCTACTACACAAAACCAGAGAAATGAATAGATACATTTAAAAGTTCCTTTCAGGCTTTTGAGTCTATGGTAGAGCTTGTCTTTTCTATTTTTGCACAAAAAAGAACAATGAGGACAAACAACACTTGTTGATGGATCACTGCATACCAAACTCTGAACTCAACATTGTACAGCTATAATCCAGTTAATCTTATTAACCAGCCTGGGAGGTAGACACTGGTTTTCACATTTAAGGGTGGGGGAAATTAAGCTTGGAGAGGCTGAGAGAATGTTGTCACCCTTACTGTTTCGGGAACTACTTTGTGATTGCTATGACTTTATTGCCAAAAGCCGTCAAGTATTTTAATCAAATTATCCCAAGTTACTTTTAAAACTGTAGGAGTCTGAATTTGCAGATCAGAGAATCATCTGTCATATTTTTGTCCTAAAATTATGTGCTAGAAAGAGCAATGGTCTGTGAGTCATGACGACTGATTTTCACAGCCAGCATTTGCCTCGTGATAATGAAGTTGTTGGCTTCTATTTTCTTATTTGAACACTAGAGGCCCAATGCACAAAATTTGTGCACTTGGCGGGGGGTCCCTCTGCCTGGCCTGCACCCTTTTGCAGTCTGAGAGGTCCTTGGGGGATGTCCAACTGACAGCTTAGGCCCTCTCCCCATGGGCAGTGGGGTTCAGCCAACAGTCAGACATTCTTAGCCTTATAGCTGCTGCAGAGGTGGGAGAGGCTCCCACCACTGCCACTGTACTTGCCAGCCATGAGCCCTACTTCTGGTTGAGTGGTGCTCTCCCTCTGGGAGTACACTGACCATCAGAGGGCAGCTCCTGCATTGAGTTGTCTGCCCCCTGGTGGTCAGTATGCACCATAGCAACTGGTTGTTCAGTGGTTTGGTCATGTTATCCTTTTATTATATAGGATTTTGAAACTGGACAGTTGCTAAAGTCCTGCGACTCTGTGAATCTGAGGTGGCTGAAGATAAATAAAATTTACATCTTGAGATTGAAATAGCAGGGGAAATCTTAAACCAGCTCCCAACCCTAATGGGCATAACTCTGTGTGAAGCCTTTGATCATTTTCATGAGTGGCAAATTGATACTTACCTTTAAATTTCTGCTGGCTATTTCCAGTCACAATCCACTCCTTGAGCAATGCCTCATACAGTTTCATTACAGCATCAGGATGCCAGTTAGAGCAACAATATTGCCCTGCGAGATAATCATTAGTGACAGAAGATGAGGCAGATTCCTGTTGCTTGATCAAGATGTTTAAAACCCACCCTGCACAAACGGAAATGCTCAGAAGGATATAACGAGAAGTAATAGTAATTTTTAGATTGCCTGTCAACCCTAAGCCCATTTATGTCCATCACAGAAATGATACCACTCTCACTTCTCTCACTTTCCTGATTTGCATAACCAACAGTATTAACACCACCCACAATATTTTTTCCAGTGTCCCACTAAATACCAAACCTTGGTTTACAATTCCTTAACACGTTCTGGCATAGATCTACCCACTTCTTTTCGAAAAATATGTCAGCTACCAATTAGTAATAAAATGAAATAACAAATAAAAGGTTAAAGTTCAACTGTATACTTGGTAGTGAAATATCTTTCCACGTAGTTGTATGGAACCATGGAAGCCATCCTATTGGCACATTCTCTTCCATTTGGTTTTAATCTGCTCATCCTGACACTTCACAGAATTCTCACCCAACAAATATGAGTGGAGAAAAATAGCTGCTTCCATTCTATTTGATTTTGATATGTCCATTGAAGATTTTATATAATTATTTGCTAAAGGCACACTTATTTAAGAAATATGCCTGTGCGAGTTGAGATCTAAAGGTAATGAACTGAGCTCACAGGGAGGGAAGGCGTGTCACCAGAGGAAAGTCAGCTGGCCCTCCTAGACAGGTCCCTTAAAATGGTCTTTTCACCTGCGGATTTGTCGCAGTTCCAAATGGTGCTGTCAGCCTTAAAGACTTAGAAACTGTCTTGTCAGTGTCTCGAAATGTTCAGATTCATGATGCTGTTTTCTGCTAACAAACAAAAATCACAAGAGACCAAAGTACAAAAACAGAATGTCAATCCTTTAGTTATTGAGAAATATGATTTTCAACTTTTCTGTCCTTGCTCTTATCCACGGCCAAAGCCTTCACTTGTACTTGTATCCTATTGCTTCTTGCTGGCTTTAAGTATGTGGCTCCTGCAATTTTCCCGCTTTCTCTTTCATCAGTGTTTCCCCTTGTTACCATTTCATCATCAGTAAGCATGCTTTAATGTCTCATCTGAACAGAAACCCTCCTTAGATCTTCCCCTTTCAGTACCACATCATTTCTCTGTTTCCTTTTCCTGTAAACTCAAAAGAAGCAATATATATACTTTCTGTCTCCACGTCCTCATTTTCCATTCTCTCTCCAACCCACACTAAATAGGATCTCTCCATCTCTCCACTATAACAAGACAGAACAGAAACACATACAAAAAAGAAAAAAAGCACTGTGAAAGCATTTCTTCTTCCCCAAAGGAAAACCTGTATTTATAAAATATTTCTCATTGCCTTTGAAGGTAAAAAGGTCATTACTTTTTAAATAAGTAGCCTGGCTGAACTGCCAGAAGTTCAGTCAAGATTTGCTCCTCAAGCTCCTTCTGTTAGCTAAGAGATACTTGCAGAGATTTCATCTGGCTACTAGTCACCTAGGAAAATGGTGTGCAATGCAGATAGTTGTATTATTCTTGTTTTTAAAACATATTTTATTGATTTTTTTACAGAGAGGAAGGGAGCGGGATAGAGAGTTAGAAACATTTATGAAAGAGAGAGAGACATTGATCAGCTGACTCCTGCACACCTCCTACTGGGGATGTACCCACAACAAAGGTACATGCTCTTGACCTTAGTCTAACCTGGGACCTTTCAGTCCACAGGTCAATGCTCTATCCACTGAGCCAAACCAGTTAGGTCAGTTGTATTATTCTTGTGACTCATGATGCCTACAGGTCTTTTCCAGGATCTAGTGATGTGAAACAAAGCCTATAACATTGGTCTCAGGGCTTGTACTATTCTTGCCTTAGAACAGTGATTTTCAATCTTTTTTGTCTCATGGCACACACAAACTAATTACTAAATTTTGTGGCACACAAAAAATTTATATTTTTGCCAACTTGACAAAAGATAGATATAATTTTTTAAAAATATGTTTTTATTGATTTCAGAGAGAAAGGGAGAGGGAGAGAAAGATAGAAACATCAATGATGAGAGAAAATCATTGATTAGCTGCCTCCTGCATGCCCTCCATTGGGGATCGAGCCACAACCTGGGCATATACCCTGGCCAGGAACTGAACCGGTGACATCTTGGTTTCTGGGTCGAAGCTCAACTGCTGAGCCACACCCGGCTTGGCAAGGATAGGTATAATTTTGATTCATTCATACCAGATGGCTATTGTTGTGTTGGCTGTTGTCTATTTTTAATTTGACAATCTAAGGAAAAAGAGGACAGTGCCCCCAATTAAATAGATAGTGCCTGTTTAAAAATTCTCAAGATATACCAGTGTACCTGCTGCCTTAGGCAATGGCTATCCTCAATAATAAAACATTTGCAGGCAGTGAGCTCAGGTCAGTCATCTTCTCTCCTATTTCTCTTCTATAATTTGCTCTAGTCAAGGTAACCAGCTACTCATTGTCAAATTCAAAGGCAAACTTTTTATTCTCGTTTTATTCAGTGTTTCAAGAGCTTGACTTTTCTCTTTTTTTATGGGCTATCAAATGACCTCTCTGGCCACTTGTTATGATTTCTTTAATGGTTTTCTTTCTCTTCTCTCCTCCCTCTTCTTGGTGGTGTGCTCCTGGAATAATTTCTTGGGTTTTGTTTGTTTGTTTGTTTAAATCTCTGTCTACATTCTCACAAAATGATGGCCTCCAGTTTCCCATGACTTTGATGCTCTCATGTCTTCTCAGTTTATATCCCCAGTCCCAACATTTCATTGAGCTTCACATTAATCAGCAACAATCTTAGAACAGAATGAAGCAAAGCAATTGTGAATGACCTGTACATGCCAACCTTAACTTACTTGTATGGCTTATGTTGATTAAGATATGGAAACATCTGAATACAACAAAATTAAACCAGCTAATTGGCCTGAATGAGACTGGGTCATACCTGATTATGATAACTTCGGTTCTTTATAGAGCAAGAGTCCTGAGAAATATTCTGCTTGCTTGACATTTTTCTTGACAGGTGCTCCTAGACTTATTGCTCATTAAGTGTCATGAGTCACTTGAAATAAGGAATTTGCCCTTGGTCCACATGCCCTAGGGTTGGCTCGATGCTAATGGAGTTAATTGAATGACTTACATTGCCATGTGAATGTTTAATAGGCACCTTATAACAGGTCCAAAAACCAGAACCTATTCTCTGTCTTCTCCATCTCAGTAAATAGAGCCACAATGAATTCTAATTACTTGAATTTTTATATTATGTAGATCTTCTCTCCTCTTGTCAACTATAGCCAATTTGACAGTAATTCTTATAATCCTGTACCTCCAAAATATATTCTGAATGTTAATGCTTTTTACAATTCCAATTGTTCTGTCCTAGACCAGGCTACTGTCTTTTTTTCTCCCTAAGACTACTTCCATGTTTCTTATAATTATTCATCACAGAATTATACTTGTGAATCACATGGGGATATTAAATGCAGATTCTGGTTTAGTCATTCATGAATATGACCTGAGATTCTGTATTTATAACAGGCTTTCAGGTAATATGAGATCTTCTGATCAATGGGCCTAGCTAGAATATAAGTAATCAAGTATAAAAATTCAGATAATGATTGGACTATGAGGAACAAAAATACAGTAAGAGAATAGAAAATAACTGCTCTGTAGTCCTCTTCAGTCGATTTGTTATTCTCTTTCTAAAGTATATTAGCTCATTTATCTATGTGTCTAACTTCCTCACAATCCTCCACCTCCTTGGCTTCTCATAATACCTTGAATAAAATCCAATTTGCGTTAGTAGGCCTTATAAAATATAGCCTCAAACCTCTTTGAGGTCTGCTCCTACGATAGCTTGCTTAGATGTTCTATCCAAAGTGGTTTTTCTCATCCTTGAACATATTCAACTTTGTCTACTTTAACGTCTTAATACCCTAGTCTTTCTGTCTGTATTAGCATGTTATTCTCTTATCACTCATATTTCTGATCAAAGGAAAAGTAAGAGAAGATACTTCTGACTGTACTATATAAAATAAGTTGTTTATTCCTTTATTTTCTAAACACAAATAATTATGTAATAGGCTGAATAATCCCAAGAACCTGTGTATAATTTATTATCCATGGAAAAAGGGATTTTGCAGATGTAAGTTAAAGATTTAGACATGGAGGGATTATCCTAGGTTATTTGATTGGGCCCAATGTAATCACAAGGGTCCTTATAAGAGAACTTAGAGGCTCAATGCATAAAATTTATGCATGCACAGGATCCCTAGGCCTGGTCAGCAATCAGGACCAATCTGTGGGGCAACCGCAGGGTAGTGGGGGGGGTGTCCCCACTGGCACTTGCCTTGGCTGACCTGGGGCCTGTGGGATAGGAGCACCTCCTGCATTGAGCATCTGATCCCTGGTGGTCAGTGTACATCATAGCATCGTTCCACCAGTAGTTCCACCAGTTGTTCCACAGCTTGGTCGATTTGCATATTAGGCTTTTATTATATAGGATGTGTGACAATGGAAGCAGAGGTTGGAGTGATGCACTTTGAAGATGGAGAAAGGGGCATGAACCAGAAAATGAAAGTTGCCTCTAGAAGCCAGAAAAGTTAAGGAAATGGGTTTTTTCCTAGACTCTCCAGAAGGAACAAATCCCTGCTGGGGATTATAGCCAAGATTCACTGTGGGCTCCAGAAACATAACATAATAAACTTGTGTTGTTTTAAGCCACTAAGTTTTTACAGCATCAATAGGAAACTAGTACATTATATAAAATGTTTTATGCTCTCTTATTTATATACTGGTTTATCTTCATCTTTTTGATAGTATGCAATCTCCACGAGGGAAGGGACATCTACCTTAATTACATTCTGTATCCCTGCATCTTCATTGCTTAGAAGAGTATTTGACACATAATAGTTGCCAAATAATTTGGGTTAAATGAATGAATTATTAAACTGAATACTTAAGGTTTAATCAGAGAAGTAGAGTCACACACATGCACATGAATTATACCTTATGTAGTGTTTGAATTGAGTTTAGCAGTCTCTGTACTGCTCATTGTCTTTTCATTTGACCGGATACAGGAGCTCAGAGTCCACAGAAGAAGCATTTGGGAAGGGAAGATAGATATAAATTGGGAGAGAAGAAGATCAAGCTGTAATACACAAACTGGAGTCCTTGAGGACTGAGTGAAGTGTCACTTTTGTTGGATATGTGGACTTGCATAGTACTGATCCCCTGCAGATGTCAAGACACCCATTTTCATGTTGCTAAACACATACACCTGGCCCAGGAGTTGGGATGCTGAAGAACCAGGGAAGGTGGAATAATTGCAAGCCTGGCGGCAGCCTCATCCAACAACATGAGTCAAAAGATCACTTAGCATATATGAGTGGCAAAATGACTGCTGCTTCAATTCCATCCTCCAAATCTACCATGAGAATCTCAGATCAGGTTAGCCACAGTAAACAGGAAACATACGGAGATAGGAATTATGGGAAGTGTAGTTTAGCCTGGCCAAGTTTGGCCATTATAAAGTCACTAAGGTTTATTATTCTCTTTAGAATGTCAAGAGTTAAAAATTTGCTTAATGACCATAAATTTAAAACTAGGGAAAATGTGTAACCAGAATTTTTAATGGTATCAGATTTTGATTGTCTTATTGTTAATGCACCTTCATAGTGGACATACATGGCCATCCACCCTTACATAGGCTTGCATCTCTATCAGGCATTCTAAGTGCTCCTGGATCAGCACTTGTACTGCCAATGAAAGAAATGCCCTTTTGATTCATCTTTTTCATTCCTGCCATTATAGGCATCTCTCTATCTCTCTCTCTCCTTTAACTGTCCCATTCTTTATTAAGATAAGATAATATATTCAATCAGGGTCTAATCTGGTTTTACTGTTCCACGACTTATTTTTGTCTCTTTATGAGATTTTTTTGGAACAGATTTATTACATTGATTTATGCCACATCTTTGCTAACTTCTTGATATTTGAAGAGTAGGAAGGTACTATTCATTACCAGGAATAAAATAGTTGATTTTTGATAATCAAGCAAAAATGAAATTGAGGAAATGGAGAAAACCAAGTTGTTGTTTTTTTTCTCACTCAGATTGCCAGATAGTTCATAAATCCTCAGATATCAGGAGTCTCCTCTTGAATCTTCCTCCCTCTTTTTTCTCTCTCTACCTTGGTTTCCTAGGCCTTTCCACTAGTAGTAAAAGGTGGGTATAAAAATTTTGCACATAATATTTCTTTATTCATACATATCACCATTTAAGTTAAGACTGGACTGAAATAAGACAAATTTCTATGGAGCTTGTCCTGCTTACATGCTTAGGTTAGCTGGCATTTTTAGAATTTCTTTAAAAAAATAGCATTTCCTTGGGGCAAATAAGATTTTCTCTTTGCATTAAGGATAGTGATTACATGGTACCGAGTAATAACATTTTATTGCACTCTAGACGGGAACTGGATTGAAACCTCTGGTAAGATGAATAAATAACAGGAAGATTCTCTTTTTCCTCCTCTTCCTAAATAGAGTTGCAGGTAAAAGGACAACCACTTGATTGTTTTTTCCTTCTTCCTTTCTTCATTTCCTTTAGGATGCTTCTATATTTTTTTCTGCACTGCTTTGTTATTATGTACTTTGCTAGTGAGTGATGTAGCCCTGATGAAAATGCATGAACACAGCAGCAGGTTTATAACAGGGCATTATAAGTATACTGAGTTATACTTGGGCATTTTTAGTGAGTCAAATAACTTTAATTTGTAAAGTCAAAGCTAGATGGAGATCATAATCCTGGGCTCCCTGCACATTTGCAGCATTCGTACATTCAGTCAAGCTTGAAACTGGAATCTTCCTGGATTCTTTCCTCCCTTCGGCATGTCTACTCAGCCAGCAATTCTTTTACATTTTTGTTCATGTATAACCGGATTTTTAGTCACAGATGTTCTATTATTATTGCTGCCTCCACCCAAAAAGGACCTCTCTTATGTCCTTACAGTAACTTTCCAAGGGAACCCCTAGCCTTTAATTTCTTTTATTTCCTTCAGTTTATTCTGCGAAATATTTCCTACTTCACCTTCGTATGATACTTTTGTCATCATGACATTGCTCAAAAGCCTTCAATGTTCTACCACCTTCCATAGGATGAAATAACAGTCTTTAGACCAACATGCAAGATATATATATATTAGAGGCCCAGTGCATGAAATTTGTGCATGGAGGTGGGGAGGTGTGTCCATCAGCCCAGCCTGCACCAATCTGGGACCTCTTGAGGGATGTCTGACTGCCTTCTCACAATCCAGGACTGCTGGCTCTCAACTGCTCACCTGCCTGCCTTCCTGATTGCCTCTAACAGCTTCTGCCTGCCAGCCTGACCATCCCCTAACCACTCCCATGCCAACCTGATTGATGTCTAACTGCTCTCCTGCCAGTCAGTTTACCTTCAACTTCCCTCCTCTGCCGGCCTGGTACGCCTAACTGCCCTCCCCTGCAGAGTTGATAGCCTTCAATTGCCCTCCCTTGCAGGCCTGGTGCCTCCCAACTGCCGTCCCCTGCTGGCCATCTTGTGGTGGCCATCTTGTGTCCACATGGTGGCAGGATCTTTGACCACATGGAGGCAGCCATATTGAGTGTTGAAATGATAGTCAGTCTGCATATTACTCTTTTATTAGATAGGATAGAGGCCTGGTGCACGGGTGGGGGCCAGCTGGTTTGCCCTGAAGGGTGTCCTGGATCAGGGTGGGGGTTTCCCTTGGGGTGTGGGGTAGCCTGAGTGAGGGGCCTGTCGTGGTTTGCAGGCCGGCCATGCCCCCCAGCAACCCAAGCAAAGACCCTGGTATCTGGGATATATTTACCTTCTGCAGTTGAAACTTTATAGCCTTGAGTGGAGGCTTAGACAATCTAGGGCAGGCAGAAAGCTTGGCTTCTTCCATTGCCAGTGAAACCAAAGCCTCCCTCCTGTTCTCTGTGGACACAGCCATCTTGTTTTGGGGTTAATTTGCATTCTAGCTCTAATAGGCTTGTGGGCGTGGCTTGTGAGCAGAGTGATGGTTAATTTGCATATTACTCTTTTATTAGGATATATATTTCCTTTTTTTTCTGTGTTTTTCACCTCTGCCTATGAAACTTTGTTGAGCAGAATTAGAATAATCAGTAGAGCCAATGAATTAAAAGGAACCCAGATTTGGAACTTGAGAGATCTAGAAGGTGAGAGAGGGTGGACAGTGAGGAGAGATGCAGGCAAGTCAGATCTGAGAGGGAGATTTAGAAAGTTCTGAGAGAAGCAGGGGAGAGATTTTCACGGCTGCTATACTGTTAGTGAAATACTGAATGAAAGAGAGAAAAAGTGAGATCAAGAGATTTTTAGATACTGCACTGTGCATTATGACTAGAAACCTTTCTGTTATTTTGAGTGACTCAGGAAAGATAAATATTAGTTTTTAATTATTTTCTCTGTCTGGTGACTTTTAAAAATGAGACCAACACTTTGTGAGGGACTTAGGAGCAAGAGGAGGCAGTTTTGTTCCCCTCATGAAGCCTTTCACCCAATGAGCATAATCCAAAACTGGAGGGAGGGCCGTGAGAGAAGAGGCTGGCTTATGATGAGTATACTACATGGGGGCTGGGGTAGAATTGGGGGTGAGGACAACTCCAGGAAAGTGACATTTGTGCAGAAACTTATGAGAATAAAGGGCATAATTCAATAATCCATGTGAAGTGTTTAGCACAGTGAATGACAAATGGATTAGCAATATTATAATTGTTAATTATTTTCAACAGTCATTTAGTGTTCTTGTGTCTTCTCTATAACTAAAAGGTAAAATTATTTAGACAAGAGCAGATGCTTTTTATTCATTTTAAATCTCTGTAATGTACAGCTTTTTCCCTTACACTGAAGTGTGGTTAAAAGAGTATGAGATTTTAGAGGACTCTGAACAAGGATTAGAATTTATGATTTATGGACTATGAAACTTTAGGAAAAATATTTAACTGGACCCAAGTTTTCTTTTTTTGTAAAGTATCATACTACTTACTAGTACTTCAGAAGATTTCTGGGATGCTTAAATATTATTTACATGTCTGATATAACATAGGTACACAGCAAAAGGTAGTTTTTAATATTATTTTCATATTTATAAGTAATATATAAAGGAAGAAAATTAATATACAATTAGTAAATTTAAATGAATACCAATAATCTGAAATATGTAATTTTGTTGTGGGTGAGTTTGTATCATCTGTAAAAAAAGGTTGATTGGTAAAGAAATAATATCGATATAATGTTGATATTTTAAAAGGTTATACTTTTTAGAAAAACAACTTCTATCCAACATATGTTTCAGAATATTTAAAAAGTATTTTTATTTGATGAGTTATTATATATGTAACTATTATCAGTTGGAGATGTGCTTGAAAAATCTGTCATCAAAAACACTGCAAAGTATATTTCCTTTACAGTTTTAAAAAATTCACCTTATTTAACAAATACTTGACAAATTTTCTATTTTGGAGTAGTTGATTTTTAATTAGTAAGGTTATTGTTATAATTACTATTGTGTAAAGACTTTACATTTAGGTGAAGTGTAACCTACCTGTTTTGTTCTTTCTTAATGTTGGGTGGACTTTTATTTTATAAAACTTGAATGTACTGTGAAAGCAAGGGTTACATACCACGTGTTATAGAAGAATGCACCTGGCTTTCTGAAAAAAAAAGGTATTACTTTGGGTGATGATTTTTATCTATAATTACATTTCCTTTTTGCTGTCATAGAAAGCCTGTTATTCATTATAATATGTATTACTTCATAGTCCCTAAACTATATAAGAAAAAAAAATCTTTGTTTATAGTTTGAGGAGAATTTTAAAATCACTGCATCATGAAGATACTTGAAACTTTTGCCTCATTGAAAAGCATGGGATGTTTTGAGAAAAATCAATAAACCACATTCCTACCTTAACTCAAAGGGAACAGAGTTATTGAGGTTTGAAGTAGCTTAGTACCCAAAATCAGAATTCCTCTAGCATGGAGATTTGTGAGGAACCTTTGCAGCTAACAGCTCATCATACCATACTTGGTGAATTACTTTCATTATATAAAATAATTGTAGTCATTGCACATTACAAGAAATGTTCAAATCCTTTCATTAAAAACACAAAGTTATGCATGCTATTAATTTTTAAGATGCATTACCAAACAGGTTATTAATATTAAGGGGACACATTTGTTCTGTCCTTTACACACACACACACACACACACACACACAATTAATTTGTAGTTGGGATAGAAGCTTTATCTTCACAGTATGAAACAGAAGACAGGGAGAATACGTATGGTTCCCTTCTCTTAACCACAAGATAATTCTCCTGAAAAATCTCAAGTCATTCAAAAAGTTTAGCAGACTGTAATTATCTAAGCTGTCATCTGTTATTCACTGTTCACAGCCCCAGTAAATTTTCAACTGTTTCTCAGCCTCTTAGGCTGCTGTGTGATTGGTTGCCAATGGATGTCAGGGTGACTTATTTGTGGGTCACATGCACAGATAAATTCTGTCTATTCCAGAGATAATTTCCAAATAAAATGTGCAACCTGTCTGATGTGAGTTTCATTAGTTTGTGAGATTCAATAGATAATGTTTGAGAGCACAGTTCCAAAATAGAAAGTTCTATTTACAAACATGTATCCTTTTAGAAATAGGGTTAGCAATGAATGTTGCCTAATTAATAATAAATGGATGTTGCTCATGCATAAAGGGTCTTTATGCACAGACTAAGCTTTATTTGACATGTATTTACTAGTAAAACATAAGAATAATGACTGTCCCCATTATTTCCAAACTTTGTCTATTCACAAGTCTAGAGGGACGCAAACATGTTTAGCAACTCTGATATAACCAGGTAGTGGTACAGTTGCATAAGCAGAGTGCTTTGAGGTCAATGAGAAGGGACAGAAGCTTTATTGTTGGGTGGTGGGGACAGGGAAGAGATGAGCAGATGGCATATGAGCCCATCTTATTGGAACTTCTAATAGATCTATGATCTATCCCTACTCCACTTCTTCCCTATTGCTGTTTGAAAAAGTTTATTTTGGCAATTAACAAAAGGAATGCCCACTTATCAATGGTATAACCATCTAGCATCCTATATATTTTAATTGTCTTGTTCGTTATTTTATGACTCCCACCCACCAGAATAGAACTTCATGAAGGTAGGAGGTTGTATGCTTTTTTTTTTTTTTTCTGCTGTATACCGATGATCTAGTAGGCCAGGGTGAGAGGTATACTAGTAGTGTGGGTGTTCAAGAAATATTTGTTGAATGGATGATTGAATAAATGAAAGATAAATTATGGAGTATTTACAAACCCCACCAAAGAGAAAGGAAGAAAAAGAAAAAAACAAAACAAAACCTCAATATTTCTGTCACATCATTGGTATCATTTTTGTGTGTACCCTGAAGGCTTATTTGCTTGTATTAGTTATGTTGTTGTAATCATTTAACATAAACAAAATTGCAGTTTTCAATTAGCTCAGTTTTCCTGATTAATATTACTTACTCTATGCATTTTTTGGAAATGAAGATCAAAATAAAAGTTACCTAGAAAACTACACAGAATAACTGCATTAACATCTTTTTTTAGTTACGTTTTATTTTCCCTATGCATGTCATATCTATTCTGCTTGCTAAAACAGTGTTCATACCTATTCATTTTTTTCCATCTCTCCTCCCTTCCCCCTGGTCTAAGCTACTATTAGTCTCTGACCTCTTGCTTGGTTTATTGCAGTCGCTTCCTAAATTACTTTCTCCACATGCAATCTTGTCTGACCTCATGCCCAGTTTTTGGTTTTACTATCATATGCTTTGGTCTCATGAGAGAGAGAATGATTTCCTTACACAAAACATTTACTTCTTTTGATCTCCTATTCTTCTGTGGACTCCAATTGACTTTGGAATAAAATCTCTGAAGCCCCTGTGTGATATAGTTGGTTTTTGTCTCTAGCCTCAAGCCTTGCCCATCTCCCATTCTTTAAGATCTGTACTTAGTGTATTTGAATGTGTTAGTTCTCTCTCTTCCACCCCCCCCAATTCCTTTGATGAAATACTAAATAGTGAGTAGATTGTCCTTAATTTCAAGTCAACTGCTTCTGGGGGTGGTGGGTGTATTGTATCAGACAGGTAAATAAATTTTAATCATCCTAGAAATCTTCAGAAGAACTAGTAAGTGTATGATACTTTACAAAAAAAGAAAACTTGGGACCAGTTAAATATTTTTCCTAAAGTTTCACAGTCCATAAATGAGTCCTCTAACATCACACTAACTACTAAACATAGTGCCTGTCATACTGAGTGCTGTTAATGTTGGTCACACTTAATTCATGTTTTTATCACATCTTACTATATGGACTGATTTTTAAGGATATTTATTACAAGAACAGTTACAGATTCAAGCAGAAAGATGAGATAATGAGTGACTTACACTACTTGTAATTGGATCATTTAATCATAATTTGCAAGTTAAAAATAACATGACTCAGATTGTTTAATGTGAATTTTACAGAAGGAGAAAATCATCCCTCACAGTACTTTGGCAATAAAATAGTCATTATTATTTTATGAAGCTCTTGTACAGGAAAAAGAATACCACACTTCCTATGTAATAAATCACCTAACAACATTCCATATATATAGCCTAGGTATAGTTCTAATAGTTTAAAGGAATTAGCAATTGTTCTAATTCATTGTACCAGTCATTGCATTGAATTAGCGATTCTCACTAGCTGATTGGAAGGACAGTAAATGGAGTTGAGATTTTTAATAATCAAAAGGGATGTAGAATAGCCCTGGCCACTGTTTCTCAGTTGTTAGAGCTCCAGCCTACATACCAGGTCTCAGGTTCGATTTTTGGCCAAGGGCACTTACCTGGGTTTTGGGTTCAATTCTAACCCTGCTGGGGCACATGTGGGAGGCAGCCAATCTATGTGTCTTTCTCACATTGATGTTTCTCTCTCTCTCTCTCTCTCTCTCTCTCTCTCTCTCTCTCTCTCTCTCTCTTCCTCTCTCTCTCTCTTCCTCTTCCTCTTTCTCTCTCTCTTCCTCTCTCTCTCTCTCTTCCTCATCCTCTTCCTCTTCCTCATCCTCTTCCTCATCCTCTTCCTCTTCCTCATCCTCTTCCTCTTCCTCTCTCTCTTCCTCTTCCTCTTCCTCTTCCTCTTCCTCTTTCTCTTTCTCTTTCTCTTTCTCTTTCTCTTTCTCTTTCTCTTTCTCTTTCTCTTTCTCTTTCTCTTTCTCTTTCTCTTTCTCTTTCTCTTTCTCTCCATCTCTCTCCTTCCCACTCTCTGAAAATCAATGGGGGAAAATGGATATAGAATAGAGTTGAGGTTTGTCCCAGATTATAAAGAGGGATTTTTAAAATTTGCATATAGCCATTGAAAGGCCTCACACATGTTTGACATTTATCACAGAGGGATAAAATACTAAGGAAATCAAGTTCCCAGATGTTTGTGATATTTATAAACATGTGACTGTGTTCCCACCAAATTGGATGTGAAAGGAATCCATGAACAACTTATCTTCCCCCTCCCACCTCTAGTGTGGACTACATGAACAAGGAAGGCACCTCAGTGATGGCAGAAACATAGGGGAAGGAGCCTGGGCTCTTATTTTTTTGCAGGGGAGAGTAGACTTGTTAACTAGAATTTTTGTGTGACAGAGAAATAATTTATTTTGCTGAAAATACTTTTATTTTGAGCCATCCCATTTCACTTGTTGAACTGATATCCTAATTAACAATTGGTCATCAAAAACAGTAATGCATTTTAACTAATTTTGATGTGATACTAGGAATAGAGCAGCAGAGGTTGATAACCAGTGGAGAGGAACTACAACCAGCTTCCTGAGTAGAGAGCACTTACCTGAGTTTCCAATCTCACAGTCTAATGAACAAAAATAATACTCTCAACAATGCAGGAAAAAAATTAAAATTATATACAAATGTTCTACTCTGTCAGTGTCATTTGTTTATTCTTGCCTTTTAGAAACACTTAACATGCTTATCAGATAATGTTACTTTTCTTTATCTACGATAGTTTAGGGGTAGGAAAAGTCTGGCCCATCTGCCATATAAAGCCCTGGAAATCATTTGGTCTGGACCTGCCAAGGCAACTGCATTCGGACTTGAAATTCAATAAATCTGTGAGCTTTCTTCATAGCAACATAAATTTATATTAAGAGAGTTATAGTAATGAACGATGTCATAAATATCCAAATGGCCATTAGCAGAAAAAAGGTTCCCCAATGTTGACTGAGATGGTTGCTTCTTTTTCTATTCTTTTTTTTTTTTAAAGAATACTTCTTTGAATGTATTTAAAAATGCATTTTTATTGATTTCAGAGAGGGAGAGAGAGATAGAAATATCAATGATGAGAGGGAATCCTTGATTGGCTGCCCCTGCATGCCCCCCACCAGGAATCGAGCCCACAACCGGAGCATGTGCTCTGACCGGGATTAAGCCATGACCCCCTGGTTCATGGGTCAATGCTCAAACACTGAGCCACACTGGTTGGACATTTGAATGTCTTTTCAAATATTCGCAATTGATATTTTGGAAGGGCAGAAATGTCCAGGAACTGAAAGTTAAGCTATTAAATATCTGTCTTAGAGAGAAAGAAATATATTTGTTTTATAATGGAACCAGATTTTCTTTTTGTGCAATGATGCAAAGGGGGTGAGTATCAACTAAGTTATGGCAGGAATGATGCAAATTCAGACTATTGAGAAGCTTAAGAACTCCCTGAGAGTCAGAGATTCAGGGAGATGCTCACTGTTACTATTAATTTCGAAAAGTGTTTTCATTGCTGCACAACAAATTACAACAAAACTTAGTGGTTATAATAACCACCACCATTGATTGTAGTTTTGGGGGGCCAGAATTTGGGGAGGGTTGTGTTCATCAGTCCTCACTTCAGATACTCCATGCAGTTACAATTAGATCAATGCTAGAGCTGCTCTCATCTGAAGGCTTGACAGTGGCTGGAGGATGCCTTTCCTAGGAGGCCACTCACATGCCTGGTAAGTTTCTGTTGTCCAGGACCCTCATTTCTATATTTGGGCTTCTCTATATAGTTAACTGATGTCAGGAGAAGATTAAGGACTTCCCCTATAGCAGGCAATCTAAGCAGCCAGGTGAAAACTTTAGTGCTTTGTATGGCCTACCTTCGGAGTTCACATACCAACACTTCTGCTGTATTTTGTTGGTAAAAATCTGTAAGTCCTGATTTAGTGGTGGCCTGGAGCATACAAGAAGGTGACTTGGATATTGGTTTCTACAAAGAATAACTTAAGGGTATCAAGAATTAGGGAAGAGCCGAAACCGCTTTGGCTCAGTGGATAGAGCGTCAGCCTGTGGACTGAAAGGTCCCAGGTTCGATTCCGGTCAAGGGCATGTACCTTGGTTGTGGGCACATCCCCAGTAGGGGGTGTGCAAGAGGCAGCTGATCGATGTCTCTCTCATAGATGTTTCTAACTCTCTATTCCTCTTCCTTCCTCTCTGTAAAAAATCAATAAAATATATTAAAAAAAAGAATTAGGGAAGAAATAGAATAAAGTGGCTGCGATATAATCCTAGAACTAAATCTATCCTTTCCCCTGATGTGATTAGGGTGGTGGGCGAAGGGGGTTCTTTTAGCTAATAAGCCTCAACTTACATCTCGAAAGATATAAAATAATAGTAAGATTTGTTTATTCTGAAGAATATATACTCTGTTTTCCCGAAAATAACACAGTGTCTTATATTAATTTTTGCTCCCAAAGATGTGCGAGGTCTTATTTTTAGGGGATGTCTTATTTTTCCATGAAGAATACGGTACACATTTATTGTTAAATGAAAATAAAGGAAATTTATTACCTGTATACGGTACGGCAGTACGGTAGTTGTCAACACAAACCAGACAAACTGTGAATCCTACAGTATCAAGAATTTACTCATTTATTCAATGACAATCATGTCATCATCTTCTGGAACATCATCATAACAATCCAATTCCTGAATTTCCTGGTGAATTTCTTGTGACTCCATTTCTTTCAGAATCAGTGGACCAAATCTCTCATGTTTAGCAATAGCATTCTGAGACAGAGCCTAGGGGGGGCCTTATTTTCTGGGGGATGCCTTATATTTCACTCAGAAGGAAACCTGGAAGTAGGTCTTATTTTTGGGGAAACACGGTAAATAAGGCTTTAAGAAGCAATAATTGCCCTTCTAGATGGAACCAGGAATGGTGTTCTGAATGTTGGAACACCAGCCAGGTGGGCTGCAGGGAATTTGTTGGGGAAAATAAAGAACTAGACTATACTATCCTCTGGATTTTAGCCACTAAGAGGATCGGTATTTTTTGGGTAGTGGATTTTGATTATATTTTTTCTTCACCTATTGACATATTGAAACAAAATTTTGATCATTCATTTTGTAGCTATCTTTTATTTCTTAGATTATATCATGGAAAAGTTCCCATGTTAATAACATTCATCTGTGCAATCAGATTTATTAAGGACTCAAAAGCCATAGGCCATAAAGGCAGGGGTTAATAGCTTGGCCCCATTACCCCATTGTATTTTATTAATTTTTTATGTTGCAGCTATCTGTAAAGATTTTTTAAAAACAAACATATATTATTGACTTTTTACAGAGAGGAAGGGAGAGGGATGGAGAGTTAGGAACATTGATGAGAGAAACATCAATTCAGCTGCTTCTTGCACAGTCCCTACTGGGGATGTGCCTGCAACCAAGGTACATGCCCTTGACTGAAATCAAACCTGGGACCCTTGAGTCCGCAGGCCGATGCTCTATCCACTGAACCAAACTGGTTTCAGCAGGGGGATTTTTTTATTAAATGGTTTTACTCCTAAAAGGGTTAAGAAAATGTGAATCTACAACTTCATTTAAAATAGCTGCTTCCTGTGTGTTGATGTAACAAATTATTAAAACAATTCTCTATTGTGAATATTTTGATAGTTTCTTGCTTCCCTCTATTATAAATATCACTGTGATAAACAGTGTCACATGAATAATACTTGTACTCATCTGTAGTTATTTATTTCATTCCTAAAAAATAAAAGTCCTGGGTTGAATTATACATTCCTTTATTGAGATTTTATTTCTAAAGTTAAATAAAGTTTATTAAATGTATTGGGGTGACATTGGTTAATAAAATTATATAGGTTTCAAGTCTACCGTTCTATAATGCATCATCTTTATATTGTATCATGTGTTTATCAGCCAAAGTCAAGTCTCTCTTTGCCACCATTTATCCCCCTTTTACCATTTTCTATCTTCCTTATTCCCCTTCCTTTCTTGTAATCACCAGACTGTTGTCTGTGTTTGTAAGTGTTGCTTTCTTTTTTTCTCTGCTTAATCCCTTTACCCTTTTCACCAGCCCCCGAACACCCCTTTCCTCTGACAGCTGTCTGTCAGTATATGTATCTATAAGTCTTCTATTTCATTTATTTTGTTCATTAGATTCCACATATAAGTAAAATCATTTAGTATTTGTCTTATTCTGACTGGCTGATTTCACTTAGCTTAATATTCTCCAGGTCCATCCATACTGTCAAAAAAGGTAAGATTTCCCTCTATTTACAGCCAAGTGATATTCCATTGTGTAAAGGTTCCACAGCTTTTTGATCTACTCATTTACTGATGGGCACTTAGGCTGCTTCCAAATCTTGGCTCTTGTAAATCACATTGCAGTGAACATAGGGTGCATATATTAGTTATCCCCTTTTTATTGAATTCATTGGGATGACACTGGTTAACAAAATTATACAGGTTTCAGGTGTACAATTTTATAATGCATCATCTGCTTACTGTGTGTTTAGCACCCCAGGTCAAGTCTCTTTTCATCACCAGTTATCCGCTGTAGACTCTCTTCCACCTCCCTGCCCCACCAGTCACCACACTGCTGTCCATGTCCATGAGCTTTTTCTCTCTTTTTCATTTTTTGCTCAATCCCTCTACCACTCTCCAGCCCCCCAATCTGCTGTGACACATACACAATAGCTGTCAGACTGCTTTCTGTCTTTGTTTTGCTTGTTAGTTCATTTTGTTCATTAAATTCCACATGAGTGACATCATGTGATACTTGTCTTTTTTTCTGACTGCCTTATTTTGCTTAGCACAATACTCTCCAGGTCTCTCTATGCTGTCTCAAAGGGTAAGAAATCCTTCTTTTTTATAGCTGCATAGTATTCCACGGTATAAATGTACCACTGCTTTTCTATCTACTCACCTACTGATGGGAACTTGGACTCTTTCCAGATCTTGGCTATTATAAATAATGCTAACATAGGGGTGCATATATTCTTTCTAATTGATGTTTTTGGATTCTTAGAACATATTCTCAGAAGTAAGATCACTGGGTCAAAGGTAGTTCCATATTTTATTTTTTGAGCAAACTTTATATGGTTTCTCAAAGTGGTTGCACTGCTCTGCATTCCCACTAATAGTGTACTAGGGGTTCTTTTTCTCCACATCCTTGCCAGCATTTGTTGTTTGTTGATTTATTGATCTTGGCCATTCTGGCAGTTGTGAGGTGATACTTCATTGTAGTTTCAATTTGCATCTCTGTGATGATAGTGACACTGAGCATTTCTTCATATGTCAATTGGCCGTCTGTATATCCTCTTTGGAGATATATCTATTCAAGTCCTTTGCCTGTTTTTTTAATTGGATTGTTTGTCTTCCTGGTGTTGAGTTCTGTAAATACTTTATTTTGAAAATGAACTCCTTATGAGATTTATCACTGGCAAACATGTCCTCCCATACAGTGGGTTCCTTTTTCTTTTTGTTTATGGCTGTATTTTACATTTTTAAAAAGTTCTTAAAGCAGGTATACAGGGAAACAGAATCACAGCAAGACCGAATGACCTTTACAAAACTTCCCCATTGGCTAGAGACTCTCACAACCAGAATCCAGGTCTCCTGCCTCCCAGTTTAGGAATTTAAAATACTTTCTAGATTTCTTCAAGGAGAGTCCGTCTTTAAATTCAGCTGGAGGTGGCATGAGGAAGATTCCAGCACACACATAGGAATACAGTCTTTAGAGCTGTAGAGTAGTTCCCGCAATAATCCATTCGGGGTGGCATGAATGTGTCACTTTTCTTGGGTAAACTGGAAAAAAAAATATGGTTGTTCCCACTGCAGGACTTGCATGTCAATAAAGGAGGATTGCTGCTAACAAAGAAACAGCTCCATCCATCACCAGGGGAGTGAACACGATCCTTCTCAGATGAGCTGCTGATTTCCACCCTCCATCATCCATCTCACTAATGTGAGTACCAAGATGCCTCAGCAGATGCAGTGAGATTGGTAGATTATTAGGGATAGTTTTGTCCCCTCGTGATTCTGAAATCTTGAAAGGTCAAAGGAGGAGACTTTGACAACCAGGGGTGATAAAATATATACTTGGTGGAAAACATTTAGCTTTTGAGAGCAGAGATTTTTTTGTTTACCCTACTCATTAGTCTCTGCCTGAACCACATTTCTTGTCATACGATCACAAAAATGCTTGTTTTAAAGACAAGAGGCCCTTGTAATGAAGGCAACTTGCTGCCATACGACAAAGCTACTAAAGTCCCGGTGATGAAAGCCAGAGTAGATTCCTTTGACTTGTTTTAATTTTTTAAACATATGAAAGCAATATTTCCTGGTGCAATGATAAAATATTAACATATCTTGTAAAAATTTCTGATGGACTTAGATTGGGAGATATTAAATTTTGAGGGTTATGTTCACTGAGTTAAGACTAAATTTGCTGCATTCTGGAGTGATATGGCAATTCAGGTCAGGTTGTGTTTCCATTGAGGGATGGCCCCCAGTCTTTGCATATTATGATCATAATATTGTGGGATCAATTACCATCACATTAACCATGTCTGTCAATAACTATGTAAGACAGACTGATTTTGTTTGTGAAAGTTTGTTATTTATATACCCCAAATTTCTTTTTCCCAAAAATCTTCCCCTTCCCTGACAAAATGCATTTAATAAACATTTGTTGAGTAGCTGTTACATTCAAGAAACATATCAGACATTTGGGACATCTATAACAATATAAAACAGCGTTAAAATTTAGGCCAAAAATAGCCATCTGTTTGGAACATTCTCTAATACTCAAATTGGGATATATTGGTTAGTTCCCACAGCATTTAATTTATAACTTTACCGCAGATGTATTTTTTTTCTTACATTATTATTAATAATGTACACATTTGTCTTCTCTGTTAGACTTCTTGAGGGAGGCATCTGCATTTTTAATAGTGCTTCCTAGTACTTTGATTGAATGTGTTGACACAATGAATGAAATATGATCCTTGTCTAGTAAGAAAAAAAATCTATAAATGATAGAGTTGCATTATATACAGATTTAATTTACATGATCAAAATAACTCTAATCCTGAATATGTCAGAATGTTTGGATCACACAGAAATGTAGATTTGAAGTAAGAAAATGGGCTTTTGATGTCTGATTCTTTCATTTAATTGGAGGATTTTTTTTGAATTGTTAATGGAAATAGAATTTTGACTGATTTATGACTGACACATATGAAGAAGCTATAGATTGTTTAGGGTAACATAATAATTTTATGTATGCCATGTTTTTTTCTCTTACTCTAATTCATAAAATCAATATATTTCATTCTTAGTGATTTACCAACTTTTACATGGCTTTTTCTTTGTTATATTTGTAATAAAACTCCAGTGACTTGGAGTTTTTTGAACCATTTAAAAAATGGGTGTTTGAGCCTCAAAACAAACATTTTAATATGTATATCAATTTCTGGTAAGAACTAGCTTCATTCACAGGCTGTCATTTTTGTTGCATGAAATTAGTATATATCTAAAGAGTTGCTGTAAATTTACATGCAGAGTTAGTTTTACACTTTTTGTTTTCTTCCTCTTCTCTGGTAGCCAAGTGGGAAATCAAAAATCTCATCTCATAAGATGAGCTTCCATTAAAAAATGTAAGCTTATAGCTGTTTGAGATTCCCACAGTTTCAGTATTATAGCAATGAATTAAAAATGTCTGCAACAAAAAGAAAGACAGCCTTGTTTACTTCACAGATTAAACCCTTAAAAATAAAACCCAGGAACAAGGTAGATATTTTTTTTTTTTTTTTTTTTTTTTACAATTCTAAGGAGGGTAAACACATTTAAGTTACTGTCTATGATAATGGCAATAAAATACACTTATTTCCTTAGAATGGCATTTATTTCAATTTCAAAGAAATTCTGTTATTATATTTTTCAAGCTGACTTGTTTTGATTTAGACAGAAAGATGTGTCATGACTAAGAATAATAGATATAGTTTATTTCTATAGAATAATATGCGCTGAAATAGTCTATTGTTTATAGCAATATACTTTTTGGTCAATATTAGAGGCTGTTAGTTGTAGAAATGATTTAAAAAATCACTTCAAAAAAGAATAAAGCAGAAACTGTTTAATAACAACATTTTAACACACTAGATATGTTCTTAAGTTATATATAAGCTAAATATTAATTTATGGAAAACATTGAGAAGTAACTGAGTTTCTGTATTTATTGAGAATTTACCATATAGCAAATATTTTTACTAGGAATGATACATATATATAAAGCATAACTTACTTTTATAGAGTAACTGAGCATTTGAATAATCCTATCTTTACATACATTTATGTTTAAATGTACTTATGTCTGATTTTCATAAAGTGGCGTACGTATAGAAATAATTTAAACACACTATAATCATATTATGTTTTTGAGAACAACTTTTTCTAATCAATAATCATGACACTAAATGTAGTGATCTTAATAAACACATTTTAAAGTTTAGGTACAGTTTAGCTCTTCAATTTAAACAGACATTGTATCAGTCATATTCTTGGATTAAATGACCCATCCTCATTTCTATCCATTGGATCACAGATTTTGTATTCTGGCTGAGTGGACACAAACTAGATGGCATGCTATAAAATTGCATTTATATCTAACAACGTATTGTCTTTCAGTTGACATTGTCCTGAGTCTTCAAAAACCCTTTCCAATATTCCACAAGGGCTAATTGCTTTTGGAGCACAAGGCTAGAGAATCCCATGAACATCAACCAAATTTCTTCATTGTGAATTGAGCTTTCTTAATCAGAAGTAATATTGTTTGGTTTAACTTGACAACTAGACATCCAGTAAGATAACAGATGGTGTACCTGGCAAAGCACAGCAGGCAGAGAAGTCAAATCCAATTCCAGAGTAAGTGTTTATTCCAACAAGGAAAAGTCCACTATGGGGAAGGGGTCCAAAATAATCAACTTGCTGCCAAGTGGCTATCTGGTCTCCTCAGGAAATGAGAATTTATTAGGGGCTCAGGAAGGGATGCTGCTTTGCTGGAGAATGAGGCACTAAGTAGTGATGATGGCCAAGTCAGCATGGGGAAGGAAATCCATATGTTGAGCTTCTTCAAAATTTTCTTCATGCCACATGCCAATAAGTAAACTTGAGTAAACACTACTAGAACTGGAGAAGTAAGAGACTAAGTGGCATCCTCATGTTAGAACAACTTCTCCCCAAATTTTTATTTTTTAAAGATATTTTTATAGATTTCAGAGAGGAAGGGAGAGGGAAAGAGAGATAGAAACATAAATGATGAGAGAGTCATGGGTCGGCTGCCTCCTACATGCATTTTACTGGAGATTGAGCCCACAACCCAGGCATGTGCCCTGACCAGGAATCTAACCGTCACCTTCTGGTTCATAAGTTGATGCTCAACCACTGAGCTATACAGCCAAGCATTCCCCATTTTTTAAAATTTAAATTCTTTATTGTTGAAAGTATTACATATGTCTCCTCCCCCCCCCCCCCCCCCGCCCATTGATATCTCCCCAGTTGCTCCCTCCCCACCCCCTGCCAGCACATGCCCTCACCCCATACTGTTTGTGTCCATTGGTTATGCTTATATACATGCATAAAAGTCATTTGGTTGATCTGTTACTCCCTCCCACCCCCTTCCCGACTTCTCTCTGAGGTTTGATGGGCTGTTCAATGCTTCTTTGTCTCGGATCTACTTTTGTTCATCAGCTTACGTTCATTATATTCCACAAAAGTAAGATTATGTGATACTTATCCTTCTCTAGCATATTTTGCTTAGCATAATGATCTGCAGGTCCATCTAAGCTGTTGCAAATATTAAGAGTTCTTCCTTTTTTTTTTTTTTTTTTTTTTTTTTTACAGCAGCGTAGTATTACATTGTGTAAATGTACCATAGGTTTTTAAGCCACTCACTTGTTTGATAGGCACTTAGGCTAGTTTCAAATATTAGCTGCTGTAAATTGTGCTGCTATGAACATAGGGGTGTTTCTGATTGGTGTTTCTAGTTTCTTGGGATATGTTCCTAGAAGTGGGATTACTGGGTCAAATGGGAGTTCCATTTTTAGTTTTTTGAGGAAACTCCATACTGTTTTCCACAGTGGCTGCACCAGTCTGCATTCCTGCCAGTAGTGTACTAGGTTTTCTTTTTCTCCACATCCTCACCAGCACTTTTTGTTGTTGTTGTTGACTTGTTGATATAGCCATTCCGACAGGTGTGAGATGGTATCTCATTGTTTTGATTTAAATCTCTCAGATAATTTGTGACTTTGAGCATGTTTTCATATGTCTCTTGGCCTTCTGTGGGTCCACTTTCAAGAAGTGTCTATTTAGATCCTTTGCCCATTTTTTGATTGGATTGTTTATCTTCCTTTTGTAAAGTTGTATGAGCTCCCTATAGATTTTGAAGATTGAACGCTTATTGGATGTCACATTGGCAAATATGTTCTCTCATGAAGTGGGCTTTCTTCTTTTGTTGATGGTTTCTTTTGCTGTGCAGAAGCTTTTTATTTTGATATAGTCCCATTTGTTTATTTTCTCCTTAGTTTCCATTGTCCTAGGAGAGGTGTTGGTAAATATATTGCTATGAGATATGTCTGATATGATATTTTTCTGCCTATGGATTCTTCTAAGAGTTTTATGGTTTCCCATCTTACATTTAAATCCTTTATCCATTGTGAGTTTATTTTTGTATATGGTGTAAGTTGGTGGCCTATTTCATTTTTTTTTTGCATGTATCTGTCCAATTTTCCCCACTCCATTTATTGAAGAGTATATCTTAACTCCATTGTATGCCCTTGCCTCCTTTGTCAAATATTAATTGAGCATAATGGCTTGGATCAACTTCTGAGTTCTCTGTTCTGTTCCCAGTGGTCTATATGTCTGTCCTTGTGTCAGTACCTCCTTTTCATTGGAAACCTGCTGAATATTTTCATAGGACAAAAATATTCTTAATCTCTGAGTTAATTCTGAGAGGTTTAATATCTTTGTCCCAGACCATCTGGTCATTCCATTAGTCCTTGAATTATTCTTCATGCAGTCTCTCCCACAAGTGGACCACAGTATGTACCCTGGAGTTTTGCCCACTGAGGGGATTATCCTCCCTTCTGTCTCCCAGGGCCACCTCAAATGGGGCTGTCATGCCATGGCAGTCCACTCTAAATGAATGCCAGCATACTGAGCAGAGCTATTTTTGTATCAGAAAAGTTTAAAACACTTTGCATGTAGTCATAGGTATGATAAAGGTTGGGGCAGTGCTGACACTGCCATAGGAATAAATCCTAGAAACTGAACCACCTATTCATGTCAATGTGTGACCACAGGAACTGTGTTTGCTGGTGCAATGTCAATGAGTATGCATCATATAACACAGATGTTCAGTGGGTAATGGGCAGCTCAGGATGCAGTGTACCCTGGTATATTACGGGCAGGTGCTCAGTTTCTGAAGGAGACCAATATAAAGCCAATAAGAGACTAATTTCTAGCCAAAGACCGTACATTTTTTCTTTAATACCTGAGTTATGAATTGCTTATTGGGGTTAAATTCCAGCAGTCTGAGCTGCCACAGACACTCCACACACTATGGCAGTGGTCGGCAAACTGTGGCTCGTGAGCCATATGCGGCTCTTTGGCCCCTTGAGGTGGCTTTTCCACAAAATACCACGTGAGGGCGCATGTACAGTGCAATTGAAACTTAGTGGCCCATGTGCAGAAGTCGGTTTTCAGCTCTCAAAAGAAATTTCAATTGTTGTGCTGTTGATATTTGGCTCTGTTGACTAATGATTTTGCCAACCACTGCACAATAGGAACTGTGGGTCTTATGGGCTAAGAGAAAGATCAGCTTGCACTGAAGTTGGGGCTAGCTGGAAAACTACCCCTAACTGTGGCCCTGTTCAAGTTACCACTCCTTATCACTTAGCATATGACTTACCACAGCACGTAAAATTTGGTTTATGAAGACTTTTTTTCCATAAAATGTAGTAACTTGTCAAGTATCATGTGTCTTTCTTTGAGGATATCATGTCAAGGTACAGCAACGGCTAACTGCCTGCTTGCTAGTATCCACATGAAATTTCATGGGGCTGGCAGGCAGATGAAATGTTCTGAGATTTTTAAAAAATATATTTTATTGATTTTTTACAGAGAGGAAGAGAGAGGGATAGAGAGTTAGAAACATCAATGAGAGAGAATCATTGGTCAGCTACCTCTTGCACACCCCTTACTGGGGATGTTTCCCTGACCGGAATCAAACCCGGGATCTTTCAGTCTGCAGGCCGATGCTCTATCCATTGAGCCAAACCGGTTTTGACCTGAGATTGTTTTTTCAGCCACTAGCACCCATGTGTTACCATGGTATTTAAAGGACTGCTTTCTGTTCATCAGGACTTAGATTAAAAAAAATGTTATCAGTATAGGGGACAGCATGACATTTTGCGAGATGGTAAAATCAAGGTCTTTTACATTAAATTATCACAGAGAGCCAGATAGTTATCTTAGCCCAGAGATAAGACAGTGGAGATATACTATTGACCTAGCCCAGAATATCAAACTGCTTCTCATATTCTCTCTCTCTCTTGAAAATAAATCTTTATTGTTATAAGTATTACATATATCCTCTTCCCTCTATTAACTCCCACTTCCAGTCTGCCTCTACTCCTCCTCCCTGCCCCCTGCCCCCCGCCCCAGGCCTTCACCACCCTATTGTCTCTGTCCATGGGTTATGCATATATACATACAAGGTCTTTGGTTGATTACTTCCCACCCAGCCACCCTCCCCTGTCTTCCCTCCCATATTCTGTACTCTGTTCCATGGCTTCTCATATTCTCTATTGGGATAGCAGTACACACACACACACACACACACACACTCACGCTGAGTGGTCAGATTATTATAATCTCTGAATATATATATATTAGCGGCCTGGTGCATGAATTCGTGCATGGGTGGGATCCAGCCAGCCTGGCCATGGGGAGGGGACATGGGCAGTTGGCTGGCTTGCCTGGTGGTTGAACTCCTGGTCGAGGGGACAATTTGCATATTAGCCTTTTATTATATAGGATGTACACTGAGTGGCCAGGTTATTATGCATTCAGAGATCATAATAATATGGCCATTATATATATATATATATATATATATATATATATATATATATATATATATATATATATATACAGATCAGTATTTATGAACCAGCAGGCAAGCAGGGGCAGTGTTCATTTGCTTCCCAAATAAGTCCACGTTTAGGATAACTGCTACGGTGGGAGAAATTACCTGATTAAGTGTATTATAATCTTTGTCATTTTAAATGAATTCTTCATTTGGGAGCAAGTATGTACAAAAACTGAGTACATACATCTATTCCAACCGTGTACTCTGGAACCAGATTAATAATAGAAAGAGGAAGTGAAAGATCCCTTTTCCAGACTGAATGCAATGATATTTCTGGTTCCATATGCTCTTCCAGAACCCGGTTACTCCTCCATCAAGAGGTAAATTCTACATTCCTGTCCCTTGAACTGAGGCAGATCTTTGTGAGTGCCCTCATATACAGAATGTGGCAAAAATGACACTGCTGTTCCTAAGGATGTGTTAGAACAGGAGATGCAGCTTCCTCCTGGCTTGCTTTCTTGGGATGTGTTCCAAACACCCTGTTGTAAGGAAGACAGACTGCGTCCACAGCCGCTTGTAGACGCTCTAACAGCTCCAGCTAAAGTTTCTGCCAACAGCTCACACCAGCTGCCAGATATGAGTGAGGAGTCTACAGATGATGGTAGCCCCCAGCTGATGCTGAGTACAGCAGAGACCAGCTTTCTTTCCCTGCCAAGTCCTGCCCAAGAGGCAAATTTATGAGCATGCAAATTTTATAGTAAGCCACTATGTTTGGGGATAGTTTGTTACTGAAATGGATGGGATTAGTGTTCTATAAGACCCACTTGAGATGCTCTCTGGTCACAGCCCTGTTCTTTCAAATAGCACACTGTCACCAGTAGAAGACAATATTTTGTGCTTTTGGGGACTGTGAGCTGAAAGCTAGTCTCTAATGATCCCTAAAATCCTTGTCTATTCATCCCCCAGTGCACATTAAGTCTGGTATTGGCTGCAGGTCCCTTTGGGGAAGCTTTTATGATATACATGTATGATGTTATTGTAAGATATTCTCAATTATACACTTTTTTTATGGAAGGTACTCTAGGTTTGCGAACTGTCTCAAGTGATCTGGCCATTTACCTAGATCCTAAAAACCCAGTGATCAGACACTTGCCCTGTAGGTCAGATTGTCCAGGTAATCATACTGATCCATTTGTTAGCATAACCACACTCACGTCCCCTCTTCTGCTTATGAGACGTCACTTTGTCATTGCCACCCAGTGTCCATCATCTTTGAAGAGGCCATTTTAAAAGCACCATAACTATGCATGTTCCCAGCCAACAGAAAATAGTCATCTTGGTACTTATTAAATACTAGAGGCCCAGTGCACAAAATTCGTGCATGGGAAGGGTGAGTGTGTCCCTCAGCCCAGTCTGCACCCTCTCCAATCTGGGACATCCCTCTCACAATCCAGGACTGATGGCTCCCAACTGTTTGCCTGCCTGCCTTCCTGATTGCCCCTAACCACTTCTGCCTGCTAGCCTGATCACCCCCTAACCATTCTCCTGCCAGCCTGTTTGAACCTAACTGCCCTCCCCTGCAGGCTTGATCACCCACAACTGCCCTCCCCTGCTGGCCATCTTGTGGTGGCCATCTTGTGTCCACATGGGGGCAGCCATCTTTGACCACATGGGAGCAGCATTCTTGTGTATTGGAGTGATGGTTAATTTGCATATTATTCTTTTAATAGATAGGATGTTGATACTTTTTAAGGCAATGTCACTATAAGTGCTCATGAAGGGCCATTCTTTTGGGCTCTTTTAAGGGACATGGTTTGGGTTCTTACAGATACCAGGAAAGTAGATTTCAGGTTACCCATAATAAACCCACTTCAATTTTACTAGCTCCCAAAGATGTTGGGTTCCTTCTTCTACATCATACCAAAATTTCTTTTCTTTCTAACTTGATTTATCACCATGAATTCAGGTTTCAGTCAGCCACCCTGGAAACATTTAGACCGATTTTCAGCTGCTTAATTAGATACAGTAAATCTTTGCCAAGTATAGCTATGATGAGAAATTTAATTTATTTTGAAATGATTTCCCCTCCTTAGTATAATGTCAGAATCCACCCCCACACATGTTCTCTAGGATTTTACGAATATAAATTAGTGAGATTTGGAATTTTCCCCACCTGCAATTGAACATGTACATTTCTGCCCACTCTCCTCTTTCCTCCACCTCAACAGAGTAAGCAGGGTCTGACTATGGTCTTAGATGTACAGATAATAGATGGTTATGATACATGAGAACTGACTTTCTCTTACAAGGCAAGGGTTCTAGTCCAGGGCATTGACAGATTTTTTTTTTTTAATTGGGAAGCACTGTTCAGAGTAAGGGGAGGAGAAGCTGCTTCCACTGCTAAGTGGGGCTCAGTAACGTTTGGGAATTCAGAGCTCTCAGAGTCATTTGAGTCCACTAGGGTGACCCCATTTTAATTTTCAGGGTTTTGTTTTTCCTAGTCAGTGGTCTCAATGTTACCTAGGAGATCTGGCAAAGATGTGCAATCAAATGATGCCATTTGACAAAATTTACTTATTTGTATACCTCATCCCTGACTATATGAGATAAGAGATTCTCTTGGGCTAGTGATAGAAAGTTCCTGCTTCTCTCACTCTATGTTGAGTTGGGAATTTAGGATTTTAAACTTACAGTATTATTTTTTGTGTGATTCCCTCTTATAAGTAAAAGAATACAGGGTTTTCATTCTTTATGTCATTCATACTGTCCTGTGGTGGTGGTTTCTCTATGTTCTGAAGCCAGACTTCAATGAGCTCTTTAGTTCAGGTAAACTGTACCTGATAACTTAAATGTTTAATCACCGTGTTTATGGGTTGTTAGAGGCTGGATCCTTAAACCCGACCTGTCCATTTGACCAAGCTCAAATTTCTATTTTTTTAAAGGACGTGGTATCTGTGGCCATGCCTGCAGCTAACTCCGTGTCTGCTGGCATACCGGCTGAAAACAAGAGAAGCTACTTAAACAGAAAAAGATCTTGTTAAAACATGCTAGTTAGATTATATAGTCTTTGGGAGGATTAGACATGTGGGCTTTGCAGTTGCTCAGCCAGAGAAAATGTACTGTGAGTACTGCTTCACCACATAACCACGGCTGCTGCCAGTGGGAGACAGGGCCCCAGCCTGCACTGTGGACATCAGGCCAAGACCACAGACACCCTGCATGTGGCTTCCTAAAGCCTGACTTCTCTCTCATCATTCTGAGCAGAAGACGGCTTCCTTATCACCTGTGTGTCCTCATGTTGCTTGCTTCCAAATTAAAGTTTCCCATAGATGTATCTGTGAGGCCTGGCCGAAGTCACATGGCAGTGTTTCTATCGGTGAGAGTGCCAGGGAAGTGGGTTCTGGCTTTTAACTTTGCTAGTGAGAGGAAGGGGTTAATTGTCTAGACTGATTTCCAGCAGGCTGGTCTCCCAGAAAAGGAATTTACCTCCTTCCTGGCAGATGATTTAAAAACTACACATTGCTCCATGGCAACTGGCGAAAGCTCGTTGCTTAAGGTAATCATCCTTGGTAGAACACTGAAGTGCCAAGTCTGGTCTGAGGCCTGAGTAATCTGTACATACAAGGCTTGCATCCCTGATTAGGCGGGAGGATGAATTGGTTCCCTACTGATGCAGCTTAAATGTGTATGGCCTAAGTCCCAAGAACCTTCTTTGACAGTTTGATGCCTGTCCTCGCTAAATCCTAGTAAACTACCCCAGAGGGTGAAAAGCAATGGGAAAATGGCTCTCCTACTGTTGTGTTTGTGAGTCTTACTTAAAAAATGCTGTCCTGGAAGGTCTAATGGATGTGATTTTTGATCACTTGCCTCTGATTACTCTTGAGCTTGGCAGGACTTATTTATTGCTATGGAAGGATGATGAGTAGCTACTGGCTTAATAGATTTCCACTGCAGATAAGTAAACCAATCTACAGTCTGATTTTCTTTATGTTGAAACAAATACTAATCTTAATTATAGATAATTGTTTAGGATTAGGAGATTTTTCTAAGTGGAATAATAGAGTTGAGATTCTTGGATTCATGGTATCTTTTAAAAAAATTTTTTTTAATTGATTTTTTACAGAGAGGAAGGGAGGAGGGCTAGAGTTTAGAAACATCAATGAGAGAGAAACATCGATCAGCTGCCTTCTTCACACCCCCTACTGGGGATCAAGCCTACAACCAAGGTACATGCCCTTGACCGGAATCAAATCTGGGGACCTTTCAGTCCATGGCCTGATGCTCTACCCACTGAGCCAAACTGGTCAGGGTGAGATTCTTGATATCTTAATATTTACATAAGTAGAATATTTCTAAATATTTTATTTAGAAAATAAAAGGAAATATTGGGAAAGTAAATTAAAGATACAAAATAATAAGGTTCTCTGGTTCAGATCCATTGTGGTCTGGCCTCATTTTTGCAGGAGACCATCCGTCTGCTATTAGTCATTCTCTGGAAACTTGTTGCAAGAACCCTGAATGTGGCCACTCAGCCCAAGACAAGGGCAATGGCTGCATGTGCTCTCTCTTCTAATACACAGGATTGCCCTGGCTGCTGTTCTCCCCATTATTTTAATACTCTGTGTTTCTCTATATTTATTTAGACATATTTACCAGTCCAATTTGATGTTTAAGCTTTTGTTATGATTTTCTGTGGTAGAATAAAAGCAAAGACACAGAGACAGAGGTCGAAATGTTTGTGAGTGGTCCAAATGATGAGTTTCTTAGGGGAGTGGTTTCATCTGGCTACTCTGAGTAGTATGTCAGCATCAAGTAATCTAGATATCACCAACTTGTGATTTACCACTTTCTTTTCAATGTCTATATGACTAGCCTACACCCTTGATTGCATAAAACCTGGGCTTCTACTTGGTTCAACTTTCCAAATATTAATGGGATTCCTGGGGTTACTATTACACTGGTTAATTATCATTCTTACGATTGTCTTTATATTTTTATTGGAAGTGAAATCAATTATAAATAATACATAGCATATTATTATATCTAGTAAACTTTAAATGGTATTCTATTATGTATATGCTTTTATGCCTAATTTTATGGTTGGTATTTTTCTGAAATATTTTAAATATTATATATGTATAATTTATTTTTACAGTTTTATATTTTTTTTTTGAGGATACTACAAATGTTTTTTTTTTTTAAAGTATATTTTATTTTATTTTTTCACAGAGAGGAAGGGAGAGGGACTGAGAGCCAGTAACATCAATGAGAGAGATACATTGACCAGCTGCCCCCAACGGGGATGTGCCCGCAACCAATGTACATGCCCTTGACCGGAATCGAACCTGGGACCCTTGAGTCTGCAGACCGACGCTCTATCCACTGAGCCAAACGGTTTTGGCGGATTCTACAAATGTTTATTCTTCTGTTGGTAGATATATTTAAATTGTTTTCGAATTCTTAGTGTTATAAAAACTGCGCTTATAAACTAGTATATTCTCATTTTGTATATTTATATGACTTACGCCATCTTACCATCTGTGGCATATCTTTTCATTTTTTTTAAAAAAAATAGTGCTTAATGTCTAGTTTTAAAACTTCCACTGGATGGTTTGCTTAAGAAATCCACCTCTAGGACTTCTGGTTTAATGTATAGGGATATCAAGTCAGTTTTTAATTCTTTTTCTGAAAAACATGTAGGATACTGAGAAATAGAAATGCTTTCTCTATTTCCTTCAGTGAAACTAGAACAAAATTGAATACACATCAAAATGTAAATCAAGCAAAGCCAAAGAATGGTGACTATCAAGCAGGAGCTGTAAGAAGAAGCAGAGAGAAATATACATGGTTGCTAAAAAAAAGATGCAGAGAAAATATTTCAAAGTGAGGAGCCTCTAATTCAATATCTCTTTGTATGAGTGGAATTGGATGCAGAGTCTGAGTTGAGAGTTTCTCTATGGCTCATTGTAACTGTAGAAGTATTATCTATGTTTTTATGAAATTGTCTGTCAATGGGAAAAGGAAGATAAGATATTTTGTAGTCTTAGAAGAAGCAAAGTTGTAAAGAAGATACACAAAATTTGGCCATTATGAAAATTCCCACAAAAAGGAGGTTGGGGTCTACCCTACTTCAGAAATCATATACAGATAGCTTGATAGAAAAATATTATTTATTAAAATATTATGTAATCAAAAATGAATTGGTATAAGCTATATTCAAAGATACAAGGAAAAATGAGGAAAGAAATAAGAGTAACATTTAATTATGCAAAGTAAATATCACTCAATAGAAAAATGCTGCTTTTGAGTAGATAGAAATTATAGTCAAACACTGCTTATGAATTGAAGAATTACATATATGAAACAATTGAGTCTATGAAATGAGGGCTTTAAGCAGATATTAAAGAAGGTGATGAAAAAATAGAGATTTCATATTAAAATTTTTTCACTTTCATTTTGTATGTGCTTGATTTTTGACATAAATTTTTTTCAGTTAATAATTTGATAAAATCATATAAATTGTGACCTATACAAATATCTTGGTCCTTCTCTGAAAGTGTTGTTGCACTGTATTAGACTATAAATTTAAGTTATTGCCTTTTTCTATTCTTAGAAATATTCATATTAATAATTCTTTTGCTTTATGCCAAAATATGAGGTTTAATGAGAGAATATTAATTTGAATTAGCCTAATGTTCATAATTTACTCAGAGAGATTTAAAGAGTCATTTAAAAATAATAAAACTAGTATTTCATGATATATAATTTGCAGTTTTTGACAGCACTGGAAAATAACATTAAATCAGATTTTCAAAAATCATTTCAATTTTATAACTATTGCATATCAAAGTCATTTGAATTGGATAGGGAGGGAATTTCCTTTTAATATAGATTCAATGAGTAATGACAACAAACTTATACTGCACTGTCTGCAGGAATTGTTCCAAATACTTTACATATTTTCACTTATTTAATACACATAATGACTATCCAATGAAAAAGTTTTATTAATAAACTCGGTGTAAAAGTTGTGGACAAGTAGGTTGGCGAAAGTTACACCGGTGGTTAGAGTAGAACTGAGAGAATGAAATCCAGACAGTTTTTGGATATCCACTTTATAGTCTTACCACATTTATATTCTTACTTTTTCCCCACTGAAAAAAACCATTTCCATGATTTCTATGATTCATATTACAATATATTAGAGATTGTATTGAATGTGTGTAACGAATTTTAATACTCAGCCTGTTTTGGAGAAAGTTTATGTTTTTTTCTATAGCAAGTTCATGTTCAAAAGTTGCATGTAGTATAAACTTTCTTAAATTTTCAATGACATCTATATTTTCATATTTTTAAGAGCTTCATAAAATTATTTTAAAACAGGAATTGTAAATTCACTGGCTTTTCCTGATGAGTTTCTACAAATTTCTTGGTTTATGATGAATTTCTGTAAATTTTTTAGTTTGTTTTTTATAAATTCTATTATAGAAAATGCAAACTATCATAATATATATTCGATTTATAGATTTAGTATTAGAACTAAACATTAGAGACTATCTTGCAAAACATTTTATTTTTACCAGATGAGGAACTGAGGCCCAGAGAAATGGAGACCATACCTGGGAGTGCAGATGTGAAAACCTCTGTCTTCTTGCTTTTAGCCCAGTGGAGTCTTATCTTACAAAAGTAGTAGGTTCTAAATTTGGTTAGTAAGGAAAAAAAGTGAAAGGTATCCTTTAAAATCCCATGGGAAGGAATGTACTATTTAGTTTTCTTTCAATGTTGACACATAAGTTCAAGTTGGTTGTATCTTACAGGGGGCTCCATTTTACTTAGTTTACCCATTTTATTTAGACTAGGCCAGTGGTCGCCAAACTCATTAGTCAACAGAGCCAAATATCAACAGTACAATGATTGAAATTTCTTTTGAGAGCCACATTTTTTTAAACTTAAACTTCTTCTGATGCCACTTCTTCAAAATAGACTCGCCCAGGCCGTGGTATTTTGTGGAAGAGCCACACTCAAGGGGCCAAAGAGCCACATGTGGTTCATGAACCACAGTTTGCCAACTAAGGGACTAGCCTATCTGCTCTTTTGTTATAATAGGTTGCATCAAATGGCCTTAAAATCTCAGTGGCTTTAATGCAATAACGTTTATTTTTGTTCACATTATAGTCCAATGTTGGGTTGGTAACTCTCTTCTAAATGGTCACTCAGGTGACTCAGGTTGCTTTCATCTTGTGGCCACACCATCTCACCACTTTGTGGCTCCCAGGCCACCCTGGCTCTATCCTTTTGGCAGATTGGCAAGAGAAAGGGAGCACAGCACTTCAAGGGGATGAGGATGTTGTAGGGGTCAGGCCTGGAATTGGCCTTCATCCCTTCAATCACGTTGCATTCCAGAACTCAGTCACATAGTCCTGCCTATGTGCAGTAGGGTTTGGGAAACATAGTCTCATCTTCTGCCCAGAAAGATTTCTAAATGATTCGGCAAATGTATAACCTTACTACAGCTATCATTACATTTAGGGACTATGATGTACCGAAACTAGCACTAGAATAATATTCTGCACCATGTGATGTTTATAATTTTACGGGTAAGTGGAGATGGCAATCATATTTTTTCATGTTATATTCATTGTAAGGCAATATACTATTACTTTGAGTGGAATATGTGTTTATCCTTTAAAATATTTGCTTTACTGAAAAATTTCAATAACTATTAAGGAAAGCATTAGGAACAAAAATATTGTGTGTGTGTTTGTGTTTGGTTTTTCTTCTTGCACAAACCTGATTGATTTGTAAAAGGTTAAGATATGACTAGCAGAAAGACACAAAATAAGCTATACTAGACTGTTATAGCTGAGGAGCTAATTTTTCAAGAGAGACTGATTAATGATAAACCAACTGATCATACTTCTTTATTCATTCATGCCTTTATATGAGATATTTTCTCTATCCGAAAAGAGAATATTTATTAATTTAATTCATAATTACCCAGTATTCTTAGATGTTAGGAAGAAAATAATTAAATAAAACATAATCCTTGCAAATTTAATATAAAGAGAAGGCTCTCTGATAAAAGTAAAATCATTGGATTATAATTGTACCTTCTAAAAGTACAACTTTTGTGATAAAAATGAATTTGACAGAGATTTTAAAAGCAGAAATGATTAAAAAGAGAGATTCATAGCTATTAGAAGCTTCTCTCCAACCCCAGCATAGAGAATTGAAGGGTAGATTTGCATATTTTAAATATTGGAGCTATGATCCTATAGAAAAAGTTCTAAAAAGTTAGATTCTGAATAGAATTTCATACATAGGCCTAGTGCCATGATCGATAAACTACAGCTCACAAGCTACATGCGGCTCTTTGGCTCCACAAAATACCATGGCCTGGGTGAGTCTATTTTGAAGAAGTGGCCTTAGAAGAAGTTTAAGTTTAAAAAATTTGGCTCTCAAGGGAAATTTCAATCATTGTACTGCTGATATTTGGCTCTGTTGACTAAGGATACACTAGGCCAGTTGCAGATGACTGGCCTAGTGTAATAATCTAATAATTACTTCAAAAAGCATAGTCGAACTTATGATTTTTTGTAGCCAACAATAATAAGTGACTATTCATCTATTTTTTTAGATTTTACACTCAGAATGCTTACAATTATTTATATTTTCAAGATAAAAAAATCTGTGGTGCAGAGATTTCAAATGATTTCTGGATACTCACAGAATTAAAAAGTGTAAAATTGGACCAGATTTTAGATACCTTATTCTCAATCTTCTATCTACATATCAAAAATGTTCTCTAATTGTTCTCATTGCACAGTGAATTTGTATGATGGTACCTTTTCATCATGACCTTGAGTCATAATAATGAACTCGCTTTTATATCTAATGCATGTATGCTAATTTGTGCCTAATAAACTTCAGTCCATTCTCTAAGTATTCCAAAGATAAACCTAGATTAGAAAGTGCCATGGAGTGTAGTAGATAAAAATCACTTGTTGACTGAATGAAACATAAAATAAAGTTAAACATTTCCACATTTATCCTATTACATATGTAGAATACATTTATACACATACATAGATACACATACACACACATACACATACGTACTCCTATCTGGGACATTTTAACATTGTCAGTATAATATTTATTTGGGGAGCTAAACTTCCCTGGTCTATTTTAGAATTTAAAATATGTTCCTTAACTTAAATGTCCATTGATAGCAAATATGGAAATTTAAGTTAAGAAACATGTTAATTAAACACATATCTCTTTAATAGGTTGATGATAAAAATTTGCTTAACACCTTGAGTGATGCAGGATATAAAGGGGTTTGTACCCTATAGTACATTTAATTAAATAGTATAGGCATAAAAAATGACTTCAAAGTTACATACTATTAATAAGTGTTTGTGTTAGAGTGGTTAGGAGGTATTGATGTTTTTGTTTTAATTTTTACTTGATGTTTTTCTTTGTTGTGTAATTATTTGAATCTGTATTTCTTTTATATTTGAAAAAATATTTCAGTTTTTTTCTTCATACTGGTCTATATTTTAATCAAAGTGAAAAGAAAGGAAGTTTATTTCTCTTTAGGGGATGAAACTTTAATGCACAGCAAATGAACAAGCAAGCAAACAACGCATTTAAAAATGTGGGCTTTTTTTCAGGCTTGAATTATTCCTAATAGATTGCTATATTGATCTAATTTAACAAAAAGGCCAATTTTCTTTCTTCACCTCTTTTATTTCAATCCCTATTCAATGCAACATGTTTTGAGGCTAACTTCTTTATTTTTTAAGTAGCGTATGGATGCTTTTATTTTTCTCATCTGGAAATCAATCTTAAAAACTTTTAGCAAAAACAGATAAATTCTTTGTATCTTGAAATTATGAGATATTTTTATGGCACAAAAGGCTAGGTTTTACCAGTAGTTAGTTTTAGAAAAACATTTTCTGCACAGGTTAGTGTTATCATCCCTTTTCTGTAAAGGAGTCTCTTCAAGAATAATTTAACCTGTAGTTTTTGGTTTATTTGTTTTTGCTATCTTCGATGTGTATTTTTATGTCTGCCATTTAAACATCAAGATTCAGATGCTGTTCTGTCTTTTATTAACTCAGTGTTAGATGATCTAATATCTGATTCGCTGCTATAACAGTAAGACAACTGAGTATTTTTTTTTTAAAGCAGGCCAGCCAAATTAGTTGTCAAAGAAAAAAACTTGGTATTTTCTGAACCCACACCAAACATTTTCTGGATATATTTGCAGATGAGTTGTGCTTCTCTGCTTTCATTTATACTACATGGTCATCCATGTGTGAGAAATGAATCTGAAAGCTAACTCAGTGCTCTTGGCCCATCTTTCCAAATATCTCCTACAGCATCTGGACTTTTAAGTCTACTCCATCACGCATGATGGCTGGGCTCTCCAAATAAAGTTGGCAAGAGCGGATGCTTTCATGCTTGTGTTAGTCTCACAGAGAAGGCAACTGTTTTCGTTAGCTGCACTTACAAACTTTTGGTTTCAGCAGTTTCTTCTTTGCTCCCAAGTTCTTACCCAAATACTTTATTCCTAATAGAACAGTTATTGCCCTTTAAAAAGCAGAACAGGCAAATGAATGATCAAGTATAAAGTGAAACTTTGTCATGTTAACATAATAATTTTGGAAATACTGTGTTTGAATAATTACCATTTCCTCTGCCCACCTGACACACACACACACACACACACACACACACACACACACAAGCACACACAAATGCATGTATGTGCACACACTTCTGGAATACTGTGTTTAGAACAAATTTGGCTTTTTTAAAACCAGGATTATAACAAAGACTATCAAACATTCTCATACCACATAATTATGTTTGGAAAAATATCCTTAAGATGAGCACAGTGCTCATTATTCACCTTTTAAAAAATATTGTTGTAAGAACACTTAACATGAGATCTACCCTCTTAACATATTTTGAATATATAATAGATTATTGTGGACTATAGGTACAATGTTGACATCAGATCTCTAGAGTTTATTGATTTGCTTAATGGTAAAGCTTTATTCCTGTTGATTAGTAACTTCCTAACTCCCCCTCACCCCAACACCTGGCAACCCCATTCCTCTCTTTGATTCTATGAACTTGACTATTTTACATACATCATGTTAGTGGAGTCATGCAAAATTTGTCTCTTTGTGACTGGTTATTTTATTTAATGTAATATCCTCAAGGTTCTCCCAAAATGTGGTTTACATGTAATGGAATACTATGAAGCCTTAAGAAAAAATAAATAAATTCCGGGATATGTGACAATGTGGTTCAACCTCTTTATATAACAATATTTATTTATACATCATTCTATTTTTATGTGTGTACCTCTTATTAAAAGTAAAGGCTGTGGCTCAGCTGGTGTGGCTCAGTGGTAAGAGTTGACCTATGAACCAGGAGGCAACAGTTTGATTCCCTGTCAGGACGTATGCCGGGGTTGCGGGCTCAATCCCCAGTGTGGGGCGTGCAGGAGACAGCTGATCCACGATTCTCCCTCATTATTGATGTTACTATCTCTCTCCCTCTCCCTTCCTCTCTGGAATCAATAAAAATATATTTAATTTTTTAAAAACAATAAAGGCTGAGGATAGGGCTCCTATTTTCATCTCACATATTGAACTGAATTGATCCACCTCAGTGTTCTGTTAGGTTTTCACCTTGTAATTATGTATATATCTGTATTATATATATATATATATATATATATATATATATATATATATATATATATTTTTTTTTTTTCCCATCAAGTTCTCAATTTATTTATTTATTTATATGTATAAGTATGAATAAATGATTTTGTTTTATCCTTACAATTTGTCAAGATTATAAAAGAATAGTATGTATACCCCTAACCGCTTTGGCTCAGTGGATAGAATATCGGCCTGTGAATGGAAGGGTTCCAAGTTCAATTCCTGTCAAGTGCATGTACAATACCTCAGTTGCAGGCACATCACCAGTAGGGGTTGTGCAGGAAGCAGTTGATTGATGTTTCTCATCAATGTTTCTAACTCTCTATCCCTCTCCCTTACTATCTGTAAAAAAATCAATAATACATTTAAAAAAAAATAGTATGTATAGTCCTTAGCCTATTCTATAACTGCGAACTTCAGTTTCTTCATTGGATTTGATATTAAAATGAATGAGCAAACTTTTAAATAGAGTTAAATATATTGTAGAAAAAATAGCTTAATAATTGAGCAACTGACAATTGAAAATAACCCCCATGTCACACAAATGAGTTTTAGCAAATGTTAGGTCAATGTCAATTGAAAATTCGATTGCTAGTCATTCATTTCTTTACAGTTTTGATACTATATTTGTGTAGTCATAAACAAACACACTTAGAGTAAGATGATCATGGCTATTGTGTTTCAAGTATCTGAACTTTAAAATAAAATGAATGCCAGGGTCAACTTTATTGGCTGGGAATTTTGGAGTTACCATAGTAACTTTGGCCATGTGCTAGATGTGGCCGACCTTAAAGTCTATGTGATTTCCTCCTGGGTTCCCCTTTGTTTTCATATCTATCTCCTCTGTCTTTATTTTTAAAAAGCTGCCTTTATTTTTAATAAAGATAAAAATAGTAAGTACAAATGATCACTTTAAGATATTACTGTGCTCTTTAGTAAATTCTAAAATGTCACTTTTTCATTTCAGCAATAATAATTTCTAAGATCAATGCATTTCCAGCATATAGCTGATTGTGTTCTTATGATAGGAGATTATCTGCATTATATAATTTAGATTCCGGTTGCTTTGGCAACAGAGCGCTTGTTTTAAATTTAGAAACTCATTTATTTTCTGTCACTTGATCCTTTACTGTTAAGGAGACGAGCTGTATTCTATTAAACAAAAAATAAAAAGAGATACAATTTTAATGGGTGAATTGACAGGAATTGCTCTTTGGTCCAGTGTAAGCTAAAGGGAGAAGGAATTTTTGCCAATTCTGACAAAAATGAAAAGACTTTCATGTACAGGTAGGCTGTGAGCTAGAGAAGGGAACACAGTGAAAAAACCAAATTGCATGGAGATGTGATCAGTGGCATCTGTTAAGCCTGTTTTAACAAGGTGGAGCGACATAAACCGAGAGAAGTGGCCTAGAGGGGGCTTTGTTAGTGTTTCTTCTTAGGGAGAAGTTACTTTTTGCAGTAATATTCCACTTCTGAAAGCAAGTTTTCCAGTTGTTATAAACATAGTCTCATACCAATAGATAACTTGCATGAATTAGAATTTTTATTTAACTTGTTAGGTAACTAGCAGAATGACAAGAATTGATTTGGAGAGCTATGAGGAAAGGAATGATGAAATAAGGTTCGTGTACAAGGGAAAATACAGCTGTACACTTTGGGGTGACTTTCTTTACCAGGCAAGGGAAAAAACATCACCTCTTACCAGTTGTATATAAACTAACACTTGACTTTGCAGGGTTATTAAATGCTTAGGCCTGAATCACTTATGGGAAGTATATCACACAAAGTTACATTTCCTCAAGAGAGTAAAAATAATAAGGTGGGATTATTAGAAAGTACTCTATTATAAAAAATATATATATATCATCCTCTTCATTCTATCTTATTCCCAACTTTTGGATAAATTTTCTGCCATATTCTTTTAAACTTCCAAATAAAAAAATTTAATTGAATGTATCACTTGGGAAAACAAAATTATTACAAAAGTAAGAATAATGTTGAAGTTCTCAGCTTGTTTGGAATATCACTCAGATATTGGAGAACAATCATATTCTCATATTTTAAGGTAGACAGACTCTAGTTTATCCTGACTTTCTAAGGCTTCTTCTACAGAATGTGTCAGAGTCAAACAGTTTGCTTTGATTATTGTATAATCAGAGAATCCTATATAGTAAAAGGCTAATATGTAAATAGACCAAACAGTGGAAAGACCTTTCGCTATGATGTGCACTGACCATGAGGGGGCAGACGTTCAACACAGCAGCTGCTCCCAGCCCACAAGTCCCTACCATTGGTGGCAGTGGGGGGTGGGGCAGGTGACTGGATGGTGCCAGGCCAGCCAAGGTGGGTGCCAGCAGGGGGCCCCTGATTGCTCTTCTGGTTGCCCTGCAGTTTGGCCCTGATCACTGGCCAGGCCTAGGGACCCTACCTGTGCCCGAATTTCCTGCACTGGGCCTCTAGTTTGAATATAAAATTGGGAAGTGATGTTAGCAAACATGTTCACTTTAGAAACCCAAGGTTCAGGAATTTGCAAATTGCCCAAGATCTCATTACAAGTTAGTCACTAAATTGTTATCTCCTAATGACTAGCAACACATCATTCTCCTATAAACTCACTTATCAAATTGAATACCATAAATAAAAGTCCTGGGATAGATGCATCTCCTAGGGAACTAAAAAAGTAGTTGAGTATAATTGTGACCTTAGAACAAAAGAGCCTCAGTGTGCATATGATACTATTGATTTCCAATTTTGAATTGGCTGCTCCCAATAATTTCTACAAGCATTGTGGATTTCTTAGCAGAAATGCATGATCATTGAAATGCCATCTTTTCTATTATAAGTGCCTCAAAAGAGGAATCACTTTGTACATATGGGATAATAATAAATGCTCATACATTATAACATTTGTTTATTGTAATAAATACTCATTCCACGTATGGCTAAAGATGACAATATGGAATTTTTTTCATTCATCTGTTGCAAGATAGGAGAGATGGTAGAAAGCACAAAAAATAAATAAATGCATTTTAATGAATATCTCTCACATCGATGTTTCTCTCTCTGTGTGTCTCCTCCCCCTTTCACTCTCTGAAAATCAATGGAAAAATATCCTCAGGTGAGGCTTAACAGCAACAACAAAAAGATGGAAGAGAAGAAAATTTACAAGGAGAAATAAACATTAAATAAATTTTCTTTCCTTAACAACTTTTAGAAATCATATAGGATTCAGGAAATCTTTTATAACAAAGAATTTCAATGTAAAATATTGACGTTGCTGTAGCAACACAGGTGTTGCAGTTTTCAAAAATAGGTAGAAAAGCCCTACTGGGTGGATGAGTTGGTTGGAGTGTCCTCCCATTCATGAAAAGGTCAAGGGTTCTATTCCCTGTCAGGACATGTATCTAGGGTTTGATCCCTGGTCAAACTTATGGGAGTCAACCAATTGATGTTTTTTTTTTTTTTATCTCTCTCATCTCTCTCTTCCCTCTCTTCCTCCCTCTCTCCCTCCCTCCTTCTCACCTTCTTTTCTCTAAAAATCAATTTAAAAGGATATCCTCACGTGAAGATTAAAACAGAATAATATAAATTAGTAATACCCAAATAACTCAGAAATTACTTTATTCTACTGCCAAACATTTGACATGGAGAAAAATTAAGTATTTAACTTATTTCTGACTGCTACATTTATGTATGGCCTTACTACATTTATCTCATTTATTGAGCATGATTTTGTTTTGACTGGGATTAGATGGTAAATGATTATGACTTTATATTATTGAGTTATGTCTTCTGGATCTCACCATTGTCTCAGAAAACCAGAGTATTTCTATGTTAGAGATGTGGGAAGAAAATCTGAATTTCCATAAAGTTTACAGGCAATTTTCACTTTATTTATCTTGAGTAAAGAAGCTTTTAAGATTTACCCAAGAGGTTCTCTGAAAGCCTCTTTCTACTACACAAACTTCTTAGATTTTAGCTTTATTGTTCATAATTTCATCCAAATATGGCATGTCTGATTCCTCTGGCTTTGTCATTCCTCTTTTTCTGTCTTTTCTTACCTTATTCAGGAAGTCAAGATACATTTGACTTAAGTTTCCTGTATGTTTCCCTAGGCTACCTGCAAAAGCATCTCATTTTACTACTTATATCCACCTTATTTCTTTTTGCATTTAATCTTTTAAAAAATATATATTTTATTGATTTTTCACAGAGAGGAAGAGAGAGGGATAGAGAGTTAGAAACATGAGAATCATCAATCAGCTGCCTCTTACACACCCCCTTCTGGGGATATGCCCACAACCAAGGTACTTGCCCTTGACCGGAATCGAACCCGGGACCTTTCAGTCCGCAGGCCGATGCTCTATCCACTGAGCCAAACCGGTTTCGGCTGCATTTAATCTTTACAGGGGTTCCATTTCAAAACCAATTTATACGACAGTTCTTAACTTGTTGCAACATGAAAAGTGGGTGACAGAGAATTTATGCTAAATGCTCACATCTTATAGAATTTCTGTGTGTGAACACCAAAGAGAAGTGAACTCCTTTTGAAATCTTACCCATCATTTATGATTCAATGTGTTATAAATAAGGTCATCAGCACCCCTCTGTCGTGATAGATAAATTTTCAATATGCTCTTGGAAATATTTTAGATATTATTACTGAAGAATGGGGGAGATTGTGTTGGTGTGTAAAATCACTTAGTGCAACCCAGGAGGTTTCTCTGTACTGAAACACTTCCCAGTCGTGCTCTGTGTCCATTTCATGGTTTGTGTTTAATAAACTCTACAGAGATGTTCAATTATAATGGGATTAAAGAACTGATCTGTTTCGGTGCACATTTAGACCTATGCTAAGCTCTTCATTTTCTTAATCAGAATGAGACCTTTTATTTTAACTGAGTTTATTAAGTACCTTGATTTTTAAGCCTAACTTCCATTTTCTCCTTTAAAGGTTTTTACTTACTCTGTACCTCTTCTAAAAACTGATTTTTGGAGGGTTTGACTTTTATTCCTTTGCAGATTTATTTTTTAATTAAGCTTCTTCATTTCTCCTTTTGAAATCTCACCCCTCATTTATAATTCAAATGGTGTTCTGCCTCCATTCAGCATCTCAGTATTTCAGCTGAGATATCAGCTCTCTCCCTTTGAATCTTTATAGAACTTTGGTTTTTCTTTTATGCTCACATAGTTAGAAATTATTTGAGTATAAGTAATATCTCTCTAATTACATTATAAGAATCTCAGGGAAGAGAAAGTCACTGTATATTTTGGAGTAGATCTTATTCCAGTTCTAGGAATATCATAGTCATTCAGTATTTATATGTTGAATAAATACCCTTTACAGGTATTTGTAGTCTAACAGTGGACCCAAACACATAATCAAAACAAAGATAAATAAAAGTGTGTTAAGATTGACCATTGCAAAACAAGTTTCTACTCTTTCTTGTTATCACAGCTTTCCCCACTTATCTATATTTTACTGATCCTGACTTCTTTCTCATATTCTTTCTACCTTAGGGAAGGAGTCAAATGTCTTATTATTGGGATCAAAATAATATCTGCATATCTTCATGGGGATGTTTCCAGGCATGTAAACACTCAAGGTCAGGAGAAGAGGTTTCATGAGCAAAGGTTAGGTTAGTAAGAAGTTAATTGCATGATAATTTAAAAGAAAAATTCAAAAATATCACTGTGTTTTGCAGAAAATGGAGTTTTACCTGGAGATCATGACTCTTTAGTCTGCAAGGTGGTAAATGATCCAAGACGTTGGTTTGTCTAGGCATGGGACTGTGCCATTTACTTGTCTTCTCTGTGTTCTTTGGCACAGCTACCACATTTCCAGCTGAATGGGGCGTATTTTGAGGAGATTTGAGGGTAAACCTTCCTGCAGATGGCTTATTAGATGGGTGTCACAATGGGTGTTTTTTTGTCTTGATATGTTATGGAAAGGCTTTGAAGATAAACTGCCTCAGCCAAAGGCTAGAAAAGCTAGCTTTTCACATTGATTCTCTCTGATTTTCTGAGTGTTGACAGTGAGTTGACAGTGCTGAACTCACTCTAGCTAGCATATAATTTTCTTGTGTAATACTGAATTCTATTGGGTTGAGGATGGTCAAGTGGAAAAAGTTTCATTTCTGTTTGTAAAATGTGTTACAATTCAAAAGAAAAAAAATACTTTTAAAGACATTTCTTTTTATATTTTCAAAAACCTGGCAAGATAGGAAAGGCTGGGAGAGCTACTTCTTTTATATATATCAAGAAACTGAAGCCCAGCCAACTATGTGACCTGCTTAAGTTAACATAGTCATCATGTAAAACAAGCAAACAAAAACAGAACAAAATTAAACACACACACACACACACACACACACACACACACACACACACACACAGAGAGAGAGAGAAAGAGAGAGAGAGAGAGAGAGAGAGAGAGAGAGAGAGAGAGAGAGAGAGAAAAGGAACCATGAACATGAAGACATTTGTTGATTTATTGTTGCTATTGTTAAGCCTCAACTGAGGACATTTTCCTCAACTGAGGACATTTTCCAATTGATTTTTAGAGAGAGTGGAAGGGAGAGGAAGGAAGAGAGAGAGAGAGAGAGAGAAAGAGAGAGAGAGAGAGAGAGAGAGAGAGAGAGACAGAGAGAGAGATGATGTGAAAGAGACACATCAATTGGTTGCCTCCGCATGTACCCTGATGGGTTGGGGATCTAGCCTGTAATAAAGGTACATGCCCTTGACCTGAACTGAGCCAGAGACACTTCAGTCTGAGGGCCGATGCTCTAACGACTGAGCAAAGCCAGCTAAGGCAATATGGAAATATTTTTTGCTCCTTTCTGCTTCTACTAGAACATAAACTGAACTAAAACAGAAATCATATCTAACTTAAAATATAGTACACCCAACCCTGATTTTTAATAATTATGTATTGAATACATGAACAAATTAATCCTTGTCTACCATTTAAAAAATTTGGATAGAATTGACCATTCATTTATATTTGTTCCACATAAAATGTTTCTGTTTTTCATCCTCTCCTCTCATTCCTCTCTCTTTCTCTTTCCATCCCTAACTTCTTTTTTACCTCCCTCCCTCTTCGCTCTTCCTCCTTCCCTTCCCTCCTTTGCTTCTTTCTCTTTTTCCACTTCTTTAATTATTTCTTAATTTCTGAAGACAAGATCTCAATTTCTGAATGCCCAAACCTTAGCACAGTGTCTCATATAAAAGATATTTAATGTTTATTGAATGAGGATGCAAAGAAATCTAGTAACATGTTTACAAACCTTCAAACTGAAAAAATACTGTCTCTTGAGAAAATTTAATTTCTAATAATCTGCATTTAATAATGTCCACTCCTTCTGTAAAGTGTGTTGCCATAATTTTCAGAGCTTTGTATTATAAATGATAACATAGGTGACATTGCGATGAATATTCAAATAACAACAGTCAAAAGGTCGTTGAGGAGCACTATCCCCAACATGTCCAGCAACTCTGCTTCCTCTTCCTCTTTCTCTTCCTCTTCCTCTTCATTTTCCTCTTTCTCAATAACCATCCCCCCCACTTAGATTGTCTTTCTAATCAGTCTCAAGCAGCCCGAAAAGATTGGATAACCTGCTCATTCTGTGGCTGTAATAGTTGTAGAGAGCTGGGCTAAGGACACCATGAGCAGTGACACACAGAGCTTATTTAGGGAAATAATTATGACTCATCTTATTGGTGATTGTTAAGTATTGACACAGTCTTCCTTTTGACATTTATTTTTCCTTTGAGTTCCTAGGATAAGTTTTATTGTCTGTACCACACATTTGGCATTTGTTTTCTGCTTTAAAAGTCATTTAACTTTTTCTGCATTTTTTGGTTCTTCTCAATTATAATTTAGTTAGGAGCAGAAACAGTATGCTAGTTAGTGGAGAAAGTGAAATAGATTGGAAAAGCAAAGCATTGTGATCATATATAACATTTAATCCTTCCTTTTCCAATTACCAGTTGCTTGAATTTAGGCATATTATTTTTCCCAAAGTAAGGATAATAACTTCAATCCTACAGGATTATTGTAGGATTAAACTATCCATTTTAAATTTATTTATTTATATTTTTAAGCAATTGTTATTTTATTAATTTTTAGAGTGAGAGTATAGATGAAAGAGAAAGAGTGTGTGTGTGTGTGTGTGTGTGTGTGTGTGTGTGTGTGAGAGAGAGAGAGAGAGAGAGATAGAAAGAGAGAGAGAGAGTTTGATGTTCCACTCATTTATGCATTCATTTGTTGATTCTTATATGAGTCCTAACTGGGGATTGAACGCTCAATCTTGGAGTATTGAGACAATGCTGTAACCAACTGGGCTACATGGACAGGGCTATCCATTTTAAATTTAAAGAGACCTCAAAACAAAGATGGGAGTGCATCTCTAGGATCCCTAAATAGGTTGCTTGTGTGTGTGTGTGCATGCGTGTGTGTGTGTGTGTGTGTGTGTGTGTGTGTGTGTGTGAATTTACATACAAGAGGCAGTAGTTAGCAATGGTGAGGAAGGGGAAGGTGACCCTCGACATGGATGAAATCATGCTAACTATGGTAGGTAAGTGTCTTGTTTTCCAGGGTACCTGGTCCACACAGAAAAGAAAAGCAGCAATAAGTGTACAATTTCAGGAGAGGTGATGTGCCTTCTTATATGCATAGACCAGTGTTTGAGTAATTCCTTTCTCAGTGAAAAGTCTCCTGATGCCAGAATTACAGGTTCACTGATGGTAACCGATGGTCATCACTGGGGGCAGCAGTGGGAGAGGCAAAATAAAGCTTGTAGGTAGCCTGGAAAGGGATGGTGACATGAAGAAGCAGTCTCTGGAATACAGTAGGATGATTTTCATAGGCCCTGGGTTAACATAATAGCCAGAAGAGCTTTTGAAGCCACCCACCTGTTCATAAGAAAATGTTTCACTGCAAGCAACAGAAAAATTGACCAAGAATAATTTAAATACAGAATATTTTTATGCATAATAAGAATTTCATAGTTTGTGGTCAAGGACTGGTACAGGTATTCAAAATGTTACCAGGGAACTAAGAATTTCCTGTCATTCCACCCAGACAGTATTGGGGGAGCAGGTGACTTTCCCCCTATGGTAACAGGACAACTGAGCCCATAGCCCTTGCTTGAAGGTTTTGAGAAGGGAGTATTCTTCTCCAAAATACTGGTTTTCCCTCCCTCCCTCCCTCCCTCCCTCCCTCCCTCCCTCCCTCCCTCCCTCGCTTCCTCCCTCCTTCCTTCCCTCCCTCCCTCCTTCCTTCCCTCCCTCCCTCCCTTCCTCCCTCCCTCCCTTCCTCCCTCCTTCTCTTTCTTTCTTCATTTTTTTTTTTTTTTTAATTCAGGAAGAAAAGCCATTTCTAGAGATACTCACTTAGAGACCTGTCCAGGACCATCATGTGCCTGGCCTTGAGTGACAGTGAAATTAAATGTTTAGCTTTCTGGGCTCTCTAGGTGAGGTCTGCAAGAGAGAAATTGGTTGGAAACAAGTGTACCTCTTCTGCCACACAGCCCAAACATTACTGATCTTCGCAGAACAAAATACTTGGTGTGAGTTGGTGTGGGTCAGGGTAGGTTTTTCTTCCTTGTGCTAGGGTAAAAGGCCAAATGGGAAAAAAAATACTAGTTTCATTGACATGGGAGCTAGATTACTTGCATACATCTATTGACTCAATAGATTGACTCAGTAGAAGCTCTCTATGTGTTTTAAGGCATAAAACTAACACAGTACCTGCTATAATGCAAGTGTTCAAAAAGCATCAGCTGATTTCCTCCTTAGGATTGCGATCCTCCTGTCTTAGTCTGTTTAATGTCCTTGTGGTGACTAACAAGCACACTAATTTAGCTGTCTGCTTCTTTCTTTTCCCCTTGGTCTGTTTTACAATGGTCTAGCTTTCTGAACACACTGCTCTCTAACCTGGTTTCCAACCAGGTCCCTATTAGGAGACTTTTCTTATGACTTAGTTCCAGTTCTATCAACAAAATGAGCTTTTTCATTTTCACATGTGATAATGAGTGTGCACGTTTTTAAAAGTGTAAAGTTTTATACAAATGTCTCTTAGTTGTTTTCCCTGCCTTCTGCTATCCATTCTCCCTTTCCTCCTAGAGGTAACCTCTATTTTTAGTTGGGCATACTGTCAATGGAATAAAAGTCAACAAGGTTTGTAGCACCCTGTTTTTCCTTGCAATCAAGGCTCCTTGCATGACAAAGTTGTAGCCAATGAGTTATAGGGAAATGCATTGTGGATGGCATTTGGGAAAATCTCCTTAAAGAAAAGAGGCAGGCCATCGGAGACCTGGAAATAGGATATGGTACCTGGAGCTCTGGCAGTCCCTTCGGACTGAGGGATGGAGGCTTTTCCCTGGGAGTGAGGGGGGCGAGAGACCTGGCAGGGGTGAGAGTTAGTTGCCAAGGAACTTGCGGAGCTCTTATTTCAGCTCATACTTATAAAATAGCGGCGTATTGTTATTTAAGCCCAGCTGGAAATTCTCATTACCAATCAAACTGACAGCTTAATAAATAGCACAGGGATTGCAGGATGGTCAGCAGCTACACTCTGAAGCTGGAGAATTTTTCTCTGAGGCAGGAGCAGCTGGTCCTGTTGCAGTCTGACATCGCTAGTGATGAGTGGTGTATAATGATCGTTTAAGACAGGATGCTCCAGCACAGTGAAAAGAAATTCTCCAAATGTGAATCTCTTGGCACAAAAATAAAAACTTATAAATTCAACCTTTATGGCTGAGTGAAAAGAAGGTAAAAATCTTGGCCTATCATTAATCCTACAGATGAACCATAAACTTAGAATTCATTGAGTATTTTTGGAAATGTTTATCTAGCGCCATCACCATAATTTCTGAAGTAACATATCATTTAGCAAAGATTGAATTCCTATCTTTCTTATTCATTAAGGCTTATGTAGTTGAAATAGGCATTTTTGCATACAGCACTTTGCACAAAATACTTCTTTTTTTTTTAATCCTCTAAAGCTTTCTATCTTAAACATAAGCAAAACTTGGATTTTTCGAGGAAGAAAGATGAATGAAAGGAGTAACATTTTGAAACATAATATTGATGTGTATTTTAAATGTGGCAAAACATTATTTTATTTTTAATTGAACTGACTTATCATTCAATGCTGACTTGAAAGTTTTTGCACCTCCACATAGAAGGTCCTTCTTTATATTTACACATACTCACACACAAGGTCATTCTTAAATATATATTTAAGAATATAAGGAAAGGTTCAACTTGTTAAAAAACACTATTCACTTATTTTTGATAGGTTTCTTTATTCATGAGCATGTTGAAAAGACTATTTAAGAATATTTTAACATTTCAGGATGAAGAAGCCCATGGCTGATAGTGTTTTAGAGTCCCCGACTTGGGAATTGAGTCCCCTGTTCAATAAGTAGACATGCTACATGAACAGGGAATATAAACATTTTACTGCCAGTATTCTGGAGAACTGTGGAATATTATGGTTGGCTTTCATTATTCAAGGACTTTATTTATTTATTTTTTTATGTGGCATGGCTGTCTTGTTCTCTATCAATAGTTGGATCCAATTGTCTCATTTAATAAATCTTTATTGAGCACTGAAAACAAGAGAAATTCACTTCAAACTGAAAGGCAAAAGACATTTACATTTTGTCAAGGAATCCAACCAAGTAAACAAAAGAAGACTGCAGCTTGGCCGAAGGCAGGGTTAATATTAAAAATAAGTAACAACCGGAGTGATACAGAGAATGTCATGCAATGGATGGATGTTGATTCAATCAGGCTAGAGCTGAGCCATCAGTACTTGGTAAGGCCATATTGAATATTGATCAGCCCAAGCTCCAGAAATGACTGGTTTAGGGTGGTAGATACTGATAGGAACATTTTTGTCTCTTATCTTTCCTTTTGTTTTTGTCCCCTAATTATCCTTCTACTGAAGACTGGCTCAGTCCCTATAGCTGTTGACAGCTCAAGAAGCTCACATAAAAATTACCATTGTACAGAGACTGATTTTCTTTTTTTTAAATATTAATTTACTGGGGTGACATTGATTTAAAATATTTATATTGATTTAATATAAGTTTCAAGTGTACAATTCTGTAAAGCATCATCTATATATTACATTATGTGTTCACCACCCACAGTCTAGTCTCCTTTACTCACCATATATTTGATCCCCTTTACCCTCTTCATCCTTCCCCCACCTCCCTTCCCATCTGGTAACCGTCATACAGTTGTCTGGGTATATGAGTTTGTTTGCTTCTTTAAAAAAAAACACACCAAACTATGTTTTTGTTTTTTTTTAAATTGATTTTAGAGAGAGGAAGGGAGAGGTCTGGAAAGTTAGAAACATTCATGAGAGAGAAACTTTGATCTGCTGCCTCCTCCATGCCCCCTCCTGGGGATCCAGTCCTAAACCCAAGCATGTGCTCTGACCATGAATCAAACAGGTAACCTCTTGGTGCATGGGTTGGTGCTCAATCAACTGAGCCACACCGGCCAGGCTATTTGCTTATTTTGTTTGTTCATTCATTGCTTTCAAGTTTATATCCCACATATGACTAAAATCATATGATTTATGACTTTTTCTCTCTGATTTATTTAGCTTAGTATGATATTCTCAAGATTCATCCATGTTTTTGCAAATGGTGGTATTTTATCTTTTCTTATGGCTAAGCAGTTTTCATATATATCACCTCTATCGTGGGATACTTCAGTTGTTTCCATGTCTTGGCTACTGTAAATAATGCTGCAATGAACATAGCGCATATATCTTTTCAAATAAATGTTTTTAAAATGTTCAGGTAGATACCCAAAAGATTGGGAGGAGGGGGCTGCTGGGTAATAAGGTAACTCTATTCTGAATTTTTTGAGGAACCTCCACATTGTTTTTCAAAGTGGTTGTACCAATCTACTTTCTCAGCATTGTTAGAGGGTTCCTTTTTCTCCACAACCTCTCCAACCCTTGTTATTTCTTATCATATTGATAATACCCTTTTATCAGCTGTGAGGTAGTATCTCATTGTTTTTATATACATATTATTGATTTCAGATAGGAAGGGAGAGGAAGAGATAGATAGAAACATTATTGATAAGAGAGAATCATTGATTGGCTGCCTCCTGCATGCCCCAGATTAGAGATGGAGCCTGCAACGCAAGTATGTGCCCTTGCCTGGAATCAAACCCAGGACCTTTCAGTCTGCAGGCCAATACTCTATCCACTGTGCCAAACCAGCTAGGGCTCATTGTGGTTTTGATTTGCATTTCCTTTCTAGCTATTTAGGTTGAGCATCTTTTCATATGTATATATTGGCCAATTGTATATATATATTTTTGGAAAAGTGTCTGTTCAAGTCCTCTGTCACATTTTCATTATTTTTATTGTTGTTGAGGTATATGGGTAATTTATATATGTTGAATATTAGCCATGTATCAAAGATACTGTTTGCAAATGTCTTCGCCCATATGATTGGTTATTTTATTGTTTTGTTGATGGATTATTTTGATGTGCAGAAGCTTTAAGTATAAGACCTGAAAGAATAAAATACATAGAAGAAAGCATAGGTTCTACTAAACTTATGGAGCTTAGTCTCACAGAGGTTTTTGTGAAATTTACTCCAAAGACAAGGGAAGTAAAAACAAAAGCAAATAATTAGAAGTACATCAAACTAAAAAGACACTCACTTTCTTACCTGAGGGGCAATCAGTGCAGCAGCTGCCCCTTGCACCCACTGACACTGATGGCTGAACTATTGGGGCGGCACAGTCAGGGAGTGGGAGCTGCAAAGGCAAGGGTGGAGGCAGGAGCTGGGCTGCTGGCAGACAGGGGACCAGGGGCCACAGTGGGAGGGGCCAGATGGGGGCATGGAGGATGGGCCAAGACCTGCCCCTGTACCCACCACAGTTTCGTGGCCCACAGTTCCTTTCAAGGTGCATGAATTTGTGCACTGGGCCCCTAGTGTAACTACAACAGGGAAGGAATAGGTTCAGCAACTTAACACTTGCCTAAGAAGAGACAGCTAGTTCACACTGTAGCAGCAGGACCCAGGTCTTCTCTAGCCCCCTGATCTCTTGTGAACCACATTTCCCCTACAAGGACTGCAAGTCTATTGTAATGCTTCTGATGGGTAAACATTCATTGAAGTAATGGTCCTTAAAGGTATTTTAGAGGACAGAAATTTTTTTTGGGGGAGGGTGGGGTTGGGAATCAAAGGGACCAAAGGAATCATCCTAGAGATTAATTGTAAATATTATCAAAATGTATTTAATGCTGAAAATCAGGGTATCATTCAATTCATGCATATAATATGAGGCCAAGAATAATTGCCTGCATCTTCCTTGGAGGCCAGAAAAGTTTCTATTCTAATCTCTAGTCCTTTATCTCAACCTTCTTAGTAGATATTTCTTCAAAGTCTTTCCTTTAAGTAACAGCTCTATTGAAGTGTTTTAATAGCCACCAGAGCCAAATGTCTAAATTAGAATACTTCCTTTCCAAAAACAGCTTCCCTTTGATCTGTCCTAACTTCCTTTTATCTGTCAGTGAGATCTTCATTGTCCTAGCTACCCCAGCTGGAAATAGCAATGCTGCCTTTCTTCCATGGCCCTTTCCTTCAGCCATATTTAATTAGTCGATATATCCCACCAGTTTTCACAATTCCTAATTCTTCTGTTATGTGAGCCATATTCTCACTGGATTCACTGCCCACAGTAATAACTTCTTTCTTGCAATTCATCTGAATACCTCCTTACCAATTGATTTTTCTCCTCTTTAATAATTACAAAGCTTTTGGTTGCTTCTTGCTGCTTTTTAAAAAAGATTTTCAATGTAGCATGAAAAAAGTAGCAATTTTCTAGGATGTGGGCCAAACTTGTGTTTCTCATTTCGCCTTTTCTGTGTTGTTTTCCTGGGCGCTGATCTTTTACTTCCACGGATTGTTGTATTCATTAGTCCTTGAAATTTACAATGCATTCCCAGGACCCTTGCTTACATTTGTTATTTAGGAAGATGGTTCCCTGTCCTTCTTTTATGTCCTAGCTTTGATATTTAGTTTAAATTCTGCCTTCTTTAAAGAAATGTTCCCCAGTGACTCCTGCACATGCTGATTTCTCCTTTCTTTATGTTGCTTTGACATTTTGAGGTATATTCTATATGTGTGGCTTTTATTTTGATATTTTTAAATTTAAATTATTCAACAGCCAAATTGGCCTGTCAATTCCTCATGGGTAAGATTTTTGTAAAAGCTACTATTCCAAACTTAGGGTCTTGTCTATAGAAGATGACACAAAACATGGTATAGGCGAATGTAAGTTTATGGTTGTAATACAAATAAGTAACACAATAATGAATAAATAATGCAAGAATAAACTGTGTACTCACAACTGTAAACCTATTTTTGCCCATACCTGTATACTGACCTAAAAAAACAAACAAAAAACTACCCTGGGCAGTTTTGTTCAGTGGGTAGAACATTGGCCAGTGGACTGCAGGGTTCTGTTTTCTATTGTGGTCAAGGGCAAATATCTCAGTTGTAGACTTGATCCTGGTAAAGGCTCATGCAGAAGGCAACCAATCAGTGTTTCTCTCTCACATAGATGTTTCTCTCTTAGATGTCTCTCTCTCTCTCTCTCTCTCTCTCTCTCTCTCTCTCTCTCTCTCTCTCTCTTTCTTTCTCTCTCTTCACCTCTCCTCCTCCCTTTCCCTCTCCCCTCCCTTCTATTCACTCTAAAAAAAAAATCAATGAAAAAATTCTCTTTGGGTGAGAATTAAAAAAAGCAACACATTCACAAATTATAAATTAACTAATTAAAATGAAAGAGTAAGAGGTTCTGCAACAAAACAAAATATTTTAGAACTCGGGGTAATGGTACATTGAAAATACCCTTTTATTTCTACAATAGTGGCCTGGTGCATAAAATTCGTGCACATGAAAAGGGTATTAATTAGAAGAAATATTTTAATATTGCTATTTGCTCTTTCTCTATAATAGAAATGTCAGAGATGAAAGAAAATTAGTAAAATGTTTATGAAAATCTTCATCCTGTCAGAGTCTGGGGTGCACCATGGAACCCAAAGTCAAGTCCCTGCTCACCCACATGCATCTCAAAATCATGCGAGACCCAGACCTGGCTGGCCTCCCCCCCTTGGGCTAGTTCCAGACCTGGTTGGTCCCACCCCTGTCAACCCCCACTGGGTAGGGGGGCACAACCTCAGGTCCCCTGGACCAGTGCCAGGGTGGAGGGCATGGCCTGAGGTCCCCCAGCCCGGGCCAGGGCTGGGGCACACCTTGAGGTTCCCCATCAAGCCCTGCTGGATGGGGGACATGGCCTGAGGTCACCTGGCCTGGTGCTTGGGTGTAGGGTGTGGCCTGAGATCACCCGTCAAGCCTTGCTGGGCAGAGGGCATGGCCTGAGGTCTCCTGTCAAGCTCCATGGTGGCAGAGAGGGGTATGCACAGCCTCAGGTTCCTGCTTATTGCTTGTTAAGGCTTATTATAGGAACTTGGTCTCTGCTGTGGGTGCAGCCATCTTGTGTAATGGAAACCCCTGCTTCCGCTGTGGGCGCCACCATCTTTGTGTTGGAGTGATGGTCAATTTGCCTATTCCCTCTTTATTATATAGGATTTTATTAGAACCTTCAATTCACTGGATACTTTTCTGGATAGACTCTGGCCCTTGTATAAATGAAATGGAAAGAAGGAGGATGTGAAGCTTCTGAATGTAAATCTGAGTTTGTGTGGGGAGGAGGTGGCTGGCAGAGTGAGGTCCCATAGGGTGCTGGCAGAGGGGAGGAAATATGTGTGGCACTCATTCCGATGTGTGGCACTCATTCTGATGTGTGGCACTTCATTTCAGAAGGTAGTCAGCCCAGGTTCAAGTTCGTTTCAGTGTGAGGTAAATGATGCTGTGTGAGGTGTTACATTTATCTTTATCAAGCTCTGAGCCAGGACTACAAGTCAATGGCAGCAAGCCTAGTTTTTCATTGTTCATAACAACAAATGACTTTAAATGAATAAAAAAAAACCCTTAAGGTCTGTTTTAAGATGGTAATAAAAATAACAAACAAACAAAACTTTCATTAGGTTTGTTGTACTTGCCCACCTGTGATGGCAACTTGGGAATAGTGTCTTCTACAAAAATCCTACCCTTGAGGAATTGACAGGCTGTTGAATAATGAAGATAATTTAATATCAAAGTAAATGCCAGACATATGCCAAAATGGTGGCCATGCGCCTGCATTTTATTGCTATTAATATAGAAATAGGTAACCTCAGCTGCCAAAAGCAATTGGGAAAGTCAAGCATAGGGGGACATGGGTGATAGCTGTGTCCTGAAGGATGACCTTACTTGCTGTGCTCCTTTCTATAGCCTGGGAGTCACAGGTCTCTAGCAGTTGTGGCAGTAAATGATTTGTCTATGGCAAAAGATCATGTATTCATTTTATGTGTTTTTTGGCTTAAGAACATAACAAAACTTTCCCCAGTATAAAATTCTCAGGGCAAATTTATCCCAGTAATGGAGGCAAATATTTAATTCCAGTAGGGATTGATTAAGCAAATAATGATAATAACAAGAATAACCGTATGCTAATGTAGTGCTCATTCTGCTTTCTAGTAAAACTTTCATAGTGCAGAGGACTGGATTGATATCGTTCTAGGACTCTTCTAATACCTGTGAGAGAATTAATATATTTTAAGCCCTAATTGCATTCTCCCTTCATCTGGAGATTATGTGTGTGTGTGTGTGTGTGTGTGTGTGTGTGTGTGTGTGTGTATGTATGTGTTTGTGTTTTCCCTCCAGACTTTCCTTTCTCCTTGTGCTTAATTTAGTTTGATCCAGGAATTTTTTGTTCAGTTCTCTGCTCCTCTTTCTGGACAATTGCACTTAATACCAAATCTTTAAATGCCACCTTTATGCCAATAATGCGCAAATTTATATGTCCAGCTCTGACTTTATTACTGAACTCTATAAAGTCATATCTCAAGCTGCATTCTAGACAACTCCCTCAGAATTCATGATTTCTTTCATCCAGAACTATTCTTTCCCAAACTACCACTCTGTCAAATGGCTCAAGCCATCGAGCCTGTATTTTCCTTACCTTTCAGAGGGCTGTCAGCATCCTGCATCCATTCATTCCCTCAACCCCTAGTGCTATTGTCCCAGTCATGACACAAGTATCTCTTGCCTGGATCTTGCCATAGCCTCTTCCCAGCTATCTCTGTTTTCTTCATGGCCTGGCTACAATTCATTTTTTCTTATAGAAGCCAAAGGGAGCTTTTAAAATTGTTTAATAGATCATGTAATTTGCTTGCCTAGAGTTCTCAAATAGCTCCTATTTATATTTAAAATACAAACTCCTTATCATGACCAAAAGTCCTTCTGTGATCTGGCCTCTGTTTTCTGCTCCTTCCATCAACTTTACCCCCAACCTATGCTCCAGCCACACTGGCCTTTCTGTTCTTGGAATAAACCTAATAATTCTTGAGGGTTTTCATGCTTACCATCTCCACCTGGAATCCGCTGCCTCTTCTCTCTGTGTGCAAGGCTGTCTTTTCCTAGACATTCATGGCTCAGCACAACTTCTACTTCATCCAAGAAATTTTCTGACCATTTACTTTTAAGTGGCCTCATTCTTCCCAGTCACCTTCTCTCTCTTTACACCATTTAATTTTCTTTATGGGATCTGATATTTGAAACCACTTTGTTTATTAATGCTTTTATGTGCTTGCTGTCTCTATTTTCTCATCCTGTACAGTTCTTAAGAAACTTTCTTTTTTACATGATAGCACATCTAAGAAATAATCATTTGGTTCTTTTTATCCATGTTAGTTATTCCATATAATAAAGCCCTAATATGCAAATTGACTGAATGGTGGAATGACCGGTCACTATGATGTGCACTGACCACCAGGGGGCAGACACTCAATGCAGGAGCTGCCCCCTGGTGGCCAGTGCACTCCCACAGGGCAGACATCCCCTGAGGGGCCCTGGGCTGCAAGAGGACACAGGCCAGCCTGAGGGACCCCTTCCACCCTACCCAGTGCATGAATGTGATGCACCGGGCCTCCAGTGTTCTATAAAGGCACTGTGAATGCTGACTCAGCAAATACTCACCTATTGCTCCTACAGAAAATACAGGGTTCCAGCATTCTTACCAACCCATCAATAGATAACCTTATTACATGTATGTTTTTTATTAGAGACACTTTATTTAATATATATTGTTCAAATGAAAGGATAAAAGAGTTTAGCATTATAATTCGTAAATGAAGTTTTATGATATAAGTTTTAGAATGAACTTTTTCTAATATATTTTTTCCTCTGTAAAGCATATTGCAGTTAGGAACACTAGACAGTACCTTGACATAGTGGTTGGGGTCCATATTAAATAGCAAATTATCAACAAAAAGCACAGAAAGATGTGATATTAAAAAGATCACAGAAAGGACAATTGTTTACAGTGTGAGCTGAAATGTGAAAGCAGACTCAAAATTTTCACTGCCCCACATTCATAGGAATGACCATAAAAATCTGGGAGTATTGATTTTGATGTTAGAGATAAACTTTAGTGAGTAGGAATATTTGAAAATATAGGGTTATTGAATAATGAATGTTGACAGTATTTGAATAGCATATGAAGGTAAATTAAGTAGTGGTTTGCATGATTATTAGACACCAAGTAGAGACATCTAATACACAATGGTAGGATATACGACTCTTGACTGTTCCAGCTTCTTCTGAGCCCATCCTAGCCATGCAAAGACTGAGAGGATTATTCTTTGGCACAACTCTAGCTATTGGTGTACCTCATCCTCAGGAGACCTTTTCCTCTTTCCCAGAATAAAGCCTAGTGCATAGTATTGGCTGTACAGAAGAAATTGGGTTGGTTTCTCATTCTGTGATATTGAAATGACAATAAGAAAGAGAGAGAACATTTTTTGGTATGTATTTCATTCATATATATATATATATATATATATATATATATATATATATATATATGTGTGTCGGTGTGTGTGTATTTCCCCAAAATGTATACACACTTTAACAGCTGATACCTCAATTTTGAAAATGAAATGCATTTTAATAAACACTGTCTTTATAATTATTCAAAGTGTGTGTATAATTTTGGGGGGATATATATAATTTTCCAAAAGGATTGAGGCAATTTACAATAAAATTATTGACATTATAAGTCAAATTATTAATACTAAGTAAAAGATAAAAGCCAAGGTAGGGAGACGGGACTCTGTCTATCTACCCTTCTGTCCATTTATATAGTAGACTGGTCAAGGTTCAGTTTCTCTCATATTAATATTTCTCAGATCTCAAGGATGAGAAATGTATAGTTTTCCTTAATAAATTGTATTGACTTATTTGGTATAGATTCTTTTATTTTTGTTTTATTAAATTCATGCTTCTATAGTATGCTGCTTTATATTCATTTGAAAAGAGGGTTAGGCATATTTAGATGAATAGAAAAATAAAATAACCTCTATCTGATCCAAGAAAAAGCAATTTAGCACAAAGAACAGGATGATTCTTGGTAGCCAGGGTAAAGGGAAAAATAGTGGATTGCATATCTTTCATTGTTTGGCAGAAGTGGTTATCCAATGTGCAAGGAGGGGAAGTTTACTGAAACCTTTTTTTTTTTTTTTTTTTTTTTTTTTACTGAAATGTGCTTTTAGGTTATTTAAATATGGAAACTTCAGAACGTTATAAAACATTGAGGGGATAATTCTAACATGCATTGAATTTTGCTAAGTGCCACACAATTTACTGAATCATCCCTAATTTCTCCCACCCTTCATTTAATCTTTATAATAAATCAGTAAAGTATATATTAGTACTCTTCTTGATGTATAAATGAAAGGACAAAGTATTTTAGGCAAGTCTTTGTTGGCTTTGGCTGAACATTGAAAAAATAATTTTAAGTCTTAGATCTACAAAAACAGTTATGTGAGCAGCCAGAGTGATATAGTCAAGGTATATAGCTTACTGAGCTTTGTTAAACTGTGGGGCTACAGCTTTAAAATGATTTCTAGTATTTTTTTTAAAGAAAAATAACTTTTAATTTGTCCATGCCAGGCAGCAACAGAAATAGTTTCATTGGTACTAAGCCTGCATTAAAGAGACTAATGGCATTGAAAGTTATCTTCATAAGAAGGGTGAGACCTCACCATTCAGAATTGGTGTCAACTTGAATGGGTGATTCTAAAATACCATCCCATTGAAAGCAGATGATTCATGGATGTGCTGAAAAGCATTTAGGAATGCTTTTCATCCAGCTCCCTTTTGAAGGCTGTTAAATTTTGCCATCACGGCTATGCTGCTGAGCTGACCATGCTGAGGTGCATGTGTCCTAGGATAAAATTGGAATTGAAGTGGACATGCCATCAGAAACTTGGCACTGATGTGCCAGGAAGCCTGCAAGAGAGAGGAATTGTTTTCTGTTATCAGAATGTCAGAGATACAGAGCCAGGTTGATTGAATGGCTGCTCTGAGTAAAATAGAATTCTCTATGTGTTTAGAACTCTTTCACTTCTTCATCTCCCTTCCTGGGGACTTTTCAGGAGCCAGATATGAAACCCAATAAGAGGGGTCCTTAGGAGGCCTGAAATGAAATAAGACCTGCAGTGGTGACTGGTGTTCACCCTCCTCTTTGCGATGCAGTGGAAGCATCATGTAGCACACAAAAAAGCATCCTCATCCTAGTTCGGGCAGCTTTGGGCAAGTTATCAGAGCCTCAGCCTTTTCATTTATAAAATGGAGACCAGAGATCTTCTTCAAGGGCTTATGTAGGAGCCAGTGAAGCAATGTATCCTCAGGTTCTGTCATGTCACGGGAATTCAAACAATGCTAATGAAATTCTATCTTCCTTGCTGAAAGGTCTGGACTAATTACTGTAGGTATACAGCCTTCCTTTCCAAAGATTTGAGACTTTTATATCTGATGGCTGCTTTACCGTATCCTGAAACAATGATTCTCAAATGGGCCTAAACATTGTAACTACCTAGGCAGTTTTAGTCTGAGGTATGACCTAAATATCAGAATTTTAATGCTAGAAGAGTCTAATAGGCCGATAAACAGGGGTCTGAAAGACTATAATAGGAGGTGCACTGCTTATCACTTAATGTGTACTTATTTCTTTAAAAAATGTTTTTTATTGATTTTTAGAAAGGGAGGAAGAGAGAAGGATAGAAAGATAGAAGCATTGATGAGAGAGAAACATCATCAGTCAGCTGCCTCTGGTAGGCCCTCTACTGAGGAGTGAGCCTACAATCTGGGCATGTGCATTGAAGTGGTTCCCTCTTGGTTCCTGGGTCAACGCTCAACCACTGAGCCATAATGGCCAGTCTATACTTAATTTATTTTTTATGCCAAAGTTGTGTAGCCAAGAGTCATAGTATTTTGCTTTCATGTGCAGAGTTATAACTTCCATCGAAGCTCCTACCCAGTTCCTCTCCAGCCAAAGGCCACTGGCTAAAATAATTGGTTCAGTCTTTGTTGGGGGAGTGGGGAACTGATGGGACTCTGCTCTACTTCATATACAGGGCAGGCAGTATGTCCTAGTGAAGGGAAACTACCAGTATAGGACATACACTTCTTAAATATAAATCCCCCAAACAGATATAACAGAAAGAGATACTGAAGCAAGATCAGAGACTTAGAGAATAAAGAAAATTAACTGAAGCCAAAGAAATGTATAATAATCGTTAGGAGATTACTAAAAATCAGCCAAATCTCATATTTGCCTAAGGAAATCATCAGATAAGTGGGGAAAAAAATGTGTGTATATTTCAGCATGGATATACAGTATTTACACTAAAAGAAAAACATGCAAATTGACCGTCCCTCCGCTACACCCACCAGCCAATCAGGAGTGAGTATGCAAATGAACTCAACAAAGATGGTGGTAGCCACGGAGCTGGAGAGAGCAGGAGGCTTGGGTTTCCCCTGGCAATGGCCTTAGCTCAAGGAGGGGTTGTGAGCTTGGGTCACTGGGGGTTGTGGCCAGCCTGAAAATGGCCCTCAGCCGCTTACTCAGGCTGGCCACACCCACATGGGGTGAGGGTCCCCACTGGGGGGGGTTGGCCATCTTGGAAACAGCCCTCAGCCCCTCACCCAGGCTGGCCACACACCCCTAGCAGGGACCCTCATTTTACATCTTTATGATAGTCTGATTTTTTAAAAAAAACATATAAAATATTTTGCAAGAAAACCATGAGTAAAAATGGGCAAAAATGCTTTATTTTTTGAAACTTTTGTTTTTATTACTCAAAAAAGCTTCATTTTAAAAATTATTTAGCTTTCTGACTCTGTACTTATGCCTTCAACCAGCCAGCACAGAGCCAGAAAGGATTTCCTGCTCCTCAATTTGGAAAGCACACTTGATCTTATCACTGACACATTTAGCACACATAGACCCACCCTAGACCCTGCTGATATGCTTTTCTGTTTTAGAGAGTTTCATTAGAACTTTAGGTCTCACAAGCATGAGCTCTGTGAAGTCGGCCTGGGCACACCATGCAGATTTTGGTGCTTTTCCAACCTTCTTGGTGTAAAGGTAAACAATTCTATTACCAGGGGTTTGGGACAGTCTGGTTTTGTTAGAGGCTGTATTGTAGGACAGCCTCCGATGGTATGTCAAACGCTGGACCATGGTGAATACCTAAACTGAACTCACTGTACCGGGAAGAGCAAAAAATATTTTAAGTGTTAAAAAAAACAAAACATTCATACAATGGGTTCAACTTTTAGCAAGCCCATTTGCTTAGAAGTAATGTCTATAAGGGCAGAAATTGTATTTTTGGCCCCATAAGAGTCAAGTACAATGCTTTGATCCTAACAGAGTTTAGTAAATACTACTTTAATTCGTTTGAAATTGCCATGATCTAGTGCCGTGGTCGGCAAACTGTGGCTCACAAGCCACATGCGGCTCTTCGCCCCTTGAGTGTGGCTCTTCCACAAAATATCATGGCCTGGGCGAATCTATCTTGAAGAAGTGGTGCTAGAAGAAGTTTAAGTTTAAAAAATTTGGCTATCAAAAAGAAATTTCAATTTGATATTTGACTCTGTTGACTAATGAGTTTGCTGACCACTGACCTAGTGGAACAGGATTGAAATAATTTGTCCAACCTGGTTCATGGCGATGATAATCATCCCTAAGTTTTTTACACATGGGAAATAAAGTGGGTTTCCAGTGTTCATTTATTAATACTGAATTTATTTGTGTGTATTTTGGCAGATCTCTGATTGCAGTGTTCATATAACTCTGTCATGAATGTAAAAGGCAATGTCAATTGACGTGCATTCCGACAAGCTATTTGCAACCCTCCGATCTCGAAGTCAGACTCAATTGCATAATTAGTCCAAAGATAACTCTGCTTTTAAAATGCTCTCATCGATCAATCAATAAACTGAAAACTACCTCTCATTTTTATACATCAAAAAAAGAGAAGTTTATTAAATGACTAATGTATGCCCACAAGGGTGAAAGGCAGAACATATCTGTTTCAGAACAGGGGACCTTTTCAGAATGAAAACCAGGACAGCATCTGTTTGTCAGGGCATGATGCCATGGGTGAGCCAGCTCCCAGGCTAATGATTGGGTGACATGCAGCCTGTCAGTAATGGGACAGTGCTTCATTAGGAGGGCTTCACATAGGCAGATGTTTCCTTGAAGGATTCGGGCATGTGCAGTGACAACTTCACTGTAGACTGAACTCAGATCTCTTCTTCACATGGAAATTGTAGATGAGCTGAAATGTTGGTGGTTCAAATTCTCAGTGTCATATTGGCCATCAGTCATTTGATGAACATACGAAGGAATAATAATAATGTTGTTAACCTTTCTATTAATTATAACATCAGAACATAACCACCTTAATATTTCCCCCCCCCACAAGAAGCATTCCAGGGGTAACACACTGAAAAGGAAAGAGAGGAAAAATAAAATATACAGCATTAGTTTAAGTACACCTTTGATAATATACAGCATTTCTGCAGCAACAGATTTGAACTGTATTCCCGCTCAGTAATATTATTATTATTACCCTCAGCTGTTTGCCAGTAGCTGCAGGCGTAATTTTCTTTTTTTACTGCTCACTGGACCCAAGCCTGCTCAATTTGGTGTAGTTGGCTGTGGCATCTCTCACTTTCTTAAAACACAGGCCTTTCCAATTTCCAAGAATGTTTATAGGATCAGAGTAATTTGAAACAGGTGTTTAAGCCTCACGTCTCTGCTGTGCAACAGAAGGTTTATATATTTTTCATTATATATTGAGACAGACTATGGCACTTGGAATGACCATCTGTCACCAGATGCATGCTGTGTGCCGAATGTAAGAGAAATAGGACTTTTCACTGCAAATTCCTTTCAAAGAATGATGAGAGGTATTCTCCCGCCTTCTGAATCCTCACTGGTTGTTTCGGATAAAATTTAAAAAAAAAAAAAAAAAAGTTTTTTTTTTTTTTTTTTTTTTGGTTGGTTTCTTTTCTCACAGAATGTCCTCAATAAGAGATCATTGTACAGTGTTTCTGTTTGATTTAATTTAAAAAGTCATAAGCCTAAATGAGAGAGCAGTTAGCCCGTGGACTTCCCCCAGAGGTGTGCTACTTTAGTCAATGTATTTCCTTCTTTGTTTCACAGCGCTGAGAAGTCTGGGTCTTAAGTACTAGTGCCCTTTGCAAAAATCTGGGCTCCTGAGTCTTAGTTGCCAATGCAAGAGCCATGGAGACCATAGAGGCAAGGAGACTTAGTGAATCCGGCAAGATAGCAACTGCGGCAACCTGGAGGGAGCGCCGCCTGTCCGGAGGGAGCAGTGTGTAGATCTGCTGATGACTCTTGTGCAGAAATGTGCAGCTCTGCCTCAGCAGATCTATCTGTCATTCGGAAACAACTGGAAATCTGGATTTTTTTACATGCTAACTTCTAATATTTAAATATTGGTATTGTGAGAAAATAATTAAAGGGCAGTGTGGGCCAACCAAGTATCTATCCAGTCCGAAGTGTGCCAATTTTAAACCTATTGCTTAGACTAAATATCTCCTGATTCAAACGAATCTTTCGAAATTAGCAAGATAGTCTATCCATGGGTCAAATACCCATGTTTTGTTATGGCAATTTTTTTCCAACTGGATGTTATCAATCCCTTGCTAATGATGGTGGTAAGTGATGCTGACAATGTTTACCTTCCTCTTGCTGCCCAGCAGGAAGCTGAGATCATGTTGACATTCACTCTCTCCTAGACTCCCACTCTGGGATTTGGAATTAGAAGGAAAATAAGTAAGATAGGCTGCAGGTAATCCCAAAGCTTTAGGGTGGGGGCACTGCTCAGGAATTTGGGAGATTGCAAAAAAGCATTCCAAAAATGAACAGGTGAAAATTCATTTACTTGTACACCAAATATTTATTTGGTACCTACTATTTGTTAAGCACTGTTTCATTTATTATTCAGCAAATATTTCCTGAGTGCCTACTATGTACCAAGCATTACTCTGGGAAGTGAAGATGTTACAGTGAGGAAAAAAAAAAAACTAAACAATAATCTTAGTTTTTCTAATGGGGCTGTGGATGACTTACATTTGGCAAAGTAACTAAATTATATGTTACATTATATGGTGATAAGGACTATGGAGAAAATAATGTAGAGAAGGATCTGGGGAGTAGAGGAGAAAAAGGGAGTTAGAAGCAAAAGATGATGCCACACTTGAGCTTAATTGCCTGGGTTGTGGAATTGCCATTGCTGAGCTAGGAAGAGATCAGCGATAAGCAGGTTTGGAGATGAAGATCAGGAACTCAGTTTTAGATGTTATGTGTTGGATGACTATTGGACATTAAAGAGAGGTGTTAAGTAGGCAATCAGATTTCAAGGAACATGTCCAAGCTAGAGCAATAATTTTGGGAGTGACCAGGTGGTGTTTAAAACCATGAAAGTGCATGGAAACAAATACAGATAGAAAGGAGAGGAATTCCAAGGATTGAGTCTGTGCTTTTACAACATATTTTTATGAAGCATTTACAATGACTTTGCAGATACAAAAGAACCAGCAAACAAAACTGAGGAAGAAGAAACAATGGAGGTAGTAGGAAACCCAGACGAATATGGGTCCTGTGAAGTGTAAAAACCATCTTGAGGGCACTTCATAAAATTCAAACTCTGGCCTGGCAAGTATGGCTTGTATCAACCCATGAACCAGAAGGTCATGGTTAGATTCCCAGTCAGGGCATATGCCCGGGTTGCGAGCTTGATTCCCAATGTGGGAAGTGCAGGAGGCAGCTGATCAGTGATTCTCATTGATATTTCTGGCTCTTTCTCTGTCTTCCTTCCTCTCTGAAATCAAATATATATATATATTTAAACTCTTGACCGTTCACTTCAAAACACACTCCACTCTGGGCGATTCTGATGCAGCTGTTTATTAGCCATACTTTATCAAACATCAAATAGGTGTATGATTCTGGGGATTGGATGGCCTGTCCAGATTGTTCAGTGATAGGGCATACAGAACAATGATTTGAAGGACAGGCGAGGGAACTCAAACTTAGGAGAACAAGACTTACCAGGAGAAGAAGACTTACCAGGAGAACAAGATTTACCAGTGGATTGCCAAGGCAGGGTAGAATCACTGGCATGGCTAATCTGAAGAAACTGACTTAGTTGGGCCCTTGATTATGCCAGGTATTGGGAGATACAGCTCAGTCTGTGGGTGGGGGCTGAGTAATTGCATATGCCAAGTATATGGGACTATGAGTCCAGGCAGACCATGCTGTGGAAATTGTCTGCCAAATCAATATAAGACCAATCCCAAAACAATAGAACAGCAAACTGTGTGCTCTGCTAGCTCGGCAATCTGATCAAACTGGTTTATGCATCTGCTGATTTGTGTAAAGGAGACACTGTCCTTTTTCCTCCACGCTCCCCAGCTCTTAGCATAGTGTCTGACACGTTGCAGGTTCAGAGTCAGCATTTGCAAGGGGCGGAAAAGCGGACCCAGACAAATAGAAATGGACACATCACACATTTATTGCGGATATTTCACTCTCAAAGACGTCAGTGCTGATGTTTTTTTTTTTTGTATATTTCATGAATTCAATTTTTTTTTTTTAATATAATGAGTAGATATGGTTAAACTCTCTATCCTGGAAGAACACTGCAATTTAATTTTTAGCTGTGATTTTTAAAGTTATCAATAACTCTTTGCAGAGATGGTTAGTTATTGAGGCAATGTCAACTCCAACAGCAAATCCTTGACAGCTCTTTGATTAGAGCTGGCTTCTCCATTCACTTCAGTGTCACCTTGGGCGAGGAGCCTGCTTCGCCTGAGGCAGGAGAAACTTTTGTAGAAGGAAAAACATAATTAATGGGCTTGATATTCATCTGGACACCAGGGAACCATGTCCACAGTTTCCCCTCCCACATCGTCTCAGTTTTGATATTTTATAATTCTAAAATACAATAGAAACATTCCCCCCCTCCCCCCCCAGCTTCAAGCCTTCTACATGATTTGCAGTTCTGAGCCTTTTGTGGAATGATGACAGTTTACTCCACTGCTTTGAGAATCTAGTACAGTGCGCAGAGCAACCCTGTGTTCTATTTCCCAGGGCTGCCCCCCATTTCATGTAGGGGTGAAGGGTATTCTCCCTGGCTCTCTTCCCTTCTTCTCAAAGGCTTCCTTCTCTCAGAAGATTTCTCTTTATACGTTTGACAGATCGCTTTTGTAATCACTAAATGAAACATTTTGCCAAAAACACTAGGTTCTATATCCTGAGTTCTTACGGTTTTTAAAATATATGTAATTGCCTGCTGCCTTGACTATAATCTTAATTTTGTCCTTCGACTGAACAGAGGCAACTCTATCACCACACTTTTGTTTTCTTCACCCTTGAAATTACATCATTTTATAAAGAGGCAATAGTTTATTGTAACCAGAAATTATATAATAAGAACTGATGACTTATGAAAAGTAGTCCTCACTCAAACTTCTAACTCCACTCAATACTAGTATTTCTGGCCTATTGTTCCAAAATCTTTGAGGGTCAGTCTCTTTTTACAACGTAGGACAATACAACAATGAATGGAAATGAAATAATTATAGGGTGAAATTATAATTTTATGAGTTATGGGATAAAGCACCTGAAGGTTTGATTGGAAAATTACTTAAATCAAAACAAAGCTATTGACAGACAAGGATGTGAAATTAAACCAGATGATAATAAGATAAAAACTGACAAGGATGAACAAGATAATCATTTTAGAAGAGAATGATTTGACTTTGAAAAGAGGCCCTTGGAAAAATTAATGAAACCCTTGAATATTTCTAGGAAATTGACATTATTTATGATTATACTATGACAATTAAAAAAGAAGGGAAGTTCTATGGTGCTTCCAATTTAAAAACAATTTTTTTTTCCTTGCCCCATTGTTGGTACATTCTTAGCTCATGTAAGAATCCAGGATAGAAATCCTCACATGAAACCTATCTGTTCATATTGACCAGTGTCACCCCAATCAATTTAATAAATAAAATAAAAAAAGAATCTAGGATAGTTTAAGTTGTACATTTGTTAAACACAAGATAAAAATTAACAGTATTTTTAGCTTTATTTGTTCAATATGAAACCTGCAACTAACATTTTAAATTAGTTATTATTCAGTTTTGATTTTTTACTTTAAGTTTACTTTAAGTTTCTTGACTAAAATATAGAAGTTTGAGTGAGGACTACTTTCCTATTTTCAATTACCCTGAGGAAGCAAAGACTTTCTGTGTATGTTAACCATTTTTCTTACTTTTTGCTGCTCATCAGGGTATATTTTTTTCTTCATCCTTGAAATTACATCGTTTTATAAATTACAACCAAACTCAACTGAGCCACCTGACCATGGCTGGTCATCATCTTTTTAGAGAGGCTAAATAGTATGTGGATTCTGGTAGCTTTTTTGGGTACCAGGTGAAAACGCATAGGAACATTGTTGAAAAAAATCATTGAAAAAAGTTATTCATGAGATACTTTACATTCTTTTTTCACATTAAGTTTTTGAAATCCAGTGTATATGTTATACTTAGAGCGCATCTCAGTTTGGACTAGGAACATTTTAAGTGCTCAGTAGCTCTATGTTCAATGCCACACTGGCATTGGGGAGGGTGTGGCCAAAAGGAATTTTCTGGAAAGTAGAGGTGGTCGAGGCAGCGAAAGGAATTGCAGCACTTGCAAGAGTCAAGAGAAGATGAGGCCTTGAATGAAATAAACCAAGCAATGGGGATAGTAAGGAGAAGACAGAACTGACAGAAGTGTATGGGTTGATGAAATGCAATGGAGAAGAATATCAGCTTCTAAGATATGCTGCTTAGAATCTTGGCATTATCCCTTTATAGCTATGGGTCGTTCATCCATAAATCATTCACTGGGCCAATTATAAAACAAACATAATAAGAGTAATATGCCTACAAAGTACCAAGGGACCTTGTAAAGATTAAATGAGGACTGGTTAAGCAATTTTTTAGTTTGGCCAAAACCTCCTTTTCACCTGTAACCACTATAGACTTTGCATCATTTCTGAATTGCTCTTTCTGAAAACTATTTTCCTCTGGTGATGTCCTACAGTTGAAAGAATGGTTAGCCTTTGTTATGTTCTTATTCATGATCACAGATACTAGAAATGTAAACCCCAAAGAGCTAAAAATGGTTATGGAAGCCCATTAGAAGATGTACATTTTTATTTATTTCTTCCCCAATGCAAGGTTATTTATGAAATAATTATTTTTACTGTTACATTTGAGCTGTGTCTAACTGCCACTTATTTCTAGTTTTCATACTCAAGTTTCCAGTTTGAGATATAATATTTATCAATTAAGCCAATAAAAAATTCTCAAGTGAGAAATAGTGTGCTACGCATTGGGTGGAGATGATTCATGAATAGGAAATCAGAAAATGGTGAGTACTTTAAGAGTGATGTATTCATATCTTACTATGAGAATTTAGTAAAAGGAAAGATTTATTTCCAAAAAAAGGATGTGTAATGAAGGGGGTAATGAAGGTGGTAAAGTTTTATGGAGGAGATGGTTGTGTTAAACATTGCCAGATTAGTAGAATCTCATGGGTGGATGGATCAAAGAAGTGAATAGAAGACTTGAGTTAGGAAATTCAATTAAAGTCAATCAATTAATATATAGGGTATATAATGAGAATCAAGGTAAGATGAGCCTGGAAAGAAAGGTTGGAAGCTGGTAGTGAGGTACTTGAAGTAGCTTGGACATTATTTAGTGGGCTGTTGAAAGCCAGTATATTCTGGCCTGATCCACTGAATTATTTATGGTGCTGCTCCATTTACCTGGTGTGTCCTTATAATTCCATCTTGTGCAGGGACTTTTAGAAGAATAAATATAAATGTCTCTTATTAATGGTTGGGGAAAAGATTAAAAGGAAAGATAGAGGTTATATCAAGTTTGTACAGGAATTTACATCTAGCCTTGTCTCCAATTTGATTATTTGGTTGATATAGGGCGGATCTTTGGGCTGGACCAAGAAAATAAATTTGACAGGAATAAATGTGCACTCTTATATTCAGTTCATAAAAGTCAGTTGTGCAGTGCCAGATAGAGTTGACAGTAGACCATGGAAAAGAAAGATTTATTTGACCACATAGAATAATGTGACTGCTAAAAAACAATAAATAGACATATAATTCAACCTGTAGAGAAGATGGGATATTAACTGAAGTGACTACTATACTTGTAAATTATTTCATGGAAGAAAAAAGAAAATTTATTTAAAAAAAAAACTTAGTTTGGGGGAGTGAGGCCTGGGTGGGAGTAAAGGGGGGCAAAATGGGTGATGTCTATAGTAGTGTAAACAATAAACAAATAAAACTGAAAAAAATGAAAGCAGTTTTGGTTTGCAAAAAGTTAACATTTAAATATGTATGTTGTAATGTTGGAACTAAATTAGAAAATAAAATGTCCTAAACATTAAAAAACAAACAAACAAGCAAACAAACAAAACACCCCAAAACCAGAGATTCAAGATAGCAAGATAGTGGCAGATTAAATGAAATTACATCTCCTCCCATGACCAAAAGAATTACAACTACATTAAAAAAAATCATCCTGAAAAACCAAAATGAAGATTAGCTGGAGGGAAGCCTTGTAACCATGGACTCACAGAAGAAGCCAAATTGAGACTGGTAGGAAGTGCAGAGGCAGGAGCAGGCTGGGTGGGCTCCCACAAGCAGCAGCTGAAGTTCCAGAAGACTATCTCAGCTGCAGGGGGAAATGGGGGTAGGGTTTACCCTGAGAAGTGTGGGGTCTAAGCCCCAAGCCAGGCTCCTCCACTTAGAGCACTGGAACCAGGAAAGGTGCCCACACAATATCCAACCAGCTGTGGAAAGCAGTGCGTTTCTGTCCACCAAGGAGTGACATCTTCGAGATGCAGGCACCCTCCTCAAGGGCCAACACTCAAAACTGCATTTGCAGCCACTCACCCTGGAGGGAGGGAAGAGCCACATAGAGCCCTGTGAAAAGAGTCTGGGGTTGGCGGCTCTGGGGAGAGAGCCGAAGGGTCAGCCACCGGTATCCCTGTGCTGAGTCATTCCCCCATGCTGCAGAAGCCACCTTTCTCAGGCAGAGCCATCTTTCCCCTCCGGGAGGTATCAGCCTGTGGGGAGGCAATAGCCTCACCCATTGGAATCCTTCTCACTCTACATATGGAGCTTATGCCTTGCTGAGAAGTACATACAGTTGGAAGCTCTTTCAGTGACTAAGCCTAACAGGCAGCCTGCAGATGGAGGAGGACCTCTGGGTGCTTTGAGACTTTTGCTGATCTTCCCCCAACACGGAGCTGGTAAAAGCTCACCTTGGGCCGAAACCGGTTTGGCTCAGTGGTAGAGCGTCGGTCTGTGGACTGAAAGGTCCCAGGTTCGATTCCGGTCAAGGGCATGTACGTTGGTTGCGGGCACATCCCCAGTAGGGGGTGTGCAAGAGGTAGCTGGACGATGTTTCCCTCTCATCGACGTTTCTAGCTCTCTATCTCTCTCCCTTCCTCTCTGTAAAAAATCAATAAAATATATTAAAAAAAAGAAAAAAAAAAAGAAAAGAAAAAAAAAAAGCTCACCTTGGTGCACAGCTTGGCCCTTTCTCTAAGCACTCAAGCCCAGCAGAGGGAGCCACCGCTCTGGATCACTACGAAATCTGAACAGGTCACCCAAGGCCAGTCACAGGCAGCATCCAACACAGGCCTGTGCAGGCGTTTCTCTGAAGGGCCCAGATCCAATACATAAGGGAAACCCAGAGCGGTGGTGACAAATGCAGACCTCTTCAGACTCGCTGAATCAGGTATCAGAATTCCTGGGGGTGGAACCCAGCGATCTGTATTTTCAACAGAGTATCAAATGGTTCGCAAACTATCCAGTGGTTCTCTATTTCGTTCCACCTCCAAGGGGATATTTGGAAATGTTTGCAGACATGTTATCATCCCAACTGAGGCAGAGGAGTGGTTGCTCCAGGCACATGGGCAGAGGCCAGCAATGTTGTTAAACATGCACACTGCACAGGATAGCCCTCCACCACAAAGGATTGTCCTGCCCAGAACAGTGGTGAGGTTGCTCAGACACAGAGCAATTTAAAGTCTGCTTTCCTAGCAGGTACCACCTATCTTTGGCATTTAGTTAGCTGTTTCCTTTATTCAGTCATCTTTCCTTTGTTCGTATATTTATTTTCAAAACTCTTTTTAAATGGCCTTTACTGACAGTGTAGAAGATGTAGGACTTTAGATATAATTCTGGGACTGCAATGAACTACTTTGGGATTATTTCTAGCTTTTAGGTTTATTTCTAGCTTTCTCCCTCTCTTTTTTAAAGAATCCTTACATTTAAAATAATTTCTCAATTGAAAGAATAGTAACCAAGATGAGATTTCCAGCCAGTTCTTTAAAAACAACAACCAAAAAACATAAAACAAACAAAAAACCACCCACATCGAATTTTTATTGATTTCAGAGAGAAAGGGAGATAGAAACGTCAATGATAAGCTGCCTCCTTCATACCCCCTGCATGTGTCCTAACCAAGAATTCAACTGTGACCTCCTGATTCATGGTTGACATTCAACCACCTAGCTACACTAGCCAGGCTAGTTCGTCTTTTTACACTTTGAAAAACTACCTTAATTTTTACTGGCTGAGAAGGTAATCTGATATTATGAAGAGTCAAATTTATGGAATATTTTGAAAAATGCATTAAAGTTCTGTTAGGTCCCAGGGCCTAGAGCCATTGTTGATGGGACTGGGAAATTTAGAGACTACACACACCTTTGAGAACTTGCTTTTATGCAAGAATAACAATCACTGTCGTTAGCAGTTCATTGTTTGAATGCAAACACTTCTGCCAAAGCCATGATTGAAACTGTGGTTGTCCTTTACTCTTCAGCAGAGGAAAAACATTTCCTTCCTTTGCACTGTTGATTTGCTAACAAATCTGTTTTATATGATGATGATATAAAGGTAAAATCTGCTCCGCACTTCTAAAATATCATCAATTCTTAAGAGTCCTTACAAATGAAACACAGCGCATAATTATTCACTTTGCTTTCATTAAGCAAAGGAATTAGTGTAATATAACAATCACTCTCATTACATATTTAAACCTGAATTCAAATTTAACTTCCTAAGGTGTCTCCAACAGATGTTCTCTCTCATAATGATTTCTATGGTGACTTTCAGTTCTGAATAGCCTTGCATCTCTAATGAAATTTTTTTCAAAGTAATAAGATGGAAGGGAAGCGCTAAAATGTACTTGGAGATGGAAATTGAAATCATTTTGGCTAAATGTATCAGGCTAGAAGTTGCCCTAGTTACTGATTGCTGCTATTAGATATTCCCTTTGTGCAAAGAAAGCCAGTTATTGATTTTTGGATTTGAATTTCTTTTGAAATAATTGATTGCCTTTATTGCAGATCCTTATCTCGGCTTATGAAAATCCAGTGTAATAGGTATCACCTGCTTTCCTAATGCCTGCCTAATGTTTTGCTTAATTTACCCCTGCTAATCTAGAGACTACTAGAATATACTGCTCCCATTGTGTATTGATGTGGCAACAATATATTTTAGCTACTGTTAATGATGGCTTGATTTATCTTAAACAATGCATCTCAAGTTTTAGTTCCTGGCATCTTCATTATATTTTTTTTAATATTCATAAATGTTTACTCTGACCCTACTCAGATAAACAAATATATGCATAGATCGCTGACTGAAAAATAAGTAGGGATAAATGTTTAGGAGCATGGAAGAAGTAGTTGCTTTCATTGGACTCCTGTCATTTCATTGAACCGTTAAAGAACTATATGTTAATTGTGAGAGTTTGATTGCACCTAGGCCTTCGATGTGGATGTCAGACACATACAATGTACGCACTATGGAAATGCAATTAAATTGTTTTTCTTTCATGGTATTCTGTTTCATTCCCAAACTTGGAGTACTGCAATTCAATGGAGTTGTGATGCTGACAACCCATGGTTACTGTCAAACTCCACAGGTTTTAGGGCACACTTCCCAACAAGACACTTTTACTTTAGTCTCTAACTCATCCACATTTCTAATTGGCCACAAATTAGGGAGTTCCCACAACTCTCGTATGTTAGATAACTCACTAGAACCACTCAGAGAACTTAGAAAGCACTGTACTCATAGTTTATAGTGTACACATAGAATGAAGTCTGGAGATCTTGAATACTAAAGGTCCATGCCCTGTACCTATGGAGATAGGATGGTTCACTCTCTCATTATATAGTGAACACAGCCAAGAAGTACCCCTGAGTCCTATTACATAATCGTGATTGATAAAATCATTGGTAATGTTCTAGAAGTTAGTCTACAGCATTTCTTTCTCCCAAACACCACCCTCCCCTCCCCTCAGGATTAGGGGTACTGTAATCCTGTAATCTTGCCTCAGTCTTTCTGGTAACCAGCTACATCCTGAAGCTTTCTAGAGCCCATGCAAGTTACATCATTGGCATACGTAATTAAGACTCCTATCACTTAGAAAATTCCAAGAGTTTTGTGCACTAGGTCTCTAGTAAAACTATAAAACTAGAAGAAAACATAGGAGAAAACATAGAAGACATTGGGTATATTTTTGGATACAATATAAGAGGTACCATCCAAGGAAATATAAGAAAAAAATGATAAACTAGACTTAATTAAAGTTAAAAACTTCTGCTTTGTGAAAGACAATGTCAAGAGAATGAGAAGACAACCTACAAACTGGGAGGAAATATTTTCAAAATAAACAATATTATCCGAATATGTACAGAGCACTCTTAAAGCTCAACAATAAGAAAATGACCAGATTAAAAAGTGGGCCAAAGACCTTAATAGACATCTCAGCAAAGAAGATATACAGACACAAGTAAGTATATAAAACGATGCCCCACATGATATGTCATCAAGGAAACAAAAATTAAAACAACAACAAATCTATAAGAATGGCCAAAATCCTGATAAAACTGAACACAGTCTTACTATGCAATCCTACTCTTTGGTATTTACCCAAGCGAATCTAAAATTTATGTCCACACAAAAACCTGCACACAGATGTTTATAGCAGCTTTATTTTTTAATTGTCATAACTTAGAAATAACAAGATGTCCTTCAGGAGGTGGATGGATAAAAACAAATGGTGGTGCATCCAGATAATGAATATTATTCAGCTCAAAAAGAAATGAGCTACCAAGTCATAAAAAAAAAAAAAAAAAAAAAAAAACAAAAACGTGGAGGAACCTTAAGTGCATATTGCTGAATGAAAGGTTACATTCTGTCTGAATCCAACCATGTGACATCGTGGAAAAGGCAAAATTCAGGAGGCAGTAAAAAGATTGCCAATTGCCAGAATTGGGGGAGGGAGCTAAATAGTAAGAGCACAGAGAACTTTTAGGGCAGTGAAAATACCCTGTAAAGCACTATAGTGATGGATATGTGTCATGCATTTGTCCATGAATGAATCTTCAGGTATACCATAAACTGTGAGGTTATGATGTGTCATGGAGGTTCATCACTGTATCAAATCACTCTGGTGGGGGGTGTTGAAAATAGGGGAGAAGATGCATGTGTGGGAGGAGTGGGTACTTGGGAAATCTTTGTATCTTTCCATTTTTTCTATGAACCTAAAACACTTAAAAAAAAAAAAAAAGATTCTACCTGTAAGAATTTATTATCTAGTGGAAGTGGGGGAATGGAGGGTACAGGTAATAACTAAATAAGTAAATAGTTAATGGAATATTTTACAGCACCAAACGAGGTATGGAGAATTAGTAATAGGGGATCTCTGGCCGGTTTGGCTCAGCAGATAGAGTGTCGGCCTGTAGATTGAAGGGTCTTGGGTTCCATCAAGGGCAAATACCCAGGTTTCAGGCTTGATCCCCAGTATGGGACATGCAGGAGGCAGCCAATCAAAGATTCTCTCTTATCATTAATGTTTCTATCTCTTGTTCCCTTTCTCTTCATCTCTGAAATCAATGAAATTTATTTTTAAAAAATAGGAGAGACTTAGGAGTGCCAGGGCTAGGGCTGCTATTTTAAATAGGGTAACTTCTTTGAATAGAGAGGAAGTGAGATGGACAGAGATAAAAACATCAATGGTGAGAGAGAATCATTGATTGATGGGCTGACTCCTTCATATTTCTGTATGCCCCCTACAGAGAATCTAGCCTGAAACTAGGCATGTGCCCTGACTGGGAATCAAACCGTGACCTCCTGGTTCATGGGTCGATCCTTAACCACTGAGCCATGAGTGCTCAGCAGTGTCATCTCTTTGAGAAGCCTCCTTCTATGACTTGAAGGCAGCAAGTGAAGGAGTAGGGAGATATCTTGGAGAAGGCTATTACAAGCAAAGGAAATGGACTATGCAAAAACTCTGAGGCAGGAGCACTCTTCGATGTTTGAGTAAGAGCAAGTAATCAGATATTCCAAATAGCTTTTTAAAATATCGGCTGAGTTTGTATAAAGGTTACAGTAAACACTTAGGATAAAATCAATATGACATAAAATGCTGTGAAGATGCCAGTGCTAACAATGGAAGAAAGAGATTTTATTTTCTGTGTATAAAGCCACCTAGGCTGAGTAAGTGACAATAGAACAATAACAAACTTAAACATTTATCTTGAAAGCTTTTGGCTTTAGAAGCTGCTCAGCTTTGTGTTATCCATTTTTTTTTTTTTTTTTTGCTTTGCTCTTGAATATGGTTTTATGTATTGAACTATTGAGATTTAAAAGCTTTGGGAGAAAAATATTTGAAAAATAAGTTATAATTGCTACAAATCAAACTTGGGAATTACTTTCTAAATATCCATTCTAGAGAGTTAGAAAAACAAAGATCAGAAATGCTTAAAATCTATATATATAAAAATCTAAGCGATTGAATGACCAAATAACCGATCAACTGGTCACTGTGATGTACACTAACCACCAGAGAGCAAATGCTCAATGCAGGAGCATTGGCTCCCACCACCAACCTCCCACAGCCATTGGTTCCCACAGCCAACCTCCTGCAGTCCCTCCCCCTGTCTGTCCGGCCCTGTTTGGGCAAGATAGGCCCTGATTGGCTGCAATTGCTGGCCAGGCTGAGGGACCCTACCCATGCATGAATTCGTGCACTGGGCCTCTAGCATTTCAATAATATAAAATGCCATTTGGGGGGATTTATTTCTTAGAAAACAACAGTTTCACTGGCTATTTTAGTTGGTGGAAGTAAAATGTTATTTCTCAAATACATGCGTAATTATCATTAGGCTTTATCTAATCCTGAATGTCATATGTGAATTTGAAATATATGGGTTAGTGCGTATTGAGGGACCTTACCAAATTAGGCATATCCCCTTCCCATATGTTACCTTTTGTATAGAATTAAAATCCATTCATTTATTTTCTCATATTTTGTACAATTTGTTTCCTATTGCTATATATAAGCATATCAACACAGTCCCCTCCTACAACATAACAAGAGAAAACTTAGATGACCTTGGATATGGAGATTACTTTTGATATAAAACAAAGCCATAATCCATGAAAGAAATAAATGATAACCCAGACTTCTTAAAATTAAATACTTATGCTTTTTAAAAGACAAATTTAAAATTAGTAGATATACCACATACTGGAAGAAAATATTTGCAAAGGACACATTTATAAAGGGTATTATCTAAATATATACAAAGAACTCTTAAAACTCAACAGTAGGAACACAAACATGCTGATTAAAACATGGGCAAAATACCTGAATAAACATCTCACTAATAAAGATGCACAGAGGGCAAGTGAATATATGAAAATACTATGCTCCACATATTTTTTCTTAAAAAAAAACACACCAAAATGACATTGAGTCCAGACCATGTGGTTCAGTGGTTGAGCATCGACCTATGAACCAGGAGGTCAGAATTCAATTCCCAGTCAGGGCATATGCTTTGGTTGCGGGCTCGATACTCAGTGTGTGCATGCAAGAGGCAGCTAATCAATGATTCTCTCTCATCATTGATGTTTCTATCTCTCCCTCTCCTTTCCTCTCTGAAATAAATAAAAATATATTAAAAAATAAAGTAGCCAAAACTGGTTTGGCTCAGTGGTAGAGCGTCGGTCTGCGGACTGAAGGGTCCTGGGTTTGATTCCGGTCAAGGGCATGTACCTTGGTTGCAGGCACATCCCCGGTAGGGGGTGTGCAAGAGGCAGCTGGTCGTGTTTCTCTCTCATCGACGTTTCTAGCTCTCTATCTCTCTCCCTTCCTCTCTGTAAAAAAATCAATCAAATATATTAAAAAAAATAAAGTAAAAGGACACTGAGATGCTAATACACATCTATTAAAATAGCCAAAACCCCAAACCCAACACCAAATGCTGGTAAGGATGTAAAGCAACAGGAACTCGCATTCATTCTTGGTGGGAGAAAAATAGTACATCCACTTTGGAAGACACCTTGGCAGTTTCTTAAAGAAACTAAACATAGTCTTACCATCCAATTACTATAGCTTGGGATTTACCCAAATGAATTGAAAACTAATGTTTACCTAAAAACCTACACACAGATGTTTATAGCAACTTTATTTTTAATTGCTATAACTTGGAAGAAACAAGGAGTCCTTCAGTAGGTGGATGCATAAACAAACTGTGGTACATGCAGACAATGGAATATTATTCAGTGTTAAAAATAAACAAGCTATCAAGCCATGAACATACGTGGGGGAACCTTAAATGCATATTACAAACTGAAACCAATTTGAATGTATAAGAAGCCAATCTCAAAAGGCTACATTACATATTCTTAGCTATGCAGACAGTAAAAAGATCAGTGATTGCCAGGGTTAGCAGAAAAGGAGAGATTAATCCTTAGAGCACAGAGGTTTTTTTTTTTTTAGGCATTGAAACCATTCTGGTTGATACCATAATGGTGGGTATATATCATCATAGATTGTTTAAATCTGCAGGATGTACAATACCAAGAGTGAACTGTACTGTCAAATAGAGTCTGGGTGATGATGATGTGTCAGTGTGTATTGATTGATTGTAACATGTACCAATGGGGGCTATTGGTAGTGTTGGAGATTATGAGTGTGTAGGGGTGGGGGTATGTGGGAACTCAGTGTACTTGTTGCTCAATTGTGCTGTGAACCTAAAATTTCTTTTGGAACTAAAATTTATGAGAGAGGGAGAGAGAGAGAGAGAGAGAGAGAGAGAGAGAGAGAGAGAGAGAGAGAGAGAGAAGAGAGAGAGAGAGAGAGAGAGAGAGAGAGGAGTGGCACTGAAAATGGGTGATTTCCTGAGTGGATGTGCAGCTTTGAAGGTTGGATGTTTGCTTCATTTCTAACTGGGGAAGGTGCCACGGGCACCTGAGACTTTTCTAGGAGTTTCACAGACAGGAGCTGGGCTGTGAGATCAATCAGGTGGTATATCCACAGTTACTTCATGTAAGCTTTTGTGTTCTGTGAACAGGCCTGAGTCCAGTGGATGCTGTTGTTTGAGAATTCACTGTATAGAGACTCAAACTTGAAGCCCGGGTTTATTGATTTTTATTCTATTTCTGGTAAAATTGGTAGGAGGGAAAAAAACTGATGGAAATTTTTGACAGCTTGTGCTGTGAATGGTGAGTAAACATATTTGGAGTGTGATAAGGAAGAAGAAGAGTATAGATGATGCTGGCTGTTATAGCTTTATATCTGGTTTTATTGTTTTGAATAAATTAACTATACAATGAGATTTTTTTTGTGAGACTTTTCCTACTTTCCAGGAATTTTTGCTAAAGCTCAAATTAGAGGAAACATTCTCTTGTGCTATAAATTCTAAAGGAAGGTAATGATGACATATAGTATTTGGGCTTAAAATAGGCAACTTTTAAAAATATATATATTTTATTTATTTTTTACAGAGAGTTAGAAACATCGATGAGAGAGAATCATCAATCAGCTGCCTCTTGCATACTCCCCGCTGGGGAAGTGCCTGCAACTAAAGTACATGCCCTTGACCAGAATCGAACCTGGGACCTTTCTTTCCGCAGGCTGACGCTCTATCCACTGAGCCAAACCAGTTTCGGTGAAACATCATTTTTTGTTGTTCCACTTATTTATGTATTCATTGGTTGATTCTTATATGTGCCCTGACTGGGGTTTGAACCCCAAATCTTGGCATATCAGGGTGATGCTCTAACCAACTGAGCTATCTGGCCAGGGCAGCAACTTTGTTTTTATTCTCTGACTGAGTGAATATTAAGCTAAAGTATATGCAGACCACACCTGTACTGATCCCTGATTTTCTGACAGAGCCAGATATGGGTCCCCTGAAGTTGGAAGACATGTGTGAACTTGAAGGTATTGCTGCTTAATAAGCCAAAAGTTGCGGGCAGCCTCACCCCTTCCCAGTTCCCCACAACCTCAGAAGCCATAGAAGAACACCTCTAAGTGCCCCAGGCTCCCCTGTGGGGGAAATGTGGAGGTGAGAGAACAGATGGGACCTCTTGGGCTTCCTAAGCAGGTGCAGTGACAAGAAGTCCTTGTCCCAACCTAGGAAGGCATTTGAGGTTTAGTCCACTAGCAGGAGGCCAGAGGAGGTCCAGCCGTCCCTCTCCAGAGAATCCTCAGCAGCACAGGGGGCTCAAGTGAAGCCGAATGTGGCCTTGAGAAAGGCATGCATACCACTTGGCAGATGGAATACACCAGACCAAAGAGATCCAACCTCGCACCACATAAACGTCAGAATACCTCTGGGTCTCCTTTTCCTCCGACATAAGCTAAGGCAGGCATCTAGGCCCTGTGGAAAAGTGGGAAAGGCAGACTTGACCCACAGGACTCCATGAAGGCAGGGCCACAGCTATAACTTATCCTATATAATAAAATAGTAATATGCAAATTGACCATCACTCCAACACACAAGATGGCTGCCCCCATGTAGACACAAGATGGCCACTACAAGATGGCCTGCAGGGGAAGGCAGTTGAGAGGAATCAGGCCTGCAGGGGAGGGCAGTTGTGGGCAATCAAGCCAGCTGGAGAGTGCAGTTAGGGACAAACAGACTGGCAGGGGAGCAGTTAGGCATCAATCAGGCTGTCAGGGTAGTGGTTATGGAGTGATCAGGCTGGCAGGCAGAAGCAGTTAGGGGCAGTCATGCAGGCAGGCAGGTGAGCTGTTGGGAGCCAGCAGTCCTGGATTGTGAGAGGGATGTCCCAGACTGGAGAGGGTACAGGCTGGGCTGAGAGACACTCCCCCCCACCCCCCATGCACAAATTCATGCCCCTGGCCTCAAGTCCTAAATAATAAAAGGCTAATATGCAAATCAACCTAATGGTGGAATGAACAGTTGCTATGAAGTGCACTGACACTCAAAGCAGGGGTGGTTAGTGTGCTCCCACAGGGGGAGCACCACTCAGCCAGAAGCTGGGCTTATGGCTAGCAAGTGTAGTGGTGGTGGTGGGAGCCTCTTCTGCTTAGGTGGCCGTGCTAAGGATGCCCAGGCCTAAGCCATCAGTTGGACATCCCCCAAGGGCTCCTGGACTGCAAGAGGGCACAGATTGGGCTGAGGGACACCCTCTCCACCCTCTGAGTGCAAGAATCTCATGCACTTGGCCTCTAGTACTGAAAAGAAAAGATTTAGCCAAAGTGACTTTATATAACTGAGTTCTGCTGAGCTTCTACTTAATTAAAGTAATGTCTTATTGACTACCAGCAGTTATTAAAAGCACATAATATAAATATCTTCTCATATTTATCGCTCCTCTTCGTTATTTAGAAAGAGCAGCAGATTATTACCAGATAATTTATTCTCTTATAATTCTCTTAATAAGGAAATAAACTTCAGGAATTGCTTTGAAGACATTATTATGGCTGGAAAGGGTTAGTGAGAAAGGCTCTGGACCCAAACAGCTTTTCCATTCCTTTGGATTTTATGTTTTGAATAATAGATCGAATAGTTAGTTGCCCGCTTGACAAGTTTATTGTCCTTATCCAGTTGCCAAGCGGGAAACATTTCCGAACTGACAGCAGGTATTAAAAACAAGCGACTCAGGCCGCTAAGAAGTCATAAAACTTGAGATGGGCATTTGCTGGGCTTGCTCCGTTAGCCAGGCCTTTCCTCAGAGCAGCAGGCCTCCGTGCCTGCAAAGTGAGATGGTAGACGTTTCAAGGTGAAAGCATCAATTTTTAACAGAAACTCTCAGGCTTCTTCTCAGACAAAATAGAGCATTTTCCTTATATCCGAGTATTTGAAGCCGATTCGTTAACAGTTCTGGATTAAGAACAAAGGTAATAACGATTGCTCCGTGTTCCTCTGAAAATGTGCAGAGTATTCATAAAAAAGCCGCTCTCTGCAGAAACCGGTTTGGCTCAGTGGATAGAGCGTCAACCTGCAGACTGAAAGGTCCCAGGTTCGATTCCAGTCATGGGCATGTACATTGGTTGTGGGCACATCCCCAGTAGGGAGTGTGCAAGAGGCAGCTGATCGATGATTCTCTCTCATCGAGTTTCTAACTCTCTATCCCTCTCTCTTCCTCTCTGTAAAAAATCAATAAAAAAATTTTTTTTTTAAAAAAGCAGCTCTGCTGTGACTTCATGAACCCATTTTTAAAGAAAACATATGTTTTGTGAGAGTCTGTGAAAGGAAGGTATCTGTTTAGATTGCTTTGTAATGCAGATACCTGGCAGTTTTCCTATCACTGTGAAGGGTTGGGTTTATTGAAAAGGCTCTGGTTTGGTTTGCTGACATTTCCATACTGGGGTTGTGAACCCAGATGACCTTTAGAGACCAGGAAGATAAGGTCAATATGTAAATCACAAAGAGGGGTGAGCCAGTAAGGAGTGTTCCATGTGGTATGCACAGGACTGTGCCAGCCTTGCCTGAATACATGTTCAATTTTACTTTAGACACACAAGCCAAACCAAGCCCTGCTTGGGTGGATAAGCCACCAGTGTGAACTAGTGCTTGAAAAGACATCCTGACATCCCCAGGGTACGAAAGGAAATGTGTTTAAACAAGAAAAGATCTCCTTAAATATTGGTCTACTGTGGCAAGTTACTTATTTTTACTTTAAAATAGGTACGCGTACACTCATAACTTTGGAGCATTGTTTGGTCTTAGCCAAGGGCTTTAAACTTTTTGGGAGGTTCTGATACCCTTTTGTTGGTTTATTTCAGAAAACTCCCTTGACCTTGCATTGAATAGTGCTATATGGAAAATTTTAATTGAAAGATACATTTATTTTATGCTGTCTTTAAATTAAAAAATAAGTGGATTTGGATTACAATGGTGAAGACACATATTTATCTTTGCTTCTTTGCAAATATCTCTAAAGTAACAATAATCATTTTTGTTTTTAAAGACCGGTTTATTGATTTTGAGAGTGAAAGGAAGGGAGATAGAGAGACAAAGAGAGATAGAGAACAAAGTGAGGCCCACTAGTCTTTGCAGTTAATCCTTCACCAGACATTTTAAAATAGTAATACTCTGGTCTCCATATTATATAGTAAAATGATTTTGAATTTTACAACAATTATTGGCAAAGTCAATTAGATCACCTAATTTTGTTCCAATTGGCAATAAAAGATTTTATATTACCGTAATGAAGTATTTAAGAGTCAACAGAAATCCTCTGTGCACTTTTGGCTTCTTGGATCTTGCATCCTACAACTTCCTATGGCTTCACCTATATTTGTGTGTGTGTGTGTGTGTGTGTGTGTGTGCATGTGTACTATGTTATTTAGCAATTCTTCTGAACAAGGTCTTAGGTATTAACATTCTTAAAACTCATGTTTGAAAATATTTTTTGGTTCTTTGATATTTTGATTGAGTATAAATTTTTAATTATTTATTTTCTATAAACATTTATATATTATACCATTTAAAAATATATTGTTGATAATAAGAAATCTTCCAACCATCATATGCTCATTCTTTTATAGGTAGCATGTGTTTTCTCTCCAGTAACTTTTATGATTTTTAAAAAATTTTTTTACTGGTCATCAGTTTCTCTGATATTCCCCTAAAGAACTGTGTGTCTATATTTTATTTTGTCTTTCTTTATTATCTTATTCAATACTCAGGGGGGCTCTTTAAATTTAAGTACACATACCTTTTGTTTAATCCTGAAAAATTCTGTCATTATCTGTCTACTCACCATTATCTTTATTCATTTTTTTGAAATTCTATTATGTTGAAATTGTGCTTTTTTAGTCTATTCCTATGTTTCTTCAATATTTAAAGCTTGTTCTCATTCAGGCCTTTCTCCATTGAGATTCAACTTATTTTAAATAAATATTTTTCTATTTATTAATTTACTCTTTGGTTTTGTCAATTCAATTCTACTATTTAGCTTATGTATTGTTTCTTTTAAAAATATGAATATATGACATAAAGACAAGTCGCAAAACTATAAAATTCCTAGAAGAAAGCATGGACAGTAAAATCTCAGACATTTCTTGTAGCAATATGTTTGCTGATAAATGTCCTAGGTCAAGGGAAACAAAAGAAAAAATAAGTAAATGAGACTACATCAAATTAAAAAGCTTCTGTACGGCAACAGAAATCATCAACAACATGAAAAGGGAACCCACAGTATGGGAGAACATATTTGCCAATAATATATCTGACAAGGGGATAATTTACAAAATATATAAAGAATTTGTACAACTCAACACCAGGAAGACAAACAATTCAGTTAAAAAATGGGTAAAAGACCTGAATAGACACTTCTCTAAGAGGACATACAGATGGCCAAGGGACATGTGAAAAATACGCTCAATGTCACTAATCATCAGAAAGATGTACGATAAATTAGAATCACAGTGAGATATCACCTCACATCTGCCAGAATGGCTACCATCAATATCAATAAACAACAAATGCTGGTGTGAGGATGTGGAGGGAAGGGCACTGCTGGTGGGAATGCAGACTGGTGAAGCCAGTGTGGAAAACAGTATGGATTTTCCTCAAAAATTTTAAAAATGGAACTCCCATTTGACCCAGTGATCCCACTTCTAGGAATATATCCCAAGAATCCAGAAACACTACTCAGAAAGAATATGTGTACCATTATCTTCATATCAGGGTTATTTATGATAGCCAAGATCTGGAATCAGTCCAAGTTCCCATCATTAGATGAGTAGATTTAAAAAAAACAAACAAAAAACTGTGGTACCTTTATAGAGTGGAATACTATACAGTTTTAAAAGAGAAGGAACTCTTACCTTTTGACCGCAGCATGGATGGACCTAGAGATTATCATGCTACGTGAAATAAGCCAGTCAATGAAAGACAAATACCGTAAGATTTCACTTAAAATAGGATCTAATGAACAAAATAAATTGATGAAAAAAATAGAAACAGAGCCATGGATATATGAAGCAGACTGACTGCTGTCAGGGGGGAGGGAGGAGTGAATGAAAAAAGATGAAAGGATTAGCCGATATAACAAATAAGCATAACCCACAGACAACAGTGTGGTCATGGCTAGAAGGGGGTTGGGGGTGAGGGCAGAGGGGAGTGGGAGCAGGGAAGAATGGGGACATCTGTAATAGTGTCAACAATAAAAATAAAGTGTAAAAAATAAAGTAAACAAGAAAAGAAAAAAAATCATAATAAACTTGGGCTTTGATATTTTGCCTTAAATGTCAGTCATAAGTATTTGTAAAATTTTTCTTTATATTATAGCAAGTGACCAATAATTGAAATGTATTTAAAACTATGTTCTGAGTAAAGTGGAATTGATTTCTCAAATAATCCTGGCTAATTAAAAGTAAAATAAATGTAAAAAAATGTTAAGAAGCATTTTTTTTCTTCCTAAGATTTTTTAATTTGTCCTTTTAAAGGATGCTATTTATTCCTTTGTTTATGAAGAATTTCAAAGATGAACTTTAAAGCTCTTTACAGATTTATTTTATCTTTATTTCCTTAAATAGAAAATCTCTTATTTATAGATTTCAATACCAACTTCCATGGTGCAGGTGTTTCATAAACTTTATTTTAATATTTTATGAACTCAGCTTCTAGGAAAGATTTTTGCTTTGAGCACTTTGGGTTGGGTGAATTTTTGAGTGAAGAGGTCTTAATGATTTGCATCTCTTTTTCTTCTTTCTCTCCATTTCTTACACTTTTCCTCCTTTGCCCTTTTCCATAAAGATAAAATATTGCTCTTTTTAACCTATAGACTTTTTCCCGCCAAGTGTAGCTATTTATCATTTCCAGGTTTGTGAAGGAAGTGGGGGCTTTCAAAATGTACTGTCTTGACCCAGAAAACAAACCACTTTACTTTTACATCAAAACTAACTGCATTTAAAAAAAAAATCTAACTGCATTATTACAAATAGCAAGAAGATAAGCTTTCCATATATTTAGAAAGCTTTATTCTGTGGCGAGTTCTTCCACCACAGATTGCCACTGAAATTTTCCAGAGTTTGGGCTACTTCAGAAAACCTATAGCTTTATGTTATAGCCTGAGAGATATTCATGCGGCAGTTGGTGATTTAAGCGATGAAGTGTATGGAGATAGTGCTGTGAGAACAAGTTAAAAATGTTTTCTACTTTCTCCTCAGCCACACATAAGCTGCTGGAGTTTGCTTTTTAAAGATTCTTAAAAGGATGAAAGAGTTCTTTAGGTAGGATTTGGGGGCTGACCACATAATTCTAGATTCCAAGCAGGGGGGAAATTGTGTTTTATGTATATCAGTGTGATAAGTGGAGGGATTATGGGGCAAGCCTTTTTTTCTTAATATTTCTCTTAAAATGAACATTTGGGAATATATGTGTGCAACTGGTAAATGTTCTCAATGGATTTCCAGAAGGTATTATTTTAACATTTGAAATAAGACTTGGATTATTGAAGTTCAGCAAGAATTAACATAAAATATCATTATTGTAATACTAGATAGAGGATGTAACACAAGACAAAAAGAACAAATATTTTTGAGAACATGCATGAGGTCAGTATTGAGTCTACTGTAATGAACTCATGTGATCCTTTAAAAATAACTAAATTTCTGTCTAAATAAAGTTTTTTGCTGTTATGCGATGCTACGTCCACTTTAAAATATTAAATATAAAAGATTACCAAACTAAATGCTTGGCTTTAGTTGTCTATTTTAATTTTGAAGCATCATTCATAGTTAAGTTTGAAGTGTAACTCTAAGTAAGTTGCAAAGTACAGTTCTTTTTAGAAGATTCCAGAGTATGGAGATTGGAATTGTCTGTCTTAAACGTCCCACTAAATTTTGCTGTTTTAGGAGTCATACAGCTTTAATATGTATCACTCCAGTTACTTGAAGGGCTTTGTCTTGGTTGGATATCTAGAATATATTGTCTTCTTGAACATATTTAACATTGTCATTGCAAGCTCATGAAAGCAGACTTAATTTCTATAGCAGAATTGTAGATTTCCATCAATAAACAATTTATACCTGAAATTTTTAGTTGGGTTTCTTTTGCAAATGGATATAGTAAATCCAAACTTATTTCTGTAGTGTTACTCACAACTTTAGAATGTTTTATTTCTACTGCCAAATGAACATATGATGATAATAACTTGAGATAGTTATTTAAGATTCTTTTAATGATAATTTTTGAAAGACTCACATACATGCCAACTTCCAATTTATTAATTTATTGTCAGAAATATAACTGCATTCATAACATATCATATTTACTTTCTATAAACCAATCTTCTTGGGAAGCAAAATATAATTCAAAGTTGATTTGCAAACATAGAATCATATGAGGACAATAATCTGGATATATTTAACTGGTGCAATCATCTGAGTTGGTCTGACACATCCATCTCTGGCTACTACAGGGTAAAACCTGATATAAGGACCATATATATATACTCATATTCATGAGTCATGACATCTGCCCTATGATAAATTCTAGAGACACACATTAATTGCTTATCTATTTTTTTTTTAATACGTAAAGGTCCATATATGAGTTAAAACTCAATAAGGATATCAGATTATATGTTATGTCCTTGTTCCTTAGTGAAGTGATTTCCATACCAAATTCAGTTCAGAACACATAACTAACAAAATAAATATTTTATTTCTTACTTTGTATGTCACATACTTAGATAAAAAGAAAAGAAATGCCCTATCAGAAAATGTATAACATTGCACCATTTCATTAAACTCAATATATCCATAGATACAACTTTCAAAGGGATTGCAAACCAGCCAGCATTTAATTAGTTCAGGACAAGTTTAGAACAATCTCAACCAGATCAATGTTATAGGATAGGATACTTCATACTTATAACAGAACTCTTATTTGTTTGAATTGAGCCTCCAAAATGCAGATATTAGAACGGTAATTAAATTTAAAAAATTAAAGCTGATTCTACATCCTCGCACAGATGTGTTGGTAGAACATCCTATATTAATTAGTATTGACTTTTTATATCTGTTGGCTTATAAGAATATCTCAGGGATCATGTGTCAAAAGAGCAATAGCTATGTTAATTACTATTTCATCACCATGGCCACAGTTTAAAATCATTCTCCTGAAAGTTGTGGGGCCTTGATAGGTTCAGATCAGGCCCATACACATATGGCAGACTTGGTCAGTTGGGCCATTCAACAAGTTTGCTTAGGTATAAACTACTGCTCATAGTGTTCAATCTCCATGGTGTCTAGCAACCCTCCTTCTTCTCCCACTCCTCCCAACACACACTTCAGCTGAAACTAAGACATAAATCATGGCTTTTGTAGAATCTGTTTATTTTCCCAGTCTTCAGCAATCTTGGTCTCTATTCCAGTCCTGTTACTCCTTCCTAGTTACGTAAACATTAGTCACTTCTCAGTCACTTTCTAAAGACATCAGGCTTACTTGCTAATAATGCCTCGCTTTATGAACAAATAATTCAGTGGATATTTTCTTCAGTTATGCCTTTTGTACTCAAGGCAGCTAAAAATTTCCCTGAAAGGGATACATAATAATTTAATTTATTTACTTGTGTTCTTCACAGATAGTGTGAAACACAGGCTTGGCTATTGTTCTGAGAAAAAGATAAAGGAGAAAATGTGTTACTCTTTCTACACCAAGACCAAGGAAGGAATTAATATCATATATCTTGCCACAAAATTGTTGGCTCACAGGTGTGGTTAATAAAAGATCACACTAAACCTGTGCAGGACTGTTTTTCGTGCTTTATATCTATTAACTTTACACATATTTACATTACATATGTAAACTCATTTAATCCAATCCAGTGAAGAAGAGTATGTTGTTAACATTTTATGCATAACAAAATTGAGGCAGGGAGAAGTTGACCTACTTAGCTAGGCTTCATGCAGGTAGTAGGCAGAGGTGGGATTTGAACCTCGGCAGTCTGGTGTCGTGTTATGGCTGTCAGTTGCCCTATTAGATTGTCTCCCCAAAGATCTCTAGTAAAGTCTGTTTAAATTTGAAAAGGCCAGGTACTCTTCATCTATTATTTTCTCTGTTTGCCAGTGGAATACTTTTTTTCTTTTCTTCGAGTTTGACTTTTTAAGGAATGAATATTTATCGATTGCTTTTTGTGAGCCTCATACTAACTGTGCAATTTTGCCAATATTGTTTTGACCCTCCTTGCCCTATCTTGTGGTGATATTTCTTTGGATTTACAAGTAAGAAGCTGAGATAAAGGCTCATTATTATCTGTCATCCAGTCTAAAACCCTCAATTAAAGATCTCTCTTCTCTAATTATATCAAGATAGCATTCTACTTCTGAGATTTACAGCACCTAGCCCCAGCAGCATTTGCTGTTTTTCTTGGATTATTGTGCTTTCATAGATTTCACTATACTTATCCGTAAAGCAGGATTTTGAAAATTATTAAAACCACCAGTGGCAAATAATTGACATGTTTAAATACCACAATTTTAATGATAAAAAAGCTCTGATAACTAAGGTGTCAATATAGAAGAAAAGGAAAGGAAAAATGTTTTTTTTTTCCCTACAAGTATTTACTTTTAGTATATTTGATTAAAAATGTATCATGTTGTGTGATCTATTAAAATTCATGTTTTTAATAATAAAGAAAGTGGTTTCAGGCCTAGATAGTTTGGCTCAGTGGACAGAGCATCGGCCCCTGGACTGAAAGGTTCCAGGTTCAATTCTGGTCAAAGGAACGTACCTCACTTGCAGTTTCAATCCCTGGACCTGATTGGGGGGTGCATGTGAGAGGCAACAATCAAGATGTCTCTCTCACATCAATGTTTCTGTCTCTCGCTCTCCCTTCCATCCTCTCTAAAAATCAATAAAAACTGGTTTGGCTCAATGGATAGAGCGTCGGGTTGGGGACTGAAAGGTACCAGGTTCGATTCCGGTCAAGGGCATGTACCTTGGTTGCGGGCATATCCCCAGTAGGGGGTGTGCAAGAGGCAGCTGATCGATGACTCTCTCTCATCGATGTTTCTAACTCTCTATCTCTCTCCCTTCCTCTCTGTACAAAATCAATAAAAATATATTTTTTTTAAAAAGTGTCCACGAGTAAGAATTAACAACAACAAAAATTAACAACAACAAAAAGAAAGAAAGAAAGAAAGAAAAAAAACACCTTTTCCTATTTTTACAATGGTGCTAATCAAAGGTACTGTCTGCCCAGTCCAGCTCTCCTGGGTGATGCTGTCACTCAGGCTTTGGGAAACCTTAAAGTTATGTGAACAACCTTAAAGGTGAACATACCTTATTTGAAGGTCCGTAGGCTCTTTCTCTCCAGGGTAAGTATTTTTAGGAATATTCAGTCACCTTTTTTTTTTAATCATTTAATCTCCTACAACTATATAAATATTAAAAAGAAAGCATAGAAAAATATGTCATGTATATGTGATTCCTGTTTTTCTCTTATGCCTCTGGATCCTCTTTCATCGTCACCTTTGCTGAAATCTTCTCTACCCTAAACCTGAGTGTTGTATTTTCTTAGATTTTTTCTTACTCTCTTTTCTTTCACTCTGTTTTGTCCCCCTGGGCTTTCTCATGTACTTACATGAGTTCATTTTCTGTACAAAGATGATTTCCAAGTTCCTATCTGTAATTTACCTCACCTACTGTCTGTACTTGGATGACCTTCAAGTACTTCAAACTGGACCTTCTCTTAGTATTTTCTTCCCAGCATGTTGTAGCATCATCCACCCAATTGCTCATGCCAGAAGCTTGAAACCTAGTCTTAGCAACTCAACCCACCCATACAGGAAACCATCAAATGTAAGTGGATTCAAACTTCTAATCAATGTTTTCAGGTCTTATCTTTCTCTTCCTCTCTGCTGCCAATCTCTAGTTCATGTCAATGTCGCCTTTCTCTGGCACTCTGCAATTTACCCTAACTGCCTCCCATCAGACCACACTCTTTATCTCTTTCCAATTCATTACTCATAAAGTAGTCAGAATGATCTTTTCAAAATGCAAACCTAATATTGTTACTCTTTTGCTTAAAACTTTACAGTGTATTTAAAAACAATTTTTTTTTTATTGATTTCAGAAAGGAAGGAGAGGAAGAAAGAGAGAGAAATATCAATGATGAGAGAGAATCATTGATTGACTGCCTCCTGCAAGCCCCACACTGGGGACGGAGCCCACAACCAGGGCACCTGACTGGGAATTGAACCATGACCTTCTGGTTCATAGGTCAATGCTCAACCACTGAGCCATGCTGGCTGGGCTTCCGTGTCTTTCTGTTGGTCTTATGATAAAGCCCAGAATTTTTAACGGTGGCCCAAAGACCCTACATAACATGATTCTTGCCTAAACCTTCAATAATAATATAATTTTCCTTTTATTCCTTATGATTCAGCCATGCTGTTCCTCCCCCCCCCCCCCCCCCCCGTATCATTTCCTTAAATACACACTGCTCTTCTTACTTCAGAGAATATAAGATACCGTGAAACAAAGCTATTTAGGTGACTTTTAAGAAATTACTGATAGTTCTAGTGTACTTTTTTTTTTTTAAAGCAAATACCATACATTTAAAGTATGTATTTCCCTGTGTTGTTTACAGAGAAGACAGGTTTGGTTCTGACTAAATTTAATATATTGTGACCTTTACTTTTCCCCCATAATGAGTATATTTATAAATCCCGCTAATGTATATAATTCTGTCAAATGTATCCAAGGCTGAATTACATTATGAAAATCGAGTGCTCCTTCTACCTTATCCTAATACCCTTGATTTATGATCCCTCCGGGGGATTTTCATTTCCTAGAACTCTTCGTCAGCACAATCTTTCTTCAAGCTGTGGTCCAGCATGACTTCTATAGCTCCTTCCTCTTCTGCTTTTCTCCTTTGCTTTGATGTGTTATCAGTGCTCTCGGTACATATTGCCTTGCAGTGTATTCTGCCAACTCATAGTGTAATACCTACCAGGAGGCTTAAATGTGGGAAGAGGAAGGTTTAGGAAAGGAGTTTGGAGACAGAATTCAGAAATTTCTCTCTCTCTCTCTCTCTCTCTCTCTCTCTCTCTCTCTCTCTCTTTCTCTCTCTCTCTCCCCCTCTCCCCCTCTGATAATATCTTATGGGCAAAGCCTCTAATTCAAATTCTTCTAGGCAGTTCAAGGAAGGGGCAGACATTTTTCTTGAGCCCGTGCCTGAAGTTGCCTAAATAGCTTTCTCTCTTGTTAATCTTCACCTGAGGATATTTTTTTCCATTGATTTTTAGAGAGAGTGGAAGAGAGGGGGAGAGTCAGAGAGAGAGAGAAACATGATGTGAACGAGACACATCAATTGGTTGCCTCCTACACACGCCCTGATGACCAATGCTCTATACACTGAGCAAAATTGTCTAGGGCAATAATTTTCCTTTTTAAAATGGAAACATATTTCCTTCAATCTATTGGTTATCTCCTTCTCATCTGCTCTTCGTGGTTTTAGTGAGAAAAGTTGCTTGATGATAAGACAGATATTCTCAGGCAGAAAACTGTTTGGGAGGAAAATTTTCCATTCTCCTAGTTTCTTTGGCTAGTCTAATAAATTAACATCAGACAACTTAATATGGGGAAAAACACAATAAATTTAATTACATGTTGAATCAAACAGTTTCTGCCAAGCTTTCTACACCCAGCCCAACTAGCTCTGGTGATAAGCCTTTTCTCAGCATATACCCACTGTACAATTCTTGTAGGCAGCTGAGGGGGAGATCAACATTTTTTCTTGAATCTACTGGGTTTCGATTGCCTTCAGCTCAAAAGAGTCCACATGCCAAAGTGGCACATTTTGGGGAGGCTTGTTCTGAACCCTTCATGACAAATTGTCATAAGTAGAGAGTAGTGGATTAAAGATTGGACGGAATGCCAAAACTGGTTTGGCTCAATGGATAGAGAGTTGGCCTGCGGACTGAAGGGTCCTGGGTTCAATTCCTGTCAAGGGCATGTACCATGGTTACATGCACATCTCCAGTGTGGTGTGTGCAGGAGGCAGCTGATTGATGTTTTTCTCTCATTGATGTTTCTAACTTTCTATCCCTCTCCCTTCCTTTCTATAAAAAAATCAATAAAATATATATTAAAAAAATAAAGATTGGAAGGAAGAGTGGCTACCACTCCCCTGTCTCTGTCTCCTTGCAAGGTTTCTTCTCTATGAGAAGTTAATCATCCTGAGAAAAGTTGGGACACTATAGTATAATGCCTGAGAAGTTTCAGTTCCTATTTTCTGAATGGGAATATCAAGACTGTAGGGGAGGAACAAACGTTCCTCTACCCTCAAGGTACTTCTGGTTGGTCTACTAATCAAATAGCTTAAGATGGATCAGCAAGAGAAAATAATCAAGTTTAATATGTACATATGTACAAAAGCCCCACATACATGAGAGAGTCAGGGACCCCGCATGCACAAGATCCTTAGAGATAGAAAGGGAGGTTGAGGTATATAAGACCTCCTGAGCTAGAATGAGGTAATGCACCTTGGGGATTCAAAGGGTCCTTACAGGGTAAGAACTGACTTTAAGTAAAAAGACGTTTGCCCTGCCCCTCTAGGTAAGTTAAAAGAAGTCTTCTCTGACAATGTCTTATGGGCAAGGCCTCTAATTCAAATTCTTCTAGGCAGTTCAAGGAAGGGGCAGACATTTCTCTTGAGCCTGTGCCTGAAGTTGCCTTTAGCTCAGTTATCTGCATACCACAGAGGCTCATCGTGAGGTGGCTCATTCTGAACCCCACAATACTCCATTGAAATGTGGTAATGGAAAAATGGGACAAAAACATAAAGTGCTTGGCACATGGCCTACATAGTATAGTAGATGAACTTTCTTCCCCTTACCTCCCAACTTTATCATCTAGAAATCTCTTTTCAGAAACTCTCCTGTGCCGGCCTTGGAGTGTTGAATTTTATGTTAGTGGAGACCTCATTTTCCTTAACACAATAATAGTTGGTTGGGACCTTCTTTGCCCTGTAAAATATCTTACACGGAAATTGTTTTCTCTTTAAGAAAGATCTGTGTTGGCGTTGTGATGCATCCGTTGTATGTGCCTGGGGTTAGCATAGAGATGAAAACACACTATATATCACTGACAAAACTGCCCCAGACCCGTGTATATCACATGACAAACTGCCCCAAATCACATGGCTATGGCCGTGCTTCTTCTGAATCTTTACTGCTTCTCTTATTAAGCCCCTCTGATTTCTCCCAGCTTCTTTGTCTCTGCCTCTCCCCCCCACTTCCCTCTTCTTTTGGTCTCTGTCAATAATTCTCTTCCTGCCTTCAGGGTCTATATACAGCCCATTTCCCAATTATTCTATTGTCTTACCCAACCTGTATCTGCCCCAAAATGTAGCTGCGTAGTCCTCAGAATCCTCTTCAGCAAGTACGGAGAGAGAGTTTGAGAAGACTTCTGTCTTTCTATCACAGCATTCACATTGTTAGGCCCCCTAAATGACTGCCAGTCACATCATTATCTATGTTAAAATCCCTAAATGTGCACTTCAAGAGATTAATCTCTTGATTGCCCCCCTTCTCACATATAAATCACTCCCACCTCTGCTCTGCCGCCTGCCCTTTCCTTAGAGCAGAAAGCCTTTTCATCATATAATGCGAGCCACTCCGTGCTTTTAAGACATCATCCTCCCCACTTTACTTTCAAAACTATCCTTAACAATAATTTCCTTGATTAAACATTGCCAGTGCATTTTATCTAACTCCCTCCTTCTCATTCTGCTCCTACAGGGCAGGACATTGCAAATGTCATTTTATGCAATGGATATAATCCTATCGGTATGTGTAAAAACTGAGTGATATAGTCAGACTCCAGTTTTAAAAGCACAGTTATTTGTTAATAAATGTAATTTCACTCTGAATATTTTTGCAAATGGGCATTTATTATGAAAATCAGAAAGCCCTGCCTAATTTACCTATTGTGTAGGTCCAAGTTTTCATATTGCACACTTGGTTAAGCTGGTTATACTCAGCTATCATTTTTTTTTTTTTATGCCCAATTCAATCTGACAGAAACTTCTTTGAAGATAAAGACTTGGTAGTGTAAGTGGTACTGTTACTGCTTCCTTCTACAGCTAGTAGGGCACTGTAGCCCAAACTACCTACCTATCTACTTAGCATGATTTTACCATCCCATTGCCTTTGTTAGAGTAACCTTACTATTCCAGGAGACTTTGACAAGGGAAATTTCCAGAAAGACCCATCAATTTGTTAATAGATAGTGTCAACAGTTTAAGCCCAAAATCTCCTCAAACCCTGGACTTCAAAAGCCTTACCTCGCTATTTTTAGAGATTCTGAACTGAGATATTACAATCCTTACACAGTCAGTTCTAATTAATTTCCCTGCATCAAAAGACCCAGCTAAGCCAAACTTTAAATTCTCAATAAATTCCAATCTTGCCTTTTTCCCTCCCAGACATCAAGAAATATTTGTCAGTCTTTATCTCAGTGAGCAAAAAACTCCAACTATCTTATCAACAGAGTCGGTTTCAGTGATATTGGGGATTGCTCCATAAGTTTAAGCAACAAACGAAACAACTCAATATTTGCTAAAAGAGAGACCATCACAAGTTTCAGGAATATAAACATTGTAATATATTTGGAGCCTGGAAGGTAGAAATTGAAGCATAGATACCATGGTTAAACTTTAAGCTGACATAGACCTATTTAATGTTAGTGTTTAAATGCTAAATAGCAGGGAGCATTAAGCGACAGAACAGCTCCTATTTCACTTTGTGATGGGAGTGCACTTTGATGCTTGTTTCATGAAGGCCTTTATAAGTTACAGGCAGAGGTTACCAGTAATCACATTTTTTTTTTCCTCCTCTGGTTTTAATAAATGCCTTTAGGGCATTTCATTCTGTTAAATCAAGCAGCAGACAAAACTGTAATGCACTGCTAACCTCTAAAGTGTGTGAAAAACTTAGTTCATAAAATATGCATGAAGACCATAGCATGGCAGTGATAAGGATACTTCCTCTCTGGGTGATTCTGCCAAAGGAGTTGGTGCATTCAAGTCTCTAGTTCTTGATTTCTTTTGATTGGAATTGCTCTTCATTTTGTATTTAGTTACTCAATGAGTTTCTCTTCCCATACATAAACATAGCTTTTTTTTTTTTTTTTTGAGCAGTTGCCATAGTGTTAGGTGGGTTATATTAGAAATTTTTATATACTCATTCTTCTCTGTAATAGGGATATTTTTAAATGAATTAATATATATTGTGTGTATATAAGCAAAAATATGTCATTGTTTTAATCTACTGAGATCATGATAAAAGTGGATTTGTATGGATTAGTTGCTTGCACATACCCTGTTAAGAGCTATTGCTTTTTAAGTGAATTCACACTATACATTCTCCTCAATGTATCCTTCCTTTTTTGGTGAAATAATATAAAACCACACTTCTGCTTTCTTACTACTCATTTGTTATATTATCTCCATAGCAGACAGATATGTTGCTTTGATAGTACCTTTGGAATGCAAAACAAAAAACAAAAAACTTCCTAATCCTATTTTAAAACAGCAAAACTTAATCGATGCAGGTGTCACTAATTTAGAGGATGTGCAAAATAAGAAAGGAACATGGGTAATGTCTTATTTTGATAAATTTTCTTTATAATAGGTACATATAATTGAAGGATGCATTTTTAGAAGTAGTTAAGCAGCAATTTTAATTTCCCCTGAAACTTTAAAGACAAGATTAACATCTGGATCAGAAAAAAAAATATTCTTGGTTGTGTAGTAAAGAATGAGCCTTACCCAAAGAAAGCTCAGGCCTTTGCCTTCAGCTCCTGGGAAGTGTTCTCTGAGGCCTTAGAATGTCTTGCCTAATAAGAGTGCCTTTGTTTACCTGAGATCCTTGGCTAGTCTAAGAATGTGATTTATGGAGAGAGTTTTGGGCCACATGATATCACCAAGTGACTAACGGTCAGCTACTTAGGCAGTCAGCCATGTCTATGTGCTGGAGCCCTGTTAAAAACTGCCCACCAATGCTCAGGTGAGCAATGCTCCATGTATTGGGAGAAGTTAGTATTGCTCAAAAAGCCACTGAGAGATGATGCCTGGAAGCTCTGGATGTGGCTTTTCTAGGCTCTGTCCCATACATGTCTTCTCTTGTCTGATCTTCGTCTCTGTCCTTTCACTGTAATAAACCATAGCTATAACTGCTTTCAGTGACTTGACTTCTTTTAGCAAATTATTAAACCTGAAGGTGGTCTGATAGTTCACTTAGCACAGGCCTTCCAGAGACCAGGTGAGGTAGCATTTCATCTTCCTAATACTTATTTTAACCATCTAGCTTTCAAATAGTAGTTCATAAGCTCAATCTTTTCCTAAACCAGAATGACCTGAAGTTTGTCTATAATTATGGACTTTCTACATTAATAAAAGACAAATATGCAAATTAACTGTTACTTCACAATGCCCACCAGCCAATCAGGAGTGAGTGTGCAAATTAACCCGACAAAAATAGCTGCGGCCCCGCCACCCAGCCACTCTGGGCCTCTAGGCAGCAGGCATGCAGGCGCAGAGCACCCGGGCAGGGTGAGACCCCTGCTATGAGGGGGAGGGGAAGGGGAGGAGGGTGTTATAGGAGCAGTGCAAAGAATCCAGCCAGAGTGAAGATGGAAGACAGTGGCCAGAGCAAAGGCCTGGGTCCCGGTGCTGGAGAAAAACTGGTGCTGGCAGCCAGGGAAGGAAGGCCTATTGCACGAATCTTCATGCAACAGGCTTCTAGTCTTATTATAAAAATACAATGGTGTACATAGTAGGAAAGGTAACATTTTTAATGCTACCACTATTTGAAAATTAGTGTCATGTTTTGGGATGTCTGGTATTAATTTCACTTTAACTAAAAATGTCCAAAACTTTCCATGATAGCTTAAGTTCTTTATAATCAGTCACACAGATTATAGATTATTGGCTATATATAATCAGTCACTCTTCACATAGATGATGCCATGCATTACTTTTATGGGAATTGGCTAATAGTATTCTAGCATATAAAAAAAGTACAAATGTCGCTGAAACCGGTTTGGCTCAGTGGATAGAGCGTCAGCCTGCGGTCTGAAGGGTCCCGGGTTCGATTCTGGTCAAGGGCATGTACCTTGGTTGCGGGCACATCCCCAGTGGGGGGTGTGCAAGAGGCAGCTGATCGATGATTCTCTCTCATTGATGTTTCTAGCTTTTTATCCCTTTCTCTTCCTCTCTGTAAAAAAATCAATAAAATATATTTAAAAAAATAAAAAATAAAAAAGTACAAATGTCAAAATGTAATTTCATGTTCTTATATACTTATGCCTATTCCTTCATCATGATTATTGATATTGATTATTATTGTTAATCCTGAGGACATTTTTTCCATTTGTTTTTAGAAAGAGTGGAAGAGGGGGGAGGAGAGAGAAACATTGATGTGAAAAGCAAACATAATTGGTTGCCTTGCCCATGCATCCCAACAAAGTTGAGGGATTGAACTGCAACCCAGGTAAGTGCCCTGGACTGGGAATCAAACTCACAGCCTTGGTGCATGGGCCGAGGCACTACCCACTGAGCAATGCTGGCCAGGGCTGATAAAAATTATTTTAAGACTGGGGCTGAAAGGAAAGAATATGCTAGGGTCTGGACTTGATATCTGCAGCCATGGTTTTGCAGTTCCTGATAAAATTTTTTAAATTTTATCACCAACAAGATTCTCCAAGATCTGACCTGTTTCTCTGTGGCCACACCAGATCTCACACACACTGTACACTTTACCTCTGTGTTCACCCCCTTGCTTTTCTGTAGTGGAATGTGCCTATAAAATTTTAAGACAAACTAATGGTCTTCCACTGAGATGGACAAAAAGAAGTCTGCACATCAGAGCCATGGAGTATTTTGGTGGAAGTGTACTATAGCTGAAATGTTCAGAGAAGACTTTTTGGAAAGCCATTAGCTATTCTTCAAAGGCCACTCACTGCCCTGACAAACAGAACAGCCTAGAGATGCCAATAAGTTGCAAGTCAGCCATCAGGAGTACTTGGTGGTGACATAAGTGTTCTTATCCAGAATTTTGATTTATTACATTTCAATCCCCTTATGTAGGGTATTAAAAAAACCAGCATTCTTATCAGTTATTTATTTAGCTAGTTAGTATTGTTACGGGAGCTGGGATTAAGAGGGATGAACTTTGCCATATTAGCAACCTAGAGGATTTGTGTAGACTACATTCAAGTGCTGTGGAAGATATATGGTTTAGGGAACTGGCATGGGTATTTGTGAACACAGGCATGTGTGTGTGCATGATATGTGCATATACACACAGTTAGTGAGAAAGAACTTGAAAGGCACAGATTTGTCATAGGAAGGAAAATGTCATAATTACAATAGGAGAAATAGCAAAAATTACCAGCGTAAATTTGTGTGATATACTGATTAGTCATTAGGAAAATATATTAAATGGAAAGTTAGTTATGATGTTCACTTATACAAATGGAATGAAATTATAGTTTATATTATTGTTAATTTAAATCTTTATCAATCGATAAAGGCATTGTATTCTTTTACTGAATGATTAATGACAATTCTGAAAAATGTATTGATCACCCCTAGTTTAGGCAATACAAAATAATGCTCATAGATTATGGCCTAAATAAGACATGGAAATGCTGGCATTTGCTTATGCAGTATTTAGTTTCACTTACCATTTTGACTGAGGTTACTGAGTAAATTAAATGTACTTATGGCCCAATTGAAGAGGGTTTTCCAAGCCTATGGTGGATTGCTCCATTTCTTTCTTTCTTTCTTTCTTTTTAAATATATTTTATTGATTCTTTACAGAGAGGAAGGGAGAGGGACAGAGAGCCAGAAACATCGATGAGAGAGAAACATCGACCAGGTGCCTCTTGCACACCCCCTTCTGGGGAATGTGCCTGCAACCAATGTACATGCCCTTGACCTGAATGGAACCTGGGACCGTTCAGTCCACAGACTGTTGCTCTATCCACTGAGCCAAACCGGTTTTGGCCGATTGCTCCATTTCAACAGAGAAATGGGAAAATTAAGCATTAGGAGGTAAAGAAACCTGTTTTTTCTTTCCTGTGGTTTAGGTCAGGCTGACAATTTTTCTTTTTTATTATAAATGGTCTATGATCACAATCATAGTTAACAGCATACCTATCACAAAATGACTACCCTTCAGATTGTTATTTAGTCCATTTCATGGGCTGCAGAGGAAAATGAAAAGATAAAGCTACATGACTAACACAACCTGACATGATGCGTAGTAGTAAAACAAATGCTCCATTGAAAGCTTTTTAGCTGGATGAGTTTTAGATGCTTAATTTAAATCTTCATGAATGGAAATTAACAATTAAGCTCCTAATATACTCTTCCCCCTCAATTTGCTATGTGCTCAGTGATGTAGTTCTGGCATTAACTGCTTGGAGTTAGCGCAGACCTCACAGGTTGAGACCGCAGACTTCCATGGGATCCCTCACTGAAGACCAGCCACAAGTTCCTGGGTTTCCAGACTAGAAATTCAGGGGCTCCCATGATCCCCTCCACTTCAATAATTTTCTAGAATGATGCATAAAACTCAGGAAAATGCTATAGTTACATTACCGTTTTATTATAAAGGGTACATATCAGGACCAGCCAAATGAAGAGAGACTTATGGTGAAGTTTCAGTGTCCCAAGTGTGAAACTTGTATGTAAATTGCAAAGGCTTAGGTACTTCCTCCCAGGGACTAAGGACAAAGACCAGGCGAATTCTTTACTATGCAACATTCTGTAACATTTCTTTTTAAAAGTGCTGACTTTTAATAAGAAATAATGTGTCCCAAAAAAGAACGTCTTTTTCTAGGAATGACATGATGCATACATCTGCTTCTTTTTGCCTTGAAAGTTTCTCCTAACTAATGATTAAAAACAACAAGAATTCAAAGTAGAAAATCTTGCCTCTCTTATAGTTCCCCTCCAAACTTTGATTGCTTTTACCACTTTCCATTTCTTGGTTATTTTGCACTCTATGGTATTTAGCCACACTCTTGCACTCCGTTATTCTCTGGGTCTCTCACCCCTCCTGGTAATTGTCCTGTTGTTCTCATTATGGGTCTCATGATTTACGGCCTTTGGCTTCCAGTAAGCCACCTCACCCAGTTTCCAGTGGACCACCTACACCTGGCCCCGACCTGCACCTGGTCCGACTGGTTACTCTGACCCTTACAAGAGACATAAATATCCTGCTCCCCCTACTCTGCCCTGCTGATGCCATTTTGGTCTTAGCCCTTCTGCTAGCAGATGTAATGATAAATTTATAATATTTCACCCCTTTTGGCCTTGTGCGTTCCTCCTTCAGTGTCCCTAACAGTACCCATTTAAGGTCTAAACCTTGTACTATTAAAATATGTTTTTCTCCACTGATTTTCAGATAGACCCTATTATTTTGCATATTCTTATTTGGGATTATCTCTTTTTAAGTTTCTCAAATTTTTCAACTCCTATTCTCCTTACACTTTACCAGTGCTTCAATTTACCTATATGCCAACAATTCCTATCTACCAATTTCTCAAACTTCTGCCTTAACTCTAAAATGCCATAGTAAAGTAACTACTTGACATATCTACTAACCCTTTTAGTGACACCCCAAATCCAATATGACAAGTTGCTGGGGCTGACCAGCAGACCCTGAGCAATGGATGAATGATTACTCTGTCACAGGTTCACTGTGAAAGAGATGGCTAAGGGCCCAACTGGCTAAAGGAATCAGACAGCCTCCATTGCCTGCCTCATTAGGCTTTTATTGTAACAGCAGTTTGAGACAAAGTTTATCTTTTAGATACAATCAGTAGGATAAGTAATCTTGGGAGGGCACATGTGTTTGCAGTGTCCTTTAACCAAGGACAACCAAAGATTAAGGATAAGGATTTCAGTAAACAACTGGGGTCTGCTGGTGCACAAACGTGTTTGGAAAGGTCAAGGAATAATTAGGGGCACCGCCTTCAGCACTCCCCTAAGTCAGAATTCTAATAAACAGGGCAGGCCACCTTAGGACACTTCCCTTTTCTTGGATTCTCCTTACAAACTTTCCAACCAAGTCTCATGTGCTCCCCAACAACCAGTACTGAGTCCCCAGCAATTCTGCTTGAGTGATCTTTGTTTTGGTAAGTAGTACCACATCCTCTGCTATTCCTTATCCTTAGTCCCACATCCAATCCATGTCAAATCACAGATCTTTATTTCCTAAATGTCTCCCCAATGTTTTCATGTGTCTCTATTTTGACAAGCATCATCCTTTTCCAAACTGTTATATACCAAGTTAATTATATTATGAATATGTTGTGCCTGCTAAGCATTTTTCCCATATTTACATTTTATCCCCTTTAATGTATTCTTCATTGTGTAGTCTGTGACACCATTTTTTTTGTGCTCAAATGGCTTAACACTTCCATTACTTCGTTGCATTTTTTTAAAAAAGGCCAAAATCATATTCTAACCAGAGGCCGGTGTTAGGGAGGAAAAAAAAAATTCCCTCTATCCTAATATCCTTCTGGCTGATTTATCCAATAATTAAATTGACTTGAGATAGATTAACAGGGAGAAAATTAGTATGTATGTATGGAAGTCCCATAAATATGAGATCCTAGGGCATGTTGGGCAGTTGAGGTTAATATGCTGTCTTGAGGTCTTGAGGGAAGGGACAGGACAGGGGCCTGGGGCTTCTAAGGGGCTTCTAATTCACAGGACAATACGAAGAGCAGATGTTTGGTAATTAGATGGCTGCCCTGTCATATAGATAGGCCATTCAGATAAAAGTTTTATCTGGCAATAACTTTTACCTCTAGGTCAGGCCCCTATCTAAAGCAGCTAAGGAAGGGGTATAAACATTCTTCTTGAATCATCTGGGTCTTGATTACTTTCAGTTTATAAACAATCCGCATAGCAAAGTGGTACATTTTGGGGGAGGCTGGTTCTGAATTAGTTTAGCTCTATGGTAGGTTGTTGCCTACCTTTCCCACCTCATCCAATTCTACACTCATCCAATTGCTCCCTTTGTTAGGTAGAACGTTAGACATGAGCATCTGGGGTGGAACCTGCCCTGGGGTCCTGAACAGGGGTCAGACCAACATTGCTTAGGGACCATCACCTCTCTATGGGCGGCCCAGCAGATGGCCAGCAGGCAGGTTCAGACCCGGCTGGTTCTTGCCACAAGCTCAGAGGAAAAGGTCATAACCTCAGTGAGGTCTTACTAGAGCCCTGCACTAATCGTAATAAAATTTGCATTTGGTTTTGACTCTGTCTCCCAAGGGATTTTTTGTCTGCATTATGAGTAAGGGCAGGCCCAGAAGAAAGATAGTTTCTGCCAATCATCCCTGAATGCAAATGAAAAGCTCCATCCAGAAAACCCCTCTTTTAAACCCAAGAGTTGGAGGCCTTGCTCTCTCTCACATGGGCTCCACTTCCAAGGAGCACGCCAATGCCATTCCCTTTCCTCTCCCCTTCCCCCACAGGCACGTAGATCCCAATCTCTAAGGGACCCCATGGGACTAGCAACTAGGGGAGAAATGGGCAGCTGCAGCTCCTCCCAGGCTAACTCCTGAACCTGTCTCCAAGGTTCTCTGACATCCCAGTGAGACAAAAAAACCCTCTTTTTTGTCTCCCACACCCTCTCAACTGCCCCACTCCTAGTTTGGAATGTATCTTCAATAACCCCCTCTTTGTTTTTATTTTCGTTGACATTTTTCTGTGTTGACAAAAAGAGCTGAGGTCCCAACCAGTAGCCCCAGTTGGTAACACCTTTAATATTGCCATTCTGACCTTCTTTCTATTTCAAAAAGAGTCCAGGTTTTCTTCTTCCTCAGAGCCTTGTTAAGGTCTGCCAAGAGAGTTCTCCCTGACCCCTTCTTCACCTAGTTCAGCTCCTTCAGATCACATCTGAAATCTCTCTTTTTCAACTTCCTGAGCCCAGTAAACTTAAGTTGTAATCCTCATTTACTACCCTGTTTCCCCGAAAATAAGTGTTTTATATTAATTTTTGTTCCCAAAGATGCGCTAGGTCTTATTTTCAGGGGATGTCTTATTTTTCCATGAAGAAGAATACGGTACACATTTATTGTTAAATGAAACTAAAGGAAATTTATTACCTGCATATGGTATGTTAGTACGTTAGTTGTCAACACAAACCAGACAAACTGTGAATCCTATAGTATCAAGAATTCACTCATTTATTCAATGACAATCATGTCATCATCTTCTGGAACATCATCATAACAATCCAATTCCTGAATCTCCTGGTGAATTTCTTGTGACTCCTGGGGGCGGGGGAGCCTTATTTTCTGGGGGATGCCTTATATTTCACTCAGAAGGAAATCTGTAAGTAGGTCTTATTTTCCGAGGATGTTTTATTTTTGGGGAAACAGGGTAGTATATGCTCTTATGGCACCTTACAATCTCCCTGCAGAGTACTTACCAATCTACCCACTGCATATTATCTGTGTGATTGCTTCCTTTCTTTCCCCGGTATTAATACAGGACTCCCTGAGGGCAGGGACTGACACCATTTTATGTGTATAAATTGATAAATGTTTGTTAAATGCAGGGGAAATACCTCTTCTAATTGAAGGCTTACTTTTATTGTTCTGTTATCAGCCTCTGCCTCCCACTTACAGAAGGGACATGATAAGAAAATCTTTGAGAGAGGGAGGAGAGAGAAGAGGAGAGGAGAGGAGAGGAGAGAGGAGAGAAGAGGAGAGGAGAGGCGAGGCGAGGAGAGGAGAGGAGAGGCGAGGAGAGGAGAGGAGAGGAGAGGAGAGGGAAGAGAAGGGGAGGGGAGGGGAGAGGAGGGGAGGGGAGAGGAGGGGAGAGGAAGGGAGGGGAGGGGAGAGGAGGGGAGAGGAGGGGAGGGGAGGGGAGAGAGAGAGAGATAGATATTAGATAGAGAGAGAGAGGTTGAAAATGGCATAGAAAGGAAGTGGAGCCTGCTAAGAATGCCTTCCTAAATTTGCCAAGAACAGATTTTGCCTCAAGGTAGTTCTCTTCCTTTCCCTTCTTCATACCCAGGGTTTGTGGGAGCCTAAGAAATGGGGTTAGAATTCTTACAAAAAATAGAGCAAGGCTTTCCTAATTGTAAGGCCACCTACTGACTTGTTCTTTTTAGCACAGTCCTGTGCCACACATACGCAGAGCTAACACACCCGAAGACAAAGGGAAAAGAATAATTTGATATTTGTAAGCAAAAATATAACCAAGGGGACTCATAAAAACAGAAAAGGGAGGGGGGAGAAAAGGAGAGAGAGCATGGGAACACCTACTTTGGCATCAGAGTCATTTTGTGAGTGCTTTAAATAATTCTGCCTTTAGCTTAAGGAATTCTATCCCCTCATTATTGCTTCGGGGACTGGAAGAAAGATCTAGGAGCAGTTCAATCCAATTAGAAGGGAAAAGAGAGATTTGCTCTGGCAATTGCTATGTAAATGTGTGTGTCAGGAAAGAAAAAAGGTGACATTAAACAGCACATTTGGTTGTTGTCAACAGCATTCTTTATTTCCCACATTCCAAAAGGACTTTAAAAGAAACCTTAACCTAATAGAAAGATATCCTAGGTAATTCTGCCAAGGTCATTGCCAGCTTTCATTATTATCACCTGCAGAAGTACTAGGTGGACCGGGTAAAACGACCCAGAGGTACTAGGTGGCTTCCCCCTCACATTATGGCGAGTTGTCACATACATGTGGTCAGTAATAGGAACTGCTGATGTGTGACGCTTTTTGAAACTCTTGGTATTGTGGGCTTAGAAAACGTTTCAGTGGGTAAGTGTCACACAGAGATAGTTAACCTTAGAGGAGAAACCAGCTTCTGAATTGAAGCATCACTTAAAGTTATGACAATTTGGTGACTACTCAAAAGCTGTTCCTGGGCTTCTGCCTCCTCACCTATGGTTTAAAAAAAAATAGCAACCATCATCATGTTAGAAAGGCTTGTGCCATTGGATTTTTAACGTTAGGAAACACATCCTCTGAGTGGGGCTGCTGCCAGTGAAAATGGGTCCTGCGGTGTCGCCAGAAATGAATTTCAAAGGGCACACGCAGGGGAGAAGTTTAAACACAGTGGTCAGATTTATTCGGGTGAAGAGAAATAATACACCCTTAGGGTTGCAGAGGGCAAGAGGGCTCTCGCACAACTGCTCCAAGATCCTTGATAATCCTCCGTATATTGTCTTGGTTTTCGAAAAGGGCAGAGTTCTTTCAAATTACCCAATCTACTTCCTGGGCATTTTCCCAGCTTGTGCTGGTACCTCGTCCTAAGCCATCCTTTCCTAGACCTTCCAGAGTTCTGTGCCCTCATACAGGATGGTCCTTTTTCCAGGCTAGGCTCCACCTCTTTATGTCCCCATTTGTGGAGTGCGGCTACAGTGTTTGGACAGGTTCAAGCCTCAGACTAATGAGAGGGCACAGTCCTTTCATCGCCAGGTGCAAGTCCAACTCAGAGGGTAGAGTCCTCTCAGCACAAGTATAGTGAACAGCTGTACTTGTAAGCTTGAACCTATGGTCCGAACACGTGGTCCCATGTGCCTGAATGATGTGGGCTTGATAGAGTTCAGGTGCATATAATTGAGTAGATTCAAAACTCATGAGAACTTTGCAATCACGCCCTTACTTTGCCTCGTGTAATCCTATCTAATAAAGAGGGAATATGCTAATTGACCATCACTCCATCACAAAGATGGCTGCACCCACAGCTGAGGCCAAGTTCCCATAAGGAGCCTTAATGAGCAATCAACAGGGACCTGAGGCTACACCCTCCACCGCAGGCTTGACAGGGGACCTCAGGCCTTGCCCCCAACTCAGCAGGGCTTGACAGGGGACCTCAAGGTGCACTTTCTGTTCTGGTGCTGAGCTAGGGGACCTCAGGCTTCTCCCTCTACCCTAAGCACTGGGCCAGGTGACCTGAAGTTGCCGTCCCCTCTGCCTGGCTGGGCTTGACAGGGGATCTCAGGCCATGCCCCCCACCTGGTGAGGCTTGATGGAGGACCTTAAGGCATGCCCCCTGCCCCAATTGGGAACCTCAGGCCATGCCCCCCATCGTGGCGCTGAGTCAGGGGACCTGAGACTACGCTCCCTGCCTGGCAGGGCTTGACAAGGGTGGGACCGGCCAGGTCTGGATCTAGTCCATTGGGGGAGGAGGGTTTGGGTCTCACATGATTTTGAGGTGCATGTGGATGGGTAAGGACTTGACCCTGGGTCTTGTGGTGAGCCCCAGACTCTGACAGGAGGAAAGTTTTCATATACATTTTACTGATTTTCTTTCATCTCTGACACTTCTATTATAGAGAAAGGACAAATAGCAATATTAAATTATTTCCTCTAGTTAACCCCCTTCTAATATGCATGGATTTTGTGCACCGGGTCACTAGTCTGGCTATAAAATAAAGAGACAATTTATAGGCTGTGGCACTGTCTCTCTCCACCAGACCCAGCTTTCATTCTCTTGTCTGTTTTTTCTCAATCCTTCACTGCCCCCTCTCAGACTCACCTAACCTGGCTGAGCTGGATCAGCACACCCATTTTGGCTTTTACTGCATTTGTCTCAAGTAGAAGGACAACCCCCTGTGGCACCTTGGCTTCCACTAACTACACTTGTGCCCAGCAGAGGAATCCCCTCTGCTCCCTTCCCTGGGGAATCCCAGTACTGGTTCGGTTCCCTCCCACTGTTCCCTCCACTCCAGGGTTGCCTGGGAATCAAGTTTCCAGAACTGAGGATGCAGCTGTCCCCTGGGGAAGCTGTGAATATTATAGCTTCTTTCTAAATCAGGCTTAATGTTTGATTCAGCTCCCTTGTTTATTATGTTTAATGTCTGATTCCCTCAGATCCTTTCCTTTATTAATACTAACTAGCTACCTATGCTAACATAATTTGAACAAATTTGCTTGTTCCCCCAAACCAAGAAAACCCACAGACGATTATTGAGGATCTCGGAGCAGTTGCTTTTAGAGCCTGCCTGCCCTCTACAACACATCTCTATTTTTCTCAGCCCTGTGCTTGGCAATGGGGGCGAAGTTGGTGCGGTGGAGAGATGAGGAAAAGCTTCAAACTCAGAAGGCTGAAGGTGGGAGGTAGGGGTGGAATGGACCCTGAAGATCATGGAATCTAAAGCAAAATCCTCATTTTACTGAAAACAGAAAGCCCAGAGAAGTTAGGAGACTTGTTCTAAATCTTTCAGCTAATTATTGGCAGAGAGGAATCCAAGGCCTTATAATTTAATCCCACTCAACCCCAGGGCAGCTTTATTATTTCAGTTCTCATTTCCACCTTTAAAAACTGTGACTCAGAAGCAAGTGAGAAAATTCATGGGCATCCATGGATGACATGGAATAGCACAAGCACAGCAGAGCTACTGTGTTCCTGTGAGCATTAGAAATGCAGCAAGGACAATGAATAAATAAATGAAAAATATAAGAGTGCTTATGAGCCAGGCAAAGTCCTAGGAATGGGAGTCATAGTCCAATAGGAGATGCAGATGTAGACATAAAATAATTTAGAGAAATAGAATGCTGTGAGTTCAGGATCTTTCAGACTTTGCCTGTTGAAAAATATTCACTGAAAAAGGACACTGAAGGTGTGCTGTGTCAATGTAAAAAACAACAACAACAAAACAACAACAACAACAAAAAACAAACCCAACCCAGTAGAGAATTTTTATGAGTATATTTGAGCTAAACTGACCACAATTGCTAGGAAGTAAAATCTCAACAGATTGAGAAAATACTCTGAAGAATGATAGTTTTGTAGTTTATTAAGGAGTAGCCCTAAGGGGGTTACATGAAAATCATTGGTGGTAGATTAGGGAGGCAGGAGAAAGCAGAGTGGGGAAATATTTGAGATTGGATAAAGAGCAAAATGAGGAGTCAAATACTCCTTTTACGTTGGTGGGTATAAAATAGTTAACAATTAATATTTATAGCACCAAGAAATGGTATTTGGGCAACAAGATAATAATGAGAGGTTCTATTCTCTGGAGGTCAGAACCCTGAAGAATCTGGGGGAAAAGGGCATTACTCTGACATTCTAAAGATAGTTATCGGTAGATGCAAAAAAACAGTAGTCAGGCTCAGTTAAAGTAAATATTGACCTTTGTAAGGAAGACACTGGCCTAGGACATGACTACTTATCATGGCTCACTTCTAGTTAGAAAATTTTATGTTTGGGCCATCCCATGTGGTTACTTTAACTCTCTGAGTTTGTAAGACCTGCCATGCAGGACTCCCCTGAGCTTGTCAGGTTTAGTATGTGACCCTTTCTTGATCCACTGTAGTTGTAAATTAAAATGAAATTTCAAAAGAAAACACTATTTCAATGAGCAATCAGTTTGATGGGATTTTAATGGAGTTTTTATCGTTGTGATATTTTCAGTATCAGTGTGAAACTAAAGGTGTAGTTACTTTAATATTCCTTTCCTCTCTTCTTCTTATGAAACGTGGTCCTGAAATCTCAATGGCAGTGATGCATTACCTATTCGATGGAGGTAACATGCATAAGCTATTTCCCTGAGCCTTGTTCCACCTCAGCCTTGCATGCATATTTACAGACTATATTTACAGAAAACACTGCATAGCCGTTTGGGTTATCAAACAGATACATTTTCTATTCTACAAATATGTTCTGCATGTGGGCACAAAACAGATTGATTCAGTCACCTTTTTTTATGCTTCTCTTAGTTATCCTGTGAAATTTTTGTGAGGTACAAAACTTTTGGCAACCGAGACTTCAAATCTTTGGGCTAAATAAATGTAGAAGGAAGGAAAATTTTTACAGAATTCTATAGCTGACAATTCTGTTGCAGTGAAATCAGTCCAAGAATTCGAGCCCCACATTTCTTAATAGCAGAGCCAGACTACATAAGCAGTTCAATTGAGCAGTGAGGAGAAATGGCAAGTGCTAGTGGTGGGAGTTTTCACCAACTGCAGGTGATTTCAGTCAGTGATTTGTAGTCAGTATCCAGGGTTTAAATACAACCTCCCTCCCCCCCAAAAAAAGTCAATCTATACAGACAAAGAATGTTCTTTGATTGATATAATTATTTTATAATAATTTTATCAAATTATTTTATGATTTTATAATTATTTTAGTCTAGATTTAGATTTGATAAAATCTAAATCTAGACTAAAAACAATTTGGTAAAATAAAAAAAAAAAAAGATTTATTAGCCCTGGCCTGTGTGGTTCAGTTGGTTGGGCATCATCGATGCACTGAAGGGTTGCTGGTTTGATTCCTGATCAGGGTACATGCTCTGCTTGTGGGCTCAATTCCCCATCTCTGTTAGAGGGCATACAGAAGGCAGCCAGTTGATGTTTTGCTCTCACATCCATGTTTCTCTTTCTGTTCTTTCCATGTCTCTCTCTCTCTCAAAACCAATAATGTTTTTAAAAAAGAAATAAATTTATTGATAATATGTGTATATTTATCTATAGTTATAGTATTTCATTATTGGAGCCATTTTCATATTAAGCCACAGCTTTTATACAGGATGGTTCACAGATTAAAACTTTAGTATTTGTAATTAATTTGAAATTATTCTTTATCTTGAAAAGACTAGAAACCTTATTTATCATTTTTAGATTTTGCTCTTCTATTCAGATCTAGAAGGAAATAGCCCCAAAACATTATTTTAAAGTTTATGCAAATATTTTTATTATACTACAGATTTATTTATTTTTAAGTATTTTTTAAAAGTTGATAATGCATTTCATACATATGATTTAAATAATTCCAGCTCCAGTTAACATAATACCTGACAACAATTTAATCAAGCTGGGGGTTATTTTTTGTAGAGCAGATATTCGAATGCTCTGGCGTATCTGTAAATCCCCTGGGGACTTTGTTAACATGTTGTTTCTGATTCAGTAGGTCTGGACTGAGGTCTGATCACCTGAATTTCTAACAAGCTATCCAGTGATGCTTGTGGACCTGGTAGGAACACACTTGTGATCTTAGATAACAAGAGGTCGCGAGGTTCTGGCTTTGGTTTACGGGCTCCACAATGTCAGAGTCAAAAGCTCTGTGATTCTTTTGTCCTTCCCAGTGCTATTAGATGTCTGTTCCACCTCCAGCCATCAGTCTGCACTTGTGGCAGGCAGAGAGGATAAAGGGAAAAGGCAGTGCCATGCAATCTCTTGATGATTTTTTAAAGAAGTGACTTACATGCTTCTCCTGATTTCAAGGGAGCTGAGAAATCATGGAACATATTGTCATGACTAGTCTATATCATCTGAGATCCATCATGCCATCCTGAACAAGACCAGGAGTCTCTTGGCAGTGAGGGGTGAATGGGCATTGGGTAGCAACTGACAGTGACTGCCACAATGCCCATGGTAAGGAAAGAAAAAGATTCATAGAGTTATAAATGATGCACAAGAAAAAGTCTTTTCTATCCTTATTGCTCGGTCATCTTCTCTACAAGTAACCATTTCTTGGCGTGTCTCTACAAATATTTTCTATATGTTCACAAATAGATATATGTGTACATTTGTTTTCCTTCAAAATTTAACAGATTTCAAAATGACATTTAAAAGTGATCCAAAGTATGATTTTCCTCCCTTCATAAACTTAGCTTAGTGTTTTGTTTGTTTATTTTTAGACAGGATATCTGTTAATATTTTTTGTAGTTCAACACAATTTTCACTCAAAGCTCCATCTTCTCACCCTTCCCGTGTTTTGACCTGCAGCCTGTGGCTTTCTGCCTTCAGGGAAAGACCGTGGTTGCTTTGTAGATATTGGACATAACACAACTCCTGCTGCATTTGATAGCTGTCGTTCTGGGCCTTGGTAAAACTATGGCAGATGGAGAGAGTGGATGAGAGAGATAAAGGATAGGACAATTCTTAGCTGAGTGACTTGCATTCTTCCAGTTTAGCAGATGGTTAAAGATGACACGGGGCACTCCCATGAACACCCACTGCTGCACTGAAGATTACTTTTCTGGAGTTCTCTGTTTCAGATCGTTGCAATGCCCTTTCTGGAATCTGGTGTTCACTTTCATGTGCTTGTTACTGTGGTCTCATCATCTTTCTGGGTTGCTCTGATCCTGTTATACTGGCCCTCTTTCCATAGTCAGTGCTTATACTAGAAAACATCCATATATCCCTTGCTCTTAGAAACTTAGGGGTTGGGACAAATTATACATTCTTATCTATGCTGCAGCGTTTGGTGACTCAAGTTTTCCTGGGTATGAGTTAGGGATAAATTCTCCATGACTACAACTACAAACTCTCCAAGGGTTCTCAGAAGCATCCCTTTCCCCAGGTTTGAGGTGAAGTTGGAATTACTCCATGTTCCCCACCAAAGGAAGTGGTGGAAACATATGTGGCAACATTCTCTTCCCCTAAATCTGCAGCAAATCTCCCCTCCAAAGTCTTAACTGGTTGAGGTGCAAGAGGCACAAAAGTAATTTTGGACCATCCTAAATAATAAAGAAGTAGAATGCTAATTAGACTGAACAGCAGCACGACCATCCGGAAGACCTTCCGGATGAAGCCAGTGCTGTGAGGGCCTACCCTTGCACGAATTTCATGCATCGGTCCTCTAGTTTCCATTATGAGAGTTGAACATAGGAATTGGGCTAAGGCTTTAGTATCTATCTGTGATAGTAAATTTTTAGCATTTACATGATCTAAAGGGTTTATCCTCCTCCTATTGTTCTTTAATTTCTTTGCCCAGATCCATATTTCAATTTGGTATAATTTTCAGTCTGAAGTATTTCTTTAACATCTGCTGGCAATGAATTCTTTCAACATTTTGGAGTCAGAAAAAGGAATTATTTTTAGTCCTCAGCTCTTCAAAGCGACATTGTCCTCTCTGGACTCCCAGATCTATATCCTCAGTAGTGAAAGAACCAGGTTCTATCTGGTCCCCCTCCAGGTTCTGTAGTTTGGAAAATTTTTCAGAGAAGTTGGGGCAATCATAGGACTCGCCTCATTTGGTTCCGTTCCCCAGGAATCACACTTCTTTCTGTATATCTGATGTCCAATGTCTAGCAGCTATTCTTCTAAACATTTAGTCTAGGTTTTTAGTTGGTTTAGTCAGGGAGGTAAATATGGTTTCTGTTACTTCATCTTGCAGAAGAGGAAGTCCATGTTATGGATTTTTATGTACACCTTAGTACATTAGCAGGATCATCTGACATATATGCAATTTTATTTTATTTTGATACTATTGCCAAGGGCATTATTTCTAAGCCAGGTAATGACCTCACATATTTTACTTTATATATTTTTTAAAAAGGTAAGGCATACACACACCCCTCTAAAAATATCATCCTTCTGGGCAGTAGATGACACAAGTAGATTTCACCTTTGAAGAAGATTTATTATTTCACCCTTTGGGCAAAAACCAATTCTACATTATAGGTGGCTCCTGTTGTTAAGGGTAAATGCTCACTTTAAATTGAGAAACTATCCATATTTATGAAGGTGCAATGGAATTGACCCCGTTGATACGTTCAGTTTAACAAGTTCAAAGGTCACTTGCCAAAGAAAAGCTTCCTTTGAGTTAAGAAATCTTCCTTAATTTCAGTTTTTCTGTGTAAAAATTAAGCTTGTCTCAAAAGCTTTAGTTCCAGTAAAAAAAAAAAAAATCAAGTTAGTCTTTGCTTAAAATATATACCTAACGTTTCCTATTCCTTTTCCTCTGCCTGCTGCTTCCTTCTGTTATATTATGTAATAATCCTTTCTAATGATCTCTTCTGGATAGTCAGGTGATTTTGATCATTATCGTTATTATTCACCAACACAGGAAAGGCCCTATAACTGTAAGCTCTTTGGGTATATCAATAGGGAGTTGGGGTTGGACAGAAATTGTCTTAAACTTCGGAAAGTACAGGCATGGAAAAATGACTATAAGCATAAATCTCAGAACCATTTGTCCACCTGGGTGCATCCCTGTGGTTAATGAATCAAAAGCCATTAAACAACAACAATCAACAAAAACCTGACCTCTCTAGTCTGGCCAAATGTAGCTGAGATGACTATTAATTATCTGGTTGTTGGCAAAATAGGTTGGTTGGTAGAAGCAAGTCAGTGTGATGGGAGATGTGTTAAGACTATGTTGTAAATTTGTGTAGCCTGCTGAGGTCCTACAGATATGTGTCTTCCTAGACTCTTGCCTGTAACCCAGTAGGTGGAGTGATGAATCATGGTACTTGTAATTACCTTTTCGTTTGTTTATTCTTACTCTGTACTAGTCTGAGAGCTTGTATGTGTTCAGCTTCTGTTCATTAACTTTATCTTCTCAGTGCCCAGTACAGTGGTAGGTATTTGATAAATATAAGACTGAGCAAAAGTAGGTTAATAGTTATAATAAGTAATGTATGCAATGATTAATAAATAATCTAAGAATACGATGTTGCATACTCACAACAGTAAACCTACTTTGCCTATCCCTTGTTGTGAAATGAAACAAATGAATATGTTTTACTCAATCGATTCCTCAAACTGGTTGCTTTGGATGTGAAACGTGTAATTTGAGAATTTATTTCTTCATACTTTCGGTACGTTTATTGATACGTTTCAGAGAAAGATTATATTTTTATATAGGCAAGTGTTTATTTTACATTTTTCTGGGTACTGACCTTTGTTTATAACTGTAACAGACTTAGTGGCTCTTTTGCCCTAAATATTGAACTTTTTAGAAATTACTTTAACCTGAAATGATTACCTTGTTGAGTCCAAGTTGTTTTATTGTCCAAATTTCAGTATTTGTGCTATATCTTTGCTTCCTGGTATAGCTCTAGTCTGGTTATGCTTTAAATATATGCCAAGATACATTTTATAGAGGAAAAACTTTCAGGTTGTCTTTTCATCCTGCATCAATGAATGCTCTACTGAAAATAAAAACAAAAAGTTGTGTCTATACTATTGTTAGTCTACTGGGAATGTATTAGAAATTCCCTCTTAAAAATCAGCAATCAATTTTTGCCGATTTCAAAAAATTTAAGCTCAGGCTACAGTAGGAGTAATATCTAGATCTATAAAAGCACCTTGTGGGACTCCTTTACTGAGGCACTTAAATATATCAATCCATATCGATTAGAATCAGATTAGAGCTGGCAGCACCTACAATTGTACTGGCAACTAATACAGTGAAGAATACAGTTTTCTCTATGACTAATAGGAGCATTTTTAAAAAATATATTTTATTGATTTTTTACAGAGAGGAAGGGAGAAGGATAGAGAGCTAGAAATGTCGATGAGAGAGAAACATCAACCAGCTGCCTCTTATACACCCCCCACTGGGAATGTGCTTGCAACCAATGTACATGCCCTTGACCGAAATCAAACCTGGGACCTTTCAGTCTGCAGACCGACGCTCTATCCACTGAGCCAAACCGGTTTCGGCAATAGGAACATTTTTTTTTTATATTAAACTATTTTTGAACAGTAAGTGAGAAGTTTGGGGAATTATTCAATTTACAGAATAAAATATTTGCAGCAGGTAGTTATGATTGCTAATCTGACTGAGGAAGGTGAATGCCGTTGAAAAAAGGCTTTACCACAATGAGTGAATAAATCCCCAACCTACACAAGTATTGGGGTAAGTTGGCAGAGACAGAACGATAAACAATGTAGATGGAGGGATTCAATGGGGTTATGTTCCAAACAGGGGATGCTGTAGATAACTAAATGTGAGAAAAACAAAGGTTCAACTTTATGTATCTTTTTCTGGTTAGAAGGAGCACAGCACCCATTTTTTTTTTCAGTAAAAAGCTTACTAGAGAAAGAGGCACAGAAGCAGAGACCTATAGGATGAGCAGAGTTAGCCAAGTAAAGGCAGAAAGGGGCTGAGTACCAGAATGCAAGCAAAGAAGCACTAACCTGAGCAGAGACCAGAGCCCAGAGCGAGGTGACGTGATAAGACTGGTGAATTGAAGTTAAGGAATGAAGTATAAAATTGCCATTTTTATACCCTGAAAGGTTCAATGTTGGCAATTTCATGTACCTCAACCTAATAGATTAGTAATTGTACAGCATGAATAATGAGAGCAAGTGGCAAGAGTTGAGAGAGAAGACATTAAAAACCACCACTACCAAATACATACCATGGGAGCCCTGCGGAATGAATGAATTACATAGCCTTCTTTCTGAATGACTCAAAGCTAAGAGTTAAGTAGAAACACTGTATTCATATAGAAAAAAAACCAGCATCTAATAGGGTGTTAGAGAGAATGCTATATTTTTCACCTTATGAATATTTAACTCAGTGTTGCCTTATTTCACTGTGCCTCTCTACACAAATAAGTATGCCTAGTAAAACAGTTGTGCTAGGGTTTTATCTCTACCTTTGTACATATCTATATAGACACGGGTCCAGATAAAAGTATGTGTAAGTGTCTATGTGTGTTAGAATATAGCAGGTGATGTGGCATGATGATTGTTTTCCTCACCTGAGGACATGATTAGAGAGAGGATGGAAGGAGAGAGAGAAGAGAGGAAAGAGGAGAGAGGAGAGAGGAGAGTGGAGAGAGGAGAGAGGAGAGAGGAGAGAGGAGAGAGGAGAGAGGAGAGAGGAGAGAGGAGAGAGGAGAGAGGGGAGAGGAGAGAGGAGAGGAGAGGAGAGGAGAGGAGAGGAGAGGAGAGGAGAGGAGAGGAGGAGGAGGAGGAGGAGGAGGAGGAGGAGGAGGAGGAGGAGGAGGAGGAGGAGGAGAGAGAGAGAGAGAGAGAGAGAGAGAGAGAGAGAGAGAGAGAGAGAGAGAGAGAGATCAATTGCCCTTTACACATGTTCCAACCAGGGATTGAACCCACAAGCCAGGCATGTGCCCTGACCAGGAAATCAACTAACAACCCTTCAGTGTACAGGATGATGCTCAAGAAACAGACCGCTCTGTCTGGGTGGCATGATGATTCTTTATTTTTACTTTATACCTTTTCACAGTGAAGTAAAAAATAATGACTGAGTTCTCTTGATCTGTAATCTATCCAGACCCCCTGCCTAGACCATTGCTCTCCAGGTTATGGCAAGCCCTGCCACTTATCTCATTCCAATGTTATTCTCATACATAACTCATATATATAAATTCACACCTGCACATGCACACATATTCACCTTATTAAAGAAATACTTGAATAAATGTGCTATTAGATAAAAATGACTTTCCTCTTCTACTCATTTCCTTTGGGCTATAATAATTTCCAGAGAAGAGGCAAGCTTTAAAAGATGAGAAAAATTGATCCTTAGTAAGTAAAGGAATCTCCAGATAGCTCAGAGAAAATCAGTGGCATATTAAATGAGAATCCTAGGGACTGAAATCCAAGACTATGAGATACCAGGAGGGAGTTGAAAGGTTATCATCAACCTCTCTTTCAATGACATTTTAAAACAAATTGCTAATTCTATGCATTTAAAATCAGCAAACTAATTAAGCTGGAGACCCTCTCTCCCTTTGGTTTTTATTTATTAGCATTTCTGGGTCCAATAGAGAAATAATTTCATTGTATTTATATTGCTCTCATAAATGTTGATTTTTGGCAATTGTCTTGAGTACATCACACTAAATAGAGGCATTTAAAATGTATTATTCTTTGAAATTTTTGTCTGATGGTTATGCATCGCTTCAGTATGTAGCAGCGTCTGTGACACATGTCAACCCTATATGACAAGCAACATAAAAAATAGATTTGAAATCTGGAAGAAATAAATGCAGGAATCAATGACTTCTGGTGGCTGCAGTGAACTGTATAGTCCTCTACGCTTCACAATTTCATGTTTTATGCAGAAGAAAAATACTTGGAGAGCACATTGGGAAGGCTATATCCAAAGCCATTTTCTATCAATGAAAGAAGAGAAATTTAAGCATGTGATAAATAAGCTCACCTGTTATTTTTTCAGGGGCTTTGGGAGTTGTGTATATCAGTATCCCCAAAGTGAGGGAAATCCTTCCCCCCTATAGATTTTGTAATTCATGAATGCATCTATTTCTGATAAATCCACTTGTCCAAAATATCAAGAAAGAAGAGTTGTTATATAGACTAGGCTGGTTCTTGGTCAGACAGGAAATAAAAAAAAAACCCGTTATAAAGTTTTCTTTCCTTTTTACACTAGGTCCTTGGTTATCTTCCATTCTTGGCATTCATTCTAGAACATGGAGATCCTGGATTCCTCCTGAAGTAGTGACTGAAAAAATGAAGGCATCCTCTCTGTGATAGGAACATGGTGTATAATCCCCCTAAGGGAGGCGGTGCTTCAGGATAGTGGATTTCTGAAGGCAGAACAGTCTTCATAACTCAGAGACCAAAGAAGAATGGGATGAAATCGAATTCAGATGAAACTGGATTTCATTTCCAGCTCTACCATTCTCAAATTGCATGTCACTGCTCACATATGTTTGGCCTCCTTGAGACTCAGTTGTGTTTTCAGTAGAAATTGAATCATCTTCCTTTTAGGGATAATATGAGAGTTAAATGAAATCGCCAGAAAAACTTCTGCTATGGTGCCCAACCCATAGCACTAAAAAATGTGACTTTCCTTTCTATTTTTTCATTAAAAGGTAAAGTACTATGTGGAAGTATTAAACTTTGGACACAGGATAAAACCATTTTGTATCTATTCAATTAGACAATGGCTTCCCAGTGCCAGCATTACTTCAGCACAGTGCCTAGAGAGCAGCAGATGCTTCCTAAGAACTTAAACACTGAATGGATGACGCCTTGTCTTCTTTGGAGCATGTTTCAGGATTCAGCAGGTGCATCTCATAACTATACATGACCATTTCCCGGTCTGAAAATCCACAGGATGCTACATCACCTTGTATTTCAGTATAGACATCTACCCATGTTTCCCCGAAAATAAGATCTAGCACATGGAAAGATTAAGACATCCCCTGAAAATAAGACCTAGCGCAACTTTGGGAGAAAAAATTAATATAAGACACTGTCTTATTTTTGGGGAAACAGGGTAGTAGAAAACCCATCAAGTTTGTTCCAATATCTTTACATACCTAGGTTTTTTTTAAAAAAAATAAAATAAAAATCTGGAAGTCAATTTTAAAAAGTAAACACCCAGAACCACTGTCAGGGGTTGGGAAGAGAGTCTAAAAAAATATTTGAAGATGGAACTGCTAGAGTAAGAACTCCTCTCAGACTTATGCAACAATTTGGTATTTATCATAGACTGTCAAGATGATAATACTTACTTAAAGTTTTTCATGCTCTTTTTTCCTGTAACAGCATTCTAGGCAATAATTTGCCACTCAAATATTTCACCATACCCTCCCATTGTTTTTTGTGAAAATGAAAAAAAATTGATTATGATTTTTAAAGAATATGTAGGACTCTATCCAGACTGTTATTTACTGCTCTGGGTCACGGCTCTTTTTTTCTGAATTGTATTTCTTAAGAAGGTTCTTTCTCTCGGAACCTCTCCTTCACTTCATAGCCAGGAAAATCAAGACTGACACCCTAAATAATAATGAGAAATAATTCATTGGAATGTGTGAAACAGATGTAAAGGAAAGTAAAAAGGGGACTTGGGTACTGTTATTTCACTCAGAACAAATTTAGCTAGTTTTGTTGGATGGTTGAAGCAATAGGAGATCTGAGAGAATGATTATTAGTAAGTTAGTAAGAAATGCTCAGGTGAACAAATATGCTAATTGTAATGTGCTAATTATAAAATTCGAATAACATTATTGCTGATAGTGAGCTCTTCCACTCAGAATGTAATATTTACAAAAGTAGGAGTTGCTATTCCCTTGCTTTTGCAAGGAAACTATAGATACTCTAGCATTCTGTTAATAATAGGAGAAAAAATAGGACAATTACTTTCTCTCTGAACAATTCACTTTGTTATATAATCGAAAAAAGATGAAACTAATTGCAATGAACATCCTAGAACCTATTAAAATGGAGTACAGTACTGATAGGATGAAAATATGCATATTACCCAACTCTTGATAATTGGATAGTTAGGGTAAAGAAAAAGATGATGAAAAGCTGACTTTAAGATATGACTTAAAGCGCTTTTTTGTCAAATACTGTCGAGAATGATTGATGATGCTACTACCATTGACAATGGGAGTTTGAGAAGATGTGAATCATTCCAAGTACAGTCATTGCAGGTTCAGATTATCTATAGATAAACTTGTTTTTGGTGGTTTTTTTTTTTATTGTTGCTGTTAATTCTCACTCAAGGATATTTTTTTCATTGACTTTTAGAGAGAATGGAAGGTGAGGGAGAGACAGAGAGAGGGATACATCCATGTAAGAGAGACACATTGATTAGCTACCTCCCACACACGTCTTGACCAGGGCCAGGGATCAAGCCTGCAACCGAGGTGCGTGCCCTTGACCAGGTAACCCAGGATCCTTCAGTCCTCTGGCCGACACTCTATCCACTGAGCCAAACTGGTTGATATTTCTGAATTTTATACATTAAAAATTCAATTCTAGGAATATACATTATTTGCACCAGCACTGAATTTCAACTTACATTCTGTTAGCAGAGGCATGATTAGTGCTTTGTTACACAGTTACATTGGTGATCTGAAATCCTTAAACTACAGGGGAGAGAGCACACACCAGCAGTTTCCAGCATGCCAAGAGCATTAACCTTCTAAAAACCAATTTGTGTTGCTTCTTCAAACTAGCTGTTCAGAGGAAACAAACTACTGCCTCATGAAGTTGGTGTCTTATGATGACGGTATAACTTCATTCCCATCATCAATAAAAACAATAGGTTAGCATGAGTATATTCTTTGAAAATTTCCATATTGCTTTTACATGTACTTCATCTTTATACCAACCCTCAGGGAATAGGGGATATTCATTGTTTGGCCTTAATCTTCATCTCACTTTCTCAGTGTGATTTGTCCAGGGATACTCAGGAGTCTGAGCAGATACACCTGGGAGCAAATCCAAGCCTGCATTGTCATTTCCTGCATGAGCAGGCAGAGTTAAAGAGCCAGGCCTGTGTCCATACCCCAAGAAGCTGAGAACAGTCCTGGAAGGGAATGGCTATATTGCATACTTCTTTTTGATACATGCTGCCTGGCAAAGTTCCTATAATATTGTTTGCTGCATAAATGAGTGAGTGAAATGCATTTTGAACACACATGACATGAACAGTTCACGAGCAGCCATTTCCTTGCGGGCTTTGGCTCCTTGGACCGTGGGAAATCAGCATCTCCATCAATCTTTGCTGGAGCACCGCCTTCTCCCCATCATCTGAGCCCCAGGGTCATGTCAGAGGTAGAGCAGGGAGTCTACTCACCCATGGCACGTTAATGACAATTTCCAGGACTTCTATTCAATCTAAAGAATCATATCTAAGAACATCTGAATTGGATTTTGAACATTCACAAGTAGAGTCAGTCATCATTAGCAGATTCCATATTTGCACATTCACCTACTTGCTAGCATTTCTTTGCAACTCCCAAATCAGTACTCAGCACTTGAGGCCTGTCATAGCCACGCATGGAGGGGTGAAAATCTGAGATGCCCTATGTTAGCATTCCCAGCTGAGGTCGAGCAAGGCTCCACTCCGCTTCTTGGCTTCAGCTCTCCTTCCCGAAGAAGTGTCCCTTTCGTGGTCTGTTTGGTTTAGTTCCATGTCTTTCACGCTTTTGTACTTTTTGTGGGTGATTTTGCTGTTTCATATGGTCCACATGCACAGCGCTGAAGTGCTGTCTGACATTTCTAACTGTGAGGGGTTGTGTTACAAACAATTCACTGAGGCTTGAGTTTCAGTGCTGTTAGCTGTGAGTTCAGTGTTAATGAATCACCATGTGTATTAAATAAGGTGTCTTTAACAGAAACACAGATACAAAAAGTCATGTTATCATCAGTTGATGGAAGTGTGACCAGAGGCTCATGGGAACCTACCCCTGTATTTTCACCAGGAGCAAGGGTTCAGTGTTTGCCCATTCAGTGCTTATGGCAACTTTATAAAACATATTTACCATGAATAACAACAATGAAATGAAGATGATGCTTTTACCTCAATTTTACACATGAAGAAACAGATTGAAATCAGTTAAATGGTGGCTGGCAAGAGATCATATCACTGGGAATAGGGAAGCTAAGACTTTCAAAATATTGCTCTTTTAACTATAAAGAAACCATTTTGTGTGGGGGGGGGCGGGCAGAGGGAGGTAAGGGAGAAGAGAGAGAGAAAGAATATATAGGGACATAACATTTTTCAAAAGTATTTTTTAAAGGTGAAGGTCAAGAGATACAAATCCTATAAAAATAAGCACCTTCAGAAGTTAGTATTATTTGGGTAAAGCTGAGTCAAAATTTGTTGAAGCTTTAATACTAGTCTGTAAGTAAATTAATTGCTGTTTGGCACTCGGATAGTCTTTAGAAGCCAGATATCCTTTAGACGTATAGAAAGTCAAGGAGTTAGGTCCTGAAAATACGATCACTGTGGCATTTTCCATGGCTTTTCCCATCAGTTTCCTTTGGAAATGAGAAATGAACTTCAAATGTACCCAAGTGCTTTAAAAAGAAAAAACACCCTACAGTTCTTTTACTGAAATTTGTCTCTATAGACTCATTTTCCCTCACACAAAGGTTGATGGATAAACATATCTGCCTATGGGTGGAAGACATTTTTTTTGAAATGAGTGCTTCAAGGTCAGAAGGCTTTCAGAAGACATATTTTCCTGCCAGCTGGCTCCATAGGGTCAAGCCTTTTCTTGGTGCTGTGAAAACTTAGAAGGCAATTAAGCTATGGACTGTTTGACTCCACTTGGTTGCCTGTATCCACTGGGTCTGCATTTTTAGAGAATGCATCTCCTGGCAGATGATATGTAAGGCTTCCTGGTGGCAATAATTTGAACTGTCCCTGTCCCTCCATTCCATTGCATTCATTTTTACTTTAATAAAGCAATGCTCCTTGGAATGTAAAGAAAGATACACATGCAGCTGAAGAGTGCATTTCAACTTAACAACCATTTATTAAAATCTGCACTATGGCAAGCCCTATTACATTAGAAATGCCTTTATTTTTTGGGTTGAGAGGTATCTAGTATTTGTAGAATGCTAGAAAATGAAGAGAAAGATTTAGAGAAAGATTTAGAAAGATTTTATATATATTTTAAATATATATAAAATATTTCCCCATATTTTATATATATATATATATATATATATATATATATATATATATATATATAGAGAGAGAGAGAGAGAGAGAGAGAGAGAGAGAGAGAACACATTGATTTGTTGTTCCACATATTTATGCATTAATTGGTTGGTTCTTGTATGTTCCCTGACTGGCACAATCTTGGCATATGGGAATGATGCTCTAACCAAGAGAGAAAGCTTTGTTGTAGAGTACTGGTATGAGTGGCTTCAGTAGAAATTGAATGGTTGTATAACCGATCCTAAAGCTAGCCCTGCGACCAATGACTTAATATGTGATATCCTAGACAAGTTACTTAATATCTCTGGCTCTCAGTTTCCTGATCCATAAAGTAGAATAATGTCTGTCTTACTGAGTTATGGTGAGGAATAAATTAAAAGACCATAAAATGCCTAGCCCAGGGCCTGGCACATAATTGCTCCATACAGGTTTGCAATTATGTTGTGTTTTCAAAGGAGTAAATACCGTATAGAGAGGACCAGCAGTTCAGTCGTACTTTTTTCTTTACAAGAACACTTAGCAAATACTGGACCTTAGGTATATGAGTATAAAGAGTTTTTGTCCTGACCAGTTTGGCTCAGTGGCTAGAGTGTCCACTGTGAACTGAAAGGTCCCAGGTTCGATTCCAGTCAAGGGCACAATCTTGTACCTTGGTTGCAGGCACATCCCCAGTAGGGGGTGTGTAGAAGTCAGTTGATGGAAGTTTCTCTCATCGATGTTTCTAAGTCTCTATCCCTCTCACTTCCTCTTTGTAAAAAATAAAAAAAAAAATTGGTAAAATATATTAAAAATATATTAAAGAGCTTTTCATAAGCCTGTCATTAAGATATCACACTGAGCAACATTATTTAATTTATTAAATTTATAACCTGGTGCCACTCTTGATGAACTTGCCTCAGGGCATGGCTGAAAAATAAAATAGTTAAAATTCATTCAGCAGAGTGGCAGTAACAATGGGAAATTATTACATTATCAGCTCTTGAGGTGCTATTTAGAATGCTTTCTTGCTATGCCTTGCGTATTTGCCAATTGAAGACTTGTGGAATCCTGATGGATTGGTCATTCCTCTAGCTGGAGCCACGCAAGTGAGAACTTCTGATTCCCAAGGTCTGTAGATGGAAAACTCAACTATCTGCTGTGGCCTCATCATTAGCATGACATTATTGTTAAAGGAGGAGTTAAAAAAAAGTAAGAGCTCAGATAAGCTGAATTGCATGTCCCATCTCTTTGCATGAATTTCATAGTAAATTTGAAAAGTGTATCGGCATTTTTTCTTGTAAAAGACACTTTTTTGCTTATCTGATCACATCAAAGTTCTTTCCTTCTCTTTTGTTTAATCATTTCCCTTCAACAGTTATTTATTTATTACTCTATTTCTTTCTTATCTCTGACTTTTTGCAATTATTATTTTACTCTTTACTCAAAGGGTAGCTTTAGGAGGATAAATTAAGTGAAGAGCACATAGGCTGTGTTTTATGTCTCCATTGATTGCCCTGAGGACTGTGGCTGAGACTTGGTTCCTACTCCCATTTCCTTTCTCCCTCTTGCTTATAAAGCAAAGATAATCTCTATCCAGCTTCTCTTCAAGCTAGAGGTGGTCTCTGAGCTACTTCGGGGCAAGGAGATAGAAACCACATTCTTCTACGTAGCTGCTGATAGATTCTTGTTTCCTGATGAAAAAAGTAGATACCTGATAGTTGCTAGCGGGTACTGCCACTCTCCACTTCCTCTTTCTTGAACAAGAAGATGTCTGATCTCCAGCAGCCCTCTTATCACCACGCAGTAACAAGAAGAGTCCTATGGGAAAGGTGTCAGTACAGGCGCCTCCATATTGATTGGATGGCATCATTATGCTGCAAAATTAATTCAAAGACCACCTATCTCCACAGGTTACTGAATAAACAATAATTGTGATTTAAATCCCTGTTGTAATTGGATTTTCTATTACTTTTAGCCTAAAGCATCTCTCATGGATAATAAGTAATGAATTCATCAAATAAAATATCTAAGCTTACAATACCTTTGTGCATTTTTTATGGTGAAAGCCACAAGGTAAAGAAAGAAAAAGAAAGTGATTCTGAGGAGCATGCTATTTCATTGGGCAGAGTCTTATACTGTGTAAACTTCAGCTTTGGTGAGGAACTGGATAAAATGAGCAAAAATGTTGAGATTAAGTATAGGTGACATTAGAAGTTTATAAATAAATTATATATCTAAGGAAGAGGGAGCCATGGGAGTATAGCCCAATGATCTTCCCCTAGAGAGCTTAGTTCTCTTCTGTGTCTTTCATAGCATTGGTGCATTTTTTTTAATATTGCCCCTCACACAGCTCAGAAGGAGCATACTCACAGTAACAGAGCTCTGTGCCAAGGCATTGAAGACACAGCAAAGATGACCATTCCTGGCTTGAAAACTGACTTGCTGCATGGCCTCAGGAAAGATACTCAATCTCTTTGTCTCAGTTTTCCCCATCTGTGAGGTCAGAATGACAATTCTTGCCCAGAATTTTTCTACAGAGTGTTATTGCGAGCAACATTAAAAGAACATTTGGAGTCGGTTGGGGAAAAAATGTTTTGTAAGAGTAGAAAAATTTAGTTATTTCCCCAGGAATGAAGAAGAGGCAATGCATTTCATGGCTGCCTCTGGCCTTACACGGCCTGTAATGGCATCTGACAGAAGAGCACTCTGGGTATGGAGTCAGTTGCAGGCCTATTCTCTGATCACTCTTGGCTCTGCAGTGCAGAAAAGCAAACGGTGCCATGCTGCATTGAGGGGACCACGTAAGCCAGAGCTGCCCTCCTAAGCTTTTCCAGGAGCACGTGGGAAAGAGAAGGTAATAAGGAGTTGGCATGCATGAAAGGACGAGATGGCCTGACTGTTTAATGTGAATGCATCCATGTCCTTCAAAATTATTAAGTACCCAATTGAACAAAGTTCTGTAACAGATATTCTACCAAGAGAACTGTGTAGTACTACCTGGAGGCTTAGGTTTTGAGCTCTCATTAGTTATTTTGTTCCAACAACCAATTGATCTTTATTATCCCATTACTTTCACATTGCTACTAGGCTTATTCTTTTAAAACAATGTTTTTTGCTTTTTGTTTTTGTTACTTCTTATCTGAGGATATTTTTCTATTGGTTTTTTAAAAATATATATATTTATTAATTTCAATGAGGAAGGAACAGGGAGAGAGAGATAGAAACATCAATGATGAGAGAGAATCATTGGTTGGCTGCCTCCTGCATATTCCCCTCACTGGGGATTGAGCCCACAACCTGGGCATGTGCCCTTGACCAGAATTGAACCTGGGAGTCTTTAGTCTGCAGGTTGACGCTCTATCCACTGAGCAAAAAATGGCTATGGCAATTTTTTTCTTGATTTTTAGAGAGAGTGGAAGGGAGCGGGAGAGACGTACAGAGAGAGAAACATCAATGTGAGAGATATAACATGGATTGATTGCCTCCTGCACATGTCCAACTATGCTAATGATTGAGCCTGCAACCAAATTACATGCTCTAGATCATAATAGAACCTAGGACTCTTCAGTCTGCAAGCCTAAAGAACCAAATAACTGAGCCCAACCACTGAGGCAAACCAGCTAGGGCCAAGGCAGAATTTTTAAAAATCATATTATTTCTCGTCCAAACACCTCTAGTGTTTAACTATTGCTTACAATTTAAAGTCAAAATTTTAGATAAAATGTCCAGATCCTCTACAAAGTGATCTACATGTACTATAATCTCTATACATAAATTTTCCTCACCCTGAAGTGTCATTCTTTCCTTTGTACCTATTTGTCCCAAATCCCACCCATTTTTTCCAATTTAAAGGAATTGAACTATACATACATCTTCTAGACCAGTGTTTCCCAAACTTTTGACATATGTGTACCCCTTCTATAATTTTTGTAACTCTGAGTACCCCTGTACTCATGAGAACATAGAATTAGGCTCAGCTAAGCACGGTGCAGTGCATATCCCCACCAAACCCCTGGGAAGAATCTAGACTATGCCAAAGATCATCTTGTAGAAGCTGTTCTTAGTCCCCTTTGTATGTGAAATTTCCTTAGGGTTTTATTTTTCTCTCGTGGCACTTTGCTATTTCCTCTTCTGTTTTAGTTATATGGGTATCATTTTATTTCAGCCATCTAGAATACATCCTTCTGTAAAGAAGCGGCTGTGTCTACTCTAGCACCAAACATACCATTCATTGGTTATCCTCAGTACTCAATTAAGAAAAATAAAAAGTGTTAGGTTGAAGTATGCTTTAAAGCCACTAATATGTATTATATTATAATAGAGGAATGAAATATTGAAATAAAACATGAGTGAACTATTGATATGTATTTTATTTGTATTCTAATAGTTTCACAACTGGCCTTGGTGGGGCCACGAGACCGAGAAGTGGGATTCTTAGGGGACAGTGAAACTCAAGTTCGTGGGAGCTCCATGTCTCATATTCCCCCAAGGCTTCAGAATTATGACTTGGAATCTGTTCACAGCTGAATAGATATTTAATGAAATTGGTCAATATTGAAAGAGTGAGGTGGAGGGGGAAGAAGAGAACAGTTGTAGAAAAGATTGTTATAAAGTATATAAGTAGATGTAATAGACTAGATTCTTATTCTATGACTATAAATCTCATACCATTTTGGCAAATGAAAATATTTAATAGATGAATTAAAAATTAAATATCCTCAAAGACCAATTGAATTTTTCCAGTGTGAATTTCTTACATTATAGTTCTTTTTTAAAAAAATACATTTTATTGATTTTTTTTTTTTTACAGAGAGGAAGAGAGAAGGATAGAGAGTTAGAAACATCAATGAGAGAGAATCATTGATCAGTTGCCTCCTGCACACCCCCCACTGGGGATGTGCTGGCAACTAAGGTACATGCCCTTGACCAGAATTGAACCTGGGACCTTTTAGTCCGCAGGCTGATGCTCTATCCACTGAGCCAAACTGGTTTAGACACATTACAGTTCTTACCCCTCCCAACATCCCTATAAAGTAGGCATAATCTCCCTCCACTTTATAGATAGGAAAACCGAGTTTAGCAAACTAAAGCTGATAAGACAGACTCCTTCCTACCTGAGTCTGTCTCACTCCAAATCTTAGGATCTTCTTATTTTACCTTATTGTTCCAAACGATCTAAGCTCTCCTGAAAGTGGTCCACAGTTTGACAATTTTAGATATTTCCAGATTGGAAATATGAGAGACATACATGTTCAGGCATCTGCCTGGTTAGGAGAAGAGAATGACCCATTTCCTTTGAGGGTGAAGCTCATCTTCTCCACGGACCATGAGCAGAACAGCAATTTAGGAAGGAAAGGCTGGAGTCCACAGCTTACATTCAGGCAGGAGGAGATTTTGAGTTCCTGGTCAGCCACGTGTGGACGATGGATGAGTAAGCGGGAGGAGGGGAAGTTCACTGTCACTGTCAGTGTGATAGATGTCCAAATGTGACCTCCTGTGTTCATCTGGCGGATGCAAAAACATGCTCAAGGGCTTAGCTGCAAGTGTCTAGAGGTAGAGACCTCCTAGAGAAACGTGAATTTTTCAAAAGTGCCGGGAAAATGAGAACTACTCAAACAAAAATCGACTTCTTCGTGAAAGCCATTTGTTTTCTAGAATCAGAACAAAACCCTCACGTTGATTTCTAGTTTGCTTTTTAAAAGAGACAAATTGGGGCAGGGAGCTGCGATACTAATATCCACTAGATAAGTGCGTTTTCTTCTTGACAGGTCCCTGGAAATGAGGGTGGGGGTGTAAGAATGAATGCATTGCACTCACAGGAGCAGCATCACTGCTGGGCCCCTGCTGGCCATCAATGGAGCAATTAGGTTTTGACTTGGGTGCTCATCGTCTCTCCACTCCGTGCACCGCGATGCAAACAGGGCTGGGAGGCGGCTGAAGTGTGGCCTGCAGGCTGCCGGTGTCATCTCATCACCACGCAGCCGAGATGGTGTGGGGCACTTTTCTGTTCAAGCATTTAATACATTAGCCGGTAATTTTTGTCTCGGAGGTAATGAGGCCTGGCAGCTTTGGCGGGTGCCCCATACCAACCCCACACGGGTATCTTTGAAATCCTTCGCTGCCAAATGCACAGAGGAGGAAACGACTTTTGCAGAATGACAGTGAACACGCTTCCTTTGATAAGACATTGTGGTTAACAACCTGAAACATGAAGTGTCTTTTGAGCTATTGCTAACCTAAATCGAGCAATATTAAAGGTGCTGATGTGGATGCTAAGCGACTGGGTTGCTTTTGTTTTTGTGTTTATTTTTGTTGACCTTTGGTTTGCTGGGATGGGGAACAACCTCAGGAAAACATCTATGGTGTAATTCTTGGAGGTTGATAATCACGATAACGATAATAGTAATGATGATAATCGCATCCAATATTCTCCCTCCACAGAGCCTGAGCGTGAAAACTAAAAAGACACCTGGCAGGAAAGGCTGGTACGGCTGTGCTGTGTTGTCACTTGGGTACATGGATCAGCTGCCATGCAAGACAGGAGGCGTGACCTGCTGCTGAACATCGCACCGGAGTGAGTACCACGGGTTTTCAGGGACAATGAGGTGCCAAAGGCTTTAATATAACTCTGAAACCTCTGGGCAAAGTTGCTTTGTAACACCACGCGGACAATTAACTAGTTCTTAAGCATAATTAATGGAAAACCCCCCACTGAAGGGTTTATTTTTAGCTGAAATTAGCTGACAATTCAGGGCTCACGGGGAGTTGCTGGCATTTGAAGTGTGGACTGCTGCCCAGTTCAGCGAGAAGTGCATTTGCTAGGCAAACTCGCTGTTAAGTATCTTGTACCCCGTCAGCCACTTTGCAGGAGGGAGCTCACTGTTCACACAAAGTCTCTCTTTTGGAACCTGTTCAATCACAAATGCAAAGTTCTAACAAAGAACACCAGAATAGAAATGATGCGTTAGAGGCAGGTCTGGGAGGCATGCTATTACCAGTGAAAATAATAAAATTGTTCCCTTTATTCAGGAAAAAAAAAAAAAAAGCCAGGCTATAAAGATGTGAGAAATTTGAGGATGTATTACTTTGCGTATCTATAATTACAGGCAAAAAATTTGATCCATTGTGTTTTATTTTATAATAATTATACAATTTAATCCTTGCTGATAATTATCGCTAAGGGAGAAGGATGAAACTGTCAAGTTGACTTGGATGGTGGTTAAAAACAGGAATCCTAGGTTAAGAAAGGCTTCTAAAATGATGCTTTATCATATCCCTGAATGTTTATAGATTAGGCTGTTTATAGCGCATACTGGGGATTTTTTGAAAGCAAATAGAGGAATCAAACTGTTTAGGAAAGCAATAGGTCATATAACAAATGGGTGCTAATGGAAAAAATATATATTTTTAGAAGATGGTTTTCTACTTACTGAAATATCTCTTGCAAACAATACATGGCCATTTAGTAAATTGTCTTTTTCAGAGTCATCAATGTTTTAGAACTAGCACCTGATGTGCCTGATCAGAAAATGTCCGAAAATGTTTCTAGGAGACATGAAAATATTCACATCCAATGACTGAGAATTTATGTTCAAGATAGTTACGTGTAGTCATTGGCTGACCACCTTGATAATGTGCACTGTCTAAATTCGTAGTCTTCAAGAATTCAAATTAAAACCATCACATCACATTTGGGGCAAACTTTTACTTTGGCTTTATTTTTCTCATATTAAATGAGGATAACTGTCCTTAAGTACCACCCCCCCCCCATAATGTTTACTGTTGCTTAGAGTTCACCTTGCATAACTGCATAAGTTTACTTAAAAGTTGAATTCATAATTCCGTTTACTTTATGTGATCTTACTTGAAGACATCTTGAAAGCAGATGTCTTTCTGACTCAAAATGCTATGGATCTCTTCCAGAAGTCTACAGGCAGTATTCCAAGACTGCCAAGGAATATCTGACAGGAGACATACACAGTTAGACGTGCAGAAGGCTGGGACAGGTTTTCTAGTTAATTTAGATGGTCTAACGAAGACTAATGTCATGCCTCATCAACACAGAGACACAGAGAAATGTCTTCTGTGAGTTGTATCCTGTTCCGTATACTAACAAAAACATGTAAAGTTGGATTAAGAAGACTGACATAAAGTTTCCTAGGTTTTACTTATTATTTTATTCCAGGGGCTATTTTAGGGAAGACATTGGCAAAGCAGAATGCTAATAGTGAACAATTATTAATGTGCTCAGGGGAATGATAATTAGCTTGAGGCTTGAGGAATCTCAAGATGTTCAGCCTGAAGGAGAGAAGTCTTAATGTTAGCTATCCTTTGCTAAGTCATTATATTTATTTTATTCTGACAGGAAACATGAGGTTTCTGGCTCAGAGACCAGACTTTTAATTACTCACAGAACATTTTAATCAGTTCCCGATCACCCAAACCCCCATGGGGTGACATAATGAGGGAAGATGTCACCATAACATACAGTGGGGACAGGAACTCCCAAATTATGAATCTCAGAGCTTGTTTAGGGGCTGATGGCACAGATGTTCCTTTTTATCCCTGGGAGGATAGAGAGAAAGACATAAGGAGAGAGAGAGGGACAAGGAGAGGAAGACATGGAAATGGAAAAGAGGTGAGATAGCAGTTTACTCTTTAATGTAAATCTTCTCTGGAGAGAAAAGGTGATAATCCCTAGATTTATTCCCCTTTGGAATGTAAATAAATAGCTCCCCAGGTGATGCCTGTCTTTAACTTTCAAGACTTTTTTTTCCCCCCATTCATACAACTTTCAATCTATCATGCCAGCAGTATTTGTTCAATAAGCTCTGACTATGCCAAAACAGAAACATATGTAGTGTCATTTCTGGATATGCTCAAGAGTCTGAAAAACGTTAAAATAATAGATTCTATCTGAATTCAAGTAGAAAATGGGGAAAATGAGCCAAAGTTATAAGGAAACACATATCAATACAATTTAGAAATTAATATCCATATAACAGTAGATCTGATTCCTTCACATGTTTATACATTCTTTTTCCAGAAAACACACAAATATACTATTCATGTTGGAGAAGCAATTCTTGCAGTGAATACATGGACTAAGTAATCTCCAGCAGTGACATGTATTTCAGAATAGAGGCATTTTCATTGCAGCAAGATCCCATTAAAACTAAAATTCTATACAATATGAATTAAAAATATGGTCCTATTTGCTTGGCTCTGGCTTTGAAGGATCACGGTGTAGTGTTATCTGGGATGCTTCTCTCTCATCATTCATATTTGTACATATCTCATAGGATAAATTAGGAACAGCATAAATAAGAAAGGAAGACTTGTCCTCATGCAGACCTGGCAATTATGATTTTGATAATTTTATAGGCAGATAAATTATTCAATTTAGACCTACCTCTTATTCTAGGTAGTAGACTCCTAAGAACAGGTAATGTCTCTTTTATTCACTATGGTATTTTTCAGGGTACTGCACAGTGCCCACCAAAATATAGCCACTGAATAATTTGTAATAATCAATTAGTTTAAAAGCTCTTTGAAAACTCCAAGAAGAAAAACCATTCTGTTTATGAGCAAGAAAGGCATTAAGAACTACTTCTGTCTCAAGTTAGGCAAAGAACGCATTGGTGATGAATTAGGGAGCAGGAGAAAGCAAAGCAGGGAAATCTCTAGGATTGGACAAAAGTAAAATGAATAGACCCGTACTTCTTTTGCTTTGGTGGGTATGGGATAGTTAACAGTTAACAATGAACGTGACTGCAATAGCAATGAGAGGCTCTGTGGTCTCCTGCTCCAGTGGGAGATTTTGCCCCAGGGGACTGGAAAAATAAAATTACCCTGACATTCCAAAGGTATGTTATTGTAGATGCAAAAAATACAGTAAGACAGGCTCCACCTTTGTCAAGAAAGATAACCGCCCAGGACATAACTACCTGCTAGGAATTGTTTTCAGTTAGAAAACTTTACTTTCAGACCATGCTGTGTGGTTACTTTAGTTCTCTGAGTTTGTAGTGCTGCCATGCAAGCCTCTCTCCTGAGCTTCTCAGGTTTAGTATGTGGCTCCTTTTTCATCCACATATTGCATATTCCCAAGTTCTTAGTAAGTGGATTTTAAATGCCTCAGTACAGCAGCAAAGCAAATGAAACCAGGAACACAAGATAAGCTAGACAAACACAGTACTAGGACTAAGCTAGACAAACACAGTACTATGACATGGAATCTCTAGACATTGAGTCTATTTCTGGCTTTCTGATTTTCCATGGTGGGACAGATGGATATGGGCCATTGGAGGGGCATCTTTTTGATTTTGCCTCACAAATGAATATTATCACTAGACCTCATCCTCCCCTGTGGGTCCCTAGAAATGCTTTTCTTTGAGATGCCGCAAAAACCGCATTTCCACAGGCAACCCTTTCACCTGGCATACGTCAGGCCCTCTGAAATGGCAACCAAGTGGTGAATTATAGGAGTTACCTGCCTTGTAGGGAGCTAGGGGGAAATGTGCATATATCACTCCTGGCTTGGGGAAGAATGAGCAAAGAAAATGTCATTGCAGAGCATAGCTAGCCTAGGGCAAGTACTTACACCTTGTGAGTTTAGCTGGAAATTTAGTTAGTCTCAAGGCAGATATGACCCCAAATTTTTAAAAGAACCAAATGAAAATCCTCTCTAGAAGGAAATAATTCAAACCCAGACTTCAAAAATGTATCACAGACAAAGGTGTAGGATGTATGAAGACAAATTAAAAATCATAAGGGAAGAAAGTGAATCACCTTGCAGAAGCATCAGTTGGAACAGCAACTAGAACCATCTGAACTGTGGAGATGGTAGATATCATAAATATGTGTGTTTGGGATAAAATAAAGTATTATAAGGAGTAGGGGGATATAAACATTGACAAAACATTTTTAAGAATAAAAAACTTCAGTTATTAGAAAATATTATACATAATATTAGAAAATCAGTTGCTAAATTTCCAAGTAGCATGGGTGAAGGGAATATTAGTGTTTTGAAGACAAATCTATAAAAAATAGTCACAGGCTACCACAGGCAAACAAATAAATAGAAAACATTAAAGAGTTATAGAGATAAATTGAGAAGGATGAATTGAGAAGATCTAAAATACATATCTTCCAGTTTTCAAAAAGGGAGGATGGAGGAGATATAATATTCAAAGGGAAAATAATCAATGGGCATTTTTCAGAAGTGATGAAAAACACCAACCAAATTTAACAGATTTAAGAATAGCAAAAGAAAGAGAATGTCTAAAAGTGATAAGAGAAAAAAATAGAGATTACTTAAAAAGATAATTAGCCTGATAAATGATGTCTCAGTAGTAATAACAGAAGACAGAAAACAATAAGAAAGCATTTTCAATGTGTTAAAATAATTATCAATGTAAATTTTTACACTTAGTGAAACTATCTTTAAGAGGGAGACAAAAATAAAGATGTACTTAAAAAATGAAAACTGAGATTATTTCTAACAAGTACTCTCCCCTTAATGTATTTATAAATAATACAGTTGATTCTTGTCATTTGTTGCAGTTATGGTCTATGAAGTGACTTTGAAAATTGAGTTAGCAAATACTTAACCATTTCTCCTAGGGAAAAATACAGAGTTATATTCTTCTGACTCTTTGGTTGTAACATTTTTGCCAACCAGTCAATATATAACCTTATTTTATGAGAATTTCTGTTTAAAGACACTTTATGTAATAAATATTATTGATTCATTAACATTAAGCTTATGGCCAACAACACTGTAATTCATGCCTGAAAAAAACCCTTATTTAACATGTTTTTTTATTTTTTAATATATTTTTTATTGACTTCAAAGAGGAAGGGAGAGGGAGAGAGAGATAGAAACATCAATGATGAGAGAGAATCATCGAATGGCTGCCTCCTTTATGACCCCCAATGGGGATAAAGCCCATAACTAGGGCATGAGTCCCGACTGGGAATGGAACAGTGACCTGGTTCACAGGCTAACACTCAACCATTGAGCCATGCCCACCAGACTTCAGAGCATTTATTTTCTTCATAAGGCACATAACAGCCTCCTTGTACTTAAGAACACTAGACAGAATCTCAGCACAGTGCTTGGGGCTATTTAGACTGTAAAAACACCAAATAAAACACAGAAGATTGGCACTAAGTAGATACAAAAGGATACATGTTTACAGAATGAGAGCTAAAACTATAAATCTAAGTGATACTTTTATTCTACCTCAGCTAGAAACATGTGGATTTTATAACTCAATTTTTTTGTAACTTTGAGTATGTGTATGTCTCTGAATGATTGCAAAAGCTCCACACTGATTGATTTGGGGGTTATAAATATAATTCAGCAAGTAGACAGATTTACAAACACAGAATCCACAAATAATGAGGATCGACTATATAAAGAATACTTGAGAAGCAAAAAGACATGGCAAACCTTTAGGTAAACTGTAAAACAAAAAGTGAATATGTATGACATTAATAACATTATCTAATTTAAGAGTATATAAAATAAGCAAGATCATCTAAATTATTGTTAATATGTGGTACATAATGGGGAACAACTACAGTTTAAGGATAGTGTTGAATCCTTTTTAAGGAAACTGGTAAATAAGTTGATTAATCATAGATTTTGTCAAGTTAACTAAGCATTTTTATATTTCTACTAGAGGCACAGTGCATGAATTCAAGCACCGGTAAGGTCCCTCAGCCTGGCCTGTGAAGATTGGGCTGAAACTGGCTCTCCAACATCCCCTGAGGGGTTCCAGATTGGGAGGGGGTGCAGGCCAAGCCTAGGCACCCCCCTGATGTACCAATCAATGCACTAGGCCTCTAGTATGCATATAAGATCTTTGGTTAATCTCTTCCCACCCTCCCTTGTCCCCCTCCCCTCTGAGATTCATCAATTTGTTCCATGTTTTCTATGCCTGTGGTTTCTACTCCTGCATTGAGCACCTGCTCTCTGGTGGTCATTGTGCATTATAGCTACCGGTTGGATAGTCAAATGGTCTACCAGTAGGCTGGTTGCTTAGGCTTTTATGTATGTAGATGGTAATTAGAATGCATTATTTACTTTCTGCTAGATAAAGTGGAATGAGAGTTAAAACTAAGTTTGAAATTAAAATAAGCAGATAAAGAATAATAAAGTACAAAATAAGATGGTAAAAAAAAATCCAAATATATCAGTAATCAAAATAAATTTAAATATTTATTTAAATGACAGATTAACATATGTTTATAATAATTCAGTTAACTTTTATTTATAGTGATTCATAAGCTTGAAAGTGAAGTGATGTAAAAATAACCAGACAAATATTAATTAGACAATTATAGCTATAGGTATACTAATATCGGATAAGATTATTTTGAAGGCAGAAAACATTATTAAATCCATTGTATATATTAATTAAAGATTCAAATTTCCAAGAGATGTTGAAATTTTAAACTTAGATGCAATTGGTAATATAGTTTCAAGATACGGAAAGCAAAAATAATTGAAAGTACAAGGACAAATTGATAAATTTATGATTGTCATAGGAGATTTTTGCTCACACTTAGTAGTAGTTAATAGATCAAAGAACAAAATGTCAGTAAAGATATAGATGATTTGAAGCAACTGATTAAATGTCTATATCTAGTAGATATAAATACAGGCAGTATTTGAAAAAATAAAGATTGTTTTCAAGCATACATATATGATGCAAAAATATTGGTCATGTGCTAAGTCATAAAGCAAGTCTGGACTTCTGTCATGTTTGCTTTATACATACCAAATCATCTTACCCAAAAGAAATTAGCATCAACTATGAAACAAAATACAAAATGACACTTATTAGAACACAAAAACTACACTCTAAATAATTTTTTGATCAAAAGTGAAATAATAGCAAATAGAAATATTTACAAGTAAGTGATAATGAAAATACTGTATAAGAAAATTATAAGATGCAGTTAAAGCATTATTCAAATCAAAGACTCTCTATAAAAGGCCAGAGATTAAATATTTTAGGCTTTGTAAGCTATATATGGTCTCTGTCACATATATCTTTCTAATATTCTATTTACAACCCTTTAAAAATGTAAAAACCTCTATTAGCCCTGGGGACATAGAAAATAGCTTGATTTGCCCTGCAGGCTGTAATTTGCCAATCTGTGATTTAAGGACTAGAAGTTAATGATCTCAGAATTCAACTTAAAAATTAATAAAATCAAAGAAGATAAAATGAAGTTGTATAGATAAGAGTAAATAATATTGCAAATACACCCAATAAAAGGATCAGTATAGCCAAAAGAAGGTCTTTTGAATTGACTGATAAAATTGAATTAGTGCATAAATATTTAATTTGATCAAAGTGACAAAGTCAGAAATCACAGATAAAGATAATCCATTTATTACATGGAAACATTCTGATGTGAATTTAATCCTAGATGTGTTGTAATTGCAGAATTGACTATAATCTGGGTATTAGGAAATGTATATATTGCTATGAGAAGAATGCTTTACACATGACCTATTGATGGTATAATTAAATCTGAAGTGTTTTTAATATAGTTTGACAACATTATAATCATAACAAATTGTTTGACTTAATTAAAAATAGGTAGGAATCAATTGCCATGATTCCCTAGAAAATGAGCTCAAGGTGATTTAAAATTACGTTTTTCAATATAGCAAACGATCAGCAGATAGATACTGCTTTTCTACCATGTGACAAGCACCATGCTTTGTATGTCATGGAGAGCTATTATCATTGTGGTTCCCAACCTCAGGACCTTATGTCTATTAAATGACTCAACATAGGTTTGAAATATAGTTCCAGAGAATGAGAATATTAATAAGGAAAATTCAATATGTTATGAGAAAGGAAAATAGAAGGAACAAAGTTTTACTAGGAAACTGAGAAGTTCTCTCTGCAGAAGAGATATTTAGGTGTAAAGCCTACATATGAGTAGAGGTTAACCAAGTTAAATGTGGATGTGGAGATGAGGGTAGGTCAGAGGTCATGCCAGAAGCAGCAGCTATGGGAGGCTCCTGAGTTGTGAAATGATGAGGGTAGTGTTTGAATTATGCGGTGAGAGAAGATGGACATAGATGGACATGAGATTTATTAGTTAAACAGGAAAAGGATCGCACAGACATTAAATGCCTTGGAAAAAAGCTTAGATTATATTCTTAATGAAACAAAAAATCATAGAGTGTTTATAACATGAAAAACATCAGTGTAGATGCTGAGTAGAGAATAGTCTGTAGTTTAGAACATAGAATTAGGGAAGCCAATGGTAATCTCCAGAGGTCAGGTATGAGATGATGATGACTTGGGCCAGGGTTGCAGCAGTGGAGAGGGTGAGATGAGGACACATTTGGAGTTAAGCTGGAGATAGAATTGACAGGGCTTTGTGAATTTGTTATAGGAAGAAGAAGTAATTCTTATCTGATGGTTTCTTTTTCTCACAGAAGTGTGAAACAAGATCCTTAGCTAAAAGTGGTGAACACAATGATTTTTAACCATTTCTGTAGGTTAGAATAAAATCATTTAAAATCACATTAAATGTTTCCCAACCTCTAGAGATTGGTTTAATTGGCCTGGGGTCAGGTCCAGGCATCTTAACATGTTTCAAATAATTTACCTGGAGCTATGGCATACACTCCCGTGGGGGCAGGAATGAAATTTGAAGTGCATTTGAAATTGGCACTCACAAATTTAAAGTGCTAAAGACCTCAGTGACTGAAAAAGCAAATGGTCAGGTGCGTTGATAATCAAGTGTGATGGGGAGAAAGGGTATTTATAAGAGTGTGATTATGCTGATGAGTCATGGAACCCAGACAAGGTTCTGCTGGCCCTTGGGAAAGCAGTGGAATCACTTGGCAAGAAGTCTTGGGAAGGTCACTAGATGAATTAACAAGAAGGAGAAGCAGGTGTGATTTGAAGAAAGGTCTAATGTTATTTAGAATAGCAAGGCAGATACCACTTCTATCTTTTGGAGAGAATATAACAGCTGCAAAAGCTGAAAAGAAAGAAGTGCCAATTTACAATCCTACCAACAGTGTATGAGGGTTCCACTTTTGAGTATTTAACTGGAGAAATCCAAGATACTAATTCATAAAGATATATGCACCCTTATGTTCATTGAAACATTATGTATAATAGCCAAGATATGGAAGTAACCTAAATGTTCATTAAGAGACCACTGGATATAAGAGTGGTTCATATATACAATGGAATATTACTCAGCCATGAAAAAGGAGTAAACTCTTGCCCTTGTGACAACATGGATGAATGGATAGGTGGATAGGTGAATTTGAGGGTAAAATGCTAAGTGAAATAAGTCAGAAAAAGGAAAATACCATATGGCTTCACTTATATATGGAATCTAAAAAATAAGATAAATGAATAAACAAAACAGAAACAAAATATCATCTGGCACATAGATACAGAGAACAAATGTGAGAGGGCATGGGGGACAGGTGAGAAATATGAAGGAATTGAGAAGTACAAGTTGGCAATTATTATTAAAACAAGGAATATACAGCACAAGGAATATAGTCAATGATATTGCAATAATTATGTATTGTGTCAGATGGGTACTAGACTCATGGGATTGATCACTTTGCAAGTTATGTAAATTTCTAATCACTATTCTGTACACCTGAAACTAATATAATATTGTATGTCAACTGTAATTGAAAAACAAAATTATAAAAAAATTAACTTTATTTAGAAAAAGAAGTGCCCTAAGGGCATATCTATCAATTAAAGCAGGAAAGTGAGAGGGGACACTTGAGGGTAAAAGATACTTTGCCTTAAGTATGTTACTTGTTACTATTATCATTATCATTATTATTCTGAGATGCTTCCTATAGAAAATTCCTGTAAGGCATGAGAGCACACTTAGCACGCATGCCAGAAATCCCTTATTTACTGGGAAAATGGAAACTAGTGGAAGGTCCAGAATTCATACTTACAATGTTGTTTACATATGAGACAGCAGAGAGAATTCGGTATAACTTTTTTGGAGCACGATTTGTGTTGTGTGTGTAGGGTAGTATCAGTAACCTTAGATTGACTGATAATTGACTTAATGCTGTAGTGTATACCATTGCGGTTATAAAGTACCAGCACTTCAATCATATTGCTTGAGTTCTAAATTATAGCTATGCCACTTATAAGGTATGTTACTAGGGGCAAAGTCCTTCACTTTCTATGCCTTCTTTTCCCTGTCTATAAAGAGGTACAGCAGTCATACCTATCTCATAGGGTACTCTGTAAAGCCTTTGGAATATCATCTGGAACACAGTAAGTATTCAGTATATTAGCGATCATATGCATGCATGCACATAAATAGATAATTAAAATTTAAAAAACCTATTGTTTTAATAACATATCCAACCACAACAGACCCCTACTTAACAACCTTGACTGTCTTCCTCTTAGCCTTGTAATTAAATCAAATTCTTTCCTGTGACCTGTCTCCTTCCTACTTCTCCGGCCTCCTCTCTGTACCATTCTCCCCCTCACTGTTCCTGAAGGTCAGTGCTCCAATCTCTCCCAGCCATTGGCATTTGCAAAGGTTTCTGCTCTGCAGAACTAACACTCCTCCTTGGCATTAATTTGTGTTCCTAACATCCCTGGTGCATTCAATTGAGCTTTGCTTGCCCTTTTTCTTAAGGCTCCACATTTGAAAACACCCCTCAGCCCCACATAATGCATCGTAGCTTGATTCATAGAGTTCTCAGGAGCAGAATAAAACACTTCAGTATTTAAAAGTTAATCAGCATTTTAATTACTAAGCTTTAAGCTTCCCCCCCCCCAAAAAAAAAAAAAAAAAAAAAAAAAAAAACAGAAAAGAAGGCAACAGCACATCCATGCTGACAACCAAGTGTGAGTCTGATGATGTTACTTGAAATATCAATTAAAACCCAGTGCAATAGGAAGGTGGCAAGAGGGGAGGGATGCCCTGGGAGTGGAGGGTCCTTCTCTGAAGGCCTGTACTTGCATGTGGGATCTGAGTTGCTAATACCCCAGGCACAGGAGATGGAGTTTCCCAGGATGCCTTGAGAGCGGCAGGTAGACTGAACCTGGTTGTTCCTCTCTAGCAAAGCCTTTTGTTCCTGGCATGCTGGGAAGCGAAGCGGGCTGCAAAGGGAAAGTGACTTTAGCTCAGGGAAATGTGGGCTCTGATTAAACCATTATCCTAAATAAAGCTGCCTTTACGCCTGCAAAATCTGAAGTTCAAGTTCAGGGAGGAACCCAAGTGGCTCCCCCTTCCTTTGCCACACTCAAATAATAATGGTGTGTGTATTTTATCTATCTATCTATCTATCTATCTATCTATCTATCTATCTATCATCTATCTATCTATCTATCATCTATCTATCTATCATCTATCTATCACCTATGGCTAATCTTCTAGTAGGGATATTTTTTAGGGGAATGGAAGAGAGAAGGAAAGACAGAGAGCAATACCAATGTGAGAGAAACTCATGAATTGGTTGTCTCTGCACAAGCCCTGACCAGGGCCCAGGCCAGGAACCTGCAATCAAGGTACATGCCCTTGACCGGGAAACAAACCCTTTGATCCACGGGCTGACACTCTATCCACTGAGCAAAACTGGCTAGGGCAGTGGTGTGTCCCTGTATGCTCTGTCCTGCTGGGAAGTCCTGACTGGAAAATTGTTCAGAGTCATAGAGAGCTGAGAACTTTCAGTGTTAACAACAGAGTTTTTGAAATGAAATATAATACGTTTTCTCTTCTTGAGCCGTGGAGATATCCCAGGGCTGTTCATTATTTTGTACTTTGTTGATCAATTTTTCATACATAGCTCATGGAGCCAATGTGTTCATCTGTTTCCCTTCAGGAAGCTTTGTCGTGGCCCTTCATTTACATACGATAATGTTGTCATCGCTGTCACTCCACTTACAGGAACCTGTTTTTTAACCTTATAAAAACATTCCACAGGGCTAAGCCATCTTCCAGAAAGCGGAAAAGCATAAATGCAGGCAAGTGTTTACTCGTTGACAGAGGATCAATGTGGAATCTCAATTTCTAGGACCTCCCTTGTGACCTAATAGCAGAGTTGAGTTTCCACAACAAAAGAAAAAAGTATAGTTTTTAACTTCAAATAATTTAAAGATGCAGGGCTGAGGAAATGAAGGAAAAGATAAATTGCAAGAGATACAGCACTAAGAAAGGCTTCGTTGATGTGGAAGCTTAGAGCAATCTTTACCATCTCCTTGCAAGCCAATTTGTTTTGCAGATAATGAGAGTAAGGCTCACCCAGCAAATTAATGGTGGAAATGGGCTCCAGTCTTCTAACACCCAGACTAGTATTCTTGTTTTTTTTTTCCCCCCTCGAATATCCCAGGGTTGGTCATTAAATGCTCCAAAGAACCTCCAGCAGCTATAATTGGTCCATATGGCTCCTATCAATTAAAACCAACCAAACCAAACAACAAATTAATCACTTCCACTGCCATGTTCCAATAACATCTTGAAAATCACCAGTTGTAACAATTCCACTTTTTACCTATTCATTTATACATCCATCTTCCTCATTAGATTGTCCTAGTGGGACCCATCTTTGTCTTTGAGTATTCTCAAGGCTTGTACACTTCCCAGCAGGAAGTTTATTCTATTATATTTCTGGAATGGTTGTAAATCTTATATACCTATCACATTAGGAATAAGATAAATCTCAGTCTCTATGATAGATTACTTCAGAGAATGTTCCCAGTCTTACTGTCTTGTGTGCAGTTGACTCTGAAGTTGTAGCAAGATCTTTCACTTATGTAGCTTTCTCTTATATTTTTCTTATACATAAGTGAAAAGAGTGAATGGGGGAGGGGGGCGTGAGGAAGATTTCTCTTAAACAACTACTCCATGGCTCAGTATAAAATTCCAAAACAAAAAACCCACAGAATTTGTAAATTATTAAGTGATTGTACTTGGTGTTTACAGAGCATGCTTCATCTCAAGGAATGCCCTGTGGTTTGGGAAGCCAACTCTTTTATTTGGAGGTGGATAGGGGGTAGTGTTTTTTTGTTGATGGGAAAAAGTGAGGCTCAGCAGGGTTAAATGATTTGTCTGGGGTCACACAGGGCTCACTCTGTGTTTGTTATTTGTTTAGAAATTGCTTTTGAAAGCATTGCTGTAGAGATGCTATAAGGTAGCCATAGGTTGGAGCCTCATCCTTGAGATTTTCTATTTACAGGAAAAGTTAGGATGCTCTTATGGGTTAGGGCACATCTTCATAAAAGTTTCATTTATCAGAGGAGCAGAAACCAGACTGATTTTGCTTCTCTGACTCTGATCCCCTTCATCTTTAACCTTTCCTCTAATAGCTGGAACTCTTTGCTATGCATTCTAAAAATCCTTTGTGTTTAAAGCCAATATAGATTCTTACAGATAAAATTTAAAATTATTCTTCAAACATAGTTTCTAAGTGTGTTCTCCTACATGCTATTCCAAGAGAGATTATTTCTGCCCTTTCAATACTTTGCTGTTAAAGCAGATATTATTGATAGCTGAAATATGGTCACACAACCCAATATAGGGATATAGTATTATTCAATTGATTTTGATTCAAAGTTTACTGGATAATTGTTCTGTGCAGGCAGAATGCCATCAGTAATGGTAATAAAAACATTAGTATTTGGTTTTACACTATAAATGGCATTGTCATAAACAATTTTATTTCGTTCTTCCATTAGTCTTGGGAAATGGGCATCATTATCATCTCCATCTAATAAATCAAGGAATAAGGCTCAGAGACTTGGTCTGCTTCAGTCAGACAACAAATAGTAGGGCTAAGATTTTAAATTTAGTTTAGGGTTTTTTTTGTGTTTTTTTTTTTAATCCTTACCTGAGAATATTTTTTTCCATTGATTTTCAGAAAGAGTGAAAGGGAGGCGGGGGAGGGGAAAGAAAGAGAAAGAATCATCAGTGTGAGAGAGACACATCTCTTAATGGATTGGTTGTCTCCCACACACTCTGACAGGGAATCCTGGAATTGAAATCTCAACCTGGTAGTGCGCAGGCCAGCACTCTAACCACAGAGCCATGCCAGTCAGGGCACGTCTAGTTTTTTAATTTACTATTTTTAATATCATCATGTCATCACACCAGCAACAATGCCAAGATCTTTTCCGTAGTTATCAAATTCTTAGTATGTTCTAAGTACTTGCTAAATATTTTCTCACCTTTAAAGTCAAAAGGGTACCATTTATTAAGGGCTATGTGTCTGGCACAGTGCTTGGCAGCGGACAAGCTTTTATGTAATCTTCCTTTTTTTTTTTTTCCTTTTTTGTTTTGTTAATCCTCTCTTTTATATATATATATATATATATATATATATATATATATATATATATATATTATTGATTTTTTACAGAAACGAAGAGAGAGGGATAGAGTGTTAGAAACATTGATGAAAGAGAAACATTGATCAGCTGCCTCTTGCACACCCCCTTCTGGAGATGTGCCCGCAACATGCCCTTGACGGGAATTGAACCTGGGACCTTTCAGTACGCAGGCTGGTGTTCTATACACTGATCCAAACCGGTTTCAGCTTAATCCTCTCTTACAGGTACTTTTCCATTGATTTTTAGAGTGCAAAGAGATGGGGAGAGACAGAAAAGAGAAACATCCAATGTGAGAAAGACACATCGACTGGTTGCCTCCTGTATGCACCCCGACAAGGGCCAAGGATTGAGCCCTTGTCGTGCACTTGACTAAAATTGAACTGGAACCCTTCAGTCCCCTGGTCAACACTCTTTCCACTGAGCCAAACTGGACTACTTTTATTTAATCTTAATAACAACCCCAGGAAATTGAAGTCACACAATTATATCTAACTAGAGGCTCGGTGTACAAAATTTGTGCATGGTCGGGGGGAAGTCCCTCAGTCTCACCTGCACCCTCTTCAATCCAGGACCCCTTGGGGGATGTCTGACTATTGGACATCCCTCTCGCAATCTGGGGACAGCTAGTTCTTAACTGCTCACCTTCCTGCCAGCCTGATCTCCCTAACTGCTCTCCTCTGCCAGCCTGATCCCCCTAACTGCTCTGTCCTGCCAGGCTGATCACCCCTAACCACCTCTGCCTCGGCCCCACCACCATGGCTTTGTCCAAAAGGGTGTCTGGAAGGTCATCTGGTGGATGTTTGGTCTAATTAACATTTTAGTCTTTTATTAGTATAGATTGATTTCAGAGAGTGAGGGAGATAGAAACATCAATGATAAGAGAGAATCACTGATTGGCTGCCTCCTGCACGCCCCACACAGGGGATCAAGCCCACAACCCAGGCATGTGCCCTGACCAAGAATTGAACTCCAGGGGCCTTCAGTCCTCAGGTAGAGACTATCCACTGAGCAATAACCGGTCAGGACTATACTTTTCCTTTCTGCTGGGACATGTTCTGTCTACTGGAGCTGAAACACTGAGGGCAGAGTGGGGAGCACTGGGCAGGAACAGGTGGAGCCCCCCAAAAGCTGAAGGGGGGCCTCTTTAATAGCCACACTGTTTCATGGTTGTGCTGCCTCGCAGTTGAGTGGCCACACTGTTGGGCTGGGACACAGTGAGCGGGAGTTTACACCACTGAGCTGTTTGCACAGACAGCTTCCTCCTCACCACACCCCCAAGCTGGGGTTTCCTCTTAGGGTTGAAGTGATACCGACCACCCTTGGTTGGTAACCCCATCGTCCACTTTGGAAAGAGAAGTGGGGAATCCTGATTTTTGTGAACACTCCAATTTCTTAAGTTGGCAACTAATGCGATATTCAGATGTCTGGGCCAAACCAGAGAGGTGGTCAGGCCTGGTGTGCAGGCCACTGGTCTCATCTGCAACGGCTTGGTAGCAGGGCCCACCCAGACCCTCCACCTCCTGGCCATGGCCTCCACCCAGGGAGCAGGCCACAGCCCCCACCACCATCCAAGCTGCCATCCAGGGTCACCCATGCTGGACCAAACCATCGCATAGCACAGGGCGGGGGGTGTGCTGCCGTTGGAGCCATTGCCAGTGAGCAGGGGAGCTCCCAGCACTAGAATTTCCTCATGGAGTGGTCCATTGCCTTGGAGCTGCTGCTCCAAACTGCACTGTGGGCTGCAGGGAGAGCCATGTGTGGGGAGCCGGTGCTGCATTGCTGCAGAGGAGGGACCAGAGGTAGGAACACCTTAGTGAGGTGCTGCTGTCAGGGTGTCTGTGCCCAGAGCCCGCATCACCTGGAACCCACGGTGGTCAGCCAAAAGGTGGGTCCCTTTGCTTGGAGCCTGTGGCTGGACGCTGGGGCAGGACCAACGCCTTTGTGGGCAGTTTGCAGGAGCCCAGCCGTGAGTCCTGCTCAGGCTTGGTGCAGAGTTGAGTGTTGTCACTGTGCATTGAGCGGGGGCATATTGAGCAGAGTTCAGCCCAGCTGTAAGGGGACCCTAGATGTCTGGGCAGGGGAAAAGGGTGGAGGAGCGCTTCGGTTATTCTGATGTCACCCCATTTGGATTTTAACACAAACCTGCTTGGGGCACGGACAGGCCTTGAAGGTCTTGTTTCCTTCTGTCTGCTCACATTCAAGTGCCTAGCGCTCTGTAAGTGGACATTGCGTGCCTGTTGTTTGATTGTCCCTCTGGTCGCTTGGTCATCGGTTTTTATTTTTTTTACTACATTTCTTCAGTGTGCAGTGATCACACTTCATCTGGAGTGGGGCAGGCTCGAGTGACCTGGAGGAAGCATGGGGAGAGAAGTCACCACTGGTTGCCCCTGGTGCTGCTGGCGGTATCCTTTCTTCCCTGTGGAGTGTGTAGAGAGGGGAAGAGGCCACAGTGCCCAAGACCGAGTTCCAGGAGGCCGGCAGAACTGTCAGGATTGTGCCAGCAGTGCTGGTCCATTGGTGCCTGGCCTGGCCTCTTCAGAATGAACCTGCATGACTATTAAGGAAGCCAGTCCCTGGTTCCACCCCGCCTCTGCCACCAATTGATTGGAGTCTGAGGGCCGGGAGGAAGGACCAAGAGGTCTGCCTTCCAGCCATTTGCCAGTCACTGCTGCCACCGATTGATCAGCTTCTGCTCCTTCAGCTCCCTAGCCTAGTGTTCTGTCATCCCTCTGGTCATTTAGGATGTGATAGACCCTGGGATTTTATATATTAGGATAATATCAGATGATATATATATATTTTTAAATATATATGAGTTTTTGACACAATGAATGTTACATAAGGAGATATAGTATTCTCCAGGCATGGCTCTTAAGGGGAAGAAGTCATTGATCGCCTTGTAGCAGAGTTAAATTGTAGAGACCATAAGGTCCCTGATGGGTAGGGAAAGGAACAATGTCACTAGCTCTGTTTCCCCTCATCAGTGCAGAGAATCACTATAAATGATGAAAAACAGTCCTGAAAGCAGCAACCATAATAAAATACTGGGATAGAAACTTCCTTGTTGAGGACTTTTATGTTAACTCTAAGGAAGGAGCTGTAATAAACTTTATGTACCAGTACTAGATTAAAGAAAAATAAGGCTTATAATGTGATTTCTGATATGTCTTAAATCATACTTGGGAGTGACATAGAGGCAAATGCCTGGCTGAGGGAGGTTGGCTTCTGCATTGAGTGTCTTCCCCCTGGTGGTCAGTATGCCTTAAAGCACATGTGTCAAACACAAGGCCCGTGGGCCAAATCCAGCCCGCCAGGCCTTGCAATGTGGCCCGCACCGCGCTGTCATCACTGCACTCCGCTGTCAGTTTATGACATTGTCAGTTTATGACTGTTCAGTAAACCATTCGGCCCGCGATTTAGGCTGGATTTTAGATTTTGGCCCCTTCTCTGATTGAGTTCGACACCCCTACCTTAAAGCTACCCGCCGGTCATCCAGTCATTCTGTCATAATGGTTACTTAGGCTTTTGTATATGTAAATTTTTCATATGAAAAGCTATAAATCTGCTTTTGCCCCAATCTGTGTGTGTGTGTGTGTGTGTGTATATATACAATATATATATATACACACACATTATATATAGTTTGGGGTCCCAGAGAGTCTTTTCCCTGGTCATAGAAATTGGCAGCTGCTATGTCTGGATGCCTGACATTATCTCTAAGCTAACTAAGTAAAAAGATGTCCTCAGTTAGCAATCGAAGGCATTTTTCAGTATTAGGCTCATGAATCTTGAAGCTTCTATTATTGCCTAGAACCCAGGGCTACTTAGAACCCAGGGCTACTTGCTATAAATTACTGAATTATGTAGGAATCACTGTAATCACTGCTTGACACAGTTAATTAAAACAGTCAGAATTCTCTCATCAACACCTAGAGAAACCCAACTTAAATTGGTTTAAATACAAAAAAATTTAGTAGCCAAGACATGAACAGGCTTCAGGAATGGATAGACCAATGTACCCAAATGATGTCAGAAATCTGCCTCTATCCACCCCTTGGCTTATTTCTCAGGATGGTCTCCCCACATGGTAGGATGATAGCCAACATTTCATCCCTTCAGATCAGCCATTCCAGAACAATGAGCACTTTTCACTCTCTAATAGTTTTCCTCTACATCCCCAAGGATAATACATATTAAAAAGATTGAGAAAGTCTGGCTTACCTTTGAGACAAAACTGAGTCATTTCAAATAGAGAATAAATAGATGGTTCCCCAAAGAAAATGGAGTTGTTGTTTTAAGAAGAATCGAGAGTGGATGCCAGTCAGGCATAAACAACAGATGTCCGGTACATGCCCCGGTCTGGTCTCCCTCATTCAGAACATCCTGGGTACAGTCCACTGAAGTTTTTTCCCTCGAGGGCCCACTTTGTATTTGTTTTCAAAAATGATTTTTGATTGCCAAGTATACAATGGCTTTTTAAAGTCAACTCAGAGGGCTGTATTAAACAATTTCTACAGCAGCAGTTTTGTCTCTCATGGACAGAAGAAACAAACTCTACAGACAGAGCCTGACCTTGCCAAATCCCCCAGGAAAAGAAACCGTTTTATGCACAGCTGATGTCATGCTGCCTACTAATAATGTCATACAATCAAATGTGAGCTGTGCTAAATGCCAACTTTTACAGAAAACCAGTGTGATGTGTCTCCTAGAAATGGAGCTAACAATTATTTTCGAATTCAGTGCTACTTAAAACTAATGGTTATAGAACAATTTCTCTGTATAGTTTTGAAGAGGAAATGCGTGTTCTCTTTATAAGAATCATAATACATAAAGCCAGAGTGATTCTACATTTTAACTTAATTTTCTGTGGTGAAATGGCTTTCTGGAACTCTGGATAATTCAGATTGATGTCAAATCTCCATGGTACCAGTTACAAAGTGTATGACCTTGGCAAGATTTCTCAATGCCCAAGGTCCCAGTGGACTTATCTGCAAAGCAGGAGCACCATTCAACTGCTTGAACAGAAGAGACTAAACCAGAGAAGGCTTTGAGCATATTTAATTTAAGCAAAGCAAAAAGGTAGCAAATGCAAAATAAAGCTAAGGGCATAAAAAATCTCTACATACTTCAGTGAAAACTTTGATGAAATGAGGTAAAATTCTATGTAAATATTTAGACTACTAGATAGAATTATTAACCTTATCATTCTTATCAAAGTGTTTTAGAATAAAAATCGCTTTCTACAAACCAGTGTGTCATCATCATGGGTTAAACAGATGGCAAATATTATTAAGGTTATTTTTCTACAAATGGAATAATGAAACTATACGTTGACCAAAGACAAAAATATTAAACTTTAGTCTTGGTTTTTTCTTCACCTTGAAGAGTTATTTTCACTCTATCCCTAAAGACACTACTTCCTGTGTTCTCCCAGGACACCGAGGCAGCCAGGGAAGCAGTACGAATTATATACTGTTCTATAAGCTAAATATAAGGAAGAAGTGCATTATGAACACAAGGGGATTTATTTTATTTTATTTTTTCTGGATGGAGGATGTTTTCTTTAGAAATTCAAACTATTTAGTTTTGTTTTTTTAAAAAAAATTCTGTTTATTTACTTTTATATAATTCCACGAGTCTTGCCAAATTAGAGATTTTAATATTTTCCTTTTCGTCCATGCTTTGCCTTCTGTTTTGCTGTTCATTTATATTAAATCTAGTGAAGTGACTCAAGACACAGGCTTTGCTATCAGGTAAACCTGAGTTTTAATCCCAGCAACATCACTTTTTGAGTGTGGAATTCTAGATTGATTAAATAACCATTCTATATCCTTATCTGGAAACAAGGGGTAATATTTTTATTTACTGTGTAAAATTCTTTTTTTTTTTTAATATATATTATTAATTTTTAACAGAGAGGAAGGGAGAGAGATAGAGAGCTAGAAACGTCGATGAGAGAGAAACATCAGCCAGCTGCCACTTGCACACCCCCTACCGGGGATGTGCCCGCAACCAATGTACATGCCCTTGACTGGAATCGAACCTGGGACCTTTCAGTCCGCAGACCAACGCTCTACCACTGAGCCAAACCGGCTTCGGCTACTGTGTAAAATTCTTATGAGGATAAAGCAAGGTAACACATATACAATGATTTTCAAAGAGTCCCGCACAGAATGAGTCCATGATAAATGGTATTTGTTATGTTAGGTTATTATTTCTATTTGTTTAATAAGCATTATTTCAGCGCTCAGTTGAGACAGTAGGTTCAAGGAACCTATCGCACACAGACAGAGGTCATTGCTCAATAGTCGATGCCATGAGCAAGTAGATGCAGAACTATACAACCTGAAATAACGTGACTTTTGGCTCTCACCCCAAGGTACTGGTTGCTCTTGGATACAATGCACATTTTCTTCTATCAGGGAAAATAAGGTCACATTTGTTAACCACACTGAAATGCAAGAGAAAGAATTGATATTTCTTTTCTTCAATCACACAAAGGTCTCATCCGTGATTAGGATGTGAGACTGGAAAGAACAACACTCTTTCAGGAATGCATCTGCCTCTCTATTCAAATCTTCCTTCCTGCCCATGTCAATTTATGCCTCTTGAATACTTCTCTTGTGAGTGCCTTTATTAGAGGATTAGCACACTCTACCTCAAAATTTTTAGCTTTATGTCTGTCTCCCCTGTTTGATGAAGAACTCCTTAAAGATGTCTAAATGGTAATCATCTTTTATTTCCAAAGCTTAGCATACTGCCTGGCATATAATAGACAGGCAATAAAGGTTTTTCAAATTTAATTTAATTAATAAAGGGAATTTTCAAAGCTCCTTTAACTTGTACATGAATGATTTTTTTTTCCTTTGGAGTCATTACATCTTAGCTATTATTGCAAGCAGAATGCTCCCACTTTAGGTGTAAAATGACAAATGTAATTAATCTCCTATACAAAGCATATATGTGAAAAGCAGGATATGTTGTTTGAATAGGTTTAGCCCATGTTATTTTTTTAAAAAAAAGGATAAAAATCAACCTTACTGCTTACCTGAAACTCAAAACAATAGGATTTAAAACAGCACATGAGTCACTTGTGTTAGTAAAGTAGCCATCATTTTGCTCAGAAACAGACCTCCTGAACCTAACACCATGGTGATCTACTTATGAATGCTTTCACCTAGATTTCTCTTCAATATTAACATTGTCTACTGAAATATAGTCCTTACTATAAATATTTTCTAATGTGGTTTTTAAATTTTAACTTCAAAATATTTCTTAGCTTCACAGCAGAAATACTTAAATAAAATATTTCCTTTATAAATTTGATCAGACAACACAAGTATGTGATCTCGCTTCTAATATCCTGGCAGATAGAGAAATCCATAGGCTTCCTGTGGCCAGAGCGAAGCAGAGAAGGGAGTAAAGCCTACAGAGGTGGGCCTTCGCTCCCTCCCCCGCCACCTCACTCTCTCCTCTCTCCACTGCTTTACTCCCTTCTATCTCCACCACTTCACTCCCTTCTCTGCTGTCTCCCTCCCTCCCATCTCCATCCACCACATCGCTCCCTTCCATCTCTGCTGCCTCGTTCCCTTCTCTGCTGCTTCACTCTCTTCTGCAGTGTGTGGCTTCCTTCTACACTATTTTCAGTCTTTGCTCCATGCCTGCATATGTAAACTAACCGCCATCTTTTTTGGGGGTAATTTGCATACCCACTCCTGATTGGCTGGTCAATTTGCATATTTTTCTTTTATTAGTGTATATATATATTGAATTCAGAGAGGAAGGGAGTGGAAGAGAGAGAGATAGAAACACCTATAATGAGGGAACATCATTGATCCACTGCCTCATACATGCCCCCCGCTTGGGATTGAGCCCCAAACCCAGGCATGAGCCCTGACTGGGAATTGCAATGTGCCTGCCTGGTTCATATGTCAATGCTCAACCACTAAGCCATGCTGGCTGGATAGCCAGAACCCATATTACTTTAACCAGTTTCTTTTTAAATATCCTAATGGCTCTGTTGTCAGGTTGAAGTCTGATATATAATCAGGTATTATTAATGAACTAGAGGCCTAGTGCATGAAAATTCATGCATTCAGGGGTTGTCCCTCAGCCTGGCCTGCACCCTCTCACAGTCCAGGACCCCTCAGGGGATGTCTACCGGCTGGCTTAGGCCTATTTCCTGTGGGCCTAAGCTGGCAGTCAGACATCCCTCTGCGGAGTGGTCCTAAGCCGAAGTTGGACATCCTTAATGCTGCTGAGGCGGAGGGAGAAGCTCCCGCCACTGCCGCTTGCAACCATCAGCCAGGCTTATGGCTGAGTGGAGCTCCCCCATTGGGAGCACATTGAACACCAGGTGGCAGCTCCTGCATTGAACGTCTTCCCCCTGGTGGTCATCAGTGTGTGTCTTAGTGACCAGTCACTCCTGATTGTTCTGCCTTTGAGGTCAATTTGCATATTACCCTTTACCCTTTACACTCTGAACCATTCTGGACATTGGCTACCAGCTACTCGACGCTACTTTGCGGCAGAAACGTGCGTTGAATTAACTCAATTCCCTGTAATCACTAATAAACTGCAATGTCCCCCCTGAGAGGGGACATCTGAGTGATATGCTAGAATTCCGATGTCCCCTGAGAGGGGACAGCGGAGTGCAAAGGGTTAATTATATAAGATTATTGTTATTATGTACAAACACCAAAACAGCATTAGAACCATTATACTTCAAGATACTACCCAATATGGGAATATATTCTACAGAATCCCTGAGGTCCTATATCTAGAGATTTGTCTGCCAATATCTATATTTAATAGAGACTCCTTTCTCCCTATGAAAAAGGGCATAAGGTTAAGAACTAGGAGAGTTCTAGGTTCCAGCCATCACTCTGTAACTGCCAGGCTGGGTTAATTTTAGAGAATTGTGTAAGGTTCAGTGTGCTCCCACTGGGGGAGCTCCACTCCTAGATTCACAAGGAAGTAAAATAGTGTGATTTCCAGCTTTTTCCTAACGCCAAGAGATGCCGGAACTCAATCTGTTTATGTTTCTAAGCCTGTTAGAAAATCATATGAGTTTATTACTTTAGGAATAATAAAATAATATTTTAAATATCAGAAATTATGTTCTATGATGCTGATTAAGCTGGATGTTGGTATATGTTGGCCCCAGAAATGGTGTTGTCTAATTTGTATTTTTATTTGTTTGTCCTTATTATAATTGTTCTACAACAACAATCATAACGTTGTCATTCTCTGACACATTATGAATACAAATATTTGATAAAGACTTATTTGCTTTACTAATGTCTATATATTTTTTCAAAGTTACTCACTAGGGGAATATAAATTACAAATAACATGTTATTACATTAGTTCACAAACCTGGTCATTTAAAAAATTGTGAACCAGATGTGTTAGAGCAGATATTCAACATTCTTAGATTTTGCATTTTGTGTGTTAGAGCAGATATTCAACATTCTTAGATTTTCCATTTTGAGGTTCAATTACTTACAAGTACCCTTTAAGGTCTAAGAGCTATAGTAATGTGTAACATTGCTCAAGCAGCATTTAACCACATCATTGAAAAGCTCCTTTATATGGCCTACTTGTAAGAAAAACAAAATAATGTGGACTGAATTATTTGGTAAAGCAGTATTCATGACATTGAGATTTCTTGAAATGTCTTATAATTTACCCCTTTGGAATGTTAACAAGTAAACATTTTTCTAAATTTGCCTGGTATTTGTTAACTTATTGGTCGGTTTTATTGTGAACTACATTTTGTTAATGGGATATAACATGGCTATATTTTAATAATGAAAGATTTTTTTGTTTACCCAAAGTGACTATAAGCATTTGGTGGACACTTTTCTTCATCATTCCACTCTGTCAGTACCTCATCTGATTTGAAAACCTAGAGAAATAATTTGTACTTTTATATTGCCTTTACATAAATTTATTTTAACTTCATCATGTTTTTAGCTCCCTAACTTATGAATTGAGAATCGAATATTATGGATGAAATGAGTCAATAGTGTGAGGGGGGAAGGAACCAGAAAAGCAGAAACGAGGCTGGGACAAAGAGTTTTAGAAAGAGCTAGAGAGCTAGATGGTGCACATCCTTTGCTTTCCACAGTGAGAAAAAAGCCAATATCTTTTGCCAGTAGATACTGACACTGTTTCTGCTTTCATTTCTTTTCTTCTTCAGATAATAACTCAGCGGTGTCATTTTTCTAACATTTTCTGCACATGTTGCAGCAAAAGCAGCACCTTGGCTCTTCCTGTCATTTTCTGGAAAGTTGACAGGGAAAAGTATTCAGGACCAAAGGCTGAAGTCCCAGTGGCCAGCCTAAGCTCTGCCTCTCCCTACCAAAGTGATGACCACCTGAGCTTACTTCCCCACCCCAAATGCTTTCAGCAAACGATGCTTATGATGCTATAAGAAAGTATCCTTATCAAATATACAGCAACATTAGAAGATTATTACAAACACATGTGCAATGGAATTTTATTTCTTTCTCCATGCTTACTAGAAAGAAAGGTTCACTTTCAAGAGATAATTTCAATCTTTTTTTCCATGACCCCCGATTTTATATTTAGCTGTATCACCAAAAAACAAACAAAATGCCTCTTTTTTTTTCTACAGAAAGCAGCAACTCACTATTGTTCACAGTTTTCAATTCTGTTCCTGACAGACTGAAAGCATATAGAATACACCAATGGTTTCCTTCTTGCCAATCTTTAAAAGTTTCATATCTCACACAACTGGTATTGCTCAGTGGGCACATACCCAGGCTTCAGGCTCCATCCATGGTTGGGGGCTGAGGGGGTCCTTGCAAGAGGCAGCTGATCCATGATTATCTATCATCATTGATGTTTCTATTTCTCCCTTCCTCTCTCTAAAATCAATTTAAAAAAGAAGAAAATTTTCATCTTTCTTGACCTCTCTGTAGGATTTGACACTGTGAAATCCATTATAATGCTTAAAATGTTTTATTCCTGTGGCTTCTATAATAGCATTTCCTACTATTGCTCTGTCTGCCTTTTTCATTCTTTTTAATATATTTTTATTGATTTCAGAGAGGAAGAGAGAGGGAGAGAGGGATATAAACATCAATGATGAGAATCATTGATCAGCTGACTCCTACATACCCCATATTGGGTACTGAGCCTGCAAGCCGGGCATGTGCCCTGACAGGAATTGAACCCATGACCTCCTGCTCATACATAAGTCAACCATCAACCACTGAGCTAGCATGGACAGGCTGTTTCATTCTTTTTTAAGAGCTCCCCTCCTAGGCCTGCCACCCATGTCACAGGTTTTTCGGGGTACACTCAACTCTCTTCTCTCCATTTATCTATTTGACACTAATTGGCTTCTTTTCCCCTTTTGAATTTTTAAAAGATATATTATTTGTCTTTTTTCAGCAGTTTTATTGAGGTATAAGTGACAAAATTGTATGTATTTAAAGTGTACAGTGTGAGGATTTGATGTATGTACCATTGTGAAATGGTACTTTAGGAGTTAGCTGAGGAAAATAGAGTTAAGAGACCAGATGGCTATTCCTGACAGGCTCCTGAGGATAGTGGGCCCTCGAGCTTAATCATCTAATAGCTTTAGTGCAGAGCCCAAATTCTCTTTTGGTTTTAGATGTTAGTGTCTGTAGCAAGTATAACAATATCTGGTAGTCACAAGAAGAACTGAAAAGGAGGAATTAGTCCTTCATAGATGTGTGTATGCAAATATGTGAATGGTGTGTGGGTGTGTGTGTGTGTGTGTGTGTGTGAGTGTGTGTGTGCGCGCATTAGGCAGAGGTAGTGCAAAAGAAAGGGAAAGAACCAAATCTATCATAGTTTGAAACTGCTAACAAGGTTGGGCAAAAATAGGTTTACAGTTATTTGTTTGAAAAATAATAAATGATACAAGGATGAACTCTGTTTCATATGCTCACAATGTAAACCTACTTTTGCCCCACCCTATTTATTAACTTTTCATTAGTTTTTGACACTTTAAAGTATTTGGACATTCATAATTAGAGAAAATATTCACTGTGCAGAGATAGTGCACTAATTTAAACTTGTACTGGTGTATACACAACTAATACAGTCTCACATTAGTTTATTATTTATAAAACTCTTACATATGTTTCACCTGCACAAACTTTTACAATAACATGTTGGGTTAACTCTTACTTGTGTTTTATGAGTTAGGAACCTAAGATGCAAAATGACTTCCTTGAGGTTATGTATCTAATAAAATCTCTGTGTGTTTTTTAAACTATTTATTAAGGGATCCTTCCACCCCACTTTATAAAAAACCTGACACAGACATAGCTGCTGATATTGGAGCAGAAAAGTTTTGGGCAATTAATTCTGGATTCTTAGGAAACTGGTACCTAGAAATGAGGAAAATTCTTAGACAGCAAGGCTGAGTATTGCAAGGACAGCATTATTAATTTCCTAAAGTGCCTAGAGGCAGCCATGACCCAAATGATTTCCGAGAGTGAGAGTTTAAGATATGTGGAGCTATAATTTATTTGCCTACCTATCAATATATTCTCTTTTAGATGTCCACCAAGCCATCTTTTAGCTTTCAAGGTAATTATTTCTTACAGTCATTTTACATTTTTTGTTTTGTTTACTTTTCTAGACTCTAGAATCAGGAAAGTTTGTTCTTTCAGTTGCCTTATAATAGCTGTAGAGAAACTGGGAAAAAATGATTTTGTTTGTTGAAGTTTAATGAGCTTCTAGGAGACAAATTTTTGCTGTATACTCAACTTCAACATCAGGATCTGCTTGTGACAGGGAGGGAAGCTAATGGCAGCAGTGCCGTGCCTTCTATGTAGAATAATTATAATAATTAGTGTCAGTCAACAGAGACAGCGCTCCTCGGGGAGGATGCAATTGGAAATGCTGTTGCCTGAAAATCTGGACTAGCAGAATTGGGTCTAATGGAGCAGGGTATGGGGGGATAAATGGTGATGGATGGGGACTTGACAGTGTACAGAGGATGTGCTATTGAATTGTGCACCTGAAGCCTGTATACTGTAATTTGTTAACCGGTGTCACCCTAATAAATTCAATAATAAAATAAACACAAATAAAAAAATAAAATGGAACCTACCTGTGTTAGGTCTATTTGGATAGTTCACATTGACTATAGTGTGGTAGCTACTGTGTGACCCATCTGTAGCATATGTCCCTACATGTGGCTTTCCTTAATTAGGCAGAGTTGGAAGACAAGGGGAGGGAGTGACATTAGTGAATGAAAATGTGTGTTTGCATTTACCCTCTCAGGTAACATTTAACTATTTTGAAATCTGTTTTGGTTTTTGTGTATGGTATAAGTTCTGGGAGACTTAAAAATGATCTACTTGAGGCTCATAATAAACCTAGATGAGGTTTTAGTGTCCATTCTTCCTAATAGAATGAATTTTAAAAATATACTTACCAATATGAAGGTCGTTTGAAAAATAAGACACAGGCTTTTTTCAGATAGAAAGAATTTATGAGGTTGGGAATTTCAACAGGGGCAGTGGGAAAGGTGTGGTATTATTTAATGGCACTAAATATACATTTAATCTGATATTAATGGTCATTCTAAATCTGCTGTAGATGGCTTCTTGGTCTTTAGTGGGTCTTAGTGAGAGTTATTATTTTTAGATAAAATAAAAGACCTGAAATAAAATTAGGAGCTTTGAGCCAACTAGAATTTGAGTCCCATTTATGTCAATCACTAGCTGGGTAAACTGAGCCAAGTTAGCTTTTTCTTTGAGAACCAACCTTCTTATCTGTAAGCTGAGGGGGTAAACATCAATCATTAAACTCCTCTGTATGTTTATTCCTAAAGAAGGGAGGAAGGAAGGAACAAGGGTGAGAAGGTAGGGTTTCTGGGGAAAGAATATCAGTCACTGCTGAAGATTTCCAGCCGAGAAAAGAAAGATTTTATAGAAGCCGTTTGTGGTATGAGCAGGAATTTGAGGCCATGCATGAAGAAAAATAATTTTTTAAAGGTTCCCTTATGTGTTTAATGATTAAACATTTTAATGGATCTTATCTGCTGGCCCCTAGATTAATAGTGGTTGTTTGATATCTTGTTTTTTTGTTTTTTGGTACTTGGCAATTTGTCTCTTAGTAATTTCATATCTACTCTAATTGATAGGTGCTTGAGCTTTCTAAAGCTAGATTTTAATTAAACAGAATGGTTAAAAAAAAGATTTCATTATTGCAATCTTTGATTGTATCAGGAAGAGAAAAGTATTTTTTATAATATACAAAATTCATTTCTTAAAGAATGTTCTCTGGGAAGAGAAAAATAAAATGTAAACTTGAGTCTTTTGAATGCTTGCCAGGTAACATTCAGTCTACAATGTCTGCCTTCCAGAACTAATTAAGGAGCCACATTATTATCTATACAAGCAGAATAAAAGCTCCATGCAAGCATACATGCAATGTGTGGAAATTCTGTCTGGACCAACTGTCAATTTCTGGGCCCTCCCCCCCTCTCCCCCCCAGTGAAGATTGTTCATAAAATGGAGATAAACATATTCCTTGTCTGCAATATAGGTGCATCTATAAATGTTTAATGCATCAGGGCATTTGGGAGATTATTTTAATGGATTTTTACCAAATCATGTTTTGACAGTCAATTTAAATACAGTTTAGTTACCACTTTCACCTATGCTGAAGTCCAGTGGGAGAGGAACTCTCTTGTGAAATGATGGACGAAGCAGATGATAAAAGGCCCCATTCAAAATAAAAATAAAAAAACTCAGAAAAAGTAACATGAGTTAATCAAATTGCTGTGGTTGAGAAAATATTCTTTCCTGTGCAAGTACTCAAATCTAAGTCATGTAGATATAGGGAAGCTGCTCCTACAAAACTTCGATTTAATTCTCTTGATAACTGGTCAAGTTTTGAACCACTCTGCTATGATTGTACATAAAAATAGAAAATATGATTTTTTCTTTAAGTAGTAAAATAAAATTGCTGGTTTTTGACAAAGTATTTTTTTTTTTTAGCTTCAGGAATAATATTGATTTTTCTATTTGCTCACCTAAAGTAAAAGCCACAGAACCATTTTAGGATATTTCCACCCATGATAGCATCAGATACTTCATGCTAAGGTTCAGGTAGGTATTTATTTGTCTCCATATTGTGAACAATGACTAATTTCTAAGAAGAGGTTACTGACACTTTAAGGAATGAAAACAGTTATAAAATGCTACCTCCTTGGCAGGATTATTGAAAAAAAGAAAAACAAAAGAAAACAACAGCAAGAAAACTTGTGGCGAATAAAGTGAAATGCCATGGAAAAATGTAGAAGCATAAAAATAAGTTGTTTCCTCAGGATAGTAAGGAATTTAGAAATATTTCAGAATGCCTTACAAATATTAACTAATGACTCTTATCCTTTATACAATGTAACATTATGCTATATGCTAAAAGGCTAATATGCAAATTGACCAAACAGCTGAATGACCGGTTGCTATTATGTGCACTGACCACCAGGGGGCAGATGCTCATTTCAGGAGCTTCCCCCTGGTGGTCAATGCATAGCACTGCTTAGCCAGAAGCTGGCTCACAGCTGGTGGGTGCAGCTGTAGTGGCCAGAACCTCTCCCATGTCTGCAGCAGTGCTAAGCTGTCAGTCAGACATCCCCTGAAAGCTTCCAGACTGCAAGAGAGTGCAGGCTGGGCTGAGGGTCACCCCCCTCCCCCGCCCACCTAATGCACAAATTTTGATTGCGGCTCACGAGCCTCATGAGCCACAGTTTGCTGCTCTGTTGATTAATGAGTTTGCTGACCACTGAGTTAGATGAAGAAATCAAAGAGGTGTTGAAATCATTGTACATGGGAGAAAATCCAGGCTACTGGACCAGTTATACATCAGGGTACACAATGATCCTGCTCATTGCTAGCTTTGGGAGTGTGTGTGCATGTGTGTATGTGTGTGTGTGTGTGTGTGTGTGTGTGTGTGTGTGTGTGTGTATTAGTTTTTCTTGACCAGTGTAGGCAGGCAAAGTGTAATCAGAATATTCAACAAAGTGATTTAGGAGTCCTCTATTATGATGATAAATATCTACATTTAGAACTTGTTTATATGTAGTTGTTTGAAAATAAAGATATGAAGATAATAAAATTGTGTACACTCATTGAGCTCACAATATGTATCAGCCTTTATGTTAAACAATTTATTAAGCATTTATTATTATGCATAAATTAATTATTTACAAATTAAATGAAGTACTGTTTAGGAGGGTGGCATAATTACTTTCAGTTTCCAGAATAGGAAACAGAGATTTAGGTGTATACTTTGTTCAAGGCCAAATTAGTTAGTAACAGTACTGAGATTCAGGCCTGGGGATTATCTGCTTCAGAGCCTCTTTGCTATACCATTAATTTATAGTAACTTTATTTGTACTTTACCTGCACTTTGCTGAAATAGGCTCCTGGCTTGTTTATTACTTTTCATAAATTACACTACTTTTTCATGAAATTGCATTATTTCTCTGCTATCCTTATGGTACTTATTTGTATTATTTTCATAAGAGTAAAACAGGAAAAAAAGAGACATCTGTCTTATTCATGCTCTGCTTATGGGTATATTTTTTAGCTTATTCCTCCCATAGTCCTCCACTTCAGTGAAGAATTTATAGCCATGTTTCCCTGTTCCATTCCAAATGTGTGCTGAAAATGGATTTGCAGTAACTAAATTTGTTACTGGGTCTCATCCCTTGTTACATGTCAGTAGCTCTTCAGAGCCTCCTAGTGGCAGACCTCACTGGTAACTATTCATAGTCCACATCACTTGTCTTTCCTGCTAACTGGACCCAGATATCATTCAGCATTTTTTTAAATATTCATGACCGCTTTTTCACAGCTATCATATGGCCTTTGATAGTTTCCGCTTTCCTATTGAGTCCTCCATTCATGGTTTCCAGTGCTGAGGCCAGTGCTGCTGGTAAAACCCCAGGGCTGGATCTTGTCCCTGGTTCTTGTGCAGGGCTCCTCCTCCTGTAGCATCATGCTTCTCCACGGTGGTACAGTTGAGGGCTGACTGTTGCCCTTTTGTTATGTTTTAGCCTGCATTGTGCCAAAATTGTACTGTCATTCCTTGAAATGAAAAGAATGCCTTCTTTCTGAACAGATACACTGTAGCATATGAATTGTCTTATCTCTCAATGTCTTAGAAGAAATTTTGAAGAAATGAGACATGCCAGGGATATATGTATGACTCTATGAAGAAATGTAATAAATATGAGTAAAAACACTATTTGGTCATCAGAATTTGACTTTTTTTTCGATGATAGAGACATTGCTATTGGGAACATTTGAGAACTTAACTCTATTCCAATGCTTCATCCAAGGGAGTTGTTTGTTTTCATGCAAAGAAACTCCCGGTGGACAATATCACAAGTTCACTACTCATATTTAGATGTGTTTGAATTCCAGTGGTGAACACCCAATAGAGAACAAGCTGAAACACTTTGATATTTACTGTTATGGTTAATTTTGTGTCAGCTTGACTTAACCAAGGGATGCCCAGATAGCTGGTTGAATGTTAGTTCTGTGTGTGTCTTTGAGGGTGTCCTTGCCTGTCCTCCCCAATGTGGATGAGTCTCATCTAATCCATTGAGGGCCTGAAAGGAACAAAAAATGATTGAGGAAGGGAGGATTTACCCTCTTTGCATGGGCCATAGATCTTCACCTGCCCTTGCAAGAGCTCCCTGTTCTCAGATCTTCATACTCAGACTGGAATCATATGGATTCTTCAGCTCTCAGGTCTTTGTCTTCATATATCTAGTAATTTTTTAAATATATATATTATTGATTTTTTACAGAGAGGAAGGGAGAGGGATAGAGAGCTAGAAACATCGATGAGAGAGAAATATCGACCAGCTGCCTCTTGCGCACCCCCTACTGGGGATGTGCCCGCAACCATTGTACATGCTCTTGACCGGAATCGAATCCAGGACCTTTCAGTCCGCAGACCGATGCTCTATCCACTGAGCCAAACTGGCTTTGGCACATATATCTAGTAATTTTGATTGCATATTTGACATTCTGATTAATATAGAGTGAGGCTGTTGATTATGATATCTTTTGAAGGGTTGGATAAATTACTAGTGGATATTCCTGATACTAATGAGGCATACTTTTAGGACTTGTTAAGGTGAGCTAGTTTGTTTTGCTCTTATTTCTAGGGACCAGTACTCATACCTAATAAGTGGTTTTTGTTCCTATGGTGTGTTTCTCTTATGGTTTCTGAGGGTATCAACTGAAAGGCAAAGATATTAATTATGGCCTTTTGACTCAGACCTAAAGTCTAAATTCTCTTTGGTACTGAACAGCCTCTCAATTCCCTGTTGGTCTCTCAGGGGCTCTTTTCATTAGGACATCCTAAGGCTAACTTAGCAATAGGAGTTTGACAAGGACCAAAGTAAAGTTTTTTTTTTTTCACATATTTTTTAGGGAACCCTGGTGCACTGTTGTTGGGAATGCTGATTGGTGCAGCCATTGTGGAAACAAGTATGGAGTTTCCTCAAAAAATTAAAAATAGAACTGTCTTATGACCCATTGATTCCACTTCTTGGAATATTTCCGAAGAAACCCAAAACACAAATTCGAAAGAATATATGCACCCCTATTTTCATTGCAGCATTATTTATAATTGGTAAGATCTGGAATCTGCCCAGTGCCCATCAGTAAATGAGTGAAATAAATATCTGTGGTACATTTACACAATGAATATTACTCAGCGGTAAAAAAAGAAGAAAATCTTACCATTTGCAATAGCATGGATAGATCTGGAGTGTGCTATGCTAAATGAAGTAAGCTAATCAGAGAAAGACAAATACCATATGATTTCACTGATAGGTAGAATCGAATGAACAAAGTAAACTAACAGCAACAAAAAAAAGAAACAGGTTCATAGATACAGAGAACTGATAACAGCTGTCAGAATGGAGGGCATTGAAATGGTGAAGGGATTAAGAAAAAAACAAAACAAAACAAAAAAACAACAACAATAATAAAAACCAAACCTACTAGACCGACAATACTATGGCAATTATCAGAGGGTAAAGGGTGAATTACTGGTATTAGAAAGAGACTTGATTTTGGGTGGTGAACACCATGTGTTATAGACTTTTATACTTGAAACCTCTATGGTTTTATTAACCAATGTCTTCCCAGTAAATTCAATAAAAGAATAAATAAAAACTTAAAAATAAAAATATGATCAATAAAGGTTTATATATGTAATCCAGGGGAATTTTCTTATCTGAAATCCTTAATTAAATAATATCTGCAAAATGTTTTACATGTAAAGTAACATTCACTGTTTCGAGGGATTGGGACATGATAGTTTTGAAGCCCACGAAGCCCATCACTAAGTGACCAGCCACGGGGATAGTTGTGATTTGAGGACCCAGTCATTTCTCTGCCTACTAAGCTGGACCATTCTGAGAGCAATGACACCTTCTACAGTTTGCACAATGGATGCAATGAGAACTGGGGTCATGTGGAAAACTATTGGAGAAGTTGATACACATACCAGAATTTCATAATGTGAGGTTTTTTTCCTAGAAGGCATTCCCAAAGACATAACTGGACTGTAAAGAGGCAGTGAATTACCAAGGAATCTTTATTTACACTAAACTAAAATGAATAGTATTTAGTAGGATGGAAAAGTTTTAAAGAGAGCTTTTTGGTTTTTACCCATTTTCATACAAACAAAACTAAAACACTTGTATTTGAAATATTAACTTCACTCCCTTTTAGTCTCCAAATAAGGATACGCCTCTTATTGATTTTTAAGGAAATATCTTCAGGGAAAGCTCATTATTGTAAGTATCTGAAGCAACTAATCATCTCCTCTAGTAAAACTGAAATCCTAGCTATTAAAACCACAAGAAGCAGTAGAGACATGATCTCCTAGCAGCTGTTTGTGGCTTAATGTAAAGAGGACTAGATTTAGAGTTAGAGAAACCCATTTACGTGGCTATACATCTAGCTGTGATTTTGTACAAGTCATTGAACATCTCTGTGCTCCAATTTTATATATAGTAGATATTGTCATATCTGCATCACAGAGATGCTATCAATGCAATAGAATAATACAGTGGTGCCTCACACAACGAACTTAATTCGTTCCAGGAGCAAGTTTGTTATGCGAAAAGTTCGTTATGTGAAACGTGTTTTCCCATAACAATACATGTTAAAAAAATAATTCGTTCTGTAGCATAAAATATGCTAAGATGACATAAAAAAAGATAAATTTTTTGTTGTTATTTTTATTTAGATACATCTAAAAACATAATTTTTAAAAAAAAAACACACATTTTTTTAATTTTAAGACAGACTAAGTAGAGTCTACCGAATCTTGCACATCTTCATCCATTTTCTGCTTTTTGGCCGATGGTTTCATGAAAAACCTGTCCAAAGTCATTTGTTTTTCTCTTTTCTCCAACATCTGCCGGAAATAACGGACAAGAGTATCGGAGTAAAGATCGTTGATCCTGTTTGCTTCTTTTTTTAGAAGCCATGATATAAAAAAAATATTGAGTTTAACTTAAAAGGACGACTGCCGTGATACGTGCGTGATTTAATTCGTAATGAAGAACGATTGCCGCGATACGTGCTTAAGTTAAGCGCAGTGACTAACGACTGCCTGCAGTGCCTGCGCTGAAGGATGCAATACATCGGCAGCGATCGTGGAAGCTCGGGCGAAGCAGTCCTGGAAGCTCGGGCAAAGCGGTCGTGGAAGCTTGGGCGACTTCGTTGTGTGAAACGAAGTTTGTTGTATGAATCATGAAATGAAGTTCGTTGTGTGTAGCGTTCGCTGTGCGAGGCGTTCTTTATGCGAGGCACCACTGTAAGTGAAAACATTTAAACATGATATTGAAAAACAAAAAATTACATCTTATTCCTTTTTTTCATGGAAAGAAGACTTTTGTAACAAAACAAAACAAAACAATACAGAATATGCCCAGAGTGACCAGTCAAGTAGGAATTCAATAAATAGCGATCCAATGTAGATCATTTTTTGCCATTTATTTAAATATTAAAATGTAGATGACTACAAATTGTATTTGTGTGTGTTAGTATTTTTTAAATTATTTTTTCTCTGATTTCAGAGAGGAAGGGAGAGAGATAGAGGGATAGAAAATCAGTGATGAGAGAGAATAATTGATTGGCTGTTCCTGCACTCCCTCTACCCGGGGGAGGGATTGAGCCTACAACCTGGGCATGTGCCCATGGCTGGAATTGAACTTGGGACCCTGTAGTCTGCAGGCTGACCCTCTATCCACTGACCCAAACAGGTTAGGGCACTATTTTCTTTTTATATATGCACAGCAGAACCATGCTAGCTCTGCACTATTTCCTTTATCTTCTGTGCACACAGTGTATGGCATTGCCCTGACTTGCCTGTACATAGATAACCATGATACGGAGCTATGACCAATAGAATATGTGTCTAAGTTACATATGCCATTTTTTATGCCTGTTCCCTTAAGAAATTCTATCCACTGTCTATTCCTTTGTCTGATAGACAGAAAGGATTCAATAGAAGTCTTTGAAGTCCTAGAGTAATGATTGGCAAGGTGCAGTCCATTGGTAAAATCCAGTTGGCTACCCTCTTGTGTAGGTAATATTTTATTGGAATAGACCCATCCTATTCATCAATGTTAGTTTGTGGCTACAACAACTGAGTTGAGTAGTTTGGCTGAGAACATATGACCCAAAAAGACTAAAATATTTACCATCTGGCCCTTTATAGAAAAAGCGTGTTGACCTCTTTCTATAATGGGCCTTCAAAATGGAAGGAACTGAGGACTTTAAGTGATTGCAGCATCCCTGCGCAGACTGGTTCTGGTTTACAATGTGAGTGAAAAACATACCTTTATTGTGTTAAGATTATGGGGTTTTGTAATTCTGCAGCTAACATTTGTTTTAATACAGAAATTGGTACTGGGAAACCTCGAATCTGTGGCATATTTAGGTATGGTGTGGTGAGTTTCCCAGAAATTGTTATCAGAGGCTGGCAAAGTGTCTGTGTCATTTGGTGAAAGATAAGTATTTGGTAAAAGCATTTCCTATAATGACATGCAAAGCGGACCACATGTCGCCTGGAGCCAGTCATTCTAAGGGGAGTAAACAAGCAAACTGAACATGTGTATTGGCTACTATTTCTTGCCATGGGCAAGGTATTACAAAAAACAAGCGAGCTTAGAAAAGATTTGTGAATTTGCAAGCAGAGATTTAAAAAGTTGGAGTCCAATCATTCAGGCTCTTTCAGTGTCATAAAAGTGCCTAGGCCACAAAATAATAAGGGATCTGATTCTAACAATATGGCATTCTGAAAAAGACAAAGCTATGGAGATAGTAAAAATGATGATGGGTTGGGCAGTGGGCAGCAGTGATGAATAGGAAAAGTACAGGAGATATTTTCAAAATACTCTGAATCCTATATAATAAAAGCCTAATATGCACATTGTTCCTTGGGAGTTCGACTGCTGGCAATGATGTGTGCTGGCCACCAGGGGGTGGTGTGGATCATGGTAGGTGTCCATGATACGACACTGGCAGCTGGTGGTGTCGGACTCTGAGGAGAATGGGACCACAATGGAATGGTGGAGCAGGTGAGCTGGTGACACCAGGCCAAGGTGGGTGCGAGTAGGGGCCCAATTGTCCTGCTGATCACCCCACCAATCACCCCACTGATTGCCCCACAGATAGTGACCGAGGAAGAGAAAGGGTAAATAGCAATATTAAAATATTCTAATGATTTTCCTTTCAATGTGCATGAATCCGTGCACTAGGTCACTAGTGATACCGTAATGATGAATCCAAGTCATTATATATTTGTTCAGCCCCCTAGAATGTACATGGCCAAGAATGAGCCCTCATATAAACTATGCACTTTGAGAAATTATGATGTGTCAATGTAAGCTCATCAACTTTAACAAATGTATTATTCTGGTAAGGGATGTCAGTAATGAAGGAGGCTACACCTGCATAGATACAGAAAACATATGAGAAATCTCTGTACTTTTCCCTCAATTTTACCTGAAATTAAAATTGCTCTAAAAAATTGCCCTTGCTGGTGTTGCTAAGTGGTTAGAGCTTGGCGGGGCAACAGAGAGTTGCAGGTTCAGTTCCTGGTCCAGGGCACATACCTGGGTTGCAGGTTTGATCCCTGGATCTGCAGCCAATTGAGTGGGAGGCAACCAATCTATATGTCTCTCTCTCTCTCTCTCTCTCTCTCTCTCTCTCTCTCTCTCTCTCTCTCTTTCCTCCCTTCCTTCTACTGTCTTTAAAAATCAATGGAAAAATATTCTCAGATGAGGATTAATAACAAAAAAGTCTTCATAGGACAATAATAATGGTACAGGAAAAAATAAGTACAAGTGCCTCTCCAGTGCCCCTAAAAAAAGAAGCGATGTTAATGTGAGGCTCCAAGAGAGTGGAGATCTGCAAGGAAAGGCGGGGGGTGGGGGTAGGGGTGGGGGGGAGAAGAGACCTTTCCCTGTGGAGTTCTATGGCCATTTGCCACGGCTATCACCTTTTAATACAAATTTTGTGGTGACCTTTTAAAGACAAAAATAGTTCTTTTTTAGTCTCTCTCCCTCTTCTCTAGTCTGTTGTCACACTTTCATGTTCTACTGCTTTTGTGCGTTTTTTAAATCTTCAAAGAAATCACCTCTGCACCGCAGCCTCCAGCAAACGCTGCTGGAGGGGGTTGAGGTAGATGTAAAGGGAAGGCACATTTGCCCCAAAGACTGTGAATGTGTATGGCTTAAGCAGCTACAAAATTGGCTACAGTCAGCATCAGATTTGAAAAGAATGTGAAAACACTTTGGTCTAAAAATAAAAGTCATTTGAAAACCCCTGAGCATTTTGAGAACAGAATGAGCAAAACTGATATTGTAAATTCCTACTTTAAGTGTACATGCTTTTCATTATTGTGTCATATTCGGTTAAGATTTTTATATGTTAGGATAAAAGTCTTGCGTTTTATCATTTCCTCTTCTCACCATCTTCTGTTTTTATGTTTCCTTTTTATATTTCATTTTGTTGAATCCTGAGAATGTAGAGTTGAGTGAAAGTTTACCACACTGGATTGGGTAACATAAAATCTTTTAGCATTTTGACAAGGGAACTTTTTTCAAAGAGAAATTTCCATTGTATATGAAAAGTGCCTTTTAGTTGAAATAATAAAACCAAATAATATATAATCTTAATCGTTTTGAATTGCACACTACAGAGCTTTAGGAAGAGAAACTGAACATCCTAAGGTTTTTTGTTTTTTGTTTTTTCAAACATATCTGAATAGGATGGTCCAAATTACAAGAAAGTAAAAATAAATAAGAGGAAGTTTTGTCTTGGGGAATTTTGGTATGTATACAATTGTGATAAAAGCTTTTTGGGCTACTGACTATCATTAAAATATTGGGGTTTTTTTTCTTTAGTAGGGGCTTGAAAAACACTAGTTAGATAATAAAGTTGAGTCACTGCAAATGTAAATAAATAAATAGGGAAAAGAATAAAAGGACTTAATTATAAAGTACATTTACAATTTGTGGCAGAATTTTCATAGGAAAACATTAAGTTTAGAAGGATATTCACTAATACATTAATGTTTATTTCTTAGCAATATAATTAATGATGGTTTTGATTTCCATTTTTCTGCTTTTCATTATTTTCCTATTTACTTTTTTGCAAAGAGGAGTTCATTGCTTTTGTAATAGACACACACACACACACACTAAAATCACAAAAGTAGAGACTCTTGTAGCCTAGGCTACCGTTGCTGCATTTGAATCCCAAAAGGAGTAATTATTTCATTCAATAAATAGATACTCAGCACCTATAATGTGCTAGACAGTAGATGTACAACAGGGAACAAAACAAGCAAATCCCTGATTGCATTGATGCAAGTGTTGGCTGGCAGAAAATCAATAATATGTTAGGTTACAATAAGTGATGAAATAAAGCCAGATGAGAGAAGATAAGGCAGAAAAAGAACATGGAATGGAGTGTGGGTGGAACAGGATACTTTGTAGATATGGAGCAAGAAAGCCTCTGGCAGAGACCTGCATGGACTAGAGAGAACCAGGTGGTGCTTCATGTGTGAGTGTGCATGTGCTAGGACACACGTGTGGAGGATGGGGGGGGGGTAAATGGAGCAAAAAAAATGTGGAAAAAAGATGACTCAGAGGAGCAGCCGGGGTCCAGATTTGACAGTGGTATTATTGTAGTGTACCCCCATCTCACAAAGGAAGCCTCAAGAAGTCAAATTATGGAGTCATTTATTAAATGCCAGCTGCATACAAGGGAGCTATTCAGCGCTCCAAACCTCAAAGCCCTGAACAGCCTGCCACGTCTGGCTTATATTGGCAGAATATTACAATGGTATCGATTATATCTCTGGGACTGGAATGAGGAACCTGTTTGCACAAAGCAATTACAGAAGCGAAACTGAGCAAGTTAGTTATCTAAAGTATAGTTTTTGGGTCTACAGATCCCTGAATCAACAGAAACACATTATCTGGGACCATCCCGGCAATTTAGAATAATTGTGCTGTCCAGATTCCGGGATCACTGAGTCAACAGGAATGCATTATCTGTAGCTTCTGAGGCAACTTAGGGTCTGTTCTGATTCTAGGACCACTGAGTCAATCGAAGCTCGTTATCTGTAGCTACTGAGACAATTTAGGATAATTGAGCTGTCCTGGTTCCCAGAAGAATGTGTTTCGATGACCAGAGAGATCACAATCAATGGGATATTCAAACCATCATCAATGGAGTATTGGGATAGCATACATAAGTTCAGAAAATCAAAATAATTTTATATTGTTTTAGCAAACAAATACAGAAGCCAAACAGCAGTTTCTACATGAGTTGATTGCTACCATACTTCAGTATGGACTGGCATTTTTAGGTTTTTGAGAGGCAATGTGCAAAGAATGCTTTGTGGGAAATAGGCAATCTGGGTGCAAGAGTAAATGCAAATAACCTGAGAAGGCTGCCACAAAAACTAGGTATGATGGTAGCTTATAGAGTTGGCAGAGGTGGTATTAGTGAGGAGTTGTGAAATTGGGATAAATGCTTTTAGTAAACAGTAGTCCTGGTCTGAGGACCCATGAGTACCTACTTAGTTTAAAACATTTAAGTTTCCCATTGCTGCTCTGGTTTTCCAAGGCTTATTAGTCATTCTGGGATGTCATTTAAAAGTAAAAAATATCTGACAGGTCAAATATAATAAGTTAATCTAGTTGATATGCACATGTAGATATAGTTAGAATCACTCTTATTTGGAGGTATGTTATAAACATGTAGGTAGATAGATACATACACCATTACAGTCACAGTGACAACATTGCTATCTGGAGAATTTTAAACTAAGCATATATTTTTTAAACTACACATGCACATATACATGTACGTATGTATATGTGAAATGCATATATGTTTATACTAAATCTCCACATTGCAATATTGTTATTATTAGTATAGTAATTTACATTTCTTTTGTGTGCATTTTTGGGAGAGTATGAAAGGACGACTCAAAACATATTTTTTGTGTATATCTATAAAATTATATATATATTTTTAATATATATAAAAATATATTTCCTCTCTTTAAATGTCACTTTTCCATGTAATGAATCTGAATCACTGTCAATAAGATAAAGTTACCACCAAGGATGGTCCAAGATAAATGCCAAGTTAAAGTTGAATAATTTACTTTTTAGTCTAGAACTTAGCTTTAGTGGCTTAATGCTATTATATTAAAAGGTTTTTATATAATTTAAGACAAATTATTGATTGGTGCAATATAATTATCTCTTCTTATGGACAGATATTCCCTTGTACATTGTTGAATTATTTAAACATATTGAGTTCTTAATATAGAGTCAAATTTTTCAAAAGTTAAGTTTTTAGTTGGAAGTTTAGAGGATGGACTCTAATTACTTATGTCCCTTTACTTTAAAGGAATGATACTTTCGGTAAATAGAGGTTAATCATAAAGTAGACTAAATCAGTTTTGAAGGTCAGCTGCAATAACATCTTTCTCAAGTAAGATATAAAACATTTATCATTTTTCTCCCCACCAATATTTATAAGGTTATTGCTATTTTGAGTGCACATTATTTTGATGAATGACATCATTCTTTTTTACTTCCATTTCAGGAGAAAGTACTTTAGTGACTATTTACAAGCAGAAATTAAGGTGACTCACATGCTCATTTGCATTTTCCTCAAGAGAAGAATTACCAAGAGTTTGGGTAGCTTTATTTAGTGTCGACATTTTTGCCTCCCGTGGTGATTATCATAGGAAATGGTGTATGTAACATACACTCAAATTGTTCGTATGTATGGTTCAGAATTTGAGACTGCTAATCTGGAATGCAAATCAAAATGGATGATTTGGCATTTAAAAGTTTCTTTGCATAAAAGTAAAAATGAATAACAGTTTTGTAAATTGGTCAAATTTTTAAAAAATTATAAAGATAGAATGAGTACACACTTCAAGATTTTATTGTTATTATCTTGTATTTACGCTAATCAATTTGTGCAAATTAAATGGCGTTTTAAAATTATTAAATGACATGCACCACTAATTTCAGTAGACTAGAGTTTTGTCAGAACATAGTATACTTTTAGCCAGAAACAAACAGAGAAAAAGGCAAGATATTTATCAGAAAATAAGTATCATGGTGAATAAGAAGTCATTCTTTCTTAAACATGATGTCTTCCCTCTGTCCCATCCTTCCACTTTCCCTTTTTTGAGGGCTATTTCTTTGTAGCCGGCTATGAGTAACAACTGTAGTATGGATTTATTATTCCACTCCTCTTCATTTCCGGTGACCCAAAAAACTCCTTAAGATTCAATCCAGCCCGGCCTCCATGGCTCAGTAGTTGAGTGTTGACCTATGAACCAGGTCATTGTTGGATCCCGGCCAGGGCACATGCCCAGATTGCAGGTTCAATCCTCAATGTGGAGTGTGCAGAGGGCAGCTGATCAATGATTCTCTCTCATCATTGATGTTTTTTTTCTTTTTTTCTCTCTCTCTTCCTTTCTCTCTGAGATCAATTATATATATATAACCAATATATATATTTTATTGGTTATGGTCTCACATAATTGTCCTTATTCCCCCATTCCCATCCCAAACCCCTCCCTAGATATGCCCCCCCACCCCAAACCCCCATTGTCCATGGCCACTGGCTAGGCCCATATGTATGCACACAAGTCCTTTGGTTGATCTCTTCCCCTTACCCCCATCCTCCCTTACTTTCCCTCTGAGGTTTGATAGTCTGAATAAAATATATTTTAAAAAATATTCAATCCAATTGGCTCATTCAACATTTTTTCCAAGCAGACTGCACTAAATACACATCCATCAAATATCAGTTAGCAAAAGTTTTATTAAAAACTCTGGTTAGCAGTTTATTGCTAGGTGATGCCAGCAGTTCTCTGCCTTTGTGGATATTTCTCCATTGATTTTGAATATTTGAGGTTCTTCATACAATAGTTATTGAATGTTATTTGATATTAGGGGTGAGGGGATAACTTCACTTTGCCATCATAATCCTTGGTCTTTTCCTGGATTGTCTCATTTGGGTGTGAGAATTACTGTTGCACTGGCAGCATCTATAATGATTTTGTGGGTTTTTTGTTTGTTTGTTTGTTTTTGTTTTTTTCCTGGTTGTAGCGAGTGCCTGCAATGTGTTAAGTGAGAACATGAGGAATAAGTTTATGTCTATACTTGTGAATTCTTTCTGCTCACTTCACATTCCCTGTTAGCTGTGATAAACTGTGAATACTTTTCAAACCCAGACTTACAAACAAGCTTCTCCACTCTTCCCAGAGAGTTATCTTCCCCTGGGTTCTCTAGTGTAGCTTGGCAGCCTATAGTAATGGGCTGTCTCTGATCCATATTGTTCACTTAGCTTAACTAAAGGGGAAAGAAAGCATAGATAATGTTGCTCTTCAGGTGCACAAGGACAAACCATAATGTGGGTGGATTTTAATAGCCTCATGGCACAAAAGACCAGATTTCAACCACTGCCTTTGGAGAGATACAGATCTTTCATACTAGAAGTCTGGTGCATGGATTCATGCACTGGTAGGGTCCCTCTGCCTGGTCTGTGGGGATCAGTGGACATCTTGGCCTTACCTGCCAGCTCCTTGGGCTCCAGCCTGCTGTCACATCGATTTCACACAGCATGAGGTAGTGTGGGAAGCAGCAGGCGACCAGGGAGGAGCCCGAGCCTAGGCTAGGCATAGTGCCGCTCGTGCTCATCCTGGCCCCTCTGAGCCTGTTGCCTCTTGGGGTGCACATTGGGAGTGTCTGTGGGAGAGGCTCACACACTGCCACAGCTGCACCACCAGCCATCAGCCCAGAGTCTGGTGCCCTTCTGTGAGCTGAGCGGAGCTCCCACTGTGGGAGTACACTGACCACCAGGGGGCAGCTCCTGTGTTGAGCGTCTGCCCTCTGGTGGTCAGTGTGCATCATAGCTACTGGCTCGTCATCCGGTCATCTGGTCATTTGGTCGCTTAGGCTTATATATATATAGACTAGAGGCCCAGTGCACAAAATGAGTGCATGAAGGGGGGATATCCCTCAGCCTGGCTTGCACCCTCTCCAATCTGGGACCCCTTGGTGGATGTCTTACGGATGGTTTAGGACATCTCTTTTACAATCTGGGACTGCTGGCTTCTAACTGCTTGCCTGCCTGCCAGCCTGATCACCTCCGAATTGCTCCCCTGCTGGCCTGGTCGCCCCCCAACTGCCCTCCCCTGCTGGCCATCTAGTGGTGGCCATCTTGTGATGATGTGAGGGTATCACACCAGGGTGTGAGAACCACCTAGGCTTTTATTAGTATAGATTACTAATCAAAGGATGCAGTGCTTCACATGCATGTTTTCCATGTTATATTTCCTGGTGGCAAAAGTCCACCAGAGAACATTAGATAATTCCTGATTTGAAACTGCATACCTGGCACAGTGATATAAAATATGTTATTGATATATGGGTGTTGAAAGAATGCCTGAATGAAAAGATGAATGCATTTAATTAGGATTCTATTAAAATTACTCAATTCATGGATTCCAGCTTCACATGTAAATTCACCAATTATAATGCATCTCATGTGAACTCTGCTTCTTTTCCAGGGAAGTCAGTTTCTTTTAGTCAGTTCATTTATATTTAAACACAGTTCTGACATCAGTTGTCCAAATATCTGTTTCCTCTTTCCCACAAGGCATATGCGATATTGATGAATTAAGTGTAGATCGATAGAAGAAAACTCAATCTAGTTCCTCACAGATATCATTACTTAAGTCAATTCAAAGAACATTTGCTCTGGCAACATATACATGTAATTAAAAAAAAATCCAAACATCTAATTTGAATTACTTCTAAATTATCTACCATTTTCATTTATCTCCATTTGTGTAGATAACTAAGAGTTGTCATTTTATATTTGTGCTTATGGTTTGAGTAAATAAGTGAAATTATTTCAAATGCTATCATTGCTATTGGAAACTGAATAGGATGCTGTATTTTGTTTTGTCCACTGTGATGAACAAATTTTAATTCTCTCACTGACTCCCAAGCCATCATGAAACCACAGCTTTCCATATTGTCAGATGGCTATCTCAAAAATAATCTGTGAAGAACAATGCACAAAATAAAGAAATTATGAGCTCCTGGGGGTTTGATGCAGGTTCCCATTTTTATGTAAATTTCTTCAACTAGGATTGTGTATAATTTAAACAACTATCCATGATCTTGTTTTTGGAAGTGAGTACTGTGATCGGTCTATGAGGTTATGAATTTACCTTATAGATATACCATTTAATTGATGAACTAAAGCTTTGCTTGGATTCACTGTGTAATTGATGGCTCAGGCATAGATTCTTAATTACTATTTTCAAAAGTAGAGTATTTGTGCAACTGTCTTTTACAATTCAAATACTTCTAATAACTTTGTAGATTTTTATATCTATTATAAAATGAAATAATGGGCTGATTGTACACTGAGGTTGATAAGAATAAATAGGTTGTGCTTTTGCCCTTTAGGTACTCCATCCTTTTTCTTCTTTCTTTCAAATAAAAACAAAATGATAAAGAGAATGGAGGGGTGAGGCAGACCTAGAGATTGAAATTCTCTCAGTAACTCCCTGTGTAGCCATGAGAAAGTCATGGCCATTTTTGGGGGGGCATTTATAAAATGAGGGCATTCAATTAGATTTTTAAAAATGTGTTTTATTCAATAATATGATACAGGTTTTCTTTATGAAAAAAGTTAAAACTCTCCAGTCTTTTGCAATGTTTGGACCCATATTTTTTCTCTTCTGCTTGTTCTGCCTCTACTTCCTCAGCCACATATTGTGTGGTGCTTTATACAAAGAGATAGTCAGGAGCCCGTGTGCCTTAACCCTCTCTGCTGTCCATACTCCATTTTCTGGAGAAAAGACATATTGTGGGTGGGGTCCTTTTAAGTATACTTGTTTGTTTACCCAAAGCATAGAAAGCTTCCTGAGGAAAACAATTGCCTTGTTCTCTACTTCCAAAGAACTCAGCATTTTTGCCTGGCAAATAGGGGCTTTACAATATTTGTTGAGCCCTGCTGGCATGGCTCAGCAATTGAGTATCAACCTAAGAACCAAGAACTCATGGTTCAATTTCAGTCAGGGCATATGCCCAGTTTCGGGGGCTTCGATCCCCAGTGTGGGGCATGGCAGGAGGCAGCTGGTCAATGATTCCCTCTCTTCACTGATGTTTTTCTCTCTCTCTCCCTCTCCCTTCCTCTCTGAAATCAATAAAAATATATTAAGAAATACAAGATTTGTTGATGAAAATGTGTCCATGTTTCCTGCAATTTTACTCCTCCTTGTGGTAGTGCAGATCTGTTTTTTAAATGAGATAAAACTTATATAAATGGATTGTCAGGAGCTCCTTAAAACTAAGAGCAGCAGCTGTATTCATCTAGGTTTGTTCATGATGCCTGTATAAAAAAGAAAACTAGTAAGAAAGAGGGGTCCAAGGTAGCTCTCTCTAGAGACATTTCTTTCTCTTTTAGTATACTGAATGTCTTTCCATAGGGTAGGCATTTTTTTCTTCATTATATCTATAGCAACTATAAAATATTCTGTAACTATAGGAAATAATGGATCAGTTGATTTATTGTTAATATTTAATTTGAGTATTGAGTTCTTTTAAAAATATATAATTGAGAAAAGGGTGTTTTAGGTAAATGTATTTACCTAATTTGGAAATGGAGAAAAATCCACAATCACTCACCTTTTACTTCCCATATTGAAAATATAAGCTCTGGTAATTGGAGTCTTACCCGGAGTCATAGCTTATCCCATTGCAGACAGATTATGAGAATTCTCCTGTTTTCATATTACAGTGTTTTACAAAGTCTCATACTTTAAAAAGATATTAGCTTGTAAGAACATGGCAATAAATAATTCCAAAATGCAATGGGTATTTAATTTTAAGGTGTGCCTTTAGCATTTATGTAAAACATTTTTTGTACTCTTTCACTAGAAACTGATCTGGCTGCCTGGTAAAGCTAGCAATAAAACTACTGGTCCGCAACGTGTTATCACCTAGCCGTGGCCCCTTGCTCCATATCTGTCCTGTTAATTCCACATCCTGTGACTAATGGACTTTTGTGTGCTCCTGCGATGTTAAAAAACCTTTTTCTTCTGTGGGATGTCATTTCTGTTCTCACAGTGAAGTCACGGGGCATGATTTCATTCATAAAAGTAGATTTACACGACTTAACAGAGACTGACTGCCAGTCTATAAAGTAAAATACATTTATGTGTCTTTTTCCACCTCAAAACGGGTGCTTTTTAAGGAATTGTCACACACTTTTGTGAAGAATATTGAGGAAGAGAGTGATCTTCATTTGCTTAGGGGTCATTGCAACCATAGTGGCACTTGGTAAGCATCCTCTGCCCCTTTTAACCAAATGTCTGAGTTCAAGGAACCAGATGCAACCCCCAGCGAGACATTCTCCAATGAGGTCTTTGGCTCTTGTGCCAATCCAGAGCCTCAACTGGGCAGCGATGAGAAGAGAATCTTGCAAATCAGACCCACAGGCTTCCTTGTGATTGTTATTTGATGAAGCAATAGATGCCTGGGCATTCCCAATTACTTAGTAGTCCAGCTTGCCTCCTGTTCTTTCATTTTACTCTTTTTAGAATTTTGCTTGATTAAATAATTAACACCAGTTATCAGACAAAGGGATAAATGTAAAATCTTATTGCAAAGGTATCATCTTCAACTTCCGATTAGAATCATGTTTATGATTTCAAGGCAGGGGCATGAATTACGGACATAATTTTGAAGTAAACATTAAAATATTTTATTGTCTGGCATGTTTAAAAAAATCCTTTTAAAAATTATCTTAACTTGGGGATTTAAATAAGAGAGCTGAAACAGGCGGCTGCATGCATATGAAGAATTTGACTGCAAGTTAATGCTGTAGTCTACCACAAGTGCTGAGCTCCAGCTCCATGCTCTGAGCCACTCACTATGGCTGCCAGGATTCTGCACTAACTTCAGATGGACCATGTGTGAAGTTGCTTTGGAGCATGCTGCTTATAAATCACTAAACCCACTCCATTAGCCATTTTATATTTGTGTTTGTCTTATATGACACAGTACATTGATGATGGATTTACACTCAAGGCAGATCAACAGTCTAAATAATTACCACTTTATTGGAATTGAGGAGGATAATTTTTATCAAAATTTAGCAAATTAGAGAGCACCAGAGGGCGTATTAATATAGATTTAGGTAGTCCAATTTGCACTGCTAACAAGATCTCAGGTGATGCTGGTGTTGCCTGTCTATGTGCCATTTTTTGGGTACCACAGATTTATTTAAATCTCAAAATTTGCTATGATTGATGGCGGTATCTGTTGAGGAGATTTGAGAAAACACATCCTTCATATAGTCTATGTGTTATGTCCTGAGCATTTTTTTTTTTTTTACAGATATCTGTTCTGTATGCTATTTAGTATTCTTCCTTGGACAGGAGATTTTCTGAGATTTCATTTTTGCATATCTTTAACCAGCTCTCAAATAGACTCTGGATTATCACATAGAGGATTTGACTCCTCACAAGTACACAGAGTACCACAGAATAAACACTAAAAGGCAGGCCGCTAATATTTACTTGTATTAAGATATTCAGGGATTTTGTGCTAAGAAGCCTCCGTTTCTTGCCTGATATGGGAGCTCAGCACCTGGCTTTATCCCTGGTACACAGTCGGTGATTAAGAACTATTATCATCAAATGAGAGGTAGAGTGACAGAACGGTTTTAAGCATACTGATTCAACCGCTTTGTTTTTAGTGCTCTCTTCTACTGATGAGACAGATAAGAAAGCTCTTTCTCATCTACTAATAGAAACGTCGTGCTCTTGTTTGGTTAAGTATTATGGATTTGGTGAAGTTGGATATGATCTGAGGAGCTACATCTGGTCTGGAGTATATTTATGACATACACTCAGGAGCAGATTATGTTTAACAAAGTGTTAAAAAAATTCCTTTCTCTCTTAGCCTAGCCCTGTCAAAGAATTTGAATTAGACCATTTTTCACCTTTAAGAATGCATTGTACTACGCTTCTTTTGAACTTTCTGCAGAGGTATTAGAAGCATTATCTTGTTTTTTCTTACAACACTATTCAGAAGTGTGTGACCAAGCAGTGTTATCCTCTTTGTCCAGGCCCAGGGAAGTTAATTGACTTTCTCTCGCCATGGAGAAGGAGCGAGCCAGCAAGAAAAGAAGCATGAGCCTGCTTTTTCAGAGTGTGAGCATGGCAGCCAACACAGAATTCCCAACACTATCCTTCTCCCACCCAAAACAAAATATCCCCTAGCCACCAGAATTACCTGCAGGAAATGAGGCTTCTGGAAAGATGTCTGCGTGGGCTAAAACCGGTTTGGCTCAATGGATAGAACGTCGGCTTGCGGACTGAAAGGTCCCAGATTCGATTCCGGTCAAGGGCATGTACCTTGGTTGCGGGCACATCCCCAGTAGGGGGTGTGCAAGAGGCAGCTGATTGATGATTCTCTCTCATAAATGTTTCTAACTCTCTATCCCTCTCTCTTCCTCTCTGTAAAAAATCAATAAAAGATATATTAAAAAAAAAAGAAAGATGTCTGCGTGGGTCAGAGTAGATCCAATTCAGGATCAAGTAACGCATCTCTGTCCCTACCCTCTCCATTTGTGTCTTCGTGAAACTTCTAAAAAACAAAACAAAACAAAAAAAACACTTTTTTGGGAGGGATAGAGGAGAGAGAGAGAGAGAGAGAGAGAGAGAGAGAGAGAGAGAGAGAGAGAGAGAGAGAGAGAGAGAAGGGGAGGGGAGGGGAGGGGAGGGGAGGGGAGGGGAGGGGAGGGGAGGGGAGGGGAGGGGAGGGGAGGGGAGGGGAGGGGAGGGGAGGGAAGAGGAGATATTCTGACAATTACCAAAACACAATGATGTTGCTTAAAATTTTCTAAGATTTTTGTTTAAAATTTTGCATGTGCCCTAGGCTTACACACAAAATTCCATTTCTGATATAATGTGCTCTGACATATTGCGAAGTAGTCTGCTATGGGCTTCTTATGCTTCTACATGCTTTGTTAAGTTTGCCAGAGCCACCAGATCCTGTCCATTCTTTCCCCCTGGCCACAGATCTGGATTGTTTATGGGGCCAGCAATTCTCCAAAGTGAGATAATGCCACACAGAGATGCATCGTGTGGCTCCTGCATAGTGTGGTCTCTCTGGACAAAGAACAGGCTTGTTTGCTGCTTGCAATAAGAATGGCAGGTATTTTTAAAGCTCAGAGTTTCTCAGCTGCAGGGCCATCCATCTGAGCCTGTCATGTTGCCCCATGGAATTCAGAGGCAGGGGAACCACTGAAACTGCTGATACGCTTGCTGCAGTTTTTGTCGCGATTAACCAATTCCTTTGATCCAGGCATCTCATGGCTTCTGTAAGCAGCCATGGGGCTAACTTCTGAGCTGTGTATGTATCCCAGCGAGAATTCTAGTGCTTCTTGTTCCCCTCCACCCTGTAAAACATATTTAAGTAGGGCAAAATCCCCACTATTTTCCTTTTCCCCCTCAGTAGAGTATTCCCAAACTTTAGGTTATTTCATGGAGAAAGCTTTATGTCAGTCAAATTGTGTTTTTCAATGAATTAAAGCTGTAGAAAGAGCAAATCAACATAAAATGAATGTGTCAGAAGTGAAAGAGATTTGGCTTAGGAACCAGGAAGACATATTTCCTTCCTCTCATTAGATTCTTACTTGAATTATTTATTACTGTGGCAGTTATATCAGGGTTTCTGTGTCTTAGGCATCTGTCCTAAATGCCAATGTATACTACTGCCCATAGAGAAGCTAAAGATGAACTCAGAGTTGGGTTGAGGTGGTAAAGGGCAAACTAACAGGAGCATTTGCTACAGGAAGACATAATTGTAAGGTGTTGCTCGTCCATTGTTGTCATTGTTGGAAGAAACCAGAGAGCAAGAGCTAGGTTATATTTATCCGTGTTCCTCTGTGACACCAGTTGTATGTAATACCTGTAACTTTAAGGTATTTGTTGAAGGCTTGTCAAGTAAATAAAACCAAAGGCCTTATTGGGAGAGGCTGTATGTTATTGTCTGAAGCAGATCTACTTGGGTTCAAATCTCAACTCTGCTGCTTCTTAGCTGTACACTCGGTCATTTAATTTAATCTCTGCCTTAGTGTTCTTATCGGCAAAGGTGAAATAATAATAGAGTTGTGAAACTTAGCACTCAGTAGATGCTTGGTAGCTGTCCATCAGTTATTATCTGCATGAGAGTATCTGAACCCCACAGAACTCCATTTGTAAAATATTCAAGAAAACTCTACCCTTGCTGATTTAGTTGTAAATTGTTTAAAGTCTGGTTCAAATTTAATTGTACATTGTAGTAAGCTTATTTGGCCCTAGAATATAAAAGTCACCTTACATTTAACTATTTTAAATGTGAATGCATGTAGGGTGATGAAATTTAAATATTAAGCTAGATTTTCATCTCTTATAATTATTACCCATTCTCTGGCAACATGAAAATCTTTCCACTTCTTTATGTAAACATTTCCTCCTCAATCACCCCCTTGCCAGACAGCATAGTTAATTCTGAGTCCAAATCAACATGGGCTGTCAATCTGGTGTGCACAACATCTGGTTGCTTCCATAGTTACTATCTGTGGAGGTGAGGGTGGTATATTTCATTTGAAAAAATGTGCCGTTGGGTCCTGCCAATTCTGAACACAGTCCTCCTTCTTGACAAGGTTGTTTCCAACTTCTGTTTCCCACTTGAATTTTGAGATCTAAAAGAAAACTTTGCTACTAAATTGAGACTATCTCCTTACCCATCATGTAGTTGTTCCATTTTAAAGCACTCTTTAAAAGCATATATCTTCTGTAATATCTACAATCAACACAGATAGCGTTGCATTGTCCAAATTGCTGGAAATCTTATGCCCTATATGTGCAGTAAATGAGCAGCAAATCTACACAGCTGCTGCTCACTGCTCTTTTAGACTTTCCTGTAGTTAAGCAATGAATCTTTATCGACTTCCTGAATAATTTACTCCTAAATGCATTAAATTGAATGTAAAAAGAAGATTTACAAAATGAAGACAAACCAGTTCTGGGAGTTGGTAATAATCTTAAAACTTCCATAATGTTCTTCTGCTTCGCCCTTTTTTCTGTTAAATAGGCATTATTCAGTTTTTCTCCTATGTCTGAGCTTTAAGTGATACAACAGCATTAGCTTTAAGAAACATTTAAGATTAAACAACAGCTCTGTAGTTACTGTTCTGAATCTAAAATCCAATTGAATGTAAACAGAAGAGCAGAAATTTGTTATTATATTAAAAATGAGTTGGCTATGCTGATTTTATTTAATTAAATATGTATTTTAACCTGCTGTTTTTAAAGGATCATTGTAAAATACAATAAAGAAAAAAAAAAACCACAAAAAAACACAAACAAAAAAACCCCAACACAATTTGGTAGAATTTTTAAAAACAATGAAGTAATCACCTCAAATGAGGGGCTGGTCCTATGACTAATTTGAATTATCCAAGCTTATCTTTGCCGTGATTCTTATGATCATTTCTCCATTTTCAACAGCTCATTACTCTCCTGTTTCTTAATGATAATGTTCATGATATTCAAAACTCAGAGTTGGAAGGGTCTTAAAAGTTCATTGATGATATTTCTTCATTTTCTGATTAAGAAAATGAGACCCAATCAAGCAAATGACATGCATAACCTAGACTAGTTGGCTAGATGGTGGCAGAGCACAAGATTACAATTAAGTTTCTAAATCCTAATCTAGTTCCTTAAGAAAAAAAATCATTGCTTCATCTGACACAGAAGGGTACATATAATTTCTTTTCTAGAGAATCTTGGCACAGTTCTTACTTTGGTACTCAATCAGGTGCTCTTAGATGTAGTATCAAATACCTATTGCCTTGAACTCAGCTTTCCCCTCATGTGCTTTTTCCTCAAGGTGATGAATAGCTAATAGCATAGAATGGACAACAAGTTATCACTCACAAAGTCTATATTTATATTTTAATTAGAAACTGGTGCTTGAAAATTCATGCACTGGAGGGGGATCCCAGGAGACCTCAGGGGCTGGAGGCGACCTGGTGATCAGGGGAAGGCAATGCCCCCATCACACCTCTGCTGCTTCCACTGCTGACAGTGCAAGCCTCAGCCTGGTTATCTGAGCCTTGGGCGGCCCTGGGTGGCTGGGCAGCCGCTATCTGAGGCTTGCCTGTGCCTCAGGCCAGCCCTGGGTGACTGGGGGGCCCAGGGGACTGGGTGCTGCCATCTTGTGGCTGTGGGCCAGTGCTGCCATCTTTGAGGGTATGGCAGTCAATCAGCATATTCCCTCCTTATTGGCTGTGGGCACCGCCATCTTTGTGATGGTGTGAGGGTGAAGTAGCATATTCCCTCTTTATTAGATAGGATAGGGACTTCTGGAGATACATATATTTAATGTCATTTCAGGTAATTTGATGATTCTACAAAGTGTAATTTTGAGAAGGCTACCTATTCAGTTACTCACAATTTATAACTATCAGAAAGATAACTAAGGCAACTGAGGTAACTAATGAGGCTGTGCATTTAGCCAGCTTCACAAGCAAGGGTTAGTGCTGCATTGCAATAACAACAAGGAACAATTATTCACACGGTACAACTGAAACTGTACAGCTCAACAACTTTAATCCCTGGACCCTTTATTATTTAGTGGATGGATTTACTCTCTTTACAAAGGATGAGGGGGGTCTCTAAGAGTCAAATACTGAGTTTTGAAAGACCCGAGTTTAAAAAACATGGCAGGAAAATTAAATCTTACTCATGGCTTTAACAGAGAATAAAAATCATTGCCCATTGTTGCCTAGATTCTTGTCTGTTTCAATTTTATTTCTATACCATCATTGGAATCTTTGTAAAGCAATATTTGCACAATACTCTATTACGTCACTTATCAAACTCTATTGCAACTTGTCTGTTTTCTTGGCTATATTTTCTTAGCTTTGAGCCCTCTGAAGACTGGCACTGGGTAGGTTATATATCTACAGTGTATAGCACAGAACTCTGCACAGAGTAGAAGCTGCTGAAAAGTTTTTGTGTAATCAAGTAATATATAATAAATATTTTGGTAAATAAGAAAAATACATCATATAAAATATCTTAAGAGTATAGCTTTCTTTCCTTTTTAGTATTCTAGTTTTATATTGGTTTCTTCTAGAAACCAATAGTGTTTCTACTTAAACTGAAAAATATGCCTGTCTCTCCTTCAATAAAATAATTTCATTTAGTTATTCACTTATTTTCACTTATCATGTGGACATGCCAATTTATCATGTAAAGTGAAAACAATTTTTCTGATTTAGTAAATAGAAGAGAATATAATTTTGTTTTCCAAAGAGAAAGACAGAAAAATTAATAAACAGGAGGCTTTATATTCTTGCAGTATTTTTGAGCTTCCACATTATAGCAATAAAATGCCTCTTTCTCATCAAAAGTTATTTTGGTATCAGAGCAAAGAAGACATATCGCAGGCAAATAGCACTCAATGATGTATCTAGAGATCTATAGTTACACAATAGCAGTTTGTTTGGTCTATGATAAAATATATGAGCAATAACCTGTCTTTTAAAAAATAGACTGCCCTAGCAAGTTTGGCTCAGTGGATATAGCTTCAGCTCGCAGAAGGATCCTAGGTTTGTTTCTAGTCAAGGGCATGTAGGTACCTCAGTTGCAGGCTGATCCCTGGCCCTGGTTAGGGTAAGTGGAGGAGGCAATCGATCTATGGATGTATCTCTCTCACATGGATGCTTTTTGTTCTCTCTCTCTCCCTCTCCCCCCTCCCTCCTTTCCACTCTCTAAATATCAATAGAAAAATATCTTAGGGTGAGGATCAAGCAAAAAAAAAAAAAAAAAAAAAAAAAAAAAAAGACTGAGAAGGTTATATTAACAGGGAAATTTATTTCTTAATATAATTTAATTGGCAAAATTATAACACACACAATCTCTCTCTCTCTCTCTTTTTCTTGTATTTCCGCCATGCAACAAAACAAGCTCAGCTGGTGACTAAAGGCAAAATCTATTGATATTAGCAAACTGCATTTATCTGTATGGAGAAAAATAATCATTGACTTTAATTACAATAAAACTTTTGTTAAAAGGAAACCCATAACAATGTGTTTAGCTCAAATGTGTTTATTCAAAAGCAAAAATGGAAGGTTTTAAGGGGAAGTCATCAACAGTAATAGGCAATTTTAAATCCCTAATTTTAAATATCTATTTGAACCAAACAATAAGAATTACATAGGGTATATAAAAAGGAATGGGCTAGGAGTCAAAAAACTTAATTCTAGATACATCTCTGCTACTAATTGAGTACATGGCCTTGAGCAAGTTACTTAATTTTGTTGGTCCTCACCAAGTCCTGCTGATTTTTCTGTGGTACATATGCATTTCCCAGGCCTGTACAGATCATTACCAGTTAATGACTGCTGTCACCGGTGTTCATCCACTCTCTCTCTTTACAACCTCTGCCCCTCACCCCAATGCTATTTTACTTAGGTCTGCCAGGATGGTTTTTCTGTAAAGAAACTCTCATTCAGCAATTTAAATCCTTTAAAGGCATGCCATTAGCTAAGATGTACATGGCAATCTTTCCACCCAGGCCTCCAAGTGACCTTAATGGTCCCTGCCACCCCTTAATGTTCCTCTATGTAATTTACCATATGCAGCAAGGTATGAGCTCCTGAGGAATCACTGGAAATATTTGCCATTCCTTTTATATTCCTTGTAACTTGTGGTTTCTTCTCCTTATAATACTCCAGTCATTTGCCTGGCTAAATTGTTTTCCATTCTTCAAGACTCAATCTAAACGCCATGTTTTCTGTGAAGTCACCCCTGACCTTTTCAGGAAAATCATATTACAGGTAGACTAAAGCTGATCTTACATCTTTCTTTCCTTAGTTTTCTGTACAAACTGTTCCTTCAGGTGGTCATTTTATTTTTGTTTTCTGTTATTATAACAATGATATTGTTTAGTCTCATGTCTTCCTTAATAGACTGTATGATTTTTTAATGTAAGGTATTTGTCTGTTCCTCATCCTCCTCTATTCTCATCCTCTTGAAATTGTACAGAATGTGGCTCAATGTAGGCATAATATATCCTATATAAAAAAGAGTATTTTTGCAAATTGACCATCACTCCAACACACAGATGGCCACCCCCATGTGGACACAAGATGGTCACCACAAGATGGCTGGCAAGGGAGGGCAGTTGTGGGCAATCAGGCCAGTAGGGGAGGACATTTGGGAGGGACCAGGCCTGTAAGGGAGGGCAGTTGGGGGGACCAGGCCTGTAGGGAAGTATAGTTGGGGCACCCAGGCATGCAGAGGAGGATAGCTGGGGGCAATCATGCCTTTAGGGAAGGGAAGCTGAGGGGACCAGGCCTGCAGGGAAGGGCAGTTGGGGGAGACTGGGTCATCAGAACAGTGAGATTTGGGGCAACCAAGCCTGTGGGGGAGGACTGTTAGGGACAACCATATTGGCAGTGGAGGGCAGTTAGGAGCAACCAGGCTAGCAAGGGAGGGAAGTTAGGGGTGATCTGGCCAGCAGGGGAGTGCAGTTGGGGGCAACCAGGCCTGCAAGGGAGGGCAGTTAAGGGAGACCAGGCTGGTTAGGGGAGTGCAGTTAGGGGTGACCAGGCCAGCAGAGGAGGGCAGTTAGAGGTGACCAGGCCATCAAGGGAGGGCAGTTAGGGGTGACCAGCTGACAGGGGAGGGCAGTTAGGCATCGATCCAGCTGGCAAGGGAATGGTTAGGGGATGATCAGACTGGCAGGCAAAAGCAGTTAGGGGCAATCAGGCAGGCAGACAGGTGCATGGTTAGAAGCCAGATTATGAGAGGGATGTCCCTCAAGGGGTCACAGATTGGAGAAGGAGCAGGCTGGGCTGAGGGATACCACTCCCATGCATGAATTTCATGCACCAGGCCTCTAGTGTTACTATAATGAATGAACAGAATCTGTTTAACATGGTAACATGGTTTGTAGGGAGGGAAAATTTTTCCTTCTAGGTTCTTTGGTTGGTGTAATACTCAAATTAACATAAGATAGATTAATATGAGATAACGTAATTTAATTATGTGCATATAGGGGGTCCCTATAAGAATATGAGATCCAAGGACAAGTTGGGCAGTTGATGTTTATATGCAATCACAAGTTAAGAAATGGGACAGAGGCCTAGGGATTCAAAGGGAGGATGATAATTCACAGGCCAATAAGAAGAGCAAATGTGTGTCTTGCCATTCATACAGGTCATTCAGATACAATTTATTTCAGACAGTTAATATCTCTCTTTCTGGACCAAGCCCCCTATCTAAATTATTTTAAGTCCTTAAGACAGAAATAAATTTTTTTTTGAATCTGGTAGGTATTGATTATCTTTAGTTCAAAATTGTCCACATGCCAAAGTAGCACATTTTGGGGAAGCTTATTCTGAAACCCTTCCAGGGTATTATGGGAACATGATCTGTGGTCCATGGTTTTGTGTCCTAAAGTTTTCTGAAGCAATCTTTAAAATTTCCTTAATGGATATGCATGAATACTTATATCCTCAGGAAAATACCCATTGTTTCATCAGGACTCCAAACACACCCACTACACAAAGATTGCATACAGTTGTGATACTGGTTAAGTTTAAATTCATGAGACCAGTTAAAAAAAATACAATATTCAAATTTTCTCCCAGCCAGACCATGACTATCTATAGTCAAGAAGCCATCTAAGACAGCTGGCACCAATTGGTGATCCACAGACCACTGGTGGTCTGTGAGGTCTGAAAGGTTGGCTACCATTGGTTTAATGAAGCCTTTGACAAATACATCAACTTATGTATTTTTAAGTTCTTAAAAATCTACTTCTAGACACATTTAAAATCTATTTTAAATTTATTTTTTTTCATAATGAGAAAAAGCAATCAGGGAGGCTCATTATTATCAATTGATGCTCTTATATTAACTATCAATTACAGAAACACAGCCTTCATAATGATGCTAGAATTTATTTTTAAAAAAACTGTCATATGAATTACATGTGCATTGTGTATTTGTATCATGATTATGTTTTATTTGAGCTTCTTTAGTCTTATGGCTTAATTATATTATTACTATGAATTACATTATTACTCATTACCTTTGTGTGAAAATACGAATTATTATTCAACGACAATGAAAGCATTCTTTTGGAAAAATGGCTTGAAATAGGCTGGTTTGTTGGAAATTGTAAAATAGTAGAACAAATATTGATCTCTGCTTCAGATCCCAGAAATTCAGTAGTTTCCTAAGTGATAACAGCCCTAGGAACACTTATTTGTTCTGGTATTTGGTCTTTGATCCCAGTTTCTGACACAGGACTCCTGAAATCCTTGTAATTTGTAGTGAGGTGACTCTGAATGGCTCCTGAATGGAGGCTAGTCACCCAGAAGACCAAGATATAATGAGAAGCTTGAAATTACTACTAAGAAAGCCTCCATAAAATCCCAGAACTATGGAATTTGGGGAGTTCCAGGTTGATGAACATATATCCATGTACCAGGAGGGTGATGCACCCAAATCCATGAGGGACAGAAGCTCCTGTGCCTAGGATCCTCTCAGATCTTCTTATATGTATTGTGTTAGCTGGCTCTTCATCTGTAGCCTTATTCTATTCTGTAATAAACTGATAACTATAAGTACTTCCCTGAGCTCTGTGTACTGCTTTAACAGATAATTGAATTAAAGGTGAAGAAGGTCGTGGAAACCTCCAATGTGTAGCCAGGTAGGTGGAAAGAAATTGTAGAAAATGTGGGGGCCTACTACTTGTGCATCTGAAGTGGGGGAGGAGACTTGTGAGGCGTAACTTTTGACCTGTGGGGATTAAAAGTTCATTTGAAAGACACCCAGCTGGTGTTGTGGAGAAATGCTTGCTGAGGTGGGATGAAACGAAATCCAAACACATGCATGTGGGGTCAGAATTGTGAGTGTGGGTAGTAGTGAGAGCGTAAAGGAGAAACACAGGCGGTAGACTGAAATGATTTTTCTAAATAGAAACATAAACATTAATTTTATTATGTGTAGAAATTATAATGCCTTTATCAATTGATGCTCTTATATTAACTAGTAGTTACAAAAACAGAGCCTTCATAATTATGCTAGGATATTGTAAAGAAAAAAAATTATCTGTGCTGTTATTTAATGTTTTTGGAAATGCAAGGTTATGTTTACATGGTAAAATTTTACATTCTTTACCAAATATCATCTCGATTTTGCAAGCGGCTCCCAAGACATGACTTTTCTTGATTCATATGTGGGGTAAATGTATAGCTATTTTTGGTCTCAGAGTGGGAGAGAACAAAACAAAACAACTTTGGAGTACTCTATTTTCCCACTAAATGTATAATTTTTTCTTAAACTAAAAATATTAATCAATGTTTTTTTACACATTTTTTTGAGTGTGAGTTTTTAATTTGGAAGGAACATCACACAGAAGCCACCTTGTAAAACAGGTGACAGTGGCTGCCCTGGTTGAAGCATCTAGGTTGATGCTCAGAGCCATTTGTCCCCTTACCTGCTCCAGTTCTTTCAGGCTGAGGGTGGGGGTTTTGTGTGTTAGAGAACACTTTGAAAGCATTGGCATGAATCAATGATAACTTCTGAGTGGTACCAAATTCTTATAAGCAAAAACACATAACAGTCTTTATTTAAGTAAATTCAAACTTTTAGGTGCCAGTTAAAATTACACCTTCTTGAATCTGACTCTCTCAAATTATCTTAATTTTGATTTTTCTGCCTACTCGATGAAAAATCTTTACTCCTGCAATATTTTTAGATGTTGAAAAAATTGTAACTAATGACCTCTAAATTGCATCCTAGGAAACTGTAGAATTTATGTTAAAAATCCCCGAAGATCTGTATTGCATGGTGGTATTCTAATTTCTCTATATTATCTAATTTCTCTATATTATCTAATTTCTCTATATTCCAGAGTTTTCCCCAGAAACGAAGCAAAATTACAACTAATTTTTCCAAGTCTCTATAGGATCTTTGCAAACCCTATGATGCATTTTCTACTTGTTTTAATTATTTATTTATTCAGTACATGTTTGTTGACTGTTTACTATTTCCCAGATTCTATTCTAGGCATTAGAGTATGACATTGAACAAAATATTTTTAAAAATTCTTGCCTTTACAGAACTTACATTTGAATAGGAAGAGATTGTCAATAAACAAACATAAATTTTAAAATATATTTTGCATAATTATACATATGTACTATGGGCATTTATAGTAAGTTTATATACATAGTATATACAGGAAAATAAGTGCTATGGAAAAAGATTAAAATAAAGCAGGAGAATAGGGAAGGTTGTAAGAAGGAGAAATTGTATAATTTAAAAGAAAATGCCCTGGTAATGTCTCATTGTGGTGAGATTTAAGGAAATACTCCAAGGAAGTGAGCTTTTTAGGCAATTGTGAGAAGAGGATAGTAGGCAGCAAAACCAGAGAGCATAAAGGCCCCAAGATGGTAGGTACCTTGACTGTTTATGTTCCAAAGAAATCTGAGAGGCCATTGTGCCTGAGTGGATTAAGGGCCTGCGCCTTAGGAGTAGAGGCTGTGGAAGCAAAGGGAGGGATGTTCAGAGGTATACGGAGTTGGGCCTTCTATGCCACTGTAAGGACATTCTCTTTTGTTCTGTGTGACCTGAGAAGCTATGGGAGGATTTTGAGCAGAGGAGTTAACACATTTTAACTCCACTTTTAAAAGGCTCATTCTGACTTCTGTGTTGGGAATTAAAACCAAAAGAGGATCAGAGTAGACAAAGGGAATTAGTTAATAGGTTAAGGTAGTAAAACAGGCCAAAGGTGTGGATGACTTAGGCCAGGGTAGTAATAGAGGAGGTAGGTGGTAAGGCAAGGTCAGATTCCTAATTTATTTTGAAGAGAGTCTGTAGTATTTCTGATGACTTGGGTGTGGGATATGAGATGAAGACAAACTCTACCTCCCTCCTTTCTGCTCAACTTTATAAGACACCAGAGGCTTGGTGCACAGATTTGTGCACTGGTAGGGTCCCTGCGGGGATCTGGCAGAAACTGGCTCTCTGACATCCCCTGATTGGTCTTGGATTGTGAGAAGGCATCTCTCAGGCGAAGCACCCCAGAATTGGGCTCCCTCCTTTCTTCTCCCAATATTATGTCACTTTCTCTCTGTATCAGTCTTGCTTTTCTCACCTCACTTTACCCTAAGTTTGGTGGTAAACTGATGACTTATGGGCATTTTAGCTGCAAAATACAATTATTTAGCAAACAGGATTTACTTAGCCTGGAACCTAGTTGGCCTAGAGCAGAACCCTGCTCAATGTCAGGCTCCCCTGGAGACCCTTCTGCCCAGGTGGAGTCCTGTGGTGGAGGGAATCTCCTTCTTTCCACCTGAGCTGCTCCTTCGCCTCCTTTCCTCCCCAGAGGTTGCTGGCTGGCACTACTGTCCACAGGGAAGGAGGGAAGCTGCATCTGGTTTCCCATCTGAGAGTAGTAGTGGGGAAAATTCGCTGCCTCAACTGGAAATTGATATTAAGCATATGGGCTGGTGCAGCTGCCAGATGTCCGGATTGCAACCTACTGCACATTTCATCATTTACCTAATCGGGTTAAAAAATTTCGGTAAGGGCCAGACCCATAACTTCTGCAGAGGGTTAGAGGCCCGTTGGAGAGCCAGACCTGAAGTGGGCAGCCAATGGGCTAGAGGCCCAGTGCACAAATTCGTGCAACAGTGGGGTCCCTCAGCCTGCCTGCAGGGGTTGAGCTGAAACTGGTTTTCCGACATCTCCTGAGGGGTCCTGGATTGTGAGAGTGAGGTTCTTGGGTGATGCACCCAGGAATCAGGCTCCTTTCTCTCTGGTTCTGGGTGTGTCACCGGAAAACCACAGCTGCCAAGTCACCACAGCTCAACAGCTCCTGTGTTGAGCATCTGCCCTCTGGTGGTCAGTGTGGTCATAGCTACCGGTTGGGTGGTTAAATGGTTGATTGGTTGGCTGGTCACTTAGGCTTTTATATATATAGATTAGAGGCCCAGTGCAAGAATTTGTGCAGGGATGGGGTCCCTCGGGGTGGGCTGAAGAGATAGGGCCCCAACTCTCGCCTGCAGCCTCACAGCCCTGCAGCCCCACCTGGCACCTCCTTGGCCTGGTGCCACCCCCTCACCTGACCACATCCCACCTGCATCTGGCAACTCTGAGTGAGGGCTGCTCAGACCAGCATCACCAGTGTCACCTGGACGCTCATTAGAAATACACGACTTTCAGGCCTCAGACCCATTGAACCAGAACCACATTTTAACAAGATGCCTGGCCCAGCAGGCATGGCTCAGTGGTTGAGCATTGACCTATGAGCCAGAAGGTCATGGTTTGATTCCTGGTCAGGGCACATGCCTGGATTGTGGGTTCGATCCCCAGTATGGGGTGTACAGGAGGCAGCCAATCAATGATTTTTTTTCATAATTTATGTTTCTATCTTTCCCTCTCCCTTCCTCTCTGAAATCGTATTTAAAAATAACTTACATCAATCAAAAGTGGAAAGATAAGAAAAAGACCAATTTCCTGCCTGTGGTTAGGGCATCTGTCCATGCACTGAAAGATCGTGGGTTCTATTCCCAGTCAAGGGTATGTACCAGGGTTGCATTTTTGATCACTGGCTCTAGTCAGGGTGGGTGTAAGAGGCAACCAATCAAAATCTCTCTCTCTCTCTCTCTCTCTCTCTCTCTCTCTCTCTCTCTCTCTCTCTCTCTCTCTCCCTCTCTCTCTCTCTCTCTGTGTCTAATGTTTTTCTCACTCTCCTCCTCCCCCTACTTCCACCCTCTCTAAAAATCAATGAAGAAAATATCCTCAGTGAGGATTAAACAAAACAAAACAAAACAAAACAAAACAAAACAAAAAAAAAGGAGCAGTATGAACCCACTGAGTTTTTTGTAGGGTATTCAGGAATAAAGTTTCATCATGTGGTTGGACAAGTAGATATATGAACTTAAATCAAAGGACAAATCTAGATGTGAAATAATGATTTCGAGTCAGCAATATGTGTGGAGGAGGGGTAGGTTGAAACCCAACAGTAAATGAGAAAAGCATGGAGATAATATGGAGTGAAAAAAGGTGGAGGAGGGTGAGGAAATCCAGTTGAACTATTTGGTAAGCCAAAGTTCAGTGGAGAAGAATGCCCACTCTCTTTTGCAAGCACTTATTTTATGGATTTTTAAAAATAAATTCAGAAGTATAATGTGAAATTACAAGTCCATGAAGGCATTTATTTAGGTAACTCAAATAATAGTTCTCATGGTTTTCTGCAGATCTGACTTCCAGATAAATAAGTAAACAATATTTCCTGTGGGTTCTCCCATGCCACACATTTCAACTGAATTTTCCACAAGAGATAATTGCATAGTAAATGACTCAACACTAAGATGCTAGTCAACAATGTAGATATGGGTTTCCAAGGTTCCAACTGAGTGGTGACAGGAGCATCTTCACCCCTAGATCAGTATTACCTTATATGATTTCATCTGGGATAAATAATAAGCACACATAAATTTGCTTAGGGAACATTTAAGTTTAATGAATTTCTTAGTAATGCTCCATGAAGTCTGTTTAATATCCTCTTGGAGACTTTTCTGCGTGTTTCTTGCTTCCTTTCAATCTTTCAATAAATCGTATTGGCAACTTTTATTTCTCAGTTGAAAGAATTGTTAGACTCTATGCATTCTAAGATACATTTAAAATAAATACTAAAGAGCTATAAAATTTATAGGACAGACTGAGCCATGGATAATGTCTAGTATATATTACTTTTTAAGAAATCATTATTGATATTAATAGAATATCCAAATGCTCCAGTTCGCCTGGGACTGGGGGACTTTCCCAGGATAGGTATATTGTTTTGTGAGGGAAGTTCTCACACAAACTGGGACAAGTTGGTCACACTATTAAAACATCTACAAATGCTGGTAGTTTTATTTGTGTGTGTGTGTGTGTGTGTGTGTGTGTGTGTGTGTGAGAGAGAGAGAGAGAGAGAGAGAGAGAGAGAGAGAGAGAGAGAGAGAGAGAATGCTATTTTTTGCTATCTGTCCCACAAAAACCTTTAATTACCTTTTAGTTGGGCATATGGTAACAAACTAAAAACATTTTTCAGTCTCCCATGAACCTGTGTGTGCTGTGCAGGTACATTCTGGACACTGAGATGTGAGTGGTAATGATTTGTGAACATTCTGGGTTATGTCCTCTGAAAGGAAGTTGCTGGTCCTCCATTATCTTTTTCCTCCCTCCCCTGAGATGAGAAATGATTCCACTGGGAGCGGTCATTTTGGATTTAAAGACATGTGGGAAAGACATGTGGTCAGAACAGAAGGGTATCCCAGCTGCTTTGGGAGTACCCCAGCTGCTTTGGATGAATCATATTTAAATACGTCTAATATAAATCAGAAATCTATTATACTCTATTTTATTTTTGAGAACTGTGTTATAGCAACTTATATTCTACCCTAAAACTGACTTCCTTGATCCATTTCTATTTGTCATCTTCTCATAATTCCATAGGCCCATTGTGTGAGCTTTCTTTCTTTCTTTTCTTTGTTAGAAATTATTTTATTAAATTATATGTATCACAAGGTCAGTTTATTAGATATGTTAGTTGAGAGAGATAAATACATTTAGAAAAAAATATATATGTTTCTATCTTTTTACAGAGCTTGTCTTGCAAGCTTGCTGGCTTGCTGAGTACTGGAATATCCTATCTTTGGTTGAGCTTATTATTTTAATTTCTTTTGTATTATAATTCCTTAAAATGCTATTGCTTCATTCCAGAAAAATACAACGAGGATCTTGGGTTGAAGAAATATTTATGTGACAACAATATATGGAATTCAGAGATCCTTGAGATACAATATAAAAAATAATGGGGCAGGAGGATTTTTGTTAATCAGAAATGAAGAACAAAATAAATTTTAAAGGCAGAAACTAGGAGTGTTTTTTAAACTGATCTACACAGACTTCTTTCCCCAATTTGGATTGTGACGTAGGCAGCAACTTTTCATATCTAAGAATGTCCCCATCTCTTGGGAGGAAGGAGTCAAGAAGTAAGGCTTTGTCTACTGGAGTCTCTGGGCCTGGGCAGGTGGATGGTGACTTTGAGAAAAGTGCTTTCTGGGTCACCAAAACACAAGCTGAGAGCTGTTCCATATTTCAGATGTCTCTCTTGGGAAAAAACAACAAACAAACCAAAAACAAACAAACAAACAAACAAAAAACACAATGTGAGTTCTAGCAATAAATGGGTAGACAAAATCGGTGCACCAGAACTCATCTTGTTACTGTCCTTTTGTGGGTTTTTTTTTTTTTTTTTTTTTTTTTTTGCATTAAAGAGATCCCAGGTCCAGAGCTTCAGAATGTCCAATTGAGGAGTGAAGAAGGATACAGAGGGCTAGGCCATGTATACCTGATAAGGGAAGACTTTTACTACCATGAACTCAGGTATACACAAATGTAACTGCTCTGATTTTTCCTATAAGTGGGATTAATTTCTATTTTAAACTTCCATTTGCCTTTATGTAGAGAACTTGATCTTTTAACAATCATTTCAGTATTTTCCTTAGAGGTATTCTCTTTGATTTATGGTTATTTTAGGGGTCCTTCTTCCCTACTTTGCTGCAGTGGCATCTGGGTTCAATAGCATCACCCCTGATGTCCCAGCATTGGGAGGACACTGTCTGGTCCTCTATCAGTATCTGTGCTTACTGTTTCCTGCTGTGCTGTAACTTCTGTCTGGTTGGTCCCAAACTGTCACATCTCTGCACTGATATTGACTGAAATAGTCCTGTCAACCTAATCACAGGCTTACAGAGGCATCTAAGCAGCATCCTTGGTTGGCTGCAAAGTCCTCTTGGTGAAACCATGACAATGGCTTTTCTTCTTTGGCTCATTTGGTAGATTAGCTCAGAAGATTGTCTGTTCTTCTCCTCTCTCACCAAAATCCTCTGGATCTGTGAGACCATCACCCCAATACCTCATCTGGCTGACCCACCCCCAAATACATATACCCAGAGAATAAAGGTACATATTCCCTGGGTGTACCAAAAATGATTTCTTAATCCCATGTAACTGTTACTTTACATGTACATATTATTTCAACTTGCTCCAAAGGAGATATGCTTCATCTTATGTGGGAGAGTCTGGCTTACAAATTATTTTTTCCATTCTACTCTTTATGTGAGGACCTGGCTCTTGCCAATTATACCAAGAATTCACAAGTTCAGAAAACTACATTGCAATTTCATAAACCAGTTCACCACATGTATTACCTATTTGGTCAATTCATCCTAATAAATAGGCCTTGTCCATAAGCCCAGATCTGTTTTCATCTTTGCTCAGGACAGTCAAATGAGTAGAGATAGTCCTCTCTTGATACAGAATCCAACCAGGACACCTGTCATACATAACTAGGGCAGGTTTTATTTTTATCTTGTTTATATCTATAATTTTTTCCTCCCACTCTTTATAGTTATCCTCTGTTAACAAGGAATTAGGTTAAATTTACATGTAGTCAAGTCATATCCACTCCATAAATGAGAAGTTGAAATTTATGTTATTTTATGATTTATGAAATTTATATTCCTTTTTGGTTCAAGGAAATCTAAATACGTATATGCTATCCATTCCAAGGGGAACACTTATTTTCCCTTTTCTGTAACAAAGAAACCTCAAACTGCTGGGAATAAGGAGATGCATAGAGCCTAGTGATCAATGGCTCCAATGTATTCACTTTATTCTTGGAGGTTAAGAGCAGCCATGGGCACTGAGAGAGGACATTTCAGTGTTTTATAGAGAGACTATAGGCCCAGTGCACAAAATTCGCGCACAGTGTGTGTGTGCGCGTGTGTGTGTGTCCCTCAGCCCAGTCTGCACCGTTTCCAATCTGGGACCTCTTGAGGGATGTCCGAGCCTGTTTAGGCCTAAACCCAGTGGGACATCCCTCTCACAATCCAGGAATGCTGGCTCCCAACTGTTCGCCTTTCTGCCTGCCTGATTGCCCCTAACTGCTTCTACCTTCTGGCCTGATCACCCCCTAACCACTCCCCTGCTAGCCTAATAAACGTCTAACTGTTCCCCTGCCAGCCTGATTGCCCCTAACTGCCTTCTCCTGCCACCTTGGTCACCTCTAACTGCCCTCCTTGCCAGCCTGGTCACCCCTGCTGGCCTGGTCACCACTAACTTCCCTCCCTTGCCAGCCTGATTACCCCTAACTGCCCCTCCTTGCTGACTCAATGCCCCTGTCCTCCCCTGCCATTGTGGTCACACCTAACTGCCACCCCCTTGCCACCCTGGTCACCCCTAACTGCCCTCCTCTGCTGGGTCAGTCACCGTAACTGCCCTTCCCTGCTGACTTGGTCACCCCTAACTGCTCTCCTCTTCAGGCCTGGTTCCCCTCCAGCTGCCCTCTTCTGTTGGCTCAGTCACCCTAACTGCCCTCGCTTCTAGGCCTTATCACCCCCAACTGCCCTCCCCTCCAGGCCTGATCACCCACAACTGCCCTCTCCTACTAACCTGATCACCCACAACTGCCCTCCCCTGCTGGCCATCTTGTGACAGCCATTTTGTCTCCACATGGGGGCAGCGATCTTTGACCACATGGGGGTGGCCATCTTTTGTGTTGGAGTAAAGGTCAATTTGCATATTACCTCTTTATTAGATAGGATGCCCCCACTTCCACTGCCATACACATATGAAAAGGAGCACACTGCTTTATCCAGATCTTTTTTTATGGGGATTCTGCATGAAATGTTTAGCTGGTTTATTTTCTCTGTACCATATTTAAAATTTAAACAACTATAGTAGTTTAACATTAAAAAAAAAAAAAGAACTTTTTCTGGTCAATATTACAACATAGTTTACTTGAGTTAAATCTAAGTTTCAAGATTTAAATAGAGTTTATAGGGGGAAAACAAACAGTAAACTCTATTATATTAATGAATGACTGTAATTATAATTATTAGATTAATTAGAAACAAAAGTAATCTTAAAAATATATGATTTTAAATCATTTCTCTTTTTCAGTGCTTTTGGCAGAAAAAGTAGTATTTATCTAAAATGATAGAATTTAAAGTACTAATTGGTCCTGGCTTTAATTTACTAGAGATCTAGTTTAACTATAATTAAATTGAAAATCAATAGCTAAAATAATCAGAAAACTTGTTAATTTAGGAACAAAACTGATCTTAGCCTCTAACTTCTTATATTGTTAATTTACTAAACTAATTATATTCATTTAGGGTACCTGATTTTATTTTTACTCTAAACAAAATTTACAAAGACAGTAATAGACATACTCTCATTATTTAGTTGTGTGAATATATGTGATTATGAAATGTTAACTACTTAATCTTTGAATTAAAAAAAAGTTAATACAGATGAGAATGTCAAGATAAACACAATTCTGAAGTAAAGATTGGAAATACCTGGGTATTCCTAGATCAGAATAGGGTTTTTGAATAAAACGTCACAAAAAAATTATACTACTGCATGTCAATATATTTATTTTAGTTAATTACAACTAAAATAAGTCAATAATATCATTCTCTAAAATTTGTTGCAAATAGAGAGTAGACCATTTCAGAATTCCTTTAGTGATTAAGTGTTTAAAGAGTAAAAGTTCCTTAGAAATATAAGAGTCTAGATATAATTGCAAAGACTAGTATTTATCAGGCTGGGTTAAGTATGAGGTGAATAAAGTAATTTCCTTTATTCGGGGTTGAAGTCTGTTGATTTAATAGCCATTTTATACATTAGTAATCTAAATCATTTGTACATATATAATGACAGCTCTTCTTTGCATGGGACTTGCCCAAATACAAGCTTCTTCTGAATTCTCTTTCATGAACCTGTCGGGGAGGAAGGAACTTTCTTCTTTAATTCAAGATGCTTTCAGCTGGTCTAATAATTAAATCTACATGTGGCAGATTGATGATAACATAACCAATTTAATTACATACATATATAGGGGAACCCACATACATGAGGGGTTCAGAGACAGAAAGATAAAATGAGGCATATATGATATTCTGAGCTAAGGATGAGGTAAGGTGCTTTGGGACTTTAAGGAGAGGAAGGCCATTCACTGGAAAATAAGAAGAGAGATGTTCAACCCTTGTTGGTGTGGCTCAGTTGGTTGAAGTGTGTCCCAGACACACACAGGCTTGAATCAGAGCACATACTTAGGTTGTGGGTTTGATCCTCAAGCACATTGATGTTCATATTCTCTCTCTCTCTCTCTCTCTCTCTCTCTCTCTCTCTCTCTCTCTCTCTCTCTCTTTCTCCATATATATATATATATATATATATATATATGTATGTGTGTGTGTGTGTGTGTATTGATATTTGTGATGTTTTATTTAGTATACACACACACACACACACACACACACACACACACACACACACACACATATATATATATATATATATATATATATATAGAGAGAGAGAGAGAGAGAGAGAGAGAGAGAGAGAGAACATCGATATGCTTGAGGATCTCTATTTCTGTCTCTATCTCTATCTCTGTCTCTATCTCTATCTATATCTCTCTATTTCTATCTCTACTAGTATTTCTATCATCTCTCTGTCTCCTTCCTTCCTTTCACTCTAAAAAATCAATGAAAAGAACCTAGTTTATAGCTCAGTGCTATGCTATAGTTAAGATAATTATGACTGAAGCTGTGGTACCACTAGTCACAGGTTTACATTTTGCTTTAGTTGTGTGTTTTTAATATACATGATCTCATATAAAATTAACTTCAACTTTATGAGATTACCCAATTTTATTAATGAGAAAATTAAGACTCAGAGAGGTTAAGTGACTTTTCAATATCACCTCTTTAAAAAGTATATAAACCAGTTTCTGAGAAAATGTTTGGTTCTAAATCCGGTATTCCTAAGTATTAAACTTTATTGAGGAGATCACAGAAATAAATAAACATTGTGAGACAGGGTAGCCATATTAACACCTTGACCTATTAGAAGCCTCATTAACTCATATTGTCTTAAAAATAAAATATACTATTTTACTTTTTTCATTTCATGGGAATTGAATGTTTTAAGTAAGAATTTCTCACCAAAATTTATAATTTTAGATGTAAGACTATTTTATTCCTTTTATTGTATCCGGTGCATGAAATATTCATTTATTTAATAAAACAGATAGAATCAAGAAGTAGAAAAATGTATCTATGTGAATTTTCAAGAAAAATTTCACTATTGGGAAAGTAGTAGTGACTTATGAATAATTGTGGGCCTTTTGAAAGTACTTCACATAAGTGTTCAGCAGCAAATCTAAAAATGTTTAAATGGGTGCTGAAAATGATCTTGAATAACTCAATTTTATTTCTATGCTGTTATCTCAAAGAAATTTATAAACTGATATAAATAAATTATAATGCACATAGTTAAAGTAAAAGCCACATACTATGTAGGTTACATATACACAGGGTTGCATCATTAAAACATTTTTTTTAATTCCTAGAATAAATAGTGCTTTCCAAATAGCTGTTTACCATCCAGGCTTTTGTTGTACAAGTGGGTACCAAATCCTGAAATGGGTCAAAATTCTGTTTTATTTTAAATGTAATAAATTACTTGTGATGTCCTTTGACATTATTATAAATACTTTTCAGTTCCCTAAGATTCCTGAATATGATATCAACTGATATTTTCATTATTTACCATAACAGTTTAAAACAAAATACATTTTATAACAGGCAAATTTCAGAATCTGTATTTTCTTATAAGAAAACCAGTTTTCATGTAATCTTGACTGTGTGTATTACAGATTATTCTCTGCAAAAATTATCAGTTTAGGTTCCACACATTTATTTAGGGTAGGGGAGTGAGAAAACCTCTAGACTATTGTTATCAAATGGTCCAATGGGCCTTAGGGATGTTCTGATTCCCTTTTATGGGGTCTGAATTGTCAAACTGCATTTCATAGTAATAAAAAAATGATACAAAATAACTGTCCACTCTTGAAATTTCCAATGAAAATGTAAAAACAATGGGGAGTAAACTGTTCTCAATCCTTAGCAAAAATGAAAGCATCTGGGATCTCTCTCTCACAATCCAGGACTGCTGGCTCCCAACTGCTACCAGCCTGCCTTCCTGATTTCCCCTAACCACTTTTGCCTGCCAGCCTGATTGATATCTAACTGCTCCCCTGCCAGCCTGTTTGTCCCCAACTCCCCTCCTCTGCCTGCCTGGTCACCCCTAACTGCCCTCCCCTGCAGGCCATCTTGTGGTGGTCATCTTGTGTCCAGATGGGGGAAGGATCTTTGACCACATGGGGGCAGCTATCTTGATCTTGTGTGTTGGAGTGATGGTCAATCTTCATATCACTCTTTTATTAGATAGGATAGAGGCCTGGTGCATGGGTAGGGGCCAGCTGGTTTGCCCTAAAGGGTGTCCTTAATCAGGGTGGGGTCCCCTTGGGGTGTGGGGCGACCTTAGGGGAGGGGCTCTTGGTGGTTTGCAAACCAGCCATAACCTCCCAGCAACCCAAGTGGAAACCCTGGTATCTGGAATTTATTTATCTTCTACAATTGAAACTTTGTAGCCTGGAGCCTTCTGTTTGCTCCCTGAAGGCAGTCATTTCTGTTGGGGTTTATTCACCTTCTATAATTGAAACTTTATAGCCTAAAGTGGAGGCCTAGACCTGCCAAGGTGTGTGGAAAGCTTGGCTTCCTCCATTGCCTGGGAATCCCAAGCCTCCCTCCTGCTCTCTGTGGCAGCAACCATCTTGGTTGGGGTTAATTTGCATACTCTGGCTGATGGGCATGGCTGGTGGGCGTGGCTTGTGGGTATAGCAGAGTGGTGGTTAATTTGCATATTACCCTTTTATTAGGTAGGATTGAAAGAAATTGAATGTTTATTTTAAAAGCAGCAAAGAGAGAGTGCTGGAAAAAAAAAAGAAAAGAGAAACTTAATTGGGAAATATGGTTGGAGAAAGATTTATAGAGGTTACATATGTCTATGAAAGGAAATAAAGTCCCAAGATCAGCCTGCTACTTTATTTAGCAGCTACCATGTGGATTTCCTTTAACAAAATCTCTGAGTTAAAGCACACTAGTGTCATGGCAGAAGGGAAAGGTTGCCAGCACTTCGGCTCCTTTTTCTGTCTTTGCCCCAATTACTCTTTTCCCTCTCACTGTGCCCTCATTGAGTCATGTGGATAAAGGCAGGAAAAGCCCTAGCCCTCCACCTGGTGCCATTAAGGCAAGCCTTTTAGCTTCAAAACCCTCCATATATACTACATGCTATGTACAGGGATATTTCAGCCTCCAAAATTTCTCTTGGGAATTGCACTGCATATAAATATATATAAAAGAGGGAAAGGAGGACCTAGAGGCTATACAAAACAATGGAATTATTATTTTCTTAAGAGAGTATGAATATACAATGTTTATGCTTTTATTTTTCTATACGTGGAATTGAATTTGGATTTGTCATTTGGGATTAGGAGCTAGAGCAAAACTGAATTGTTGTTTTATATATGTGTGTGTGTGTGTGTGTGTGTGTAAATATAAAAGGTAATATGCTAATCAGACCGAGAAACCTCTTCAGTACAAAGCCATAGTGGTGGGGCAGAGGAAGTTAAGGGCGATCAGGCCAGGGGAGGGGGGAGGAGTTAGGGGCAAGCAGGCTAGGGAAAGCGGGGGAAGTTGGGGGCAATCAGACTGGCAGGCAGAGTGGTTAGGACAACAGGCCAGCGGCGATGGGGGCAGTTGGGGGCGAGCAGACCAGCAGGTAAGTGGTTAGGAGCCAGTGGTCCTGGATTGTGAAAGAGATGTCCGACTGCCGGTTTAGACCCGATCCCACATGACATAAACTGGCAGTCGGACATCCCCCAAGGGGTCCCAGATTGATTGGAGAGGATTCAGGCTGGGCTGAGAGAAACACCTCCCTCTCAGCATGAATTTTGTGCACCGGGCCACTAGTGTGTGTGTGTGTGTGTGTGTGTGTGTGTGTATGTGTGTGTGTGTATATATGTGTGTTTAAATATTATATATATAAACACACACACACACACACACACACACACACATATATATATATATATATATATATATATATATATATATATATTTGTTTTGATATATATATGTGTGTGTGTGTGTGTGTGTGTGTTTATATATATAATATTTTTTGTTTTTATTGATTTCAGAGAAGAAGGGAGAGGGGAAAGAGAGATAGAAACATCAATGATGAGGTAGAATCTCTAATGATTCTGCACACCTCCTGCACACCTCCTACTGGGGATTGAGCCCACAACCCAGGCATGTGCCCTTGACCAGAATCAAACCCGGGAACCTTCAGTCCACATACTCTATCCACTGAGCCAAAACAGCTAGGGCTTGTTTTATATATTAATAAGAGAGAGGAACTAAAAGAATGAGTCAGAAGATGGAGCCCAGAGAAAAGGAGGACTAGAGGATAGCCAAACTTGGTAATGAAAGAAAGGGCTTTGGAGATCAGAAATTACTTCTTGAGTAGTTTTTAATTTGTTTGCTGTAGGTAATGTGAAATAAATGTTATTTGCTATCTTCCTTATAACAAGTCTTCAGCAAAATGCACACTTCTCTTTAATGCATTTTGTGATCAGAATATTTTAGAGGACACTCAGGAAAGAGTTATACGTCTGGGTTGATAAGCAAAAAGTGGTTGCTTATAAAAATAGAAGATTGATGGGAGATGGCTGATGTTACAGTTCTAATTCCAGTTTCCAGGAAAGGACTCTGATTGGTTCTGCTAGCCTTACATTCCTTTCCTGCACCAATAAAATGTGACCCCGAGGTACGATGGTATCATTTTGTACAAACATGGTTTCTCTCTTCCTGCATGCATATGGATGAGGCATTGTTCTCAGACAGGCAGGATTTGGGAAAGTAAACATTTAAATCGATTGGTATTTCCATTGCTTTTTTTCTTATAATACTATTTCAATTAATAATATATGGAGGTAGGATTCAATTTTAAACATGTATGATTTCAAACCAAAATCATTCCCATCTTTCTCATACTAAGAATAATTGTATAGAAAACAATAGAACATGCAAAAGTTGATATGTTATAGATTTGCATTAATATAAGAAATGACTAGGCAATTGGGTCTTCTAAATTTGGAAAATTATTTTAGGGTCATTAGTTTTGACTGCATGAATCCTTTGTAAGAAAATTGATGTTTTGCAGCCAATTATTTTATATAGGTAAGTATTATTGGAAACAGTTGAAAAGTAATTACAGAAGTGAGAATTTATTTGCTTAGGGGATAATTGCATGAATAAAATTTTCTTTTAATTGTTAATGAAGTTATGATTTTTAAAATTTACTAAAAAATGTCAAATTTCCCAAATTTTAAAATGGAAATCATTAGTAATTTAAAGTAGTACATAGAGTAATATAATAAAGAGGGAATATGTAAAAATACAGACTTTGTTTCAAAGAAAAGTATTTCCTGGGTGCAGCTGGATAGTTTGACTAAACCAATACTATAATAGCCTTACAGTTAGAAATTATGAGTATCAAAGACTTAATAATGTCAACCTTTCACACACACACACAAAAAGTTATTTTTGTTTTCACTTCTCTCCCTTTTTACTTTGTCATTTTCCACCACAAAAGGCAAACTTTCTTAAGTTCCTTAAAAGTGGAGCTGAAAGTTCAAGTAAGAAAAAGTATTGTTTTTACTAATGCTTTGAGTGTATCTTAGAGGACTTAACTAGATTATTTGAAAGGATGCAGAAGCATCTCACTTTATAGTATGACGTCAATTTATATTCTCTAATGCAAAAGAAAACAAATTACTAGATCCACTATATTATGTCTGGGTACATTGGCACCATTATCATCTATAATGCCTGGTGAATAAAGGTGTGATGTTCACTGGAATATATGTATATCCCTTGCCCTGCCAGTATGGCTCAGTGGTTTAGCATCAACCTATGAGCCAGAAGGTCACAGTTCGATTTCCGGTCAGGGAACAGGCTCTGGTTGCCAGCTCCATCCCCAGTGAGGGCCATGCAGAAGGCAGACAATCAATGATTCTCTCATCGTTGATGTTTCTATCTCTTTCTCCCTCTCCCTTCCTGTCTGAAATCAATAAAACAATATTAAAAAATATTCCTATTGAGTGGAATTTGAGAAATCATAGAATTGAAATATAAAAGGATCTTTGGAAGTCTAATTCAACCCCCTCTCCTCTCACAAGTGAAGTGGCTCTTTAGAGAATTCAAAATGCTCAAGGTCACACTGATAGTTCTGCTTCACTTTTAAAAAATATATTTTTTTCATTGACTTCAGAGAGGAAGGAAGAGACAGATACATCAGTGATGAGAGAGAATCATTAATCAGCTGCCTCCTGCAGGCCCACACACTCAGGATCTACCCTGTAACCGGGTCATGTGCCCTGACCAGGAATCAAACAGTAACCTCCTGGCTCATAGGCCAATGACCAACCACTAAGCCATGCCTGCTGGGCTCTGCTTCACTTTTAGGCAGCACATTCACGGTGACTTGATTGTATGAAAGGGAAGTATTTATTTAAAGATATTGCCCTGAGCCCTAGCTGATTTGTCTCAATGGATAGAGCGCTGGCCTGCATATTGAAGGATCCCAGGTTCCACTCCAGTCCAGAGCACATGCCTGAGTTATGGGCTTGGTCCGCAGTAGGAAGCCAATTAATGATTCTCTTTCATCATTGATGTTCCCATCTCTTGCTCCCTCTCCCTTCCTCTCTAAAGTCAACAAAATATATTTTAAAGATAATGGCATGAAATTTAAAGAGTTGAGGGGTTGGCAACTTCTGAACTGTTACATGTCTGTGAAGTAACCCTTTGTCTTTAGGCTACAGGGTTAAGGGACATGTTGTCTCTTGAAAGAAATGGGATATTTTCAACCTTGTCATTAATTTTCATTATGGCAGATAGGAAGCAGTGGTTAAGTAATCTATATCACAATGGAAATTGGTCATCATGTGACTTTGTTACCCAAGCCAAATGTGTTTAACGTTTACTTTATATTTTCTAGCTAGGCTGCTTTATAAAACAATTTAGGGCATAATGTTTTATGAAACTTTAAACCAGACGTTTCTAAGCTTTTAACATTTATATAAATTAGGCACTGTGATCTAGCAAACAAAATTTTAGTGCAATTCCACATGTTTATACACTTGTGTTTCTCAAGTACAGTTAAAATTTGTATATATGTATGTATGCATGTAAACATATATATGGCTTATCAAAGTGACATAAGCTTTTGATTAAAATATCAAGTAATACCTACTTACCATTAAGTTCCACTTTTAAGCCTTTTAACTATTGTAGTTGTTTCTCTTAGCATTACCTCCACATATTTCATGTTTACCAATTTTAGTTGATAACTATTTGTTTTTTTTACAATGAGGCATTAACAACACATATAACTACCTATTCCTCTTCTATTCTCCTTTTGTAATTTTACATTTTTTGTTGCTTCATGTGTACTTAATATTATGACATATAAAATTAATCACTGCAATACCTAAGAAAATGATCACCCATCCTTCCTTCTTTCCTTCCTTCCTTCCTTCCTTCCTTCCTTCCTTCCTTCCTTCCTTCCTTCCTTCTTTCCTTCCTTTCTTCCTTTCCCTCTCCCTCTCCCTCTCCCTCTCCCTCTCCCTCTCCCTCTCCCTCTCCCTCTCCCTCTCCCTCTCCCTCTCCCTCTCTCTCTCCCTCTCCCTCTCCCTCTCCCTGTCTCTGTCCCCTCTTCCTGTCCCTGTCCCCTCTTCCTGTCCCTGTCCCTGTCCCTGTCTCCTCTCTTTTTTTCTTCTTTCTTTCAAGGTTCTAATTGTCTTTTTCAAATGTTCTTCTAATACCAAATTCTTACATAGTTATTTTTATAGGTCAGGTGCTATTTTCAGTGATTCATATATATTTGCTCAATTTATCATCACAATCCTCTTATAATGTAAACACTGTTATTATCATCACTATTTATAAACAGGAAAACTAAAGTCCAAGACAGATGAGTCAATGTACAGGTCACACAACTACTACAGGATAGAGCTAGGATTGGAACCCAGGCGCTGTGATTTCAGAGTCACGATGTTAAACACAGCATTCATTTCTTGCTATACTTAGTGTTTTTAAAAATATATTTAGTATTTTAAAAGCTTAATTATATGAGAAATTTCTATCATTTATTTTCCCTAAGGAAAATTTTGTCTCCTGGAATTTGTTTTATGTTTCATTTAATTTTCCTTTTTCTAGTTTAGTTTAATTTGAAGTCAGCATTAGAAAAAGAGAAACGAAGAAGACTATCATGTAATGTCTCCAGGTGGTTTCAGCAAACGAAACGATCATTGTGTGGACCTGTTTCTGCTTCAGGAATGTCATCTGATCAGGACGCCAGTGATATTTGAGGAACAGAAGGAAGCTTAAGTTAAGAGAAAAACTTGGGGGCTTTTCTGCACATGTGCATCTTTTTCTTCTTTCAGCACTAGAATCTTCTTTCTCTTTTCCCCCCCTGTGTTTTGTTGATGCTGAGATCTCGATTTAACTTTCGTGAGTTTCTTTAAGTCATTATTTTGCATTGTTTTGTAGTTTCTGTTTCCTCTGCACTTTCTGGTTTCTGGCTGTGACACAGCTGCCCATCTGGGTAATTATTTCTCTCTGGTCTTCATTTCAGACCTTCCTGCTTTTCTCTCTGTTTTCTTCCCTGCTGAATCTCAGCAGCCTTTCCTCCCAACAATAGGCAAGGAGGGCCACCTGCGGTCCTACAGTTGACCATCTCTAACCTGAGGGCTCTTTCAATCACCTGTCTCCAGGTGGTCATCCTCAGGAGTCTGCAAGGATAGCCTTGGTGTCAAGGCTCAGGTATTAACCATTCTGTTCTCAAATGCTGACACTTTTATTTGAATAAACTCTAAGAGAAAATTGATTATATTAAAGCTATTGTTAAGGCCTGGAGAGGGAGAGAGAAGGTGCAGGATAGAGGGGGGTCAATGCAGAGCGGGGGGGGGGGGGGGAGAGGGACATTTGTAATACTTTCAATAATAAAGATCTATTTAAATAATAGATCTGACTTTATGATGTAGGAAGTTGGGAGGCCCAATTTCCTCAATTTAGATGAATTCACTTCATTTTTTTTCTGTACCAGGACTGTACAGATGTATTGAACCCCTGGGTAAAAATTTTAGTGTTGTTATATAGTACAAAAAGGAATCTCACCAGATCTTACATATACACATCTTGCATTTCTGGGTAAAAGTTATTTCATATGAAAACTTGATAAAACTCTATCCTTTCTGTTTTTGTCATATGATAAATAATTTTTTTTGTTCCCACCTACTCAAATTCTAGATGCTCTTAATTTCAAACTCCTGGGAAGCTATCAAAATGCACTACCCTTTCAGGTAGAACATAAAGCGAACTGGAAGTGAAGTGAGTTAGGGTCGTTATGAATTCATCAGGCACCATGAATTCATGAAAAGTAAGAGTCATAGGAATTCAATGGAATACAAGAAAAATCCAGGAATGCTCTGGACAAGTGTTGAGATCCTAAGAATCAAATCCAGAGAATAAAAATGTGATGAAACTTCAGATATGCTGGAGAACATGGTAGCAATAACATCCATTTACAAAGGATAGAATTAACCTTTGGGAAAAATAATTTAAAAATGTGAGATGAGAAAAATCCTTCCAGCTGGCTGGAGACAACAGGACTCTCTCTTTCCTGAAAATCAAAGTGATCTAGTATAGAGTGATAGAGGTAGTGAGTAGTGAATAAAGATGCAGATGTGAAGGAGAAAGAAAAACAATAGGACCCTGGTGACTGTAGAATGGGAACTCTGTTCCCCCACTTTCTCCCAGCCCTAGAAACCACCATTCAATTTTCTGTTTCTATGAATTTCACTACTATAGGTATTTCATCTAAGTTAAATCATACAGTATTTGTTCTTTTGTGACTGACTTATTTCACTTAGCCTAATGTTATTAAGGTTCATTCATGTAGCATGAGTCAGAATTTCCTTCTTTTTAAAGCTGAATTATATTTCACTGTATCACATATCACATTTTTAAAAATGTATTCATTTGTCCATGGACAATGTAGTGGCTTCCATGTTTTGGCTATTGTGAATAATGCTGCTGTTAACATTTATGTAGAGCTATCTGTTCAAGTCCCTGCTTTAATTTCTTTTGGGTATATACCCAGAAGTAAAATTTCTGGATCATATGGTGATTCTTTGTTTCATTTTCTTGAAGAGTCCCTGTAGAACCTTCCATAGTGACTACAGAATTTTACAGTCCCAACAGCAATGCAAAGGATTTCAGTTTCTCCACATTCTTTGTATTTCTTTATTAAGTAATAGGTATCTCATTGCATATGAAGTAATAGGTATCTCATTGCCTCATTGTGGCTGTGTTGGCCCATTGTCTCTTAGGGGCTGAGTCCATAAGACATTTCCAAAGTCTTCTTCATGCTGTGACAACCATTTTAAATACTTTCAGAAATAATGTGCTTTATAAAACAACAACAACACACACAAAATAAATCAATAATAAAAACATGCTAGAACCACAGGTATCTTGTCTACAAAAGAGAGAGGTACAGACAGCCCAGGGTTTGAGTTGTTTTGAAAGGCTGAGTATGCAGAACTATTGACGTTAATGACATTGGCCATTCCTCCCCCCGCCCCCCCCAAAAACATTATTAATCTTCCAGTGTCTAGACTGGGGTTTTATTACAATCTTACCACACCACTCAGCTCTTATTTATATACAATCTCACACTGTTTTCTAAACATTTAATGTCAAATTTATTGCTCTTACTAGAATTTGAGCTCTTTGAGATCAGAGGCCTGTGTCATGTTTCTTCTGAATACTTCATAAGACAGATATTGCTGAAGAGGAGCCAGTTATGTAAATTCTTGGTTCATAATGTTAGTTATGTGATCATAAAATAAGATGCTTTTTAATTGAAAATAATAAAGAGCAAAATGGATAGAGACCTCACACTCTTGGCAACTCTGTCAGACTGTGTTGGGAACAATGGAAAAAGAAGCAGCATAGATTAAACTGAAACAATTTCCCTGTTCTTTAGTGCAATGATTTTCAACCAGTGTGCCACAAGAATTTTTAAAATAGGCAATACCTATCTACTTAGGGACACTGACTCTTTTCCCTTAGATTGTCAAATAAAAAATGACAAAAGCCAAAACAAAAATAACTATCTAACATAAATGAATCAGAATTATACCAATACTAGAGGCCTGGTGCATGAAATTCATGCATGGGGGTGTGTGTCACTCAGCCCTGCCTGCACCCTCTCCAGTCTGGGATCCCTTGAGGATGTGGCCTAAATGGGCCATCCCTCTCACAATCTAGGACTGCTGGCTCCCAACTGCTCGCCTGCCTGCCTTCCAGATTGTCTCTAATCGCTTCTGCTTGTCAGCCTGATCATCCCTTATCCACGCCCCTGCCAGCCTGATTGATGCCTAACTGCTCCCCTGATTGCCCCTAACTGCCCTTCCCTGCAGGCCTGGTCACCCCTAACTTCCCACCCCTGCAGGCCTGCTCCCACCCAACTGCCCTCCTTGCAGGCCTGATCCCTCCCAACTGCTCTCTCCTGCTGGCCATCTTGTGGTGGCCATCTTGTGTCCACATGGGTGCAGCCATCTTGTGTGTTGGAGTGACCATCAATTTGCATATTACTCTCTTATTAGGTAGGATAGAGACCTAGTGCATGGATGGGTGCTGGCTGGTTTGCCTTGAAGGGTGTCCAGATCAGGGTAGAGGTTCCCTTGGGGTGTGGGGTGGCCTGAACAAGGGGCCTGTGGTGGTTTGCAGGCTGGCCACACCCCCTGGCAACCCAAATGGAGGCCCTGATATGTGGGATTTATTTATCTTCTATAATTGAAACTTTGTAGCCTTGACAGAGGCCAGGACAGGCCAGGAAGCTTGGCTTCCTTCATCTTCAGGGAAATCCAAGTCTCCTACTTGCTCCATGGCTGCAGCCATTTTTATTGGAACTTACTTATCTTCTATAATTGAAACTTTGTAGTCTTGACCGGAGGCCAGGGTCAGTTTGAGCGGGCAGGAAGCTTGGTTTCCTCCATTGCTGGGGAAACTCAAGCCTCCTGCTCCCTCCATGGCAGCAGCCATCTACATTGGGTTAATTTGCGTTCTCACTCCTGAATGGCTGGTGCGCATGGCTTGTGGGCATAGCAAAGGTATGTTTAATTTGCATGTTTCTCTTTTATTCATGTAGATTTTTTGTCAGACCAGCAAAAATATATTTTGTGTTCAATCAATATATGTCTGTGCTTCATGGGTTTTTATTTTGCCCTGGTTTAACTCTAGGGAAATTAATGACTTGGCAATTCTTTCCCATTTCTTATCTTTATTTTATTGTTTTAATAACCTGGATTATGCATGTTTTTCTCATAATTATTTATTTTTTTAATTAGTTTGATTTGGGGGAAGGGATCTAGAAACCATGTTTTCTCACATGGTATCAGGAACCCAACGCCGCCCCTCTATTATATATTACTAGAGGCCCGGTGCACAAAATTCATGCATGGGGAGGTGTGGGTAGTTCCCCTCAGCCCAGCCTTCACCTTCTCCAATCCTGAACTCTTGGGGGATGTCCGACTGCAGTTGGACATCTCTGTCATAACCCAAGACTACTGGCTCCTAACTGCTAACTTGCCTGCCTGCTTAATCAATCCTCACTGCCTCCCTATGCTGGCCTGGTTGCTCCCAACTGCCCTCCTCTGCCAGCCTGGTCACTCCCAACTGTCCCTCTGCTGGCCTGGTTGCCCCACGCAGCCTGCTGTTCAATTGTTATAGAGAGGGCATCCCAGCCAATTTGCATATTACCCTTTTATTAGTATAGATTTTTCTTGTAGGACTGATTTCCATTATTAGTCATGTTCTTCTCTTCTTTTCCCCTTCCTTTTCCTTCTGAGTTTTCAAAGAATTATTCTATACTAGAGGCCCATTGCATGAAGAGGTTCATGCAATAGGCCTCAATTCCCTTGGCTTGCAGGACCGGTTTTCCTCCCACACCTGGGACTCAGACCTTCGCTCTGGCCAGAAGCTGTTGCCTTTGCTGCAGGCTCTGGCCAGAGTCTGCCTTCTTCATCTTTGCTTCAGACTCCGCTCAGAGTCTTCAGTCTTTGCTGCAGACTCAAGCAGGAGTCTGCCGTCTTCCATCTTTGTCTTTGCTACAGACTCCAGAGTCTGCTGTCTTTGTCTTCACTGTGCAGGAGTGCCTTTCCTATAGATCCCTTCGCCCCTGCCCCCTCCTCTCATAGTAGGTGTCCTGCCTGGCCACTCTGTGCCTGGAGCAGCTGGATGGCTGCCATCTTTGTTCTTCTAATTTGCATATTCCCTCCTGGTTGTCTTGTGGGCATAGCAGAGTGATGGTTAATTTGCATCTTTCTCTTTTATTACTATAGATAATTTTTTAAAGAAATGACAGCAACACTACTTAAACTATAGGGTTTCATTTATAAAGCAACTTAGAAAGAACAGAATCTATCAAAGAACATTTATTCATTTCTTCTGTTTTCTTTAAAAGTTTTAAAAATGTCTAATAAATGTTGATGCATTTTTTTATGAGTTTATCTGATATTTTAAAATTATTTTTATTGTTATTGTTATTCAAATATTTTTCTCTTTTAAATACAAACACTATTAATTTCTTCATATCAATCTTGAATTTAATTATCTCATTGTCTTATCTTGCTGTCAGTAGTTTTTCCACTTGATTTTAAGGGTTCACAGGTGTTTAGTTAATAAACAATGATATATTTATTGCCTTCTCAATTTTTATACATCACATATCTTTCTCTATTTGCAATGGTTGACATCTCTAAGATAAATGTTAAATAACGGCAGTGAGTCTGGCCTTTCTGTCAATTTACTAATTTTAGTGAGATTGATGACATTTTCTATGAAACATGATACTGAGTTTGTATTTTCATATATGACTTTTTCTATTTCCACTTTATTGATTGTTTCAAAATAATGATTATTAAATTCAACACGTGTCTTTTCTATGTCTAGGAAAATAAACATATATATGTGTTTATATATGTATCTATTTATTCATATCAGTTTATTTTCCCCCCCAAAGAGCTACTTTTGAATAAGCATGCATACTTTGTATGTTATGTGCCATAGAGTCAGCTACAACTCTTGGCAACCTTATGATTGAGTAATGCCCACAATGTCCTGTCCCCAATAGTCCTGTTTATGTCCTGCACACTCATACCGATGGCTTCTTTTGAGTCCATACGTTTCATATTTGGTCTTCCTTTATTCCTGCTACTTTCCATTTTTCAGCATTATTCTCCCCTTCCCTAAAGAATCTTCCTATCTTACGATGTGTCCAAAGTAGGACAGTTTCAGTTTTGTCATTTTTTTTTTTTTTGTCTCCAAGAATGTTTCAAGTTTAATTTTCTCTAGGACCTGCTTGAACATCCAAGATTTCTGTAGAGTTCTCCTGGACACCATATTTCAAATGAGTCAATTGTTAACAGCCTTTTTTACCATCCAACTTTTGTACCTGTACATAGTAATTGGGAATGTGAGGGTGTAGATGATCTTGGCCTTGGTCTGTAATGACACATCTTTGCTCTTAGTGATCTTTCCTAATTTTTCCATTGTTGTCCCTTTAAGATTTAGCCTTCTCTTGATTCTTGGCTGCAACCTTCATTTAAATTGATGACTAAACCAAGGTAAACAAAATCTTTAACAATTTTAGTATCTTCATTGTCTATATTCAACTTGTATTATATCCTTGTAGCCATGATTTTTTTTGGTCTTTTTGATATTCAAATGCAGTCCTGCTTTGGCCTTTTGTTGTTTCACTTTCATTGAAAGTTGTTTCAAATCATTGCTACTTACTGCCAGAAAAATGGAATCATTTGCATATCTTAAGGAATTAATATTTTCCCACTAATTATTACTCCTCTTTCCTCTGAGTCTAGGATATATCATGTGATATATTCTGTGTACAGATTAAACTAATAGGGAGATGAATGCACCCTTGTCTGACATCTTTGCCTACAGGAAACCACTCTGTCTCTCCATTTTCTGCCCTCACCATGCTTCCTATTCAGAACACAGATTACACACCAATACAAATAAGAGCTGATGTACAACCACTTCTTTCAGTGCAACCATAGTTTTTCACGATCTGCACAGACAAAGGCTTTACTGTAGTCTATAAATCATAGACTAACCTTCTTCTAAAATTTTTTGGATCACTCTAATAACAGTTCGAAATTAGATCTTGAATACCTCTTCCCTTTCTGAACCCAGCTTGAACATTAGCATTTCTTGCTTCATGTACGGTAGAAGCCTTGCTTGCATCATCTTGAGCATTACTTTAATTGCCTGGGAAATTAAGGTGACGTTCTGATAGTTACAGCAATCCTTGGCACCTCCTTTCTGAAAGATTGAGAGATATATTGATCATTTCTAATGTGTAGGTCATTGTGGTTTTTCCTCATATTTGTTGAAATATTATAGTTAGGAATTTAACATATTCATTCTATGTGGCTTAAAATACTATAGATATCACACCTCCCCCTGGTGATTTATTTTTGCCAGTACTTTCTGGGCAGCTTTTGTTTCACTTGCTATAATCATAGAACCTTCTCTTAGGAATCATCTTCAAAGGTATCTGTCAAAGGTTGTCTCTTCTATAGAGATTTTCAGTAGTTTGTTTCCACCTTTCCTTTATTTTCCCTGGGTCAAACAATATGCTTCCTTGTTAGCTGTTCAGCATTACTAGTCTAGGTTTAAATTTCCCTTTTATTTATTTAACCTTCTAGTATAGCTCTCTTACTTTTTCCTTTTTTGTTTTCTTCTATCACCTTATATTGATGATCATAATAGTTCTATTTATCTGTGTAGGATAGTCATTGAAAAACTGCTTTTGACACATTTCACTTTTGTGTCTCACGCATCTTTAATAATTTTTAGTGTTTCTTCTTTCATCCAACTCAACTTCTCTTTCTTTTTACTTCTGGCATTGCCTTTTCACATTCTTTACTAACAGTATTTGTAGTTTCAGTCCATAGTTCTGATTCTCAGTCAGTTAAATCAGTTAAATTTAACAATGCAAACCTGTTTTTATGTGGACTTTAAATTCATCAGGAATGCTATCTATATAATAAAAGGATAATATGCAAATAGACTAAACAGTGGAACAACCAAACAACCAAACAATTGGCCACTATGACGTGCACTGATCACCAGGGGTGGTGTGTGGAACATAGCGGGTGTTGGCCATGGCAGAGTGGTGGAGCAGGTGAGTGGGGGTGCCAGACCAAGGTGGGGTGCTGGTCACTGTCATCGGGGCGAGCCTCTGGTGGTTACCAGAGATTCTTTGCTCCTTCATGCCACGGTCCCGCCTAGCACTCACACCTAATGTCTGTGCCTGCTCTGCTCGCATCCACTGCCATTGCTGGCCCCACTTGCACCTGCAGCTGGTGCTGGAGCCACTGCTAATACCCACTGTTGGTGCCCAGTGCTGGTCCTGATCACTCAGCTCCATCAGCGGCTGCAAGAGGCAGTTGCTGGCCCTGATTGCCCCTGAGGGCTTCTCCACCACCCCCTGCTCCTAAGAGGCAGCAGCTACTGCTTATACTCACTGATGGCACTGACCCTGCTTGCACCTGCTGCTGGCCCTGGCCCCAATCACTCTGCATTGTCAGCTGGTGCAAGTGGGACCAGCACCATCAGTGCATGGGAGCAGCAGTGGGAGTTGGGCTGCCAGCAGACAGGGGACCGAGGATCTTGGTGGAAGGGGCCAGGTAAGGTCATGGAGGATGGGCTGAGACCTGCCTGTGTGCCTACCGTATTTCAAGGTGCACAAATTTGTGCACTGGGCTACTATTGTACATTATATTTTGGCACTACAATTCTTTAGTGTTCTTCTTCAGCTTTACTCTAATGTTTGATATTAACAGTTCATGATAAGTACCACAATCTGCTCTTGGTTCTGTTTTGACAGAGAGAATAGAGATTTTTCAACTCCTGTTTGCAATTACATAGTCTATTTGATTTCTATATTGGCCATTTGGTGATGTTTGGTTATTTGGAGCATGTCTTTATGATGGACAAGTAGTTGGCTTTGTAGAAATCTATGAGCTCATCTCCTGTTTCATTTCTGACCCCTAATCCAGATTTTGGTATGTGATCAATTTCATCTTAGATATCTACATAAAAACTTTCAGTTTTACTTCTTCAGAGTTTGTAGTTAGAGCATAAACTTGGATAATGGGCTATGTTAATAGGTTTTCCTAAAAGTCTGATTGCTATCATTCCTTCAGATCTTCCACTGTAGCTCTTAACTGCCTGCTATGTCTTGCCTCAGTATTAAAGCCACTCACTGTCTTCTGAGTTTGTCATTTCCAGAGTAAAACACTTGATAGTTGCCTGACTGGAAATGTTCCATTTCAGTTCATTTTAGTTTACTATCACCAATAACTGCAATGTTTATTTCTTTTTATTTTTTGGGTTTTAACCCTCCTTTTTTTTCATTTATTATTTTTCCAGAGATTTATTAAATAATAATAATTAGCAATTAAAATTGTACATATTTATAATATACAGCATTATTATATGTACATACACACACTTATATAAATTATTACCACAATCAAGTCAAATAATACTTTTAGCACCTCATATAATTGACTCTTTGTGTGTGTGGTGAGAATGCTTAAGATCTACCCTCAGCAAATTTCAAGTGTACAATACCATTTTATTAATTATTATAACATGCTATATATTAGATCGTCATAATTTATTCATATCTCAAAGTTTGTATCCTTTGGCCTACACCTCCCCATTTTTACCACTGTTGTGCCCCAGCAACCACCTTTCTATTATGTTTCTAGGAGCTCATGAGGTCAGCTTTTTTGTTTATTTGTTTTAGATTCTACCTTAAAATTATGCTATGCAGTATTTTTATTTTCTCTCTCTGGCTTATTTCCCTTAGCATAATGCCCTTCAGGTTCATTCTTATTATCACAGATCAGTACACCTTCCTTAAATGCACATTGAAGACCTTAAACAAGTAATTATTTCTATTTTAAAAATCATTATATAAATCAAACATTTATATACAAGTCATTTCTTTCTAAACATTGCAAATCAGATATTAAAATACTGGACTACATTAGCTATCCCAAATAATGCTTCATAGAACACTAAATGTGTACACTTTTCCACAGATGGAATACAAACATAATCTGTAGCCGCATACATTGGGGAACTTATTTTCCTGTTAGCACATCACAATACCCTTCTACTATATGAAAGCTTCAGGGTATCAAGTAAAATATTTCTTTATCTTGGTATCATCTAGCATTTCTGACACTTAGATTTCATTTTTCTTCCCCTCCCTCCTCTTTCTCCATCCCTTTAGCACTGCAATGTTTGGAAGTCCCATTTCTTGCTTTATAATCTCCAGATGACCTTGGTTCATGTTTTTATGTTCCCATTGTGTGTGTCATACACACTATACTTTAACCTTTGTGCACACCAGCCGCTAGACATCCTTCTGGCCTTTGTCTAATTGTGTCATTAGAAACAATGCTATTCATACTTGTTCTGTACTTTCCCCCAGTAACTATTTGAGAGCTTTCAGACCTGGGAGTGTCATCTTTCAGCATTATCTCATATTTCACTTTGGAGTGTCTGAACAATGGATTTTTAAGGCAAAACAAAAATAAAAAAAATAAAAAAAAAAATAAGGAAAAGTGCATCAGTGGCTTCTGTTACACAATGTGTGGGTCCAAAACACACGCTCAGGCCCTTGGTCTTGCAATCCCCGAACACCTGTGAGATGTAAGTGTCCCTGTGGGACATGGATACTTCATCTTTACATAAACACATTCATACTCATATTGTATTACATGTTTTATTCCGGTAGGTTGTTACCTCTTTATATCTATCTGCCTTAGGCTCTTCTCTTTTAATCTCAGTGTGCTGTATTTTCAGTTTATGTTAAAAATTTGTTGTATAGTGTTATGTGTTTTACTATTAAGAGCAGAACACTGAAACCCTCTGTAAATAATATATTTACATATTCCTAAAGTAAGTAATATTCCTAAAGTAAATAATATTTGGTTACTTTTTCTATATATACAATATGTTCTTTCTTTTTTTTTTCTGAATTTACATTTACATTTATTTATATACTAGAGGCCCAGTGCATGAAATTGTGCACTTGAGGGGGGATCCGTCAGCCTGGTCTGTGCCCTCTCATAGTCTGGGAGCCCTGTGAAGATCAAATCAAAGAGGTAGGCCCTGCCCACCTGGCTGGGGTTCCATGATGTATTGTCCCCATAGAAAGAGGTCCCGCCCACCTGCCTCAGCACTGCTGTGGGGCAGCCTGGGCCTCCCTCTTGGGTGATCATGGAGCCCCCAGATTAATCGCCCTGCCAGCCAGTGGCCTGGACCTCCCTATGCAGATTAATCACGCGATCAATCGTGACCTGTTGAGAGAGGCACCTCTTCCTGCCACAGCCTGCCAGTCTTTAGCCTAGGCCTCCGTCTTTGGGGCGATTGTGGAGCCCCCCTAGTGATCGATCACCCCACTGGCCAGTGGCCTGGGCCTCCCTCTGCAGGGCAATCATGGGGCGATGGGCAGTCCCCTCACCAATTGCATCACACCTACCTTGGCTGGCCTGGCGCCAGTGGGTGTCATAGCATGGTCGTCTAGGTGGTCTTTTCTGCTGTTCGGTCATTCGGTTGATTCATATTATGCTTTTTATTATTATAGATTTATCTACATAGACTGAAGACCATGAATTTCAGTCTACCAATACATCCAACTCTAATCTATCATCACAGGAGGCTTACTCTAGTTTTCTCATTTTCCCTTCTCTGCAATAAATTTTGTTTTAAATCACTAGTTCTAATCATTCTTCTTCTTCTTCTTTTTTTTTTTTTTAAGTAGAATTCTTAGCAACAGGAGAGTAACTCTATACTCTTCAGTTTTCTAAGGGTAGAGATTTAGGGCCTGCCTAAATCAATTACATAGCATTTTTTAAAAAACTATATTGTTGAATCTTTGTATTTTTAATGCTATATTCTAGTCCTGATTGTTTAGGAGTTTTAATATATTTCATGCTACTTTCTGCTGTTTTTCACTTATTTGATTTTTAGTTATATCTTGCAAGAGAATCTAATTCAGGGCTATTATTTGCCTTCAAACTGGGTAGAATGACTGTCCTTGTCTTGATCTTAGGATCTTCTTCTCAGATTATAAGCTGTTTTGCTTTTATTTTTAATTGGCAGGATAACTAATGTGTGAAAAAATGTGTTTGATTTTGTGAATAATACCAGTAGGTGAATTAACTGCATACAATTTGGCAAGAGATTCTACATTAGGAAAAAAGAGCTCAGGATTTCACTTCTTTTTCTCAAATATATTACAGAACAGAGAGCTCCTTACCAGGTTTGCCTGGTTTCCTCTTTTTATTACCCTTTTTCCATTTTACTAGGAATGGTTGAGGAGATTCCTGTGCTCAAGGTGCTAGTTTCAGAAAAGCTCCCGAAATACTCTAAATGTTTAATAAATGAGAGTTGCTGTTATTTGTATTCATTTATTTGACCAAGTTTCTTATTTAATATTTGATTATATTGCAGTCCCAAACTAAGTTATTGTTTTATATTCCATTAAACTTATATAACTCATAAAATATTTTTGTTATCATTCTAGCTTTAAGGTTTTGTTTGTATGTTTTTACTAAAAATTGCCTTTTCTTACTGTTATCTTTTTGGATTCTGGTTGTACTAACCATATTTATTCGTTTATTCTTTATATTCTGTTTTCTTTATTGATCATGGAGCTCTTTAGCTGACTAGGATCAAGTGGCCTCACTTTTTTGCCATTGATATTTAGAGAGTGGGAGGGAGGGAGAAGAGAAAAGAGAAACATCAGTGTGAGAGAGACACATCAATTGGTTGCCTCCCACATGCACCACAACCAGGGTTAGGGATCAAGCCTGTAACCAAGGTACATGCCCTTAACCGGAATCAAACTCGGGGCCCTTCAGTCAGCACTTTGACACTCTATCCACTGAACCAGCTAGGCTAGTGGCCTCACGTTCCTCAGCGAATCCTCCACTCACTTTCTCTCCCTTCTTTCTGTAAACTCAATCTTCAGAAGTCCTCTTCACTTTTGCATAACACCAACAGCTTGAAGTATATCTTTAACCAGATATAAATCATTTCATCCCCTTTGATGATTTCATGCAAATAAAATATAAACTGTATAGTGTGCATGGATGAGAACCTACTTTTCTCCCTGCGAACTTTTTGATGCCTCAGAGTTTTAGGTGTGGAAGGCATCAGAGACCAGCAACATACCATCATTTTGCAAATCTCAGGCTGGAGACAGTAGGTCAGTGAGTCAGTCATACAAACTGACTTATGCAAAGACTACCTAGTTTGTATAGCTTTTTGGAATTGTCTGATTTACTTGAAATGCTCATAGTTCAAATTTCTAAATCTCCATCCCTAAGTCTGGGAAAGCTTTCGAGATCACAAGAACTTTGGAAAGAAGGCTAACTTCAGTAGCTTTCTTTTAAAGAGCAGTTGGAGTTTCTTCTGGTGAAGAATCAGCATTAACATTGTAGCTTTAAGACTCCATGTGTGAGTTACCCAGGAACTACATTTCTCCTCTGTGCTTGAGTAGAGCGTGTCTAGTTCCTCTCACGTCCTACAAAAAGAACTGACAGAAATGTATTTCATATAAGAACAAGTGCTAATGATTCATAGACTAGCTTATGGCTAGGACTTAAGTTAGTATCAATCATACAAAATATATTTATTAAAGTTACTGCAAGAAGTGTATGCTTGCAAAGATGATATGTATAGATATATGCATATATACAGTATTTTCCATAGGAATTTCCCACTTATACCTCTTACATATGCATAATAGTATACATCACACATTTGTATGACAAGAGTGATCAGTCTTGCTCAGCATTGCTTAAGTTTTTCTTTGTACTTGTGTGATTTCAATAAATCACACTTCATTATTTATTCTCTATTTCTGTGCTTTTTCATTCCTTTCCCAAAGATAATTACATATTGATTTTATCTTCATTTCATTAATGTTACAGTTTTAATAGGCTGGGTAATTTCATTCTAAATACTTTCCAGGTAAATATTATGGCACAAAAATGATAGATATGCAGCCATCACTTTAAAATTATTTGCAGTTATCACATGACTCCTAACACTCCACCTACAATTAATTGGGTTCTTAAAGTGATTCTCTAACAGCTATGATTTTTTTTAAACATTCCACTCAACACATTTGCATAGCAAGCACCTCTAAAGAAATTTATAAATGTCTAATCTTTTCTTCTCTAACATCATTATAAATGACTTTATGACAAGTGCAAATTTTCCTCCTTGTTCTTTGAGAAGTACCAATCAGACATGGATTTGAGTGACATCTCTTTTACGGAAGAACAAAGGAGACGAGCAGCTCAAAAAAAAAAATCATAAAATCCTGACTTGTTACTGTCACAATGATTGCCTCAGCTTTTAAAAAAGAAACGGGCCATTAATGGCACAAAGTAAATAATTGTGTAGACTCTGAGATGATTAGTTAGCAAGGTGGCAGAATTATCTTGTCAAAAAATAGTGTATTTTTAAATATTTTAAAAGAACTCTACAATATCAATCCTAATAATGAAAATCATGACATCCAGCAGTACAGTGCCCAGAATAATGATAACTAAAGATATGATTCTGTATTTTTCCTCAAAAAAATGCTTACAAAGAAAATATTAAGGTTATTCTCTCTGTCTCTTAAAATCTCTCCTAGCAGTTGAGCTGTGTCAAAATTGAAATGTCACATCTTTGAATCTGAGGCATTCCTGCTAAAACAAGTCCCATTTTGTTTATGAGCCATTTCCATCATCATTATTGCCATTGGTATAATAGATTATATCATCGTTCACTTATTCTGTGCTAGTAATTGTTTTGAATATTTCACATTTAAAAAAATCTCATTTATTTCTCAGAGCAACCCTATGGAATAGTTACTCATTTTGTAGAAGTGAATATTATCTTTTGGAGATTATAAATAACTTGGCCAAAGTCACTTAGCTAGTACGGGACAAAAGTAGGACTTGTATACAAATTGTATACAGTCTTCATTGCCTTAAAAAAAAAGTCTCAAAGATCATCTTTTCCCCATGTTTTTATATAATATTTAAAAACAAAATTCAATGATTACATAGTGTTTCATCATTTACACATACATTTTTTCTCAATCAGTCTGAAATTCCCATTAGGGAATGTTGCTAGAAGTACTATTACTGGTTGAAATGAATTTATTTTTTTTATAAAGTTTTCGATGACTATTGCCAAATGGCTTTCAGATATTTATACTCCTATCTGCAGCACAGGAAAGTATCCTTTTTACTTCCACCGACCTTATATTGAGTATTTTTAAAATTTGATTTATGTGATAGGCAATATTTTTCTATTTTCTTGCTGGCTATTCTTTTAAAATAGGATATTATATATGAAAACAAAAATAAAAATACATTCTCTTTAGATTGTTTGTGATTAACAAAAACTCTCAACATACTGTTCTCTTACCAATATGTATTTGTCATTTCAAGCTTTAATGAGCATATTCTGTTTATCAGAAATCCTGCAAGATTTTTACATTCAATATAAATCAGGCCTGGTTTGGGGGCTGAGGAGCCTTGACAGGAAACTACAGGACAGCAGTAATGCCACTGCATGTTGTGTCCTATAATAGCAGTGAAAAGGTGCTGTGGAGTCCTGAAGAGCTCTGAATTCAGGCTTCTTTTATTTTTATTTATTTATTATTTTTTTTTTTTTCTGATTCAGGCTTCTGTTGACCAGGAGAGCCTCATGGGGGAGATGGCATTTGCACTTTGTCTTTATAGATGAATAGACATTTTCAAAGTAAAAAATAGTTAAGAGATAAGAGTGTTGTAGAGAATACAGAATGCATAACTGAAGGAGGCAAAAAGACAAAACATTCGATTCACTGAATGCTAAAAAAAATGAAGTTTATTTATTTTTTTTTTGGGGGGGGCATATATTTTTATTGATTTCAGAGAGGAAGGGAGAGGGAGAGAGATAGAAACATCAATGATGAGAGAGAATATCATTGATCGGCTGCCTCCTGCATGCCCCCTACTGGGGATTGAGCCCACAACCCGGTCATGTGCCCCTGACCTGAATCGAACCTGGGACCATTTAGTCCACAGGCTGACATACTATCCACTAAGCCAAACCAGTGAGGGCTAAAAAATAAAGTTCTAAAGAGCATTGAATGAGTGTTCTCAGAACTACAAAGAATGACGCATGAAAGATTGTAGCAAGGCATGAAAAATCTCATTTGTGTTAGAATGAAACATCAATAAAAGAAGGCACTTTTTAATTGTAATAAACTATTTTAGCCTTGACAAAGTCATTTAGAAAAGTATATTTATAATTAGAAATTCAAAATCTAGTAATTTCTTTTAATTACTCCAATTTTGCAGCAAATTATTTTTAACTATCCTGATGATGATAATTGGTACCTTCTGTTGAGCGATTTAAAATCTTATTTAATAGCCACACTTGCCTCTTCCAATTTTATGTCTCACAACTCCTCAAAAATGCCCAACAGAACATGTCTTTACTTTATCTAACAAACATAACACAGGCTTGAACTACAACATTTTACTCATTTTCCACTTGCATGAAATGCCCTCACTCTGCTCTCCTCTCCAGTTTCCGTATTAAAACTTACTCATCAAAACTAGGCATAGATACCTGCTCTTCTGTAAATCTTCCAGCTTTTATTGGAATGATTTCTATGGCTCTGATACTCTCTGTACCCTCAACTTTGCATTTTATGCAGCTTTCCCCCTCTGATTTCAAAGTTCATAAAATTGAGCTTTCAGGAGTTCATGTATTATTTCCCATTTTTATAGAAAAAAAATAGACTAAGAATTAAATACCATACTGATAGAATTTTGTTCATTGTTCATTCATTCATTCATTCATTCATTTTCCAAATAATTATTGTGCACCTAAGTACATGTACTTCTGAAATACTGAATATCAAATGTGAACATGGTTCATGTTCTTCAGATGGAATTTTGAGTTGAATGGAGAAGCTAGATATTTAAACAATTTTTTGAGTTACTTATATGATGGAGAAATATATCAACTCATTAATTATGGCTGGATATGGGAGTTGAGATTTATGAAATTTTGTGACAACTTTATAGGATGGAGCAAGCTTTAAAGCTTGCAAAGAATAAGGTGTTTAATAGACTATTATGTGAGATATAGATTTCAGGACAGAGGAAATAGCATATATTGTACTAATGAGCAGAAGAAGACATATCAGGAAACTTCAGATGCAGTGATTTTTAGATTATAGGTCTAGGAATGGGGAACAAACAAAGATGAAATAATAAAGTAAACTGGGGTTTTTAAAACTTGAAATGGAGTTTGGAATTTATCTTGAAGTTGAAGGGATATTTTTGAAACATTTAATCAGTAAGAAGCCAAGATCACATTTGTGTATTCAAAATATTACCCTTTTTGAATGGTTGAAATGGATCGAGGATAGCAAAAATAAAAGGCAGGGTATAAAATTATGATCTATTTTAGTTGTCCAGGTGAGAAATATTTAGGACTTTATGATTGGTAGTGGGAAGAGACAGAAGAATATTTATTATAAATGTGTGTGTATTTTTTTCCCCAGAAAAAATAGACAGGATTTTGTGACTCAATATAGCAAGTGAGGGGAGAGAAAAACCAAAAGATGAAACAGTGCTTTTTTATTTTTATTGCTAGAGGCCCGGTGCATGAAATTTGTATACTAACGGGGAGAGTTCCCTCAGCCTGGCCTGCGCCCTCTCATGGTCTGGGATCTCTCGGGATGTTCGCCTGCTGGCCTAAGTTGGCAGTCAGACATCCCTCTCATAGTCTGGGGCTCTCATAGTCTGGGATTCCTTGTTCCTTACTACCTGCCTACAGCAGAGGCAGAGGCGGGAGAGGCTTCTGCCATCACCACTGTACTTGCCAGCCAGGAGCCTAGCTTCTGGCTGAGCGGTGCTCCCCCTGGGAGAGTGCACCGATCACCAGGGAGCAGCTCCTGTGTTCAGTGTCTGCCCTCTGTTAGTCTGTGCACATCACAGCTGACCAGTAGTTCTGGTCATTCTGCTGTAACAGTTACTTAGGCTTTTATTATATAGATTTTTTTTGATTTTTAAATTTTTTTTTGCTTAATCTAGTGGTGCAGTAAGCAAGAAAGGGATAAGATGAGAAACTATTTGAATGATAGATATAATGACTTATGTTGATTTACAGGCTGCTATGGGTCCAGAAAATAGTCATATAAAACAGGCTATTGCATATATTTTCTTTGGTTTTAGAAGAAAGATCTGGGCTGAGGATACAAATTTGTAAGTCAACAGAATGGAAATGGGTAAAACGCACTCAGGAAGACAGTAAAGAATGAAAAGCACAGCCGACCAGGCATATCCTCTGGCTCTGGAGGGACATCAGTGGTTAAGGAGTCTCATTCCTTCTCATATGTCCATTGATAAAAATCTCTGTCTCCATACACATCAGAGACCTATTTGTAGGCAGGGGGCAGGGACTCTAGGAGCCTATATTCATTCCAGGTACATCCAAATCTACCTCTCTCATTCTCTCTTTGTGACCTAGAAACAGATGGAGTTCAAAATAAGATTAAGAGTTACTAATTTTATTTTTTAAATATATTTGTATTATTGATAGTACTACAGGCATCTCTCATTTACCCACCTTTACCCGCCTTCTTCCAACCTCCAACAATAGTCTTCACTACCCTATTGCCCTTGTCCATGGACTATGCATAAAAATATATCAGTTCTTTGGTTTATCTCTTCTCACCCCCCTCTCCCCACATCGAGGTATAGTCAGTCTGTTCCATGCATCCATGCTTTGGGTCTTATTTTAAGAGCAATTAATTTTAGATTGACTGCTTTAATACCCCGTACTAACACCTTTTCCTTTTTAGAACTTCACACAGTGATGAAAAGAAACTCATAGAAAACTTGGCTATCTTTTGTTACTATCTAACCTTACAGTCCTTGCTCAATAAATTTCAGGGTTAAAAATATCCTCCTACCCATTAGAAGTGAGGTGAACCCTGACTTGGACTAAGACTGATAAAATAGTGAAGAGAAACTGGAGCTAGCAGTGAAAATTGAGGCAATGTGCCAAAACACTGTCGTATGTTTCCAAGAGTTCATGTAATGTAAGTAATGAAACAACACATTTGCTAGTGGCCATTCCTGGAGGAGTCCTGACATCTGTGGGTTGAGGACTTAATGTGAGGAATGGAATTAGAGGGAGCTATATAGACTGGATAAGAGGAGTTCAGGGGGAAGTAAACACTGTTTATAGACTATAGTCCTAGGAATCTGTATTCTCACATTTGTTCCTTATGATGTTTATCTTTCTATTTCTACTGTGACACGCCCTCCCTCCCCCTCCTCCTCATTTGCCTTACAGCTTTTAGCACCAAGCATGCATTCTGGTTAATAAATACTCATAAATTTGAATGAAATATTTTAGTCACTTAATGTTTCTAGGATATATGCAAACTTTGGATCATATTTACAAACGAATATGTGAGGTTTTGTTCCTAATTTCATTTCTTCATATTTCATATTCAACTTTTATAACTTACTGTTAAGTTTTCAACTTCAAACACTAATAATATATTTACTTATAAGACATTTGAAATGCTTGAATTCCAAAAAATAGACTGGTACTATTTTGCTAATAAAAGAATGCTGAGGTGCAGGAAATATTTTCAGCATAGTTATTTAGATTTCTTCTTATTTTAAATTTATGGAAATTGACAGCTCTGTTTTTTTATCCAGAGGCAATGCTTCAGGCATTTTTTTCCTATTTTCATCATTATGTACAGAAAAATATAAATGTGTTTATCTTAAAAGTATTTGAAGTTTCTGGTGCTCTCATTTCATTCTAGTTTTAGGATCTTCTTTATTATGTGCACAAGTACCACATCATATTAAGTGTTCTGAGAGTATTTGTGTTTCTTAATAAGTCACTGAAAATCAAGACTAACTTTAGAAATAAAGTAACTGCCTGTGTTATGCTCTACCTATAACTTTCAAATTAAGAATAGATATATCAATTTTGTACAACAAAATAAATCTTAGAATACTATGCTTTGGACTTGGAGAAGGTGAAAAATGCTTGGTTTCTATGAGGGAGTGTCAGCAAATTAGATATATGCCCTACCTTTTAGGTTCTATTGCTTTATAACAAACTATTTCAAAATGTAGTGCTTAAGACAATAACCATGGTTTTTACTAATATTCAGGTAGAACTTGGGTGGTTGGTTTTTTTCTGCTCCATGCATCATCAATCTCTCAGGTGGCTGTAGTAAAGCACTTACTACAATCAGGAGGCTGGGCCTGAACAGTCCCTAGGGCCTCACTCATCTAGCACTTTGGCAAGGATGGTTTGGACCCTGAGCCTCTCTCTCACTCTCCATGTGGCTATCTGCACATGGTCTGCCCAAGCTTCCTTACCTGGTAGGTCCCAGGAGCAAATATGCTGAGCAGCAGAGGCAAAACTACAGATCTTTTCAAGCCCAAGGTTAGGAATTGCACAGCATCACTTTGGCTGCATCCTGTTCATCAGAACAAGCCACAAGGTCAGTCTAGGTCCAAGGAAAAGGATCTAAACTTCATTCCTTGATAGGGGACTGGCAAGGTTCAAGTGCAAATGAACGTATGAGATAGGAAATGTTGTTGTGCCCATTGTTATAAAACCAATTGATTATAATCCAGTTTAGTTTCCCTCATTTAATTGGGGCTATATTTTCTTCATTTGTAAAATGAGGTGGTTAATTTATTTGTGCAACTATAACTAATTACTTGACATTTATAATAGATTATTGAATAAAACAGATACTATGGAACTTATCTTTGGATTGAACTAAGTCAAGTGTAGGATTTCCTCTCCCGTAATATTGAATGGTATTTAAAAATGAAGCAAAGATATAGCCATAGTTTCTTACTGGGAACATGCTGTGACCTAAAGAACATTTTATTATCCAAGGTGGAATAGTTTTCTTATTTAGATTTTTAAAAAGGCAACCTAATTACAACAGATACTGTTATGCTTCATTATTTTAGTTAGTTCTATCTCCATATATACCAAATGTAAAGGAGAAGCTCAAGCTCTGAACAGTTAGAACTTTGGCGAGGAAAGTAAGGTGCATTGGTTGGATTCTAAAAACTAGCTAAGAACAAAATAAGGGGGCAATTGTTTTTAATTGAGCTATCTTTTCATTTCCTAGGTGGGTAGTTAGACAATAAATGACAAGAAAAATACTAACATTGTCCTCGTTTTTCGCAAACTAATAGTAATGAAAACACAAAGTAAAACAACCCAGATTTTTGGTGGGACCAAATATTTAGGGACAAAATTATGCTGTCCAATCTATCAACATCACTATTTATAATGAAACTAGAGGCCCGATGCATGAAATTCATGCATGGGTGTACCTCAGCCCAGTCTGTACCCTCTCCAATCTGGGACCCCTCAAGGGATGTCTGACTGCCCCGGTAGGATCGCGCCTAAATGGGCAGTCAGACATCCCTCTCACATCCAAGACTGCTGGCTCCCAACTGCTCACCTGCCTGCCTTCCTGATTGCCCCTAACTGCTTCTGCCTGCCACCCTGATCATCCCCTAACCACTCTCCTGCAAACCTGATTGATGCCCAACTGCTCTCCTGCCAGCCTGATTTCCACTAATTGTTCTCCCCTCCAAGTCTGGTCACCCCTAATTGCCCTCCCCTGAAGCCCTGGTGAGCCCTAATTGCCCTCCCCTGAAGCCCTGGTGAGCCCTAACTGCCCTCCCCTGCAGGCCTGTGTCTGCCCCAACTGCCCTCCCTTGCTGGCCATCTTGTAGTGACCATCTTGGGTCCACATGGAGGCAGCCATCTTTGACCACATAATGGCAGCTATCTTGTGTGTTGGAGTGATGGTTCAATTTGCATATTACTCTTTTATTAGATAGGATAGAGGCCTGGTGCACCAGTGGGGGCTGGCTGGTTTGCCCTGAAGGGTGTCCCAGATCAGGGTGCGGGTTCCCTTGGGGCATGGGGTGGCCTGCGCTAGGGGCCTGTGGTGGTTTGCAGGCCAGCCATGCCCTCCTCCCACCCCCACCCCCTTCGGCGACCCAAGCAGAGGGCCTGATATCTGGGATTTATTTATCTTCTATAATTAAAACTTTGTAGTCTTGAGCAAAGGCCAGGCCAGCCAGGGCAGGGCAGGAAGCTTGGCTTCCTCCATCACCGGGGGCATCCCAAGCATTCTGCTCTCTCCAGTTCTGTGGCTGCTGCCAATTTTGTTGGCATTAATTTATTTTCTATAATTGAAACTATAGCCTTGAGCAGAGGCCAGCCTGGCCAGGGCAGGGTGGGAAGCTTGGCTTTCTTCATCACTGGGGACAACCCAAGCCTCCTGCTCTCTGTGGCTGCAACCATCTTGGTTGGGTTAATTTTCATACTCACTCCTGATTGGCTGGTGGGTGTGGCTGGTGGGAATGGCTTTGTGGGCCTAGTGGAGGTACGTCAATTTGCATGTTTCTCTTTTATTAGTGTAGGAGAAATTAGCCAATCTTGCATCACACCTTTCCCTGGCCGTTGTATTTAGCTTTTCAAAATCTATGGCTATAGTTTCAAAAGTCAATTACCCAGACAAATGAAGCTGATGAATTAACTAATTTGCATTCTCTCTAACTGTTTTGATGAAACTTCATAAACATGCTGTTAGTCTCATTCCTCTGAGCTTTAAATAGTTTACTGTTTGTGATGATAAAAGGACGACAGGGAATATTTTAACATATGCCATATTCAAACTGAGTGAAATATGACAGTTTATAATCTGTGAGAAGATTGATCTTTGAAAAATATTTGCATATAAAGTACCTGCTATAACACCATATTTTAAAGGCCCGAAGTGCTGTCAGAATGCTACATAAGTGACATGCTGTGTGTATTTTTTCTTGTTTGCACATAAAAATGCCTTTCCCTTCTCAGACTATTTTTGTAGGTATTTCATAATTAATAATGTAAAGATAAGACCTGTGGAGATAATAACCAAAATAAAATTGCAGTTGCTCAGTTTGAGGGAAAGAAATGCTATAGTAATTTATTTGAAAGATATAACCTACGTATAAATATGTAAGTGAAAAAATGTACTTAGAGAGTTTTCTTACACTGTTTTCATTCAGGATTTTCCCTTTTGAAGTATAGGGAATGGCAGAAAGCTTTTTAAATTTTATTCATTAAAAGTTCAGTGCTGATATTTTCTCTATCATCTTGTTCTATTTAGTTTTAATATTAACATTTAGTGAATAGACTATCCTATGCAGTCCTATGGATTGAACACCTGAATAGATTCACATAATTACCACCACCATTAGGTATAGGACAGTTATATCACCCCAAAACTGCCTGCTTTTCCCCTTTGTCCTCACTCCCTCCCCTCTCTCTTCATCTCTGACAATCACTAATCTGCATTTTGTCATCATAGTTTTATTTTTTAAGAGTATTATAGAAATGTAACCATACCTCATGTAGCTTTTTGAGACTGGCTTCTTCCACTCAGCACAATGCTTATATAAGTAGCTTATTCCTTTTTATTGTTGAGTAGTATTCTGTTGTGTAGACATATACCACAATGTGTTTATCCATTCACTCACTGTAACACATCTGGATTATTTACAGTATGTAGTGCTTAATTATATATAGCTGCTAGAGAGATTTTATATAGGCATATAATTTTACTCCTCTAAGGTAAATACCCAGAGTGGTATTGCTCAATTTATGGTAGATAGTATGCTCAATTTTTTCAGAAATTGCCATGGTGGCTGAACCATTTAACATCCCCACTAGTAAGATATAATTCTTCTAGAGGCCTGATGCATGAAATTCATGCAAGGGGCTTGGCCCTCAAAGCCCAGGCTGCCTTGGCCAGCCCTCGTAGCCCTGGCTTCATCTGGAAGGTTTTCCAGAAGGGTGTCTGGATGGTTATTCTGCTGTTTGGTCTAATTAGCATATTAACTCTTTATTATGTAGGATTTGCTCTAGGTTCTTGTCAGCACTTGTCATTGTCAGTACTTTGCATTCTAGCCATTTAAAAAGGCGTGTATAAGTATCTCATTGGCATTTCCTGAATGTTTAGTGATATTGAACTTCTCTTTATGTGTGTTTTTTTGTTTTGTTTGTTTGTTTTTCCCATCAGTATATCTTCTTTAGATAACCCATGCTTTTTTAAGTAGAAATTTATTTATTTTTAATATATATTTCATTGATTTTTTACAGAAAGGAAGAGAGAGGGATAGAGAGTTAGAAACATCGATGAGAGAGAGACATCGATCAGCTGCCTCTTGCACAACCCCTACTGGGGATGTGCCCGCAACCAAGGTACATGCTCTTCACCAGAATCGAACCTGGGACCTTTCAGTCTGCAGGCCAACGCTCTATCCACTGAGACAAACCGGTTTCGGCTAAGTAAAAATTTAAAGCAATAACATTTCTCCCAATGCCAGGGGCAATAGACCTGGAATGATATATTCAATAATTGTGTACTAATTGTCTAATAAAACTTTGTGTCTATTTTTGTTTCCAAAGACTGTCAATAGGTAAAGTTATTTACAATAGTATATATTTACAGTATTTTTTCAGTATTATTGTCATTACACATATACATGAGATAGATATAGGTATTATTGAGATACATTTACCATTGGTTCCAGAATTACAGAGCTCGGAGGTGTGCTTTGTATAATTAATAATTCTCTGACATTGATCCAATGGCTTCTGCCAAATAGGCACTGGCATTCATGTTATAGGTCATTTTTCCTCATTGGCATTTTGTTTCCTGAGTAATTTATTTCTCTCATAAGATCATTCTCTGTGAAAATATGTTCTGCCTATATTACAAGTAATTGATAATGTTTATAAAGTCTATATAGTGATATTAAAACAAATTGTTTTTTCACAATATTTAATGATGTACTACCATAGTAATGGTAGTACCTATAATAATAGTTAATGATATTTTTAGAGCTCCTGGGGTTGAAACATCACCTTTAGGCAATTCGTTTTTTTCCTTTTATCTTGAAGATATGTGAAATATGTTTATATATATATATATATATATATATATATATATATATATATATATATGAAATTTACTCTAAATGTTGGCATAATGTAAGCATTCAGATATATAAAAGTCAATCGATTATATTTTTAATGATATTAACTTTTAGGGATTCAAAACTATTTTATTTACTTATATGAGATCAAAACTACACTTGGAGAAAGTAAGATTAAAGACAGGAGGCCTGAAAGCACTGAGATATTGGGAGGCAGAGGGAGCGAGGGAAAATTGTGGGTAGCAGTGATATGGAACTTTTGGACTGGAACCCGGGTTCTTTGTCTGCTGGAGTCGAAGAATGAATCCATGGACAGAGGGCAGTATAGCAAAGGTGGAGATTTATTGAAGAATAGGTACAGACTCCCACATGGGGAGAGGGAAAGAATCCCCCAGAATGGACTCCCACATGGGGAGGGGGAAAGGGTCCCACAGAGTTCCCTTTCCCTGTGGCTTATAAAGGCTACAGATCCTGGTGCCTGATATCCCCTCTGATTGGTCACTATCCCCCTTTTTGATTTGGTCACTATAGCAACTCCTGAACTCAATGGTCAACCATATGGGACAGGTGATGTCCTCCTCTCTCATCATTCTTTTCTTTATGGGTTTTCTTTCTTCTTCTTTATTTTGTAAATAGAGACCTTTTTGGCTACTTCCAGCTCCCTTGTCTTATGTAAATGCAACTGTTGCTGCTCCCTGCACCTCACTTCTTTGTGTTATGGAGATGTATGTTCCTTCTCCCAATCTGTAATCTTATGTTTTTCTATGGACCCCAATTCTAAAACTTCCTTAAGTCTGCCTCTATCCCCCTAAAATTACTGTTTCAGCAACTTCTGTTATCATTTCATCAGAATGAACTAGCAGAGCAAGGCAGCGAGTTTAGGACTGGCTAATTTGAATATCAGCGAGCTCTGGGGCATAGGCACTGGATGTCTGCCACCTGCCTCTGTGATGATTGGAGCGGGTGGATAGGGCCTGGTATGAGAGACCTGATAAACCAGGTGGTTCTGGTGTGGGCTCTAGATTGACTGGTTTGGGTCTAAAGGTGAGCTCACCAGCCAGTGGTTTACTCTCTCTAGGAACTTGCTAACTCTGGAAGAGGCCGTCTCTCCAGGGTCTGCAATGGCCTTGATACCAGAGCCTTGAAATATAATAGAAAGAACAAAATAAATAAAGCTGTGTGAGATGAATCTCAAATGACAAAGTAACAAATAACCTCCTCTTGCAGTAGGCAAGACAAATCTGTATTTGCAACTGTTTGTGAAGCAGAATTTTTGGACTGGAACCAGGATTCTTTGTCTTGCCAGAGTCTAAGAATGAATCCGCGGACAGAGAGTGTTATAGCAAAGGTGGGAATTTATTGAAGAACAAGTACAGACTCCCACGTGGGGAGGGAAAGAGTCCCACAGAATGGACTCCCAAGTAGGGAGGGGGAAAGGGTCCCACTGAGTTCCTTTTCCCTGTGGCTTATAAAGGCTGCAGATCCTGGTGCCTTCATATCCCATCTGATTGGTCACTATTCCCCTAGACTGGTTACTACAGTAACTCCTAAGCTCAAAGGTTGAACCTCATATGAGACATATGAGGTTCTCCCCACCGCATTCCTTATTGTTTCCCTATTCCCTTTGGGCTTTCTTCTTCTTCTGGATGAAGGGCTTCCTTCTCTCTATTTTGTAAAGATACAAAATAAAGCTCCCTCATTCTATGGAAATGTACCTGTTGCAGCTTTTCAGCTCCCCTATTCTATGGAAATATACCTTCTGTTGCTCCCCAGCCCTGTGCTTCCTCCAGGATCCTCTTAATTTCTAAAATTTCCAAAAACCTGTCTTTTTCCACCCCCAAAACTCCCCGTTTTCATTGGCTGTTGTGAACTTATGAAGTATGCCAGCTTGTACCTGCAGCCGAGAGAAAACAGCTCTGAAGGGAGGGACTTTGTTTGCAAACAGCTCAACCAGCAAGACCTTCGGATGGAAAATCTGAAAGCCTGCTCTCAAGCACAGCCGGAGCAAGCCCTCCAGCGGTGAGTGGCAGAGCTAGTTCACCTTATCCACGGAAAATGACTCTCCTGCATTAGTCAACTGCTCTCCTGGCAAAGGTCCCGGAGACCCTGGGAGAGGGCGAGGGAACGGCAGGGGCGGGATGATGTTTATTTCCAAACCTTCTGTGACCTGGTCAATCCTTTATCAAATTATCGACTACGGTAAGGTGCATTCACTTGTATTTTGCTAGAGATAAAGAGTGATGGATTAAACCCTTGAAGCACGGTAGGGCGAAAGATGGAAGAATATTTTTCAGCCACTCTATTTCAAAGCCATTTATAAGCCCTGCCTGTCTGGCCTGTTAGCCAATCCATCATCCTCTTAGGCAATTCATCAATGCACTTTCGCTCACGGATAAGTAGTTACCTCCTATTTACACTCCACGGAGGTGTTAGTACCAGGGACGTTGTGGGGTCAGCGGTTGGATTCTTTCAGGTTAATGCCCAAATGAGGGTCACGGATTAAGTGAACCACAGCAAGCTGAGCTCCTCTAGCTTGAAGGATGCCATCCTAAATTCTTAGGGGATTAGGACAGTGAGAAAACAAGTGTGTCCCTATTGAAAGTGATTCTCTCACACTGGAGACCTGTTTCAGCAAAAAGTCATATTAGTGCATATTTTTAGTCCCCACAGAAAATTAAATAGAAACGTGTGGCCAAGTGCCTTCCTTAGCTAAGACAAGAAGAACCGTATAAAAGCCGCTACCGGTGACCTTCATATAAAACAAGATATGGTTGGCAGCTGTGAAATCGCAGAGTGTTGGATTCTATTAGCTTTTCTTCCTTCTGGCCTGCTCTGAAAGTGCGCACCCAGCTTGACTGGCAGTCCTACCCCTCCATGCAAGAGAGAAGGCACTTTAGGCTCCTGGTTCCTTCTCATTCACTACTTATTTTGGAGATTTGATAAAGCAAAGGAGAATGATACAGAGGAAAAGGGGATCATTCTGAGATGTCCCAGGTTAATCAGTAATCAGTCTTGGAGGATGTTAGGAAGAGACAAAGGGAGTTAAGGGGTGAACAGGTGTGGGCTGAAACCAAACACACACTGCTCACACTCCCAGATACCAGTTGAAACTTAAATCTATTTTCATGCTGCAGACTAGAAAAAACAGCGGCCAGGGCCTCTTGCTTGCAGGTGAACTTTTCAGGCTGTTGCTCTTAAGCAATTCAGAATCATCAAATATGTGTTCCTCTCCCAGAATTTACCCGGCGTCACCTGTCCCCTATTGCTCCCATCCCCCAATCTACAGCCAGTGTAAATTCTTTCAAAACAATGTATATCTTGCTTTATTAAACTCAGGTAGAATCTGAGGTCATTGGTAGCTACTTTGGTTTGCTTCTTTGTCATTTTTTAGGGTATTGTTTAGTAACACTGATGGACTGATGGTTTTCCTTCTGGTGTATAGGTAGTTCTGTGAATGTTAACACCTTTATATTTGTGTACTACCATTACAATCAAGACACAGAACAGTTCTATCAATGCCAATAATTCTCTCTTGCTATCTTTTATAGTTACCTCTCACACACACACACACCTCCCCACACCCACACCCACACACATTACTCTTGATAACTACTGATGTCTTCTCCACACAGTGGTATTGCCTTTGGAGAATGTCAGATAAATAGAATTATATAGTTATGTAACTTTGGAGACTGGTTTCTTTTACTCAGCACAATGCCTTTGAGAGTCATTGAAATTGTTGTGTATATTATTAATTTCCTCTTTTAACATTCCATTAAACAGATTCACCAATGTGTATACTCCCATTTGCCCACTGAAGGCTATTTGGGTTGTTCCAGTTTATAAATAGAGCTGCTATGAGCATTCGTGTCCATATTTGTGTGTGAACATAAGCTTTCATTTTTCTAGGGCAAACACTAAGGGATCAGTCTGCTCAGTCATTTGGTAAGCGTATAAGAACCAGTTTCAGAGTCCTTTTATTTAAAAAAAAATTTATGATGATGTTTCTTTGGATGGGGTAATAGATTGGGGATTTAGTTGGGTAAGTTTAGCAACTATATCTTCAGAGGTTTCTCCGGATATAACAGGCAAAAGAAACTCACAGGTAATTTAGGCTTCGGAAAATTCAGAGTGAACTAAAGGTCTTGGAAGAAGCCCTATTTTGAAAGTTAAGTGACTGAATTCCCTTCCTGGTATTATTTCTGTATCACATAATTTAGTGGCACTGTCCTCACCTGCAGTGTTCCCAGGCCTTACAGGGTTTATTATGAAACCAAAGTCAGTTTTTATTGCAGCTGTAACCTTTCTCCACAGGCTTGAATGTTCATTGGGTCTGGAGTAGGGTATGAATCTGAATAATTCATTTATTAATGTAACCAGAATAGTTTCTCCCTTCCCCCTAATGCCAAGGCTTTGCCCAACCTGGTCATGCCTGGTCCCTTCTTCAGGATTAGTCCTTTCCCAAGGTGATTCTCAGTCCTCGTGCAAGTAGAATGCATGGCCCATGCTACCAGCTCCCCAGACAAATGCAGACACATGTGAGTTCCATTAATTCACTAGCCCAGACAAAACCTTCTCCAGTCTGTCTCCATCACTTTACAGCTAGTTTACTGAGTAAATGATCTACTCTCTGACATTTTTTTTATTTATTTATAAAGTAAATAAGTTACTAGATCCTAGCATAGAGTTGCTGTGAGTAACTGAATCTATAAACTTTTTTATTTAAAAAATATTTTAATGTTTTTATTAATTTTAGAGAGAGAAGAAAGGAAAGGGAGAGAAAAATAGACATAACCATTGGCTGTCCCCTTCATGCTCCCTACTGAGCCTGCAACCAGGGCATGTGCCCTGACCAGGAATTGAACCAGAAACCACGTGGTGCATGGGACTATGCTTAACCAATGGAGCCACACCTGCCAGGGCTTAATAAACCCTTTGAACAGTATCTAGGATGTAGCTGGTGCACAATAATGTCAAACTGCATTATTATTACTATCATTCACTCTTCATAAAGCAAGATTGGTGTTAGAAATGGTGATCTTTACCAGTAATTTATGTTTGAGAAGCATCAAGGGCAAATCTGAGACTACCCAAATTCTATTGGCCTCTGCCCTCCCTTGTTTCTGATGTGTCATTCAGAAACTGGTTTCTAGTTGTGTCTTATATTGAAATTCCATTGGAAAAAACCCACATTATATATAACTAGCCACACCAAGTATCATTTGTAGAATAATATTAATAAACTAGAGGCCTGTTATACAAAGAGATTCATGCAATAGGCCTTCCTTCCCTTGGTTTCCAGCACTGGTTTTCCTCTGGGACCCAGGCCTTTACTCCAACCAGAGTCTGCCATCTCCGTCTTCGCTGCAAACTCTGGCTAGATTCTGCTGTCTTAACTGCAGACTCTGTCTTTGGCCAGAGTCTGTCATCTCTGTCTTAGTTGTAGACTCCGGAGTCTGCAGTCTTGTCTTCTCTGCGGCTGTCCGTTCCTGTAGATCCCCTAAGCGTGCCCCCCTTCCCCCCCACCCCCCTCATAGCAGGCATCCTGCCCCGACTGGCCCCTCTGCACCTGGAGTGGCTGAACTACCACCATCTTTGGCCTTCTAATTTGCATACTCACTCTGGCTGTGGGTGTAGTGGAGGTACAGTCAATTTACATGTTTGTCTATTATTAGGTAAAATATTCATTTAAATACTAATTTAAGTTTTTGGAGGAGTTGCATCACTCTCTCATGAATACACCAATATTGGCTTTTATTCTTCCACTTTTTCACTTAAATACTCGGAATCAATTTCTCCCCAAATGATTTTTCAAACATTTATAGGAGTTTCAAATATGCTTAGGGATATCTTCCAAATTTTTGCTAAATGTATGGTCTTTTCTCACACTCCTGTGATAGCATTGTAAGGTAGAATATAGCTGAGAAAGTTTTATTTAACAAAAATGGAGTCGCAATACTCCGTGATGAATAATTATGTAAGTGTTACTAATTTGGTATTCATGATCCACAAAAGTATTTAAATATGTATGAAAGGAGATGAATTAGGGGAAAATAAAATTCTATAGTAACTTACTATAATGAATTATACCTTTTAGTACATATTAATAGTTTATTTTAAAGGAAATTGCTTTTATGTAACATTAGAGAGAAAAACTATTGATATGTTAGCACTAACCCAAAATTATCATTTTTTCCATTTTCATTTATGGCTAACCATATTCTTAGAGAACTAGTAAGAGGAATTGTGTGAGTTGACTTTTGTGGATATGCTTGTTTAACTTTTGATGAGAGTAGTGGCATTTGATGAAAGCAGATGATCAAAAATTTTTTACTTAGTTACTTTGAAGATTTTAAAAAGAAGATTAAAAAAATGCTCTTCATCAATTACTTGCCAAAATAAAAAAATATATATATAGTTATGTAGTCTCCTCTCTAACTGGACTTATGGTGTGTTTATAAAGCAATAGCTTTTCAAGCATGATTTGCAACACTTTTATTCAACACAAGAACAAGAAATGGATTTTATTGCACTGTGTTTTATGGATCATGACTTTAACTGAACTGAGTAGTCAAAGGCTGCATGAAAAATACAGCTGCAGTGGGCTCTTGACCACATTTGCTGCTGTAGTTTATTAATGCTATTTTTCATGGTAGCCAAGTCACGTTTTCATAGAATTAACACCTGTCCTTAAACACTTATGTATCACCACAAAACAGCACAACAATCAACAACTGTATTTATCTCAGCTCATTGAAGAACACTTTACTTACCTTTTAAAATGTGTGTGTGTGTGAGGTAAGCCTAATTCAGCAAAACAGACAATTTATATTTAAAACATAAACTATCCCCCTTAAAATGTGAGAATTATGAAAAACCTAGTAGCCCTGCGCAGGAATTCATGTGCCAGTAGATCTCTGCTGCCCTCCCATAGTTCTCCGCCAGCTGTCCTACCCTTCTGTAGCTCTCCCTGTCCTCCTTTTCCCTCCCCTCATAGCTTGCTGCCCTGCCCCCTCCTTTAGCCATCTGCCACTGGCTTGTAGTTCACTGCCCCACCCTTCTACAGATCCATGATCCAGTTGTTATGCAATTGGTCATTATGCCTCACGGTGTAATGGATGATTAGCATATTCATCTCTTACTATATAGGATAGTATTTCAGATAATATTAGTAACTTATTTTCTCCTTTCAACTAGACTTCCTTACTAAATTCCTCTATGTGCTGCTTAATCAGATAAATTGGATGGTCTGTCCAGATGAATCACAGTTCATTACTTTCTCACTATAAACATGTTTTTATTTCACAAAGGCCATGTATTGTCTGCTTATAATCACTTTAATTCTAATACCCTTAAATTCAGTAGCTGTTTCAAAAATGTAGAGCTATAAATCCAAGTTTCACAGTTGAGAAAGAAAAAGGAAATTCTTCTTTAGTGGTGCGTTGGGACATAGTAATGCATCAAGAAGACTTTAATTATAGATCACCAATCTTCCCACCTATAACTTCTTATGCTTTAGCCTGCCCCATATTTTATGCACATTTTAATACTAAATGATATGTCTGATTTTGCATATTTAGGAAGCAGAGGATTTTCTGCTCAGAGATTCCATTGGTAAAATGATCACTTCTGCTGGAACGGGTTTGGCTCAGTAGATAGAGCTTCGGTCTGGGGAATGAAAGGTCCCAGGTTCGATTCCGGTCAAGGGTATGTACATTGGTTGCGGGCACATCCCCAGTAGGGGGTGTGCAGGAGGCAGCTGGTTGATGTTTCTCTCTCGTCGACGTTTCTAGCTCTCTATCCATCTCCCTTCCTCTCTGTGGAAAATCAATAAAATATATTTTAAAATAAATAAAATAAAATAAAATAAAATAAAATAAAATAATAAAATAAAGTAAAATAAAATAAAATAAAGTAAAATAAAATAAAACGATCACTTCAAGTGTCTCCCTCAGGCTAGGTTGCTAAGTCAAATCATTGAGCCTGTGGAAGTTCAAATAAGATACTACTCTGTCATTCAATGAGTTTTTGCCTGTTTTATAGACCATATATCTCATCCCTGTTTTCTGGGCTAAAATGTTGACAGTGAATGATAATTTGCTAAATGAAATTGCTTGAAGCCACAAATCAAAAGTAGGTGGCAAGAATTATCATTTAATTGCGTTTTTTTTGGAAGCTGTATTTATAAAGCTTTGGAGGCCACAAATAGCTTTAAGTGGGGGAAGTGTTGGGGTAATGGTTTTACCAGAAGGAGTTTATATTCTGATGGGGAAGTTTTGGGTGGAAAATTATTTTAGAACTCATCACAGGTATTTTCAAAGACAAAGTAAAAAAATTTTACTGTATGCTCTTTTTAAAAATTATGTTTATTGTTGAAAGTATTACAGATGTCCAATTCCCCCATTGACCTCTTTGACCTCTTCTCACCTGCTCTTGCCCCCTGTCCCAGGCCTTTACCACAATATTGTTCTATCCTTGGGTTATGCATATATGCGTATAAGTTCTTTGTTAATGCAGTTAGTGACTTAGGACTGCTTGGATGTATGGAGCCTGTGCAGAAGGAAACCTTACCTTTTCTTTCAAAATTGCACACTTTTAATTCTTCCTTTCCTGATTTTTAAGGTAGTTAAATATATTTATAGATGATTCTTTGCAATTCTGAAATCTTCCCCTTTGATGAGGATCACACAGGAGTGTTTGAATTCACTTATTACTTTCAGCTCTATCATTTTAGAAATTAGAGTGATCCTACATTTGTTGTGTCTGGGAAAGAATTACCTTTGATCTAATAAGCAGACACAAATTTGGCAAATTAAATGACTTAGATTTCAAAGTTCTTTAAGGACTCCACTATCTTAAATTTACATATATATTTTTTAAATATATTTTATTGACTCTCTACACTACAGATAGGAAGAGAGAGGGATAGAGAGTTAGAAACATCGATGAGAGAGAATCATCAATCAGCTGCCTCTTGCACACCCCCTACTGGGGACGTGCCTGCAACCAAGGTACATGCCCTTGACCGGAATCGAACCCGGGACCTTTCAGTCTGCAGGCCGACACTCTATCCATTGAGCCAAAACGGTTATGGCTTAAATTTACATCTTGATATCAGGAAGAATACATTATGACCACAGTGGCCTTCCCTTGATGATATCTATGACTGTGGTTGGCAATTTTTATTAAAAACATTACTTTAAAAAGCCACGTGACCCCTTTTGTTTTCAAATAATGAACAATTTTTACTAGTATAATAATGTCCTTAAATAAAATACTTAAGAGACTCTTTTAAAATCTGTTATCAAAAGCATATTAAATTTGAAATAATTAGTTTTTATTTATCTAAAGATCTATTCTATAAACTGATGTTATTTTAAAAATCAAATTGAAAAGTGAATGCACTGAGAATTTAATTGATATATATTTGAGTATAAAACAATAACAACAACAACAACAACAACAAACAGAAACAAAATTATAACCCTAGCTGGTTTGGCTCAAGTGGATAGAATGTTGGTCTGTGGACTAAAGGATCCTGGGTTTGATTCTGGTCAAGGGTACATGCCTGGGTTGCAGGCTAAATCCTCAGTAGGGCCATGCAGGAGGCAGCCAATCAATTGATGTTTCTTTCTCTTTCTCCCTTTCTCTCTAAAATCAATAAATATTTATAAAAAATAAAATAAAATGTGTAAGAACTGTAAAAATTGCCTCTGCCCCCTTTTATTTCTTTCTCTCATAATGAAGCTATTTTAATTATTTAGAAGGGAAAGTTTAGGCAGAAGAAAATGAAGAAAGACATGTGTTTGTTTTTTTTTTGTTTTGTTTTTTAAGTACTGTGATTTATAAATGAAATTGTGTAGTATTTTAAATGTTCCACATTCCAGATTTTCATTCTCTTAGAATCTCTCTCTGAATCCTCCCCCCCTTCCCATTCATCCAGTTCAGGTAGTGCTTAAGAAGGGGTAGATTGAGGAAAGAGGGCAAAAACTCTCCCTTGGAACTCTGAGTGTTGTGCTTTATCAGCTAAAAGTGTGACTTATTAATTCTTCTACAGCACATTATTGACAAATTTAAACTGTTTTTCTCATGTTCTCATCGGTGCACATGGCTCACATAAAAATAAAATATAGTCTTTGAGGAGTATTCTTATATTCATTCACTCATTTGTTTACAAAGCAAATATTTAATGGAAATTTTCAGTGAACCATGGTATAAATACTCCCACCAACTTTAGTACTGCAATATACACTGTGTATTTGGTAAGGAACAAGATGAACACAGACCTACTTCAAATGGTTTATATCTGTGGTTATCGGAAGATGTGCATTAAATAAAAAATTATGCAAACCAGTTATAACTGTCCTAAGAGCTACCAAAAGAAGTACAAAGTGGAAAAATAAAAGGGGTATAGGCTAGACATTGGAACTGGGAACTTGAGTAGGGTTTATAGAACTAATTTAGTTGTGAAGAATTTTATCTATTTCAACTAAACATACAAAAATTATGTACATACATTTTTAGGCTTAAATTTATTCATTTATAAATTTTGATAACTTAAAAATATAGAAATAATTATATATGTAGGAAAATATAAATTTTAGGTAGATAAGGATATGTGATTTATACTTTACAAATAATAAACACAATATTCTTTGTTTTAAATTCCATATAACCAATTTATTCTTTCAGAATGCTTTCATTGATTTTTTTTCTGAACTCTTATATAAGTAGCTAACCTATGGTTGTAAATGACAAATGAGTATAGTTTTAATATAGATGTTGGTTGATATTTTCACTTACATTGACAAAATGAAAGTGAAATAAATGAAAATATTTGTTGGAACTTCATTAGTTCTTTAATTATATGAGCAACTTTTTTGCAGAATCAGTAGTTTTAGAAATTGGAAGGATATTTTGAAATTTTATGCTATTCATAATGTGACTTTATAAGCAACTTGCATTATTAACATTTTCACCACTTTATCAAGTCTAGACCATCAACAAAATAAGTCAAGCCAGGATTTGTAGCATTTCAGTTTCCATGGTGTTAACAATCCTACAATATCCAATACAGTCACTAAATGTAGAGTTGAGAAAAGACATGAATAGCATACCTTTATGTTGTATTTCCACCATACACATGCAATAGCAAAAATAAGTTCAAGAGCATAGATGATACAAAAAAATGTAGTAAAATTATTTGAAAGTGATGTTTTGTTATTTGTGGTTTTACTTAACTTAGCAAATGCTTAGAGAATTTCTTAAAATTTTAACAATCAGGGGCTCTAGGCCACCACTAATGGGTATTTAGCAAAATAAACTATTCTGAAAGAAAATTATCATGACACTCCTCAGGACTAATTTTAGGATTTTATATAAGTTCCTAGAGATACTTCCTTTAGGAAATAGGAAATGTGTTCATAGGCCCTTGAAAACAAAATGATGTTTAGACTTTGATCTCCATGTTCAGGATTTTGGTGACATGCTTCTTGTTTTACCTTCAAATTCCAGCAATACTTTGTTTTCTTTATGGGCAAAAGTCACCCTCACTTGCATCATTTATACTTGAAACAGACTCACTCTGATTATACAGATGTTCCACACACTCAAAATATTTTGGAGTTTATACTCCAAATGTTGCCACCATAATCTATATGCCACATTTACTAACTTTTAATCTCACCCAGGTAAAATAGACACTTCTTTCCATTGTGTCGTCATTGCATCCTATGTGCATGTCTAAACCCTTTATTTTGTTAAAGACATTCATTACTGCTTCATGTAGTTGGATGTAAAATCTGTTATTGAAAAATTTTAGACACTATATCTATTTCACACTTTAATTACCAGTAAATTAAAAGAAATATATTTGTGAATGATCGCAAAAAAATAGTTTTTCCTGGTCTGCTAAGTGTCTGAGCAAAGATTATGTTCTACGGTGCTGTCATTTTTAAATGCACTGAAACCATTGATCCAAGTTGTATGTTTGTCACTCATTGTCATCTTACCCAATAATAGACAAACATGTAAATTGACCGTACCTCTGCCATGCCCACAGCTAATCAGAGTGAGTATGCAAATTAGAAGGCCAAAGATGGCAGCCGCTCAGCTGCTCCAGGTGCAGAGTGGCTGGGTAGGACAGGATGCCTGCTATGAGAGGGAGGGCAGCGGGTGAAGGATCTATAGGAGCAGAGTACCGAAGGGAAGACAAGACTGTAGACTCCAGAGTCTGCAGCAAAGACGAAGATGGCAGATTCCGGCCGGAGCGAAGGTCTGGGTCCTGGGTGCCAGAGGAAAACTGGTACAGGAAGCCAAGGGAAGGAAGGCCTATTGCACGAATGTCTTCCTTCAATGGGCCTCTAGTTACTTAACAATAAGCTGACCATTTCAAACAACCATTTTTTTATAGACTAGTTCCAATGTTAAATGTTTTTTTCTTATTGGTCAGAGCCTCTTATCTTCTGAATCTCTCTCAACTCGAATCTATAATTATGTTGTCATTGTTGTTAACTCCATGATCAAAGACATGAAGTTTATTCCTATAAATAAATATATATAATATATATATATAAATAATTCCCCAAATATTTTAAAACATCATCTTTCAGGTTTAGAAGGGCTTAAGATTTTGTTTTTGTCTATATCTTGTAAACAGAGTTACTCTAAGTCTTCATTTCATATCTTTAGTATTTGATTTCTAGGAACATTATCTTTAATTCTATGTTTAAAGTTAAAAATAACCTCATTTACAATCTTCTCAAAAAGTCCAGAGTCCTGGGAATAGTTGAAGCAGTGTCACATTCCTGAGTAAACATAGTTTCAACTGCTTTTCAGATGCTGTTAGACTACTATTAAATGGAAGCTGTACACAAAAAAAACTGAGTGAATAAAGGAAGGGAGGAAGAGCGGAAGGAAAAAAGGAATGAAGGAAGGGAGGGAGGGAGAAAAGAAGGAAGGGTTAAAGGAAGGAAGGAAAATGGAGAGAGATCTACCATATTAAATTTCTTCTCCGATAGTTGAAGGAGTAGTTTACTGAACCATAGCTATTTAAATGTCTAAGTGCAGAGCCAACATAATTAGGCAACTAATGTTGTATTGTAACACTGTACAAATTAGAAATTGAAAAAGGCTTGTAAACTGTATGTTCTGCTCTCCTGCCTATTCAGGCCAAATTTCCACAACAAGCATTTAAGTTTTGGGGCAAGTTTTAAATATATCAATGTTATTTTTTAAATTGTATTTTATTTATTTTTCCCCATCACCTTTTATCCCCTCTGTGCCCTGTACTACCTCAACCAAACCCTCTCCACCTTCAAAATCACCATACTTGTCCATGTCCATGACTTCTCTCCTCCCCCCTTAAAAAAGAATAACATATTCTTTATTCTCAGGCTCTTTTCCCACAACATTTTCAGTCACCTCTCAACTGGAATGTTACCGTGTTTCCCCGAAAATAAGACATCCCCTGAAAATAAGACCTAGCGCAACTTTGGGAGAAAAAATTAATATAAGACACTGTCTTGTTTTCGGGGAAACAGGGTAATACAAACTATATCATCTATATATCTTCTCTTCATTCATCCATCCATCCATCCATCCATCCATCCATCCATCCAATCTACTACCTACCTGCCTACATACCCACATATCTACTTACCTGCCCATCTGTCTGCGTGCCTGCCTCCCTCCTTACCTATCTACCTACCTAGCTACTTATAAGCCTGTTTATCTAATGATCCTTCATCTATCCTTGTCTCTATCGTATCTCTTTCTGTTTCTTCCCTCTGATTCTGGCTAATGTTATCCTTAAAACAATTTTCTTATTTGCCACATCTATAGAAAGGGGGAAATAAATGCCTGTCAGTTGAGTGAGATTACAATTGACCTTGAACAGTGTAGGAGTCAGAGGTGCTGACCCTGTACAGTTAAAAATCTACATATAACTTTTAAATCCCCCAAAAGTTAACTACTAATAGCCTATTTTACAATAAACTAGAGAAAAAATGTTAAGAAAATCCGAAGAAAGAGAAAATACAGGATGTATTTTAAAAGTCTGCATTTAAGTGGACCCACATAGTTCACTATGTTGTTCAAGGTTCAACCTTGCATAGTAACTGAGAAAAAAAAACAAAAACCCAATACTTTGCTGTGATGTAGAGGCTGGGGAATTGATCAAGCCTGCTAGCAATGTGACTGACTCTGTAGCATAAATTAGCCACGTGTCAGACAGAGAGTCAGCATCAGCAAAGCTAAAATTTACTGACCCCTTAGTATGTGCTAAGCACTGTGTTAGGCCTTATCTGACTGATAGATAGGCGCAATACAAACATATGAAGTCAATACTGTTACCATCTATAAGAAATAGGCCCAGAGAGGATAATTACTTTTCTAAAGTTTGATTCCCAGGTCATTCATTTTCTTGAATTTGGAGGCCTTAGTCTTCTGGGTATCCAAAAATTTCATGCTTGTCTCAACAACGATTTTTCTAGTTTAATGCAGTATCATATCATTTAATTAACATAAGAGATAAATATTATAATATTTAATTTAGATCTATATGTAAAGTATGAAAATAAATGTGAATTTCGTTTTAGCTCTAATCTTTAAGGGAAGCACAATTTGGAATATTACATCTGTGATATTTGTTGAATTAAGCATAGCCTGATATTGAAACATTAACAAGGTAAAATTACAACTTGCTGGTCACACACATGGAACTGTTTATTTAAATCATGAATAAAAAAGGATAAATAATCTGTAACGTAGATGATATAGCTACATAGATCAATTAGTTAAGTAAAGTAATATTTTAAAATATCATTGGCAACTTGGTCCTTTAAGATAGAAACATATAAATAAGGTTAAATAAGCATATAAAATTGAATTTGATTCTAAAAAGATTCAATTGGTCCTCATATATGACTTTTACCTAGAACTTTTCTAGTTCTGCCATTTCTGCTCACAATTAGCACATATAAATCAGTACTTCAGCAAAATTTTAAATTTGTCCAGGCCCGTGGTCAGTAAACTGCGGCTCTCGAGCCACATGAGGCTCTTTGGCCCCTTGAGTGTAGCTCTTCCACAAAATACCATGGCCTGGGTGAGTCTATTTTGAAGAAGTGTCGTTAGAAGAAGTGTAAGTTTAAAAAAGTTGGCTCGCAAAATAAATTTTAATCATACTGTTGATGTTTGGCTTTGTTGACTAATGAGTTTGCTGACATCTGGACTCTAGGCCACAGATGACAAAGTTTCTTGGAAATTTCTGAAATAAAAAATTGTTAAATCTGTGAAAGCCAAGATTCTTGAGTAATCTGCATTATAACACAAACATCATCAAATTTCACAGTAATTGTGTGACTTAAGACAATATTAGTATATTTTCCAATAATTAATCAGTAGTGAATATAAGCCCTTAAAAGCTTATTTGTTTAAGCTATTGAACAACAATTCTTCATTATCTCCTCCCGACTGTAAATTTTAATATGCATCGCTTCCACTCATGCTTTGTTAAAAGTAAATTTAGTTTTATTGCTATTAATCAATTCTTGGGACTTACTCCAGTATGACATAAAGAGTATATATATGTTTTAGAGAGAGAGAAGAAATAAGGAGAGAGTGAATTATTGATCAACTACTTTCCACACACACCCTGACCAGGAATTGAACCAGTGACCTTTTGGTGCATGGGATCATATGCAACTGAGTCACACCACTCAGGGCAAAGAGTATGTATGTATGTATGTATGTATGTATGTATGTATTTAAATATGGTTTATTTATTTTAGAGAGAGAATGAGAGAGAAATAGTGATGAGAGAGAAGCATCAATCTACTGCCTCCTGCATGTGCCCTACTGGAGATCAAGTCTATAACCTGGGCATGTGCCCTGATCAGGAATCTTAACTGATAACCTCTTAGTACATGGGATGACTCTCAACCAACCAAGCCACATCAACCAGGGCAAAGAGTATATTTGTAAAAATCCACAAAATGAATTTAGGACCTGAAGCCTGAGGCCCTCCAACAAAGTAATTGCTTACATATGTCTATTGAAACACTGAACTATCTTTTTTTTTTTTTTAACTGACACTTAAAATAGGATTACAACTCTTAAAATTTGTTTCTTATGTCCTCTTTCAACACAAAATAAAATTGATATCTTCATCCTAAATTTGTTTTTAAAATGTGATCATGTTCAAATTTTATTATATATACTTCTCAAGTATAAAATATACTTTATTTCTCTGTAATTCAGGTTGTCTATTTTTGTGTGTGTTTGGCTCTGAAATATATGGTATTTATGAAATACTACATTAGAGGTTGCTTAGCTCACAGTGTTGAAATATTGGCATCTGAAGTTCTGTTTTGTACTTGACATTGTTCTCACAGTGTCAAGTACAAAATATAAGACTTGCCTAGGTCAAAACAATTCTCATCAGTATCAAAGAATGATGGAGTTGTATGAGGTTAAGTGTGGAGATACTGAATTTAGGTACTGCATGCTACACAAGATAGAAGACAAGGTCTGTTGACTTCAACTCTTTATTTCCTTCCTCTGGTCACCTTCTTGTTTCATTTTTTATCTTTTTATATGTATCTTCACCACTCAAGAAATTTCATTCTTGAAGACAGTTTGTGCTGTGGCTGTTTTTAAAAATATGTTTCAGAATTACATGTTTTCTTCCCCCTGGAAATTGTATTACAAAACTCTGATTTTAATTAAATGCTGTTTCTAGTCTTATTTATAATTCTCTTTTCAAAAAAAGAAATTATAATTATTGAGTCTATGCACAATGTTTTTTAATTGCAATGTTTAGATGTTGAAAAAATGTTCAGATATGTTTATCTGGAAATAAATACTTCTTGCATTATATTTCACTCATTCTTACATAAAGAATTTCAAACTCAAATGGTATTGTTCCCTCCAAAATAAATGTAGATGATAATGCATCATTTCTTTACCTAGTTCGTAAGAAGCTAGGGTTCATTGGTAAATCCTCTTTTGAAATTTCATGCACTTAGAATCTATATATGTAAAAGGTTAAGTGACCAGCTGACCAGTAGCTGTGATATATACTGACCACCATGAGGCAGATGCTCAATGCAGAAGCTGCTCAGTGACAGCAACTTTGCAGAGTGCCCTCTTGCACTCCGGGACCCCCCCCCCCCCCCAGGGGATATGGAACTGTCAGTTTTGCCCTGATCCCTGCAAGGCAGGCTGAGGGACCCCACCTGTCAGAGGGATCCTGCTCACTCTGCAGATGCCCTTCCTGCCCCGGCACTGCCCCAGGTGTGGGACTGCAGGAGGTTGGCTCCAGAGCTTGTTCAGCCCAACTCTCACCCATTCCTACCCCGACAGCCACCTTCTAATTAATTTCATTTCAATGTGCATGAATCCATGCACTGGGCCTCTAGTATAAATATATTTTCAGGCAAGGAAATTTGAGAAAGCAAGACTAAAAGAGTTAATTGATCAGCTGCTTCGTGAACATCACCCACCTCCACCAGGGATGTGCCCGCAACCATGGTACATGCCCTTTACTGGAATCGAACCTGGGACCTTTCAGTCCACAGGCTGATGCTCTATCCACTGAGCCAAACCAGTTTCAGCTTAAGATATAACCTTATTATCTCTAGAGATATTTCTAGATTTATGATTGTATATTATGTAATATTACTAACACTATTGTGATTAGCAAGGATTTAGTACAATTAAAATCCTACCTTAATTATGTCATTTGTGTTTTACGGGTTATTCTCATGCTGACTTCCATATATTATTTCTCACGTTTTCTTTCTAGAAAACTTCTTTATATTTTTACTCTCCCACTTGATTTATCCTTTTTCATTTATTGACTTGGTGCCATTGGCCTTCAAAGTCCTCTTTTATTTTCTCTATCTTTGCTTACAGATTTTCTGCCTATGTTCTTAGAAGCTGTATGACTGTCCCTTTGCTTAAATTTTCAATATAACACAATAGGCAATAAAAGCTTTGATACATCTATTATTAATAGACAAAAACTAAAAAAAATATGTCAAAGTACTTCAAAAGCATGAGTTTCGGTAGCAGTGAATATATAAAACAGGAAGTCATGGAGGTTAAAACACACACACAATAATAGGCATTACAGAAATAAAGTGAATTGGCCAACTCAATGACTGTAAATGTTTCTATGGAAAGATATTATTATTGAGGAGTTTCTATTACTCTAACAAATATAACATCATTTATCCACATACTAGAATATAAAACTTTTCTTGTCAATTAACTGCATGGTTGTCCATCAAAATCCAATCTCCATTTTTTATATAGTAATAGCACCTTTAATTTTTTAAAAATATATTTTTTATTGATATCAGAGTGGAAGGGAAGAGAGACAGAGATGGAAACATTAATGATGAGAGAATCATTGATCCCTGCCTCTTGCAGGCTCCACACTGGGGATTGAGTCCACAGCCTGGGCATGTGCCCTGACATGAAATCAAACCATGATTCCATGAGCAATGAGCAACCATTTTGTTGATTCTTTGCTCCTATATTATTAAGGATTTAGAATAAGGAAGTATTATTCATTCTACTAATAAATAATCTGCATGTTTATAGTGCAAATGCTAATGATTCTGTAAAAAACCTGTATAGAACTGCAAGTGAGATTTCAGTGATCCAGCTGTAAGAATATATGAATGTTTTCTTAAAACTATTTAACATTGATTGTTGGCTGATATTTAGATAGTGTGATGGCTATGTTTATTCACCATTGTTATCACTTCCTTTGTTCTCTAATTCATTTGACACTTATTCATTTTCTTCACTCATTATTATTATTTGGGGAACTATGCTAGGTCTGTATGCTGATGGAATTTATATTTTATTCTTCAGTTGTAAGATGGGGAGACAAACATGTAATCCAAAGAGACAGAAAAAGAAATTGGGGATGGGTGGAGAGTGCAAGATAATTATAAACAAGTCATAATAACTTAAAGCAAAAGGGATCAATGTGAATGACAGACAGTGAGATATAATATAAGTAGTATTTGGGAGTTGGGTTAAGTTTGGGATTAGAGATGGGCTATGATGCCTTAGTTTATGACAGTTAAAAGGATGAGAGTTACTATTTCAAAGTACCAACAAGGTTTTATTTTCTCTATACCTGTGTCTTTGTTCTTTTCAGCATATTTGAGGGTGGGGGGGGAATGGGTGAGTTTATTATTATAGATACAAGATTACCATTATCACAGCAAATTTAATGAAGAGACTGTACATTATTTGAAGACTATATCTGTTCTAACTTAAAGCATGTGGTATATTTAAGCAGGCCAGAGAGGACAATAGTATAATGGAGGAAAATTTTTATTTGAGAACTTTTATTCTCTTATTCATTCATATAAAAACACTATTTTAATGTGTCTGTATTCTGTGCAGCTCAATGATATCACATTCTCACTACTTTTATGATTGTAGGTTTATTTGTTTGTTTGTTGTAATATCAAGTAAATCATTCAATCTTTTACATATTCTTAAAACTGCATTAGTTCGCATCTACTTACGAGTAGCAGGAACCACTATTTAAAGTGACACAAATAAGTAAACCAGAGGGAGGTTGGTTGGTTGCTGGCATTGAGATGGTACTCTAAGGAGATATCTCTCTGGCTTTCTATTGCATCATCCTAATAAGTTGGCATTTTGCATCTTGTCCTCAACATTGCTGCTGCATCTCCAGGCACGAGAGGGGAAAGAGTGCCAGAGCTGTTATTATCATCTAGCAGGGAAGCAAGAGCTCTCCTAGAAATCTCTTGGCAGGCTTCTGCTTTAGTCTCATTGCCTAGAACCGAGTTCCATGGATGCTAACGAAGTAGGAAATAAGATTACAAACGTCTTAAAATAATCTTTAAAAATTTCCCACATCTTGACATACCGATGCTCCAAATAAAATTAAGGAATGTAGATAACAATAGATAATAGGTAGCCAACTACGAGTCATATGCTGCAAATGCTACTTATATTAGAACTCACTGAAAAAAAATCTATTCTCCAATGCATTAAAAAAATGATATTCTCTGGAGAAAGTTTTAACTGTGCAGCATTTTCTCAAAGTTGCATTATCTTTTTTGAACTGGACTTTTCTAATTAATTGGCTTTGAATGGATGACTGTCAACATTAATTGGTATTATAATAGTAAACACATAATTACTCTGTATTCTACATGCTTTACATATAATAATTCATTTAATCCTCACAGTAGTTTTGGGAAGAAGACACAATTAATTATCTCCACTTTATAGAAAATTTGAGTCATCAAGATGTTAAGTAACTTGCCCGTGGTCTCACAGCTAGTATTTACTGGACCAGGATTGAAACTCCAGTAATTAGTCCCTAACACCACGAACTCTAAGGTGGAATTGTGAGAAGAAGCAGTGGGTGCCATCCAGCTGCTGAGAGAGGCACCTGCACACCAGGAGCAAACAAATTAGAACCTCAATCAGCCATAAGGAACTGAATTCTGTCAGCAAACACCCTGAGCTTGAAAGAGGACCCTCAGCCCCAACAAAGAATGGAGCCTGTTCAATATTTACATTGCCTATGCAGGGTTGGGGAGCCCTTTTTCTGCCCAGGGCTGTTTGGATATTTTTAACTTTATTCTTGGGTCATTCAAAATTATCAAGTTAAACATGAGCCTGCTATATTTGGTCAACAATTTAATTAACTTACCCCTAAAGCCTTGGGAAGGGCCAGACCAAATGATTTCCAGGCCTTATGTGGCCTGCAGGCCAGACATTCCCTACCCCTTCCTTATAGGATCCTGAGCAGGAAGTCAGCTAAGCTATGGCTAGTATGCTGACCTACAGAAATTATGCAATCCTATATAATAAAAAGCTAATATGCAAATCTACCAAAAGGCAGCTATGATGTGCACTGACTACCAGGAGGCAGATGCTCAACATAGAAGCTGCCCCCTGATGGTCAGTGCGCAAGAAGCTGGGCTCACAGCTGGCAAGTGTAGCTGTGGTAGCAGGAGCCTCTCCCGTGGGGAGTGGGCTAAGCCATTAGTTGGACATCCCCCAAGAGCTCCCGGACTGTGAGGGGGTGCAGGTTGGGCTGAGGGACACTGCCCCCTCTGAAGTGCATGAATTTCATGCACCAGGCCTCTAGTAATATATATTTGTTGTTTCAAGCCACTGAATCTGTGGCATTCTTTTTTACACTGTAACTAAAACATTAATATAATATTTGAACTCCGACACTTGTATGTTATATCTTAAATGGGATACTTACTCATTTTGAGCTTTTCTTCATGCATTAACTCAGGACAATTAATAACATTAATAGCCATGTCTGACAGTAACTGAGTACATTGCTTCATTCCAAACAATTACTCTCCGTTTCTAAAAAAATTTGTTAATGTAATTCTCAAAAGTGTCTTGATGTTGGTACTATTATTATCTTCATCATACAGTTCAGGAGAAAGAGTGAAAGCTGAGGCAGAGTAACTTCTGTAATGTATGTAGCTAAGTAGCAGATCAAGGATTTGGCTCCACAGGTAGGAACTACCAGGGTCTGAGCTCATGGACCACGATGTTCCCACCTTTGGCCTCTAGCTTTGGAGTTCAGGATACCAATGTTTCCTTTCTTAGAACAAAGTCTTCAAGGGAAACTATCAGGTGGGCTCCAAATATGTTTTCCTAAATTATAACATAAAGCAAATCAAGAAAAGACGAAAAAGGTTAGATTTTTTGTAAGCAGAATGAGAATCCTGACTATGAATTTTTATAGGACAGCCATATGAAAGGATATCATCATAGTTTCTTTTGCAGGGGTCTTCAAACTACGGCCCGCGGGCCACATGCGGCCCACAGAGGAGTCTGATCCAGCCCGCCAGGTTTTTTGGGCAGTGAGCACAGCCGAGGTGTTACAGTAGGAATTAGTAGTTCATATAGTCTGGCCCTCCAGCTCTCTGAGGGACTGTGATCTGGCCCCCACTTTAAAAAGTTTGAGGACCTCTGTAAGGTGTACAACATAAGTGTACACAATTTTCATTGTCAGTCAGACCCCAATAATGCTGAAAAAAATAAATAAGTACTTAAGAAAAGAAAGGATAAAAACCTTGAGAAAGCAGCAGGAAACAAGGTTGGGTCCATGATTGCTTTGCCATTTAAATGAGTTTTTAAGAAGTTTTAAAAATTGCACACACATAACGACATGTTTATTTTTTTGCTTGGTAAGGTTGTCTAATAATTTTTATTTTATTGTCCACTTTTATAAAAAGGAATGATTGCAGGAAGAATTGTTGCAATGCTATTACCATGTATCCTGCTTCACTATATAGTTCCTTAGAGCATAAATCTCCTCAGATTCTTCCTTGGCTTGTTTGTTTGATTGTTTGTTTGTTTGTTTATTTATTTATTTATTTATTTATTTATTTATTTATTCTTTCCAAGAACAGTTTAAGAGATGTAGGAAAAAAAAAAAACTTCAACTTTAATTCCTTGGGCTTTTTAAATTGAAGAAAAATATTTTGAAACACATGAAGGTTTTGCCATAGATTCCATTTCTCATGAAACATACCCACAATATCTAGGTGTCTATTTAACTTTCATATTTAACTCTTTTTTTATGACAAAAATTATACCTTCAGGAATGGTTCTTGGAAGGAGGGAAACTGGAATGGATTAAAAATCAACAAGGTGCCAATCATTTCACATGATACTTCATATAACCCTCTTGTGTACTGTGTGAGTTTTATTGTTCACATTCTACATATGGCGAATATGAGAACCAAGAATATTTAATAATTGTCCTAGATTATCTAATCACTTGATGGCCATTTGGGGACTTGAATCCAGGTGTCTCCGGCAAATACTGTGCTCTTTTTCTTATCGACAGACTGCCTCTTACTCTAGGTGTTAATCTATCTACTTTCCTCTTTTATTATTGACAGTAGCCATCTGCCAAATAAATTTCAAAGGGTTGTCCTGAAAAAAAAATATTGCCTGTTGTATGGATACATGTCTGTACTGTTTGAAACACACATTAAAACCCCCATTCAAACAGGTTTTAATCACACCATCTGCTTTACTTTTGGAACTCATCATAACTGGATTTGAAATAGCTATCCAACTTATTCATTGTCGTAAAGATCCATTTCCCATCACAAAAGTTCATCCACTGAAATATGTATAAGCAAACTATTTAATTTCAGGATTTGAATTGATTTGCAGAAGTAGAGTTTATAGTCACTTTTAATCTTTTGTTGGGTAACTGAAAAAATATGTAAAATGTGAAAAATTCACTTTAGTGTATATTATATGACTTCGTTTTTCTCTATATGTCTATTTCTAGTTACATATAATGCCTTTAAAAGTTTTGGTACCTTTAGCTTCTGAATTTCCTGAACATAGAACTACTTTCATGCAGAGTCAAAATGGCTGGTTTCTGTTTAAGAGAATACTATTACAATTATTTACCTCTGGATTAGGAATCTTTAAAGGAATAAAATCTCAGGTGTACAACCTAAGTAGACTCATTTAAAACTAGTTTGCAAATGTTTCTCAATATACCAGATAGTGGTTATATTAATTTATGCTTACATCTACACAGTTATGTGGTTCATGGACTGCACACAAGTTAAGAAACCTATATTGAATTGGCCAAGCTCACAATAGATCCACTCGGTTTAATCTCATTCTCTTTGAGAACTAAGGTCAAGGGAGCATATGGAGACTGAAGAAAGATGAGAGAAAGGGAGCCATGAAGAGGGGAGGCCACTGAAGCTCAGGTCCAGTGTGAATCTCATACTCCCTTTAATATTATGATTATTTAAAAGTTTTAGGAATTTAGGTGCGAGAGGTACCACATAGGGAGGAAAGGATAAGCATAGATTTTATTTAAAGAAGATATTTCATAATTGTTTCATTCTTATTTCTACCTGACATACAATGTTAAGAATGTCTCTTTCAAAAATAATTCCTTTGACTTTTAAGTGTGTTTGCTACTAAAAATATAGAAATGCTGGCATAGGAAGTGCAAGTGCCTCCATATCCCAAATCTCAGCTATGTAGATATACGTGGACAACAACTTAGAGCCAGGTTGCCACTTTTACCCTGTTTAGCTTTAGATTTTTGCCTGCAGACATTTTCTTTTAAATTGATCATTTTCTCAGCAATCAAGAGAAAACATTTTTTTTTTCTTGAAGATTTCATTGCTGCTAATTCAAAGTGATGCAGCATAAGAAACAGTAGTTTTGGTTTACGAAAATATACTTGACCTTGGAGTTTGGAAAGGAATGCTCTGCACTAAATAAACGGATTCATTCTGTCATTGAAGATATGAAGAGGTGGTTTACCTAGAACATCAAGCTGTCCTTTTTACTATATTTTTGGTTGTCTTTTTTTATTTCTTAAGATAGGAATATTTTGGAAGTTATCTTTTAAAAACAGCAATCTTGAGACATTTTTCCTATAACTATCAAAGCAAAACCTGTATTCAAATTCTAGAAACAAGAAAGGACAGCACAAAGCCAAATTAAAAAGCAAATTGTCATAAAAATAACACATTGTTATATAAAAATAGGGTATAGTTTTATAAAACTGTTCTAATTTTATTATTGTTTCTCTTTTAAACTAGTGTTTTATTTTGTGTAATCAACATGGGAAAAATCACTTCATTATTTTTAATCTTTTTACTTTAAAGGGAAAAAATTGCCCTCACAACATTATATCTATTATCAAATACCTTATCAATTGATGAATAGGCTATTACAGGATGCTGAGGTCCTCCAAGCTTATGTAAGTTTCAAAAATGTTAACAGTGTTTTTGCAATTTATATAACTAGCATTCTGGTTTATTTTTAAATAAATACAAATGTTTTTCTTAAAAACATCTATAAAGTCTTTTCCTTGGAAATTGTCCTCTACTTATAATTAACATGAGGGATAGGGAATGAAACAATCTTTTAAGGCGGAGGTGAGCAAACGCATAAGTCAACAGAGTGGCAAACCATGGCTCATGAGCCCCATGTGGCTCGTGAGCCGCAGTTTGCCCACCACTGTTTTAAGGAAAATAATATTGCCCAAAGAATGAATTATAAATTGTATCTCAGTAAATAGCAATGCTCAAATTCTTTCAAGCTCAAAGCCATAATCTAAATGGAAAATAAAACAGTAATAAAACAAAAAGCATGTGTTCTCCCATTATAAGACTTAAAGGAGTAGTAAGACATATAAAGAGACCAATTTTGTATCAACTAGCAGTTCTTATATCATAAACAACCTTTTCTATAACAATGTTTAAGTTAACTTTGTTACAAATGAAATACTGAAAACATTCAATCAATAATATGAAAGGTAATGTGATTAGCAAGTGTAAAAATCAATGAATTGGAAGATTAAGCTACTATTGTGAGACAAGCTTTTACTCTAGATATCTGTTGTCTTGAATTTTTTTGGCTATCAATGGACTTCTGGTAAGAAACTATAGAAGTAGGAAGGGCAAGAATCTCTTATCTAATAAAAGGGTAGATACAAACTGACCATCACCAACACATAAGATGGCTGCTCCCATGTGGTCAAAGATGGCCGCAACCATGTGGACACAAGATGGCTGCCACAGGATGTCTAGCAGGGGAGGGCAGTTGTGGGTGATGAGGCCAGCAGGGGAGGGGACTTGGGAGGGACCAGGCCTGCAAGAGAGGGCAGTTGGGGGCAACAAAGCCTGCAGGGGAGGGCAGTTGGGGGCAATCAGGCCTGCAGGGGAGGGCAGTTAGGAGTGACTGGTCTGGCAGAGAAGGGCAGTTTAGGGTGACCAAGCCTGCAGGGGAGGGCAGTTACAGGCATTCAGGCTGGCAAGGGAGCAGTTAACCATTGATCAGGCTGGCACAAGGCACAGGAAAGCCTTGGATGGTGGCAGCTTAGCTGATGCCTGAAGTTCAGGTAAGCCTCAGATGTTGGCTACCTAGCCGCCCAGGACCAGCCAGAGATGCAGGCAAACCTCGGATGGTGGCTGCCCAGCTGCTAAAGGCCCCCAAAGGCTCAGATAATTAGAGCTGGCTGAGGCTTGCTCTGCTGGCAGTGGCAGCAACAGAGGTATGATCGGGTATCGCCTTCCCCTGATTGCTGGGTCACCTCCCACCCCTGAGGGCTCCTGGACGGTCCTGGACTGTGAGAAAGGGCAGGCTGGGCTGAGGGACACCCTTCTCCCTTCTCCCCACTCCAGTGCATGAATTTTAATGCACCAGTCCTCTAGTTTATATGTAATTTTGCATTTTTCTCTTAAAATGGGTTACATTTCACAATAAAAGTATAATCATACATACTCCTGCCCTCTCTAGTCCCCAAATGAGCTACTGCAGTTTTATGTGAACAATTTAGTTTTAGTCAAAGACTGGCTTTCCTGACTGGTAATATAGACAGATGCTGAATAAATTCTTCATCAAAATTGTACTCTTCTTAAGAATTTTTTAATACTTGATTCAGAAGCAGCAAGTGTTAATCAACATGTTTAACATTAATTTCCTTATAATTGATTTAGAATTTATCTGCACATTTATCAGCTGGGAAGAACAATTACTTTTTCTTGAGATTAAAAAAAAAGATTCAATACCTCAAAATTACCTTAACTTTTAGATTTCTTTACATGGCTGTGCTTACTTAGTTTTTTCCTAAGTAACAGAGTGAAATGCTCAACTTCTCTGACTCCAAGCCTCCTTTGTTCAATAGCTACTGCTTAGTCTTGCACAGATACATGCTAATCATTAGAGGAATTCTGTTTGCAGCTTGAATTTTATAAAAATAGCCCTTCACCACAAAGTGCCTCTCCTGAGGATACAAGGGAAGTATGTATTACTCATCAAATAATTGCAGGACTATATAGAGATTAAACTCACATCAAATTGGGTCAACAGACCAAGCAAAATTTGCTGCCACCCAGATATCTGTGGTCATCAAGTCACTCTTGCCCCTCCCCTTTCTCTTTCCCTAGACATAAGAGAAGCCTGGGCTCTGGACTTTATTAAGATGGATTTGAGGGGTCACTAAGCCTCCCATCTTCTCATTTGGTACCTTCTCAATCAATAAACTTTCCGTTATTCCAAACTCTGATGTTTCGAGTTTTGGCCTTTCAAAGTATCAGGCACAGGGACATTGGACTGATAATGCTCCCATCGGATGGCTTAGATATTGAGGACCGTCTTGGAAGTGCTGAGGAATGTGACTATAAGTAGCCATGCAGTTTGTCTGAAGGAAGCCTCAACTAGCTTAGGGCCTGCTGACTTCATGAAGAGCAAAGATTACTGAAGAGAGAAGTGGTGATAAGTAAGACTGAAGTTAATTTATTAAATTAGTTCAGGAAACTTAATGCCTAAATATTATTCTGAAGTAGCCATTTATTTATTTCTTAACATGTTCAAATGAAGCACATTCTCAGAAGATGAGATTGTAGAAAAGAAATATTTTATTTAGCTGGAACTTAAGTCTAGATATTCTTTCATCCATCTCTCCAATTATTCTTTATTATCCAATGCTATCCTAGCTTTGATATGAAGTCTGGAAAATTTATTATTTATTTATTTATTTATTTATTTATTTATTTATTATTTATTTTTAAAAATACATTTTATTGATTTTTTTACAGAGAAGAAGGGAGAGGGATAGAGAGTTAGAAACATCAACAAGACAGAAACATTGATCAGCTGCCTCCTGCACACCCCCTACTGGGGATGTGCCCGCAACCAAGATACATGCCCTTGACCAGGATCGAACCTAGGATCTTTCAGTTCACAGGCTAACACTCTATCCACTGAGCCAAACCAGTTTGGGCTGAAAAGTTTATTTTTGCCTTGCCTTTACTCTGGCTCATTTTTGGCTCTTGGGGGGGGGGGGGGGTGGAACATTGGGATAGAATCAATATAGAAGTGAGAAGAATTCTCTGAATTCTTCCTTAACATCAGACTAAATCATAAAATAAAAATTCCAAAAGCCATGATTGTGAAAATCACAGTTACCAATGGAAAAATTAGGGATGTTAGAATAGAATAAACGAGCTGGAAATCATAATTTTTTTTTTTGGAATTTATATATGATGAGGAATTTTTAAAGAAAGGTGTTAAAAATGTCGGTGAGCTAATATTAAAACAAAAACCATCAACACTCTTAAAGAGAAAGCATCAGGCCCCAAATGGCATTAGCCCAATCTATATTTAATACCTGACCTAATTGTTGTTTTAACCTCTCCCAAAAACATAGTTTTAATTGACCAGACCGGAATGTTCGTGTAGCACCTGTAAGGTGATCTGTCACTTAGGCCCTCTCTACTCCCTGTGGAAAGAAGAAGCAATCTTCATAATAAAAAGAGGTCCTGTTGTTCTCTCCTTCAAAAGATGTACAGGCCTAAAAGTATTCTGCTCTTTCCTTTACTTAATAGCTTCCTTGTCCCATCCTTTTATATATATATATATATATATATATATATATATATATATATATATATATATATATATATATAAACCTCCCATTTTGTTCATCTTATGTTATTGAGCGTCCTTCTAATTTAGATGGGATGCTGATGGTGCTGGTGGATAGAGGATTCTTCCACGGACTTCCAAGTAAAGCATTCTGGGAGCCCAGCTGTGGGAGAATGAGGTGTAGTGGTAACATTGATTGAAGCTGGAGCAACCACAAAGGACTATCCCAAGTAGCCAGTGCATCATGTCATTCACAGTCAGGTGGCTTATCTCTGTCCCACTGTAGAAGCAATCCTGGGTCTGGTGAGCATACGTGTCACCACATCACTTTGCACTCCAGTACTCCAGCAAAGTCTCCGCTCCCAGCCAGCACTGCTGAGCCCAGGCCCTGCTTGGGCCCTCCAAGGCTGGGGGAGAGAGAACACCCAGATTAATGGACAGGTGAGGACACAAAGGGACAAATGCTAGCAAGACCTTTGCTTGGGAGAGAGAGGCTTTTCCTTTAAACTAACCAATCTCTCTCCTGGCTCTTTGTGGGCTTCTGCTGGGTCCCCCTTCTATCTAATTCAATCTTTTTTCCCCAAGCTGTAAGGCAGGCCTTCTTCACTCCTACTGTACGTGATCCCAGCAGAGTAAATTTCCCTTTATTGTTTTATCTTTTCCGTATAATCCCAGATACTGGCTGCTTGTCTCCTGGGGAGTCCCCTTGGTGGGATTCGTTCCCCTCCAGGGAGGATGGCGCGGTTCCCTGAGGAGCTGTGAATGTTATAGCTTTTTAATAATTCAAGCTTCATGTCTGACTCAGCTCTCTACTTTATTAGACTTAATGTCTGATTTTATTTGCTCCCTTTCTTTATTAATACTAACCAGCTACCTATGCTGACTCTTCCACATTCACATCTTCATATTTACTCAATTAAATGTGTTTTTTTTTAATATTCACATCTTCAAATTTATTCAGTTAAATGTGATTTTCTTTCTTTCTTTAAACAAAACTTACCATTCAATTAATGAGAAGATAAAAGAAAGAAAAAATATTTACATTCTTTCATTTTAGGTTCTTTGACTGATCTACTAATTAAATTAATTAACACAGATTAAAAGGGGAAAACAACAACCAGAAGTTTATTAACAGGTATACATGAGAGAGACCAAGAAAAAATGAGTAACTCCTAAATTGATTAAAACCATCACCTTAAATTGATGCAGAACAAACAAACAAACAAAAAACACAACAAAAACAAAAAAAAACACAAAAAACAAAACAAACAAAAAACAGTTGAGGGTAGGGAGAGTCGTTATGGGAGATTACCAGGAAAAGTATGTAATGAAACACGGAAACCAAACTAAAATGAGACGTTTTCCTCTGGGCAGGATTCAAAGGTGATTTTTTCCCCTCAGGTTCTTGTCTGGTGGATTCAAGATGAAGCCATGGACGAAAGGTGATACATGCAAAGGTGGAAATTTACTGGAAAACAAGCACAGACTCCCACCTAGGGAGGGGGTTCCCAGGGGGTGACCCACGAAGCCCCCTTTTCCTGAGGTGTATAAAGGCTGCAGTTCTTTGAGCCCTGATATTCCCCTCAGATTGGTTTCTATAGCAGCTTCAGAGCTCAAACCCCAGGGGGTTCCCCTTTCTTTCTCCCCCTCCTGTGGTAGAATTCTCTATCCCCTGGGAAAATCTATTTTCCTCTTTCTCCCTTGGGTTCCTCTCCCTGTGGCTTTCCCCTGTCTCCTGTGAATGGGTGTTCTTCCTCTCCCCTTATCCTGTAGCATCTCTTCTCTCTCTGAGAATGTATGACTTCTGGCAGCTTCCAACCCCCCAACTTTGCAGTCCTCCCCCATGGATCCTCTTTATTTCTAAAACTCCTTAAACCAGCATATTTAACCCTTAAAACTCCTGTAATTAATAAGGGTTAGGTGGTTAAAGAAGACTTTAAATCTTTACCTTCTCCATGAGTAGGTGTTTCTAGAGATTGAGTCATTCCCCTCTTCCTGGTTCAGTAAATGAGACACCTTACAAACAGAGATTTTCCTTGTACAAGGAGATGTCTCTTACTAAGAGTAACTTTTATGGTTTTCAGAGTTTCTCCCAAGTCTGTTCTTTCTTAAAAATAACCATCATAAAATATTCCGTACACTAAAAAGACATATTTCAGGGTGGCAAATTCTGCTCCCCGACAAAGGCATAAATATTTCTTAGAAAGGTAGCTTTGTTCTCTGTGCATTTTTTGGGGTTGACTCACATAAAATGAGAACCCAACTAATTAAAGACTGAATGAGAATTCAGTGTATAACTCTTCAAATGTTCAAAACAAAACAAAAAAGAAGAAAAAGCCTAAAGGTTTAAAAAAAAAAAAATACGTTTCACCTTTCTTTTACTTTTATGGGATTCTTAATCTCACTCAAGTGTCAATCATTCTCATTATTTTGGGCACATTCTTCAAGCAATCTAAATTGTTCCTACAGTGGCAGCCAAACAAATAAACAGTCAAACACACTGAAGAGCCTGTGATTTCACCAGAGACCTTAAACAACAGAGCAGCGCAGAAAATTAAGTGGAAAAGGGTAGGAAACCACAATGACAGCTTTAGCCATAGAAGGAAAATATTCTCTGTAGTTTTCCCTCATTTACTCCCCATCAAAAACAAAATACCTTTGTTACAGAACTTACCAGGTGACTGGAAAATACAAAGGAATACTCATAGACACAGGAAAAACCCATTTATTTTCTTATCTTTCACATGTACTAGTATAGTTACTCAGGGGGTCAGTTCTCCAAATTCTGAGTAAGCCAATATGGAGGAAGCTTTCTCTTTATTCCTCCTTTGGTTTCTTTGCCCCCAAATATGGATCAGACTTCCAGGCCATTCAAGGGCTTTGCAAAAAGCCTCGTGTGTTGGGGATGAGGGCCATGAGACCACACCTAAAGGCCAGGCCTGGTGCCAAAGCTGATAACCCCCTTTGGGGGTTGTGTATTGTTCATGGTTTATGTCCTCTGTAAAATGTATTTAGGTAAATATTTCTTATAAGACCAGATAATTAAGAAAGGGGCACTGACTAGACTATAGGCTAACAGGAATGTACTGATTAGGTACAGAGTCAGGCTGCTGGTCTCCCCTTCAAAAATGTCTTATTTCCTTTATCAAACAACACCAAATAAAAAATAACAATAGAAATCATCTTGCTATGCACCAGATAAGAACAGTATTACAGCAGGCAAAAAGTTGTACCTTGAAATGCAATCTAGCTCCATTAAAGTTAATTATGCATATATTTGAGAGAATATAATTTTCCAGAGAGAAAATTAATAAATATGGTCAGGTTTTACTTATTATTGTTAAAATTATAAAACATATATGAAATATATATGCTTAACTGGATTTCCCCCCCTAAGTTTCTTCTCTATGGCATGTGAAGCATTACATATTTTATAAAGAAAAATATCAACTTTAATGGGTTTAATATTTAAGTTCTTAAATTTTTCAGAATCATACTTTCCCTCCATAATTCTGAACATATACCTTAGCATTGTTTGTTTTTTTTTGTACCAAAAGCCAGACTAAAGTAAATGTAAACCTAATTTTTTGGAAGTTATCTATTCCTAAGATATTAAAATACAATATTTTATAGGTGAAATATTTAAAGAACTTAAAGCTTATATATTCTTGACTAAGGAACAAAACATTAGTCTCTTAACACTGCAGCCTATTCACTTGAAGTGGAAAAAAGTCCCATGTTATTATTTGGGGATATTAAAAAGCACACACACAAAAACAGACACAAAACAGAGTGACTGTGATAAACCCACCAAGACTTAGCACCTAACCTTCTTGTTGTTTTACTCTGGACTTTCCTGGTCTGCACCAGTGAGGTCATCTGCCTCATGAGACTCCCTGCTTTTCCACTCAGGGTAGGTTATCTTGCCTGAAATAATCTACTCTTTCAACTCTCTTGACCTTCCCACTTTCTGCCTATAAAACCCTTCCTTTTGTACAACTCCTCAGACCACCTTTCTATTTACTACTTGAAATGTGACCTGATTTATGAATCATTCAATAAAGCCAATTAGCTCTTTAAACTTACTCACTTTGTTGAAATTTTGTTCTTTTATAGTGACACTAGAGGCCTGATGCACTAAATTCCTGAAAGCTTTAATACCTTAACTGTTTCAGAACTTACTGAAACAGGCTGCTGGCACCAGCTTTCCTCTTTCTGTGACCTGGGCTTCCCTCGTTTGGAATGACAGAAGGACGTCCTGAAGGATGTCCGGTCTAATTAGCATATTATGTTTTTATTATTATAGATGAATTAATTTACTCAGCTTCTTACTACAAAATATGATGGGGTGGGGGGGAGGTAACCACTTTATATTAGTACAAATTGTAAATTTTTCTATAAAACCTACATGAAAGTTTTTAGGGGCTTTTTAAAGAAACAGATACTTATATAATAAAAGACATTATTAGAATGTTTTAGAATTTAGATTCTTAATTTTTCAAGATTTAATTTGTTTTTAACTCTTAAAAGTGGAATTTTTTTTAAGTAACAGTTTTGTTTTGTTTTGTAATCCTATATAATACAGAGATAATATGCAAATTGATCCTCACACTCTCACACAGACGGCCACCCCTATATGGTCAAAGATAGCCATCAAAAGATGGCCAGCAGGGGAGGGCAGTTGTGGGCAATTGGGCCAGCAGAGGAGGGCAGTTAGGAGAGACCAGGCCTGTAGGGTGGGGAATTGGGGGCAATCAAGTCAGCAGGGGAGGCCAATAGGGAGAGATCAGGCCAAGCAGGGGAGGGCAGTTGGGGGTTACCAGGCCAGCAAGGGAGCAGTTAGGTGTTGATCAGGCTGACAGGGGAATTGTTAGGGGCTGACCAGGCTGGCAGGCAGGTGAGTAGTTGGGAGTCAGCAGTCCCAGTTTGTGAGAGAGATGTCCCAGATTGGAGAAGGTGGAGGCTGGGTTGAGGTACATCCCCTTCCCCCAGTGCATGAATTTTGTGCCCTAGGCCTCTAGCTCTATAAATAAAAGCCTACTATACTGTTTCCAACTGTCTGACTGGTTGCTATGATGCACACTGACCACCAGGGGGAAGACGCTCAATGCAGGAGTTGCTGAGCTGCAGTGACTTGGTAGTGGTGGTTCTTGGGTGATATGGCCCAAAACCAGAGAGGAGGGGGCCCAAATCCTCTCAGGGCTGTGCAATTCCACCTTTGGCCATGGGTTATGTTGATGCAGGGGCACTGTCGTCTCTGAATCTGATTTACTGCACATTTGCTTTTGTGTTCCCCACCCTGTATGACAGCAACTTTGCAGAGTGCCCACTTGCACTCTGGGACCCCTCAGGGGATGTCAGAGAGCCAGTTTTGGCCCAATCCCTGTAGGCCAGGCCGAGGGACTCCACCTGCCGGAGGGGAGGGACCCTGCTCACTTCATATACACCATGGAGGGACTGCAGGAGGTTGGCTTCAGGGTGTGTCACGCTCATCTCGCCTAGTCCCACCCCACTGGCCACCTTCTAATTAATTTCCGTTCAATGTGCATGAATCCATCCGTGTATTGGGTCACTTGTTTAACTGCGTTTGATAGGAAATTAAAACTTGTTTTTAGTTATATAATAAATATTAAAATGTACAGTATAATTTATTAAATAATTGTGAAACAGATTTTTTCTCCAATGACTTAAGACAGCTTTAATCTTTTGGGGAAGGATAATCCATATAGCACAATCTCAAATATTCTTGTTTATATAATCAGTTTCTAAAAAAATTTCTAACTAGCAGTGATTAATCTCTTTCAACCTTACTACCAAAATAAAATAGCAATCAAAATTCTGTGTCAAAATAAGTTTCATCTTGAATGCGGTGGTCAAGTTTGTTTATATTAACTTTTAAAGAATTGATTAAACAAGTTGAGAATAGAAAAGGCCAGGTAAAAACCACAAGACTGCCCTTTATTCAAAACTTATTAAATAAACAATTGAAAGTATTGCCATTTACCTAGGTGAAGAAAGAAAGTGAATGAACGACATAATGATGAAGGCTACACAATAGACTATAATTATAATGAAAAACAATGAGGTTTAATTTATTCTGTATCATATTATGAGAAGAGGGAGCTTTCAGAAGTGGAAGGCAATAAATTTGAAGTAGATCTTAACTTTTTTATACAGTGTAAGATAGGTAAGTATTGATTAAAGGGAAAAACAATTAAAACTCAAACATCATTAATAGTTATTACTGAAAATCTTGAAACACTGTGGAAGGGAATTCTTTTCAGTTAATTCTTTGCATATAATCAGAGAGGAAGTATAATAGAGAACGTTTGCTTGGCATTTAGGAGGCCAATGTAGTTGGTAGTTTAATATGAAGACTTCTATATTTGGAGGGAATTATTCCAAATTAAATCAAGCACAAGTTCAAAGAGTATGGTTTTTGGCAGTCATGAAAGAATTCTAGTGCACCAGCTTAGGAACATTTTCCAGTTGTATAAAGGTGTCTGCTATTTTGCTTAGTTTGTGGTTAGGAATTTGCATAAATCCATAATGTAGCTGTCAGATTCTTTTCTTTCTGGTAGCATTATAATGCTAATAGAGAAGTGAAAAACAGGATTTAAAAAAAATCTTTTTAGGCCCAACACCATTACATTTGACATCTGTATACTCTCTGTGATAAATATAGCACTGGATTTCCTATGGTAATGCTTTCCTAATCTTAGCTTCTGGGCATTAGTGCTATACAGGGTTTGCATAGGATAATAATATTTTACTAATGGAAGTTAGAGTTTTGGAGTGTGTCAGGCATTCTCTTTTCATTTGAATGAGTGGGAGCAGATCATAGATAAATAGTCAAATTAATATTTGAAGATGTATAAGCATCATTTGCCACTCTTCTTCAGCTTTTTTCACCTAAAAGTTATCAATTAAAACGTTGTAGTTAAAGTGAAACTGTGATATGGAAACATTGTCTAAAAATACCTTATTGACTCTTCAAACTATGTTTTCCAATCTAGAATTAAAAATCAAATAAGTAATTTTAAAGAGATAAATTTATGAGAATCTTTTTGGCTGCTCATCATTTTTGGAAAGCACTAATGACCATGAACAGAAGTTTGTCTTTCATACATGTAAAATTTACTCTCATTCAAAGCAATATAAGAAGTAATTATTTCCAAATTCTAGAAAATCACAAAACAAACATACAAGTCATAAACTATGACCGTAGGCCATTAGCTTTAGAGCAAATAGTCATATTATAGCAAATGACTTCTAGAGATCTAATTAGAAATTTTCTTTGTACATTTATTTTTCTTGTTTTAAAATAAAATTTGATCTATGAAAGGACTACAAGCTGTGTCTATAAATATGTCAAATTGACATAAAGAGGTAGCCTAGCTATTTATTCTACAAAATGCCAAGAAAAATGCGAGGCAGTGCAATTCAGAAACAATTCTTAGGAGAGTATCTGAAAAGCCACCTTCCCACTGACAAAGAAGTTGCTCGCATACAGGGAAAAAAATAAAGGAAATTTCAGAAGAGAAAAATATCTTCCACAGAAACTGGCAAACAAAAGCAAGGATACAGTCAGAGAAATGCAAATTGAAACCACAATGAGACATCACCTCACACCTGTCAGAATGGTTATCATCCATAAATTAACAAATAACAAGTGTTGGTGATGATGTGGAGAAAAGGGGACTCTTGTGCCCTATTGGTCAGAATGCAGAGTGGTGCAGCCACTGTGGAAAACAGTATGGAGTTAACTCAAAAAATTAAAAAAGTAGCCGAAACCGGTTTGGCTCAGTGGATAGAGCATCGGCCTGCAGACTGAAAGGTCCTGGGTTCGATTCCGGTCAAGGGCATGTACATTGGTTGCAGGCACTAGTGGGGATGTGTGCAGGAGGCAACTAATTGATGTTTCTCTCTTATTGATGTTTCTGGCTCTTTATTTCTCTCTCTTCCTCTCTGTAAAAAATCAATAAGATATTTTTAAAAAATTTAAAAAGTAGAACTTCCTTCTGACCCAGCAATTCCACTTTTATGACTACAGTATATCCAAGGAAACCAGAAACACTAATTTGAAAATATTATATACTTCCTATGTTCATTGCAGTGCTATTTACAATGGCCAAGAGTTGGAAGCAGCCCAAGAGCCCATTAGTAGAGGAGTGGATAAAAACAAACAAACTGTGGTACATTTACACATGGAATACTACTCAGCCATAAAATAGGTGAGAAGTTTTACGTGTTGAGACAGCCAAAAGTAGCATTATGCTAAGTCACATAAGCCAGGGAGAGAAAGACAAGTACCAGGTGATTCATTTATATGTGGAATCTAATGAACAAAATAAACTAACAGTTAAAGTAGAGAAAGAGTCATGAATACAGACAGCAGACTGACAGCTGTCAGAAGGAGAAGGTATGGGGACTGGGTGAGCAAGGTGAAAGGATTAAGAGAAGAAATAAAGCAGCTTATGTACCCAAACAACCTTATGTTGACTGCCAGAGGATAGGAGAAGAGGTGCGAGGGAGGTAGAAGAATGTAAAGGGGGGATAAATAATGATGGAAGGAGACTTGGGGTGGTAAACACAAAATACAATAAGCAGGTATTGCATTGTATCCCTGATAACTATATAATTTTATTAACCAATGTCACCCCAATAAATTCAATTAAAAATACACATGAAAATTATTATACTTTCTGGAATATATAATTTTACTTTTCAAATTAAAAAAAACTCAGTAGATAAAATGGTGAAGAGATTTACTTTTGAGATTTGAGCTAATAAAATGCCCGTTTTAGGGGCCACTTCTCTATCATCAGCAATAAAATTGAAAACCAAATGGAAAAAAAAAATGTTCTCCTTGGATTCCGTGATATATCTGTTCTTGCACTATATTGCTGAAAAGGGAGTACACTGAGAAGGAATAGTGTTAGTTATTACCCAGATTATATAGGCTAAACATATAGAATACATCCAAGAAAAAAATTAGATTTATGAATGAGCTGAAACAACAGTTTGTTAATAAAAAGTAAAGATAACCATGTCCTTCTACAAAGTGTCCCTGAACACCATTGTTTAAAGGGAAGATACTTTTCAGTGAAACAAGATGGGACTTGTTTGAGTTTCTCAAACTTTTTTTTTTTTTTAACTGTAGAATTCTTTATTCAAATGCAATGTTTTATAAAGGGGTGAACAAGGTGGATAAATTAGATGCTGACATTTGGATCATCTTCTGGTCTTTGGTGGTAAGTTTCAGGGACACTCTCTGGTTAAGTATCTTATATCACTCTTTACCTTTCTGAGCTGTACTAAAACCAATACAATTTAATGATTTGTCATAGCAGACTGGTACAAAGTAGAGAACTGACCTAAGAAGAACTCGTTTGGGGGCTGTCCTGAGCAAATCTGTTGTTTCAGCAATTTGTCTCACAGTCACATGGTGTCTTCAGCAATAAGAACTAAAGACACAGACTAGCATGAGCAGCCGGAGCTAAAAGACCACAAGGCAGGAAAATGAAAAAGCCTGTCAAGAGGAGATGGGAGTGGAGCCAAGGCACATGGACACAGACAGAGGTGACAGATACTACAAGGTCCTCTCCCTGATGGAGGGTGGGCATGCCCCCAATTTCCAATGAAGCGCCTGTTTTTGGTTGAATTCGTAGCAGGCCTGACATTACCATACTTGGGAAGGTTTTATATATCTGCTTCTACACACAAAATATTACTTTTATTCTGTCAAAGTTTAGTGACTTTCCCCCCCTTGTAATGGAAAGGTTCTATACTAGGAAAAAAAAAACCAAAAAAAAACCCACTCCATTAGAGCTATGTGGATGTATGTGTGAGCCATGTCCTGTGTGTTTCAGGGTTTGGGATCTGGAGAAGGGCTGTACACAAATGGTATAAATTAGGCAAGAAATAATAATTTGGATATTGGGGGCCAGGCGGAGAGTCCAACTGTGTCTCAGGGGAAGGACTTTGCTGGTGCCCAGGCCTTGCCAACCTTTTATTCAATTTTGGATATACATACCGGTATTGCCCTTAGGCAGGCAATTCCGATAACAGAGAGACTGTCTTAAAGGTCAGTAAGTAGAAAGATTTATCCTGAGAATGTTTGGACAGGAAATTGCTTGAGCTACCATTGTCTCAACTAACCATTCGGTGCATAGCTCTGGCCCTTGCCAGAGCTCAAGGTTCACCAGCGTTCCAGGCTCCTTGTTTATGCTTCTCTGATAGTGAAGACAATGGGTAGCTTCCAACAGTTGTAAGCAATAGCGTTTAGAGCATTTGAGAGCCTGGCTAAGGTGCCGTGGCTGGAAGAAGGCATTGAGAAGCTTTCGCCCAGGAAGAAAGATTTCAGTTCCTAGATATGTGATAAGAGAAATGTTAACACAGCTTTTAGAATCTAGATAATAACACTACTTAAGAAGAAGAATTGGGGGATTTAGAAAAGTATCAGCTTGGTGGTATTTATTGTTAGTTCAGGTTACTCCTTATAGCTATAAGAACATTGAGAACACAGACACACTCCTGTTTTGGGGCTGTTTGGCTGGAAGTAGACCGTGAAAAATGAAAATAACTATATAAAATTGCTTTATGAAGCCATTTCTACTGGTTGCTAGTACTCCAAGGCCATTGAAGTTCAGGTACAAAAATGCAGCTGAAGCTGATGTCCCAAATGTACTGTGTTTTAGGTTCCTGTTGATACTTTCATGGGAAACAACAGTGAAAGAAAAAACTTCCTGGCAATTGCAGTTCAGTATCTGGGATCAGCAGGATTCCCTGTGTTGGTGGGAAACCTTTCTTGAGAAATCTTGGGAGGAGTGTGTTCGGGCAGCCAGGCTACAAATCCCCACAGATTCCATCATTTGGAGTCAGCTGAGGTTGTTAATAAATGCTGGTTAGATGGTTGCCCTAATAAAGAGGGTGGCAGGAAATACATAACTGATTTTGGCTTTTTACAAAATCCCCCCCAAATTAAAATATGAGCAAATTCTATGAGACTTACCATGAGCTAATCTTGGACAGGCACATGTGTCTGGCCAGACACAAAGCAGCATGGGAGTGAGTCCCAGGCTCTCAGGAAGTGCTCAGCACTGATGGAAAGGTCTGGGATGCTGACAGAATTGCAGCTATGAGACCCTGAAAGCAGAACACTCCCCTCCTCCCTACTCAAGACCGATTCTCAGGAACAATGGAAGGAAACCGCTCTTCTGCCTACACTGACTAAAGAGGGATTCATCTGTTGACTAGGCAAACCCTTCAGATTTCTAACATGGAAATAATTATAGTCCAATACTGTGGCCAGTTAACAGTATTGTGGGTGCTAAAAATATTAATACTTTTCTCCCACCTCCTACATTCTTCTAGGATGGGCTAATAACCAACTTAATGAAGGCAAATTAGCAGGAGAAAATCAAAGTTTAATACATGCACATGGGGGATTTACATAGGCATGATTGGTCCATAAAATTTGCAATGGCAATGAGATAAAATTGGCTATATAAGGCAAAGGAAAAGGGGAGGGGAATGAGATCTTAGATTTTGGAAGTGAGCATGGGAATTCACAGGTAAATGGAGGAAGAGGAGAACACACATGGCAGGCAAATTCTTCCTAGTGACTCAGAAACCTTGGTGCCCACGGAATCCAGCTTATGGGTTCCTGCCTGAAGCTTCCTTGTTTACCATCCTCAATGCGAATGCAAATTAGGTTAAGTGTATCTTTGGTCTGAGGGAGCATTCCTTTTCCAGTTGCCAGCCTGGGCTTTGGGATCCATGCCATCTCCAGCTGTGCCCTGGAACCTCTTTTTATTTATAAATATATTTTTATTGGTTTCAGAGAGGAAGGGAGAGGGAGAGGGAGAGATAGGAACATCGATGACGAGAGATAATCATTGATGCTGCCTCCTGCACATCCCCTACTAGGGACTGAGCCTGTAACCCGGGCATGTGCACTGACTGGGGATCGAACCATCACCTCCTGGTTCATAGGGAGATGCTCAAACACCGAGCCATGCTGGCTGGGCTGGTACCTACTTTTCAGTTAAGCTCAGGAGAAAGGGGTTATGTTCCTTACATTGTAGAGGCTGAAAGAAATAATATAGAAAAATTCCCCTGCTAGCCCAGACTTCCCTTGGGAATGTGACCTTTAGAACTGCCCCAGGAAACACAGGATATGAGCCACACAGCACCAGACCACCAGACTCAGCCCCTAGAGGAAGTAAACTGGATGTATTATCAACGTCCTGCGGCGGTTCCACCCTGTTCCTTGTGATAATGTCTATCCTCCCCTCAAGGAATTCCTGTCCCTTTTTCTGGAAGACCCCCTCCCCTTGTCCTTTGTTCTAACTTTGCGGTTTTTGCCTTTATAAGCCTGTAAGAAGTTCTGCTCGGGACTTGACTTGGCTGCTCCTGCGTGAGTAACAGGTCAGGTCCCAGCATGCTGGAATAAATCCTCTTGCTGTTTGCATCAAGTGCCGTCTCTTGCGTTTGACTGGGTCGTCGCTGATCCTGGGTCAGGGCAGGGGTCTCCTTCGGGGGGTCCAACAACATTAAAGAGGGCTGGCTAGAACAGTTAGGGAACTCATAATTCCTTGCTTTATTTTCTTATTAGAGGCTGGATGCATGAAATTCATGAAAGAATAAGCCTTCCTTCCCCCAGCTACCGACACCAGCTTCCCTCTGGCAACCAGGACCCAGGCTTTCCTCACAGCCCAGGCTTCATCCCGAAGGTTGTCCTGAAGGAGGTCTGGTTTAATTAGCATATTACTCTTTTATTATTATAGATTTACACTGCGGGCCATCGCCTCGTGATTGCTGCTGCCCCTCCTCTTTTAAAGCCTTTGGATCTCTTTGCAAACTTTGGAAACAGCAGATGCAGTGATTCATAGACTAACGACCTAGAGCTTGCTGAGGACTCCACCGCCCTTCTCTGCTCCAGGGCTTCTGTGTATGAAACCCTAAATTACTTCAGCGCCTGTGGATGGCTATATCCTATCTCAAGCGCATTTTGGCATTTTAGATATTTTCTTAGTTCTCCCTGACATTTGAAAAACAACTAGCCATTGATTTTTTTTTTTTTTCACTAGTTATGACCCTCAAGCCCATGTGACACTCAGTGCCTGATCTGGAGCACCCTATATTCCAACAGGACAGCTGACAAGCTGCAAGGGCAGGTCTTGTCTGAACAACCTCCCTCCACTCCCTGACGGGATGCAGTAAACATTATCCTGCCACAAAGCTGAGGAGCCTCTTATTTCCTGACACCTACTGAGAATACACTATCAGAAGGCCCCCCCCATCCCCTGGTGAACAGCAGATACATTCTCTGGTGACTAGGGACTATTGACTAATAATAGCTGAAGAGAGGGTAAAGACAAGTATTAATGCTGTATTATGAGTATTTGCTATACCCTGCTTATAACTAAAGGCACTTGTTATTGTCATTTATGTGCAGATTATCTTTGATAAGGAAATCGAAGCAATAAAACAGCAGCTTATGTGTAACAAAGCAGCGCACTTAGATCTGATACCTCCTATTGAGGTGGAAATTTAATATTTATGCAGTGTATTAAAATGTTATTTTTGTATATACAGCTCTAGGGAAGTAATATTACTTTGTGTCATACATAGAGTTCAGTGCTTCTGTGATTTTTTTTAATGAATTTTTAAATTATAAATCATTTCTTGCAAGGTCATCTTTTAAGAGATTTTAAAACCTAGCACTACTGATGAATACAAAGTGACTGGAAGGGACAGAACAGGAAACTTAAGTTTCTTTTTAAACTCATCCCGGCAGTGCTTTAATGAAAGGGTTCTAGTTGACCTATTTCCTGATAGTGACATTGGTTCTCATGGATAGTAAAAATATTCTACTTGCAAACCAGCTCTAGTTGTGGTGAGTTGGTTACCTATGGTAGGCAATTCAGTTTATTTCCATAACCTGGAAGATGGGAAAGAAGGGAAAGGGGCATGCACAGGGATTTTAAAATGACTCATTCAATCAGGCAAGAACCCAGGATATGAAGGAGACACGTGACAGTGTATAAAGGTCATTTTCTACATGGTCTTGGAAGGTTCTGAACATTTGAGAACCTTTCATGTCAATGCCTGTACTTCTAGGAAATGCCTTTTGTTAAATGTCTTTTATCCCCTCATTTTATTTATTTTCAGTTCAATTTTTAAATCAAGAAAATGTTTCCAATTTCACTCGAAAGTCATTGATCAGAGGTTTTGTTGTTGTTGTTTGTATATTTGTGTATTTTTTCAAAAACGGTTAACATAGAAACTTTGTTATGGAGAGAAGACAAGGAAAGGGGAAGACTGGGATCAGTAGAAGCATTGTTATGCCCAAGTGTCTTAAACCCCAAAGACTACCAGGGAGCCGAATCCGATGCAATTGCAGAAAGCCTGTATTTATTTCCGACTAGTCCAAGCTCAGTCTCACTTACACCAAAGAGGGCATGGCGAGAAAGAGGAAGAACTTAACATATCAATGGGTTTTATAGGGAGGGTGGTGCTGCTACCTTGGCTGACCTGATTGGTTGGGTTAGGCCTAGGGTCCATTTACCATTTACCAGGAGCTGGACCCGCCCCACCCTGCCCTCTCACCCCACCTGCCCTCTTACCCTGCCCTGCCCTCTCAGCATCACCTAGTACATGGATATATTAAAAGCTCTTGCCCTAGCTGCTTTTCCTCAGTGGATAGAGCATTGGCCTGCTGACCAAAGGGTCCCAGGTTCAATTCTAGTGAAGGGCATATACATCGGTTGCAGATTCCTCTCCAGCATGAACCCTGGTTTGGGCTTATGCAGAAGGCTACCAATCAATGTGTTTCTATCTTTCTCTTTCTCTAAAAAAATCAATGGAAAAATATCCCCAGATAAGTATTTAAATTAAAAAAAAAGCTCTTTTTCCATTTGATAGCAACTGATTAAACTCTCAAAACATAAACAAATTTAATAAACATAAATATGCATATATGTAGTACATGATGATTCCATATCTGTCTGAGGTAGAAAATGTAAAATAATACTATCAAAAGTTATAGGTGATTGTAAAGAAAGGTATTCTGGGTTACTCACAAATGTTTATGTATAGAATAAAATATTTCTTTTACCTTTGGGTATAGGACAGTCAATTGAAAAGGATTTGATTTATATCTGTGTTACTAACCTATTATATACTAGAGGCCCAGCACATGTGAAATCACTGGAGACCCAGACCCGCCATGCGCGAGTAGCTCACTGCCAGATGAGCCTCAAGCCCCATGCAAGGCCCTCTGTGCCTTTTGAGCTGTGAGACCCATGAACCTCGCCCCACTGCATGAGCCTCTAGCCCTACTCCACCTCATTGAGCAGCTCTTGGGATCAAGGGAGGGACCAAGATGTGCTCCATGCACCTCCTGGTGACGGGTCATTTGGCGTTATGGTGCTACAGCCACTGGCCTTTTATAATATCGACTGGAGGCCGGATGCATAAAATTCATACAAGGGGGTTGGCCCTTGCAGCTGTGGCAGCTTACCTTGGCCCTTGCAGTCCTAGTTTCGTCTGGAAGGTTGGCCGTCTGTCTATCCAGTCTAATTAGCATATTATACTTCTATTATTATAGATAACATGAGGCTATAATGCATTTGAGCCATAATTCTTCTTAAAATTATGGCTTTATTTAAGAAATAGAGTATATATACAAAATATCATAGAACTTGTTGTTGCTATTCTACTAAGTCCCAGAATATATTAATATATTTGAATAGATTAAACATAAAAGCTGGCAATACAGTATCTTTCTTTGATTGAATATTTATAACTAAAGTTAGCAAAGGATTAATTGTTAATATGCAAGTATTGTGTGGGATATTTAAATCTTACAATGCATGTATTTTAATAGCTATACTAGGGAAATATTCCTGAAGACAAAATTCATCTGAACAAAAGATTATTGGCATATGAATAGTGATTTAATTAATTGTATGAGGTGCATTTCAAGGAGACTTAAAAATGTCTGTAGAAATGTATAAAATAGTTTGTGCAATATTCTGTATGTGTGTGTTTCAGAATTCAGGGATTGAAAAAGGAAGCAATAGTACCATATGCACAATGCTGGTTTTCTAAAGAAACAAGAGTCCGTATATTGCCTATTCTCTGGAAATTTCTGTTTCAAACAAGTCATGTAAGCTTCTGTATTTTCCTCAGGTTAAATTCATCAGGTGTAAAATAGAAAAATAATATTTGCCCTATAGGGTTGTTAGAATTTAATAGGCTATTACATAAGAAAGTTCCTATAAGATGCTTAAAACATAGTCCCTCTCAAAATTACAAAAAAAATACCAACCTCTATATAATATGCTATATATATTTAAAATGAGTTATTAAATATTTTCTTTTCAAGGCTTGAAACATTTTCAATTGTAATATACTTTAATTTTGAGCAAAAAAGAAAAATTCAGCAGAAGTTAACTAGCTATAAACACACACATAATATATACTTTAAACTTCCTGAAATCTTTCACTATTATTATCCAAGGAGGTTTTTTTCTTTTGTTTTTTGTTTGTTTGTTTGTTTGTTTTTTGTTGTTTTTTTATGTAGTGGCTTGGACTTATAATCTCTTTCCTGAATTTTTATTTTCACATTTATTTTTTTGAAGATTACGCATAAATCCAAAAGGAAATGTGTTTCCATTTTTAATATTATTCAGCCAAAGACTTAGTATAAATGACCTAGGATGTATATGATTTAGTTAGTATTAAACAATCATACCTGTTTATAATCTGGCATAATTCATATAGCATATTATAAATAAATGCCATATCGTAGAGGCAGCAATTTTTTTTATTTCACAATATTTATTGATATAATTGGAATGATTGGAATGTTGTGTTTTATTTGATAGCTAACATCTTGACTGATTCTTACAACATAAGCTGTATGGGATGCAAAAACCTTATGCCACAAGTTTATACAACTGAATTACTGGGCGATTGAAACCAATGGGGATGGCTTGAGTGACATTTTAAAATTGTTTTTTCCCTCTGATGGTTTTCATTTAATCACAATAATACTCTGAGTTCTATCTTAGGTCCTTAAGTCTTTTGAGGGAACACGGCTAACAAGACATATGTCCTTTTATACAATTTTCATTTGTTAATGTCATGGGCTTGTCTTCACATGACCACAATAAATTTATTCAAGGAGATTAAATTCAGCTAGAGGGAAAACAGAAGCAAAAACAGGGTGGCAATGGAAATAAAATACAGCCCACGAGAGGCTTTTGGCAAATAGACTTATCACTTTTGTCAGACATTGGTAAGGTGGCCACTTGAAGCATTGGCTATGGAGAGTGAGTATATTGATGTTTAAGGCCATTAATGAAGAATATTGCCTGTGGAATCATCTCCCACACTCTCCTTCTAGCTTTACCCCTAGTCCACTTCTTGGTCTCTCATTAGCAAAATGAGCTCACCTTTTTTCTTGTGGGCCTCTTTAGTGTAGCCTATTTTGTTTTTCCCATGTGACTGATAATCTAATCTATTCTATGAAGTCCAGTCTTCCTCTCTAAAACTGTAGGGATAAGGGTTTTAAGCTTCAGTTCACTTTAATGCACTTTCTTATACCATCCACCCATCCCACTTACCTTCCCTTTGTACATGTCCTTGCCTTTGGTGTATAATTTTGGTAGAGAGGAGAAGTGCTAAGGGTTCTCACTGGCTTATTTACTCCAACTCTGCTTTCAGAAATGTGGGAAATTGCCCTAAATTGGGTTGCCAACCCCTTGGGCACTCTGAGAGAGAGACTCAGGACATAACTCTGTTGATCACCTAATTCCCATAAACCTCAACTGTACCCAATTGATCCCAATGGTATTTTGGGACCCCAGATTAAGTCAGATTAAATTATTGTCAGTACCTATAAGTCTTTAAGTGGTGTGTTCTTTTCTTCTCCCAGTGTGTATGCAGCTTCCCTGATAAATAGCCAGCAGGGTCCCACCAGGGAAGTTTTAAGGACAGTTCACAGAACATTCTCTGCCCGGTATCTTAGTGTCCTTCGTGTGGGCCTGGCCTCATTTTCAGATCCAGAGGATTCTGATCTGTGATCTGGCTGTGGTGAGAAGATGACGCTTCATTGCGGTGACTGAAACCTCTGCTCACAAACCCTAGTGTTTCTCTGTAATTATATATTGAATAATTATTTACAGGAATGACTTCTGTTTTCTTTCCAGTGTTCATTAAACCACAGCCAAATATGTCAAATGTTCTGACTACTGCTCTGGACCAGCTTCCCATTATAGTAGCTGTGACCACCCTGCCTCAGAGGGTCAGCTGCTGCCAAGTGGCCTCTGCCAGCCCAGAAACTCACATTTCAATGGTGGCACCTCCCACCTTTCTCTCTGATGTGCAGAGAGCAACCATGGGGTTTTCTAAGAAGGCAGGGGCTCCCCTTTGTTAATGCAGTGATCAAATTTGAGAGATAATTGGTTGATTGGTGGATGAGGTGCACATAACACAATTATGTACTCCTATATTTGTAGTTACTTGTGCCTTTCAGTCTTTGCGTTATCATCAGAAAGTTCTGGCAAGTTCATTTGATATAAATCACTGTTGAATCCAGGTACTTAGTCAATCAACCAAAAATGGTTAAAACCACACTGAATGGAGGAACTTTGGGAAGTTAATCATATTGGTAAATTCAAACATTTAGTACAGGGACTTGATTAATAGAGCAGCGTGCAAGAGGGTGAGGTGGCTTTATTCAGAACTCAGACATAACTGCTCACACGCAATACACTGAGGCTCCTGGAGCTATGCTGCTGCCTCTGTTGCTGCTGCTGGAATTGTAGCCACTGACTCAGGGCAGGGAGCATGAGGCCTATAGTCCCACCACCAGTGCCTTTGTGTGATATTTCTGGGACCTGTAGTCCTCTTTGACCCCTACCACCATTCTCTTGGCCATCTTTGCTATGTCAGGGGCTCACAGGCACTTCTCCTAGCCTGCAGTTGCTCCCAGCTGCCATTACAGCAGTCAGAGCAAGAACGCTGGCATCTCTTTTCCTTCTGTTTTCTCTTCTCCAGCCACTGCCTCTTATCAACAGAACCCCATGGAAATCTTGAAGGCCAAGTGCATCTGAAGAATTGAGATGAAAGGTTTCCAGGACCTAGCTCTCCAGAGGAGAGACAAGCTATCAGGGACAACAAACAGAGCAATGGAAAAGTTTTGAAAATTTTCAGAAATTTAGAAATGTTTGGTGGTTTTCATTCCTTTTTTTTTTTTTTTTTTTTGCTTCACAGAAGTTTAGCTGGTACTAGAAATTTCACTTTCTTCTTTACTGAGGCCCTTCTTTACCTGAGAGCGAAATCTTTCAAGTATTTTTTTTTTTCTCAACTTCCTAATAATTGCATTCTTTGTGCTTTCTTTGAAAAGGGAAAATTAAGTATTTCATCATAGTGCTGATAACTGAAATATTTATTAATTTATTTAAAAATATACTTATACAAGGAACACGTTAATCAAGGTTTATTAGAGAAAATAAACACTAAAATAGATTTGAATAATTTTTAAAATTTTATCTTGTTTTTAGTGTGTTCAGGCTCCTCATATTTTATATTAAATGTCATCCTTTAAAAACATCTTACTGAGGTATAATAGACATAAAACGATATTTGTTTCATATATACAACATAATCATTAGATGTTTGTGGTGTATATGGGAAATGATCACAATCAGTCTAATGTCTATCACCACTATAATTGCAAAAATATGTTTTTCCTGTGATTAAAACATTTAAGATCTACTCGTTTAGCACCACTCAAATATGCACTACAGTGTTATTAGCTATATTCATAAACTGAACATTATATCCCCACAATTATTTATTTTATGATTGGAAATTTATTCCTTTTGTTTGTAACTCAAGTTTACAATGCAAATGTCATTCTTTTTCTTAAAATATATTTTATTGGTTTTTTACAGAGAGAAAGAGAGAGGGATAGAGAGTTAGAAACATCGATGAGAGAGAATCATCGATCAGCTGCCTCTTGCACACCCCCTACTGGGGATGTGCCTGCAACCAACATACATGCCCTTGTCCGGAATCGAACCTGGGACCTTTCAGTCTGCAGGCCGATGCTCTATCCACTGAGCCAAATCGGTTTCGTCAAATGTCATTCGTATATTACAAAAAAAAAAGATTTTGGTTACCATTCTTTTCTTGTTATATATAAACATATAAAATATTGCCATGTTCCCCAGTGTAATAAATTAAAATTATCATATGAAAAATGAAAAAAAAAATCTTATGGCATGTGCTTTCTTATTTTTTGAAACAAAGTTAAAAGATTCCTATTTTCTAGGATGGGAACATTTCCACTAGCTTACATCAATGATGAAATGTAGTGGCATGCATTTCTCTCTTAGTCCACATATTGAAGTAATCTGATATTTTTGTGACAGCTAAAGTATGATTTTTTAAACTGTCACTACTGCAACTTGATTGCTTAAATTTCTCAGTTTTACAAAAGATCTGTGTTTAACAGGCCTTTCTTCTAATTCTTCTGTTTCTTAAGGTCTGTGTGAGCATTGTCTTAGGTTGTTCCAGCTGCTATAACAAAATATAGGCTGGATGGCTAGGATAATAACCACAGTTCTGGAGTCTGTGAAGTCCAAGGTCAAAGTGTCAGGGTCAGAGCCCACTTTTTGGTTTATAGTTGGTGGAATGAGAGCTGTCATGTCTATTTTTTCTTTCTTTCTTTCTTTCTTTCTTTCTTTCTTTCTTTCTTTCTTTCTTTCTTTCTTTCTTTCTTTCTTTCTTTCTCTCTTTCTTTCTTTCTTTCTTTCTTTTTTTTTTTTTAAATATATTTTATTGATTTTTGTACAGAGAGGAAGGGAGAGAGATAGAGAGTTAGAAACATCAATGAGAGAGAGTCATCGATCAGCTGCCTCTTGCATACCCCCTACTGGGGATATGCCCGCAACCAAGGTACATGCCCTTGACCGGAATCGAACCCCGGGCCCTCCAGTCCCCAAGCTGACGCTCTATCCATTGAGCCAAACCGGTCCCGGCTATTTTTTCTTTTTATAAGGACATTAATTTCATCAAGAGGGTTCCACCATCATGACCTAAACTAACTCTATTTATTTCCCAAAGGCTCCAACTCCAAATACCATCATAGATTGGGGCTTCCTCATCAATTTTCAGAGTACATAAACATTCAGTCCTTAGCAGTCCACCTTGCCAGAATGGGTACAGAAGAGAAAGCTCAGTGTGAAATTGTTCTCTTATAGAGGTTTTTGCTAGTCATACTTAAGGGGAGTGGTCATTGTTTCCTGGTTTATCTTAGTGTTGATGAGTTTGTAGTTCTCAAGCTCTCATATGCACACCAAGTTCTACCTATTTGATAAGATCTAGAATCTTAGGTTTATCCTCAAGCTTGACTTTTCCTTGAACTTAGCATCTTACAAATAGCACTCAAGTTTGATTAACATTAGTCTGTTTCACTTGTCTGAGAATTACATAAGGGCAGGATTCACTGACATCTGTTCTGGTTCTGGAACCTAACACAATGTACCATGCTTGGCAATCTATAAAAAAAATTTTGCATGAAAATATGAAAAGGAAGTAGATTTTGGAGGAATAAAGCCAGGTTCAGAAAATGTGTAAGATTTTCATTGGCAAAGTAAGAAATAGAAAGGAAGGAAAGAAGGAAGGAAAGAAGGAAGGAAGGAAGGAAGGAAGGAAGGGAGGGAGGGAGGGAGGGCGGGAGGGAGGGAGGGAGAAAAAAAAAGAAGAAATAAAGGGAGAAAATAAAAGAGTGAAGTTTGGAATGGGATAGAATAGTACAATATGTTTTCATGTAATGTCAAATAATAATAATAATGCAATCCAGGAAGTCAGTTGTCAGTTGGCTTGACAATGTAAATAAAGCTCAAATGGAGCCTCATTATTTACGCAAGGTCAGGACAATAAAAAGAAGTAGCAAAAGACAAGAGAGACTGGGGAGGGTTCAAGGGGTAGGACTGGTGGGTGTTTGCTTGTGGGAGGCTTTGTGTATATTTTTAGTCAAACTGGAGAATGCCAAATGAAGAGCTGATGTGGAGAGATGATTATCTGTTCAGCTTTTAATGTGGTCCATTTGTGGCGTTGCTGAGATACCCAGTTGGTTGATCGTTTAAGTTTATTGAAGAGAAGGTGGACTGGAATGCAATTGGATTCAGACTGAATTGTGCTCCTGCCTGGAATTCAGAAAACCAATGTGGGCCTTTGCACTTATCTGTTAATTAAGGAACATGCTCAGGTGTGGCTGATCCATTAAGTCTTTCTTGATTTGAAGTTTGTCTTCCCACCCTTCTAGAATTTGCTTTGCAGAAAATATACTTTTTATTGTGGCAAAATATACATAATATACAATTTACCATTTTAACCATTTTTAAGTGTACAATTCTGTGGCATTACGTACATTCACATTTTTGTACAAGCATCCCCTATTTTCTTTTCCAAACTTTTGCATCGTTTCCAATAGAAACTCTGTTCCCATTAAACAAGAATTTCTCTTTTCCTCCTTATTCCAACTCTGCCAACTCTAGTATACTTTCTGTCTTGATCAATAAGGTACCCAGAATAGGCACATTCATAGAAAATGTACAAATTGAGTTTTTACTTACCTTTCAGAAATTTACCAATCCCATGTAGAGCTTATAAGTAAATATAATATCAGGAAAATTAAAATATATGTTTATTAATGGTCAAGGGGATTATTTAGAATGCTTTTTAGTAGTGTATTTAAATAAAAATATTATAATTTAATTCTAAGAACACATTGTCACTTCAAATAATTGTACATATAAAGGATAAGTATGGTCCTATGTTTCAGCAATGTTCTATAGATTCCCAGAGATACATTATTTTTTATGTTTCTTTTTTTTCTTTGAATTGAAAGAATTATAATCAAGGCCAAGAAAAACAAGTTGTTGCAGTAAGACGAAAACAAAGGTTTCATGGAAACTCTTCTATAACAGCATAATTCTTCAGTAGCTTGACTTTTGCCTTTGTCAGAGAGTAAATAAATACTGAATACAAAAGGCATGATGTTGGTGGTTTATAGCTAAAGCTCTGAAATGTTTAACATGAACCTAGAGCTTTATAGTCAGAAAATGAAAATGCCTTTGACATTGACACTGATCATTCCAAATAGGTTTGTGAGTTCTTTTTAATATTCATTCACAGAAGATTTTAAATCTAATTATTTACATAATTATCTTTTGAATAGGCTCTGAAAATTAATTTCATCTGGTGATTTTTCATGTAAATATTTTATTCAAGGGGATCCTATAATATACATGTTTTTCAGGTTTAATTTTATGTGTTAGTTATATGTGTCTGACCTTCACCTTTTGTCCCTGAATGTTCAGGAGCAATTTCTACTTATTCCTATTTCAGTGTCATAGGCACACATGTGTATATATGTTTCTGGGAATGTTAGGAGGCAGGCACAGTTCAAATATATACTTTCCAATAATTCACAAGTTTATGAAAAGAAATAATTAAATTAAATAATTAAATATCAAACTACTAATTTTCACAATATATTTAAGAAAGTTTTGGAAATGATATACTAACGTAAATAAGAATAATATGGTTTGCTCTAAGCTGAACTCATAGTAATTATTTCAGTGCCGTTATCTTTCTGGGTTCATTTTTGAAAGAAAATTATTTTGTGTCCTCCTTGTCATATTCTCTCTCAGTTTCCTCTGTCAGGAACAGGTCAGTGACTATCTGTTCATTCCTTTGCCCAACAGATATTTCATGGACATTTCTCTAGATCCTGGGAATATAGGGGTGAACAAAATGACAAATGTTCTATCTGTACGGAGATTGCATTCTAAAGAGAGAGATAATACATAAATAAAAAATAATTCATTGATAACAAGTGCTTTGTGTTGGATTAAAACACAGTGATATGCTAGTTTATAACTAGTTAGGTGAGTAGTTAGGCTAGGCCAGTGGTCGGCAAACTCATTAGTCAACAGAGCCAAATATCAACAGTACAATGATTGAAATTTCTTTTGAGAGCTAATTTTTTTAATTTAAACTTCTTCTAACGCCACTTCTTCAAAATAGACTCACCTAGGCCATGGTATTTTGTGGAAGAGACACACTCAAGGGGCCAAAGAGCCACATGTGGCTCTTGAGCCACAGTTTGCTGACAACTGGGCTAGGCTTCTTTATGTAGGTGAACTGCAAGCTGAGAACTGAGTGACTAAAAGGAGCCTGCCATGTGATCAGAAAGGGAATATCAGATGCAGAAACTAGAGGTGCGAAAACCCCCAAGAAGGAGGGACAGCTGAGATTAGGCAGAGAGCAGAAATAAGATTTAGATGAGAACTGTGAGTTGACCAAAGCTGGGGTTGCAGAGGTAGACAGGGCCCATATCACATCTGATAAAGCTTCTATCTCCAGTTGAGTATTTAAGACCCAAAATAAACAGCACCATTCTGCTAATCTGGTTGAATGTCCACTATGCTCTATTCTTTGTTCACTATTTCCCATGCAATCCCATGTCTTTTCCATAGCTATCATTTTATACTAGAATTCCATCCACTTAGAATAGCCATTTTTTCTACATACAAAAATATCAATACCTTATCAAAGCCTATGTCTTTATGGGCAACCAAACTGATGTTATTTTTAACATAGAAACCAGTGGAAGATATTACAGAATAGTTATTTTAAAATTTTACCATGTATAGAATTTGATATATTGTTTAGGTTGACTCAAGTATACTTTTTTTGTTTTTTTTTAACAATTGCCTTTTCCTTGTAAGAAATTATATATATACTTTCAGCAAGAAATTTTGAAGCCACCGATAAACAAAAACACAAGGAAGAACAAAGAAATTATATTACCACCACCCAGAGATATTCACTGCCAACATTTCAATCTGTTGATATATTTATCTTTCTATTACCAGTTTATCTATAATCTATTTCTATTAATTTATTGAAATGTAAAAATAAACAACTTAATAATTTTGAATATTTTTATGTGATACTTTTTTCATTTTATATAGATTATTATTTCATTTTGTGGATAAAACATATTTTATCAGCACTATATAGTTTTAAATTTGATTTTTTATTATTCACTAAGATAATTAACATACCAATGAAAAATTGTTTGCTAAATTTATAATGAGTATGCTAAATTTATAATAAGTCATGAGTGAAATGACTGGGTAAAATATTTTACAAAATTTTAAGGCATTTGATACTTATTGCTGTATTGACTATACTGAATTAAATATGAGTCATGTAACTCTTTACTGTTATCTAGTATTGCACACATTGGCAGCTTCTACTCTTTACTAGCTATTTGAGAGTGAAGTTCACACTTTTAATTTGAATCCTATGTATAATTTAGCCAAGTGCCTTTTCCACAGTAAACATTTAGGACATGATTTTGATAGGCTGAAACAATGGGATTGATCTGGAATACCTATGGGTTTTACATCAATCTGATTTCTCTGACACCAGCTCTGCAGAATGATGACCTTGATATTACACGTTGGCTTACTGCAGGCATTAGATTTGAAGGCAATGATCAGCCTGTTCTTAAGCTGGGATGAAGGAACATGGTCTTATTAGGAAATTAATGCAACCATACTATTTATGTTCTCAATAATGCTGTATTATTTTATGAGTCATAAAAACAAAATTTCTCTTTTGCAGTGATAACTCACAATTGACAATATGTCCATAGAACAAGATTTAATTTTATTTTATTAAAATACTGTTTAAAAAAATAAAATAAAATATTGTTTAAAGTATTACATATAATATCACATGTCTCCTTTCCCCCATTGACCTTCCCGCTACCCCCTGCCACTCCCCCGCCACCCCCAGCACATGCCCTCATCCCCCTAGTGTCTGTGACTGTTGGTTATGCTTATATGCATGCATACAAGTCCTTTGGTTAATTTTATTTTCTAGGCAGTGTTTTCCTAGCTGTGAATTGTGCATTCTCAAGTTAAAGAGTTGAGATACAATAAAGAATAAATTAAGAAGTACTTTTAAAAACAATCTGCCTGTCCCCAGTTAGCATTAACCTATAAATGTAACTGATATTTTTATATAGTTGCATCTTCAAATTTAAAAACTTTTAGAGCCATTCAATCACTTAAATATTATTAAAAAAAAAAAAACTTGAGTAGGAATTATTACTGAGAGATATTTTAGGAAATTGATAGGAATATTCTGCAATCAACTGTGACAATGCTCCCTTAATGAACAGTATTAGAATTACAATGATTTTTTTAAACGTTCACATGAATAAATGGCATCAGCAGAATTAAACAGGAAATTAATGATTAAGGAAAGAAAGGCTTTGATTTCCTTCCCCTGTTGAGAAGGATATTTTTGCTGATGATGATACTACATCTACTGCACTCAAGTAAATGTCCACCCCAGGGGTCAGACAAATATAAAATAATATATTAAAATAATCACAAAGATATTCTAATTTAGAAGCAGTTTAAAATGTCTCAGAGATTACCTGCTGACTTTCTATGCCCCTTTTTTGCCATAAGACACTTTTTCAAAACTGAAAACAGACTAGCCAAAGAAAATATTGCCTTTTCATTTCTCACATATAAATACTTTTGACTTTATTTTTCCCTTTAGAATTAGAAATAAATGAATAAAGAAGAAAATAAATTTAAAATGTTTTAGTTTTTTGATATTATATATTTCAGATCAACTATAAAATAATTCTAAGAGATACGCAATATTTTTTTACATGTAACCTGATAAAGTAATGCCAAAGCTCATTGAGTTTTGAGCACAATAATAATATCACAAAACAGTGTAACTCTACGGATCATTAAATTGCAAATTCAAAAGCCAAACCAATGTGCATATGAATACAACTAGGGCAGATTTGGACCAACTCACTGTCAACCAGACCTTTATACATTTAGACACATTAGGAGAACTTAATATTTTGCTGCATGCAAATGCCTGAATTTTTTTTCTCTATAGCTATCAATTTTCTAAAAATACCACATAATATTGTTTTTCCTAGATTGTTTAAATATATTCACTGTCAAGAACACTAAGCATTAATGTCTATATTAAAATATCTGCAGATTCAGTTAGCAATCTTATTTAGTACCTCACAGTCATGATAAAGAAATTACTTGGCTAAGTATTTAGAGGATAAATTTGAACTAGGGTCATGTTGTCAAATAGCTATAGCATAATATCAATGTTACATCATAAAGTAACCATATGTAAAACACCCCAAATATTTAGGTACATTTTTTCTTTAGAAGAGAGAACACATCCAAATATTTAGGTACATTTTTTTTTTTCATTCTCATTTAGATATTTGGTATTGGGCCCAAAGCAAAACTAATCATTTTTTCTCTTTCCAAACAGCTTTTTCCTATGAATTCCAAATTTCGGTTGGAAATGTTACTGATATTTAATTTATTCATATTTATAACCAGGCAAGTATTCTTTAATTATCTATCCCCTTTCCTCTCTCATTAAATGTGTCACCACATTTTGTCTAACTTGTGTTATTTTGCCTTTGGATCCATTTTTTCCATTCCCATTGCTAGAATTCCTACCACATATGCCTTGAACTATTTTGATAAACTCCTGGAATTTATTCTTATAATCTCTCTTCATTTTGGTACCATATCTTTTATATGAACTTTCTGATTAATCTTCCCAAAGTAAGATCTGATCATAGCACTCTTGCTCTCCAAAAAGTAACAGTATCTTCATTTCTTACCTAGTTAAATGCAATCATCTCTTATTTTGGACATTAACAATCAAATTTCAATAAAGGTGGTTAGATTTATTTCTTAAAATTTTCCATACTCTATACTCAGAGAAAAAGGTATGACATCTGTTCACAAGGAAAAACCACTCATGTTCCATTTTAGTAACTGGAATTTGCACCGAGCAGCTAGCTCCTTTATGGTGGGGATTTAACTTACTCATCAGGAACATAATAAATATAGACTGTGAGTCCAATAAAATATGTAAATAGAAAAAATGTGAGTGGTATAAGAGAGATTTCCAATACTAGTTTTCTTTCTTAAATAATTATTTAGTAGCTAGAAAATTCACTCACACAATGATCACATAGGATGCCATGACATTTTCCCAATGTATTTATTTTACAGTGCTATAAATCAGAAGTCTGAAATGGGTCTCACTAGATTAAATCAAGGTGTCTGCAGAACTGCTTTCTTTTCTGGGATCTCTAAGAGAGGATCTTGCTCATTCAAGTTGTTGGCAGAATTCAGTGCCTGTGTTTGGAGGACTGAGGTCCTCATCTTCCTGCAGTTGTCATCTAACGGTTGTTTCTTGATTCTGGAGGCGGATGCATTCCTTGGCATATGGGCCTCTCCCTCTGTCTTCAGATACAACACTGGCAGGTCGAGTCTTTTTCATGCTTTGCCTCTATCCTGCCTCTTTTTCTAACTTTGAATCTCTCTGATACTCCCCTCTACCTTCCTTTTCTATTTTAAGGACCCTGGTGATTACATTGTGCCCACTCAGATAATCCAGAATAAATACCTGTCTCAAGCTCAGTAACATTAATTGCATTGGCAAAGTCATATTTACTATATAATATAGCACATTCATAAATTCTGAGGATTAGGGCATGAGCATCTTTGAAGGGCTGTGATTCTGTCTACCACCATGGTCTATAAGATGCTTGGAGAAGTGAAAAACTCAAAATATAATTTAGGGCAAATTAATAATGATCAGGACCTTGAAGTATGGAACTTGATATATGTACATTAAGTCAGACGAGGGCATTTAGGACAATGATAAAATTTATAGATTCAACAATGGGGAATTTGAAGCAGTAATTCAGAAATAGTAGCAGCTGAGTATAGCCGAAGATAAAGATTTAGCTAGAAAAGAAACTCGAATTAGAGATATAGTGGATCCTCACTGCTTGCAGGTTTTGAATTTGAATATTTATATACTTACTGACATTTATTTGCAACCCCCAAATCAATAGATGCACTGCTTACACATTCATTTGCAGATGTGTGAAGAGCAGCAGTGAAAACTTAGAGTTGCTGGACACCCAGGTTCCCAGCTGAGGCCAAACCGGAGGGTATTCTGCCTTCTTGTTCCAGCTCTCATACCGTAAACCTGCTGAACGTCATCCAGGGAAGCAGTGTTGTGCAAGTGCAGGTTTTCAACATTGATGAGAGTGGCTTGTTTTACAAGGACATTAGAGAGTGAACAGATAAAAAAGGCAAATGGCCTCCAAACCCTTGGCTTTGAATTATTCAAAGACCATACAACTAATTATTTCTAAGAAATATATATTAAGCAAGATATCTTCAAACAGGTACATGCATAAAACAAGGTGAGATTAATTATATATAAAGAAACAATTTCTCATTCCATGCAGAAGAATCTCATAACCCTTCAGAGTAGTGGTCTGTTCTCTTCAGTTTATTCTCTTTGTTCACAGTAATAATTTTCTACATAGCCTGGCTGGGTTCATCCTGACCTTTGTACTTAACTTTCTGCATGGTAACTCAATATTATCATCTCAGATGGGATAATCATAAACTTTTTTTTGTGTGTGAGATATAGGTAAATTAATTCATGAGAGCACTCAACTTGTATCTGGAATTTATAAGCATTAAATAAATGTTACTTTTATAATTTGAGTGGAATTTGTTTCCACTAATTACAGGAAACTATATTACTCTTGAACATAGAGCAAGAAAGGTCAACTAGTTATGCTGATGAATGAAATTCACTACTTTTTCTGAAAGATTTTAAAACATTTTACATATTTGCCCTAAAAACACATTTCATTGATTCGTCTCAAAGTTTAAGAGGCAAATATGATACATGATAATGGAGACTGGTAGGAATGAGGAAAGCATATTTGTGTCAACTTGTTCTTATTATAACTTGAATCTTTAGAAAATATTAACCAGGGAACTCATATGCATTTATGCATAGCACATGGACACAGACAATAATGTGCTGGAGGCCTGGGAGGTGTGAGTGCAGGGTGGAAAGGGTCAATTGAGATAAAAGGGGGAACAACTGTAATACTTTCAACAATAAAGATAAAAATTAAAAAAAACATTATAACAGTAAAAAATAAAGAAAGTAAAAAATAATATTCTCCTTAGGGATTTTCTTTTAACGTTGTAGTACTTTAAACTGTTTCTTCATTGTTTTATAGAGGGGTATGTTTAGATCATATAGAGTACAGTATGGTATTTTTCTTTTTGCATTTTCTTTTTTTTATTCAGAACTTTGCTTCTAAAATATCTTGGGTAAACTGTTTTACCATATCAGCGTGAATATTTGGTCACAAGCATTTAATTCATCAAAACAATTTTTGAGTTCCCACTGCCTCATTAGCAGGATGTTTAATAACTCCCCTGCTCATCTCTTCTCTTCTAAATTGTCCAGTAATATTGAAGTTTTCCGAAGTTCAAAAAAATCATCACCCTGACACCCATGTCCAAGTAGAGTATACTGGAATCTTCCTTCAGTCACATGACATCTTTGTGAAATACTCACTAATACAGTATGAAAACCATCTGTGACCACTACTATGATGACGTACCCCCTGCCAGATCCTTGCACTGGCCTCTGTGGCTTTACTGAGGGGATGATTCCCCTTCTCAGAGCAGTGAGCCCCATATTTATATCTCGAGATTATAGCCTTAGTGGTCAGATTATTTGATCCTCATTCATAGTTATCACCCAGGCTGCACATTGGTTCAGGAGCTCAAGATTAGGTAGCATCTAGCATCCAGCATCTCATGAACTTAATCTCCATCCTCCTTTGTGTCTGATTAGGGGTTGAGCAAATTTTCCTTAATAATCTATATAACATAAAGAGGTAATATGCAAATTAGGTCAGGATACCATAATGTGTCACGACCAATCAGGCTGCTCGGGCGGCCCAGGAGCTGACAGAGGCAGGGGGGCCAAGGACACTGCTAGTCAGGCATGGGTCCTGGCCCCCCGTGATGCTGATCTGGCCTGACTCCCACAGCAGCTGGTGCTGTGAAAGTCAGGCGTGGTCCTGGCCCTCCTTGGAGGGCCTCCTCTTGTACTTGCAATTGTGCGCTAGGCCTCTAGTAGTCTCATAAAGTAATGTACCATTTTCTATGGACAGTTGGGCTACTTGTGATATTTTAAAGTGCTTTAGTTTAAGTGGCTGCAAAGAGACTTATTCTTTCTATGCAATTCTCAGTTAATCATACAGCCTTCAGTCCTTCAGCTGAAGGTGGCCCATTGTCTTTATTGATTCTAAAGAATTTTCAGATTACTTCTTTCCTGCCATATGTGTGCGTATTAGTGTTTATATGTAAATGGATGTCCTTTGTAGTGTGTATTCTGCAAGTTTTTCTGCTAAATAAAAAAGAAGATGGTTTTTAAAAATGTGCTTGTTGCTATAGATGTACATATTTGCACACAAAAGTTTTTTTTAGAATTCAGAGCATATCGTACCCATTATGAATTTATACCTTTGGGTTTAATTTTCAAAATTTAACTTTTAAAATAAATTTTAATTAAAACTGATGATTGGTCTTTAAAATTATAGAACCTTTACATTTTACTTTTTATCTTAGGGCTAAAACTTTTACTAATGCCTGAAAAAAAAAAAAAAAACCAAACCAAAACAAAAACAAAACACCTTTTGTCAGCTTTGGCTCTGGTATAAAGATTGGGACACACGGCACCTAGTTGATTCCTATCCACTGCTCATGTTTGAGAAAATAATGAACTCTGTACGTCATAATTGTCCTTGCCAAGAACTAGTCATCTGCGGGACCAAATGTTGATTATATGGAGAAATGTTTTAAAGTCATCTTGGGGCCATCTAGATTTGAGGATTTGGGAAATTACTCACTCCCTGCAGGAAGAATTACAACATAACATAAGGTAAATATCGAAGTGGCATGTTAGATTAAAATCAAATGAGCATCAGAATGTAGCTATTTCGTGCCAACCCTATTTATAATCAAGCATAATATACTAAAATAGCAGTGTGAGTGCACAGCCTTCTGATGATAAGGAAGATGATTAGAGCCTTATAGGCAAGTTGAGATAATCAGAGCGTCCAACCAAGATGAGGCTGGGCAAAATGAGAACCAGATTCCGCTCTAGGACTGGGGCTGGCAGAGAAAAAATGGAAAAGCACTCCTCAGAGACCAGAGGGATCGTGAAGAAGTAAACATCAGGATGCTACTGCTTTAAACCTTCCAAGACTCTCCATTGCTTTTTCTTGTTGTTAATCCTCACCCAAGGATATTTTTTTCTGTTCATTTTTAGAGAGAGTGGAAGGGAGGGGGAGAGACAGAGAGAGAAAAAACAAAATAAAACAAAACAAAAAACAAAAACAACATCAATTGATATACACATGGGTTGATTGCCTTTACATGCATCCTGACCTGTGATCTAGCCTGCAACCTAGGTGTGTGATCAGAATTAAACCTTGATCAGAATTGAACCCAGGACTAAATCTGGGACCCTTCAATCCGAAGCTCTATCCACTGAGAAAAACAGGCTAGGACTCCATTACTGTTAATACAATGCAAACTTCTTTAATATGCTTTCCATGCAACTTTGTCCTACATCTCTGCCTCCTGTCACCACAAGCCCACATGCTTTTTATTTCATTTGTTCTTTCTGTTTAGGGGTTTTGCATTTGCTGGTTTCTCTGCATGGCATATCAACATCAGAACTACCCCTGTTTGTTTGAAAAATGTTTTAGGGATGTATGAAGATAGTACTGCCAGTGTTAAATAATACAAAATGTGAGGTTAAGCAGACAGATACAAATAACCAAAAGGCTTTGTGGGACTCATATAGGTGAAATTAGTTTGGTTGTCAAAGACTCGTGAAGAGAATATAGTTTTTAAAAATGGAAGAGGAAAATAATGTTTGCTAGCAAGTAATTCCTATTAAAATAACTCAAAATTGCAGCTTGTTTTTTGACAGGAAAAATATCATCTACGGGACACTGGGAAAACTGGTTTATGGCTGATGGTAAGTGAATATTTATCAACAGTATTTACAAGCATCTTCAAACGACTTTTTGCAGTTATTTATTGAACAACTCCCATATTTTATGACTTGAAAATAATATCCATTTTATTTTGGCACAACTTGGGGGGTCAGGAAACCTTAGAGAAATTATGTGGGTGATTTTTCCGCTCTCCATGGAGTTTGCTGAGATCACTTGGTGTATTTAGCTGGTGAATGGCTCATCTGATGAGTCCCAGATCGCTTCACTGATGAGTCTAGTTTCTTGGCAGAGACAGTTGGAAGGCTTAGCCCAACAGGGACTGTTCACCAGAGTGCTTACGTGTGTTCTCTAGCATAGCAGTCTCAGCATAGTCAGAGCTATAACAATAAAAGTGTAATATGCTAATTAGACCGGACAGCCAAATGACCTTCCAGACATCATTCCCTACGTCCCTCCAGATGAAGCCATGGCAGTGGGGCCCAAGGCAGAGGCAATTAGAGGTGATCAGGCAGGCCAGCGAACAGTTAGGGGAGATAAGTCAGGCAGGCAAAGTGGTTAGGGGCAATGAGGCAGGCAGGCAAGTGGTTAGGGGCAATGGGGTAGGCAGGCAGAGTGGTTAAGGGCAATCAGACAGGCAGATGAGCAGTTAGGGGGTATCAGGCAGTGGTTATGAGCGATCAGGAAGGCAGGTAGAAGAGCAGTTAGGAGCCAGTGAACCTGGATTGCAAGACGGTACAGGCTGGGCTGAGGAATCCCCCATTCAAAAATTTAATATATTGGGCCTCTAGCTTATTATAAAGCTGCTCAGTGTTTCCCATGACAAGAAGTGGAAACTGCCAATTTCTTAAGAGCAAAGCTCTAAACTGTAATAGCATTACTTCCAACATACAGTGGAATCTCAGTTTTCAAACTTAATTCATTTTGGAAGACTGATAGAGAAGCAATTTGTTTGAAAACCAAATCATATTTTCCCATCTTCCTATATGATAAAAGCCTAATATGCAAGTCAACCGAATGGCAGAAAAACTGGTGGAACAACTGATCGCTATGACGTGCACTAACCACCAGGGGGCATACCCTTAACATAGGAGCTTTCCCCAGCCTGCAGGTCCCAGGTCAGCCAAGGTGGATGCCAGCAGGCTCCCCCTGTACCCTCCCCCCATCTCCCCACTGGTCACCCTGCTGAGGGAGGTGACCAGCAAGGGCAGCAGGGGACAGAGCCAATGAGGGGGTGGCACCAGGATGGCCATGGCAGGTGCCAGCAAGGGCCTTCCAATCACCCTGCCAGTTGCACCACAAATCAGCCCTAACCGTCAGCAGGCCTAGGAACCCTACCTGTGCACAGATTTCATGTACCGGGCCTCTAGTTAGAAATAGTGTAAGTTCAATTAATCAGTTCCCAGACACCCAAATGATTCTATTTTAACCTTTCTTATATGCAGTACATGTCTAATATACTGGTTAATCTATAAATAAACGCTTCCTTTCTTAAATTTATTGCACCACCCCCTATTAGCCTTAAAGGAATCACTTTCAGCACTTGCTTCAGGGGTGTTTTTCAGGTCAGCATGCAGCATCTTTGCTTGTTCAGATACCAGTGCCTCATGAATGCTATCACCAGGTAACTGCTTTTTGTTTATCCGAAGCAACACCAGTTTTTCTACCTCTTCAATTGCCTGTGATCTTTGCTTCTTTCACACCCTTAGCAACATTAGCACATTTGGTGGCTTTTTTATGTTTTAAAATTGTGCTAATCATCCATTTTGCCATCAAGAAAAGCATTCTCTCCTTTGTTTATTGCCTGAGAGGTGCTTTTTGTCATGCTGAGGTGTCAGCAGGAAAGGATTTTTAGAAGGAAAATCAAAGTATGGTTTTGACAACCAACACATTTTTTTCCTGTGAACAACTTGGTGGAGAACCGAATTGTTCCAGATGGGAGACACTGAAGAACTGAGCTTTGACTGTATTCTGTTGGACAATTCAGACACAGCCTCTTCAGATTCAAGAGGGAGACAATGGTGTCAATTCTCTGTGACAGGAAGGCCAACACATTTGTGGCCTCATTTAATTTGCCTAAGGATATTAGGTATTCCTATAGCATTAGAAAGGCCACGCATAATCTGAAGGTGGCTGCAGATGGGTTTCTAGATATATCGGATATATACCTAGAAGCATGCAAAATGAAAACAAATTTAGAACTTTGATTTCTACGTTAAAAAATACTTATAATTTCACCTTCCCAATTCCATTCTTCTCTCTTCAAATGAATTAGTTTGTGTTTATTATGATGACATTTCTGTTTTAACTTTCATATGTATGCAAATTACAAGTAATAGCATGATTTGGCAACATTTAACATTTAATTGGCATATTAATTTACTTCTTGAAATCTGCCTAATATGTCCATGAGATTTGGTATGTAGACATAAATATTTTCAATACCACCTCTCTCTTACAAAGTTTCTAATATACTGTTGTGTAAAACAAGTGATATGGAATATCTTTGTATATTTCTGACTTTAAAATAAATTCTTCTATCATTTGTATTTATGATATACATATTTTAGTAGATGTTCATTTTTTATTGAAAGAATTTATCAATTTTTAGTTAAGTATTTTTTAAATCATACATAGATACTGAATTTTAAAATTATTTTAAATATTTTGAGCTATTATGAATTTTCTCTATTAATCACTTAGTCTGATCAATTATATGAATTTTCTAATGTTAGATGTCACTGAAATTCTAAGATAGACACAACTTAGCCATGACATATTGTTAATGTGTACATTGCTAAATTCAATTTATTAATGTTATGTTTAGAATTTTTTATTTATTTTCATAAGCGATATTGACTTATAATTTTTCATTTTTATAGAAATCGCACTGAATTTTGGCATAAAATTACTTTAAAATGAGTGGATTTATTTTTTTCAATTATCTTATTTACAAATAGAAACACTTATTTAAAATTAGATTAGTTGTGTGTTTTTTAAATAGAATATAGCAATTGATTTTTGTCTATTAACTTGCATCTTACAACTTTGCTATTATCACTTATAAGTTACAAGGAAGTATTTATTTTGGTGATCTTTTTTAGCTTTTCTACATAAACAATTATGTCATCCATGAATAAGAACAGTTTTACTTTTTGAATTCCCAGTCTGTATACCTTTTATTACCTTTTCTTATTGCATTAGCTGGGACTTCAGTATGACATTGGAAAGCAGTAGTCTTTGCCTTCTTCCTGAACATAATGGGAAAATTAGGAGTTTCTTACCATTAAGTATGATGTTGACTGTAAGATTTTTTGTAGATTTTCTTTACCAAGTTCAGAAAGTTGCCTCTGCTAATATTCCTAATTTACTGAGAATGTTTGACATGAATGGGTGGTGGATTTGTTAACTTCTTTTATTGTATCAATTGATATGATCATGTGATTTTCCTTCTTTAGTCTGTTTATGTGATAGATTACATAAATTTATTGTTGAATGTTGAACCAGCCATGAGTATTTGAAGTCCAACATGGTCATGGTATGAATTGTTTTTATACATGGTAGGATTTAATATGTTAATGAGTAGGGTGGTTTTTTCCTGAGCCTTATGCAAGGGTGATTTCTTTCCTGGGTTCTTCTCCTGGGACTTGAAAAATTAAAGCCAGAACAAAAAGATGGTAGATGAAAAGGGTGGGAATTTATTGGAAGCAAGTACAAATTCCCACATGGGGAGGGAGTCCAAGGGGGTGACCCAGTAAGCCCCCTTTTTTCTAATGTTTATAAAAGCTGCAGTTCTTTGTCTCTTGATATTCCCTTCTGATTGGTTATGATATCAGCTTCAAAGCTCAAACCCCACGTGGTTCCTCCCTCGTTTTCTCCCCCGCTCAGTGGTGGAATTCTCTATCTCCTGTGAAAACCTGTTTTCCTTTTTCTCTCATTTGTCAGCGTTTCTCTATTCCCTGTGAAAGTTTGTTTCCTCTTTCTCCCCATACCCTGTGGCTTTCCCCTATCTTCTGTGAATGGGTGTCTTCCTCTCCCCTTTTCCTGAGGCACCATTTTCTCTTTCTGTGACTGTGTGTCCTTTGGCAGCTCCAACCCCTCACCTCTGCAGTCCTCCTCCATGGACCTCTAATTCCTAAAACTCCCTAAACCTGCCTATTTTACCCCTAAAACTCCTTTCATTTACATTTTTAAAAGAATTTTTACATCTATGTTCATGAGAGATATAAATATACCATTTGTCTGTTACTGGTTATTAGGTAATATTGGTTTCATAGAATGAGTTAATTTCTTCCTTAACTATTTGCTATAATTTATAAGTGAACCCATCTGGACTTGGTGCTTTCTGTTTTGAAAAGCTTGATAGTTTATTGCATTTTGTCAGCAAATGCTGATCTTTTCAGATTATTTGTTCTTATGTGAGTTTTGCCAGTTATGTTTTTAAAGAAATTAGTACATTTCATACAGGTTATCAAATGCATGGACAAAGATGACTATGACACTTGTAGTGATTGCCTGTGTTTCTTTTCTTATATTAATAATTTTTGTCTTCTCTCTTTTATTTTTCTTCGTTAACCTGGCTAGAAGCTTATAAATGTTATTGATATTTTCAAAGAACCAGTTTTTAATTTTATTTTCTCTATTGATTTCCTATTTTCATTTTCATTGATTTCTGCTTTATTTATTATTTCTTTTCTTCTGCTTAGGTAGGGTTTAATTTGTCTTTTTTTTTTTTTTTTTTTCCTTCAGTTTCCTATGGTGAAACTTAGATGATTGTTTTTAGATCTTATTTTCTCATATACCAGAGGCTCAGTACATGCATTTGTGCATGGGTGGGGTCTGGCTGCTTGCCCCTGATTGGGGTGGAGAAGATGGATCAGGGGTGGGGCCAGCTGGGGGAGTTAATAGTGTCAAAGATCTTTGCATGGTATATATACAATTGCTGTTGGCTTTAGGATGAGTTGAAGCTCCAATGACTCCTTAGTGTCAGGGACACAGCTTCCGTATCTAAGCCTCTCTCTAGACAGGTAATGCAGTTTAGTTCCCTGCTGACAAACCCTCTAAAGAGAGGCCGTGTTGTAATGTGGCTGTCCTCTTTGGTAGGAAGCTGTGGAGAGAGAACACAGGAAAATGGTTTTGCTGGGCACCTCTCCTGGACACCTGACTGACAATCCAGACTGTGAGCAGTTTTCCTCCTGATTACTCCTCATCCAGGTTCCTGGTCTATGAAGGCTGGAGAGCTTTTACTTAGAATTACTGAAAGTCATTGGGGGGCTGAATAGGAGTGGAGCCAGCAGGTGGAGGGACCATGGGCAGTTGTCTGGCTGGCCCGCCCCCAATTGGGCCAGTTGGCTGCCGCAGTGGGCATTATAATGGAATGACCAGTGCGCATCGTTCTGGTCGTTCCACTGTTCGGTTGCTTGGCATATCTATCTATCTATCTATCTATCTATCTATCTATCTATCATCTATCTATCATCTATCTATCACCTAGTATCTATCTATCTTCATTCATTGTTATAAATTTCCATCTATCTACTTCTTTTACTTATACAACAAATGTGTATAAGTTGTTTTTTACATTTATTTTGTTCAAAAAATTTTTTAAATTCCTCTTGCAATTCTTTTTTGACCCATGTGTTATTTGAAAGTGTGCTGCTTACTCTTCAAATATTTGGGAGTTTCCTATCTCTAATTAATGTTTAAACCAATCAGTAGAATTCTACCTCTTCCTATTTTCCTGCTTTAGTTGTTTTTTGTTTGTTTGTTTTTACTTACAACCAGTTTCTTCATTTTAGGTGAGATGTGATCTTGAATAAAATACTTATATGTGTTTTCCCATTTATTATTGTTTATCTGAATTTTACCTTTGGATTTTGAAGACTTTCTAGATATTAGCCTATGACAGATTTAAGTATACAGTCAGTGAGCAATGTTTTTTTTCCCCCTTTAAAAATCTGTGTCTGTACTTGGTTTAAGTAGATTATATATTAAAGACACTTCTTAGTAAAAGGACCAGATATTCTATTAGGAGCTTGGTATACCTTGGCAGGCAAAATTCTTGCCTTTATGGAACCTATAGTTTAGTTCAAGGGTGGGGAATGTCTGCAGGCTATTTAAGGCCCATGAAATCATTTTGTCTGGCTCTGCTGAGCCAACTTCAGGCGGGACTTGAAATTCAATAAAACCAGGAGCTTTTTTTCATAGCAATATAAATTTACATTAAGTGAATTATATTAAGCAAATGATATTATAAATATCCAAATGGCCCTTGGCAGGAAAAAGATTCTCCGCCCCTGGTCTAGTGGGAAAGATATTAGGCAAGTACTATAATTTCAATAATGTATATTGGCCTGGATGGAATTAATCTGAAATTAATGTGTTCCCCAAACATGTCCCTTTGCTGTTCATTGTTCTCAACAGAAATGTCCTCTTTCTTTCCAAACCGTCTTTGAGTCTTTCTAAGTCTTACACAGCATTCAAATCTAAGCACAAACCAAACTTACTCCATTAGTTTCCCCCTCCTAAGATGATAAATATTCTTCTCCCCCAATTATAAACAACATTATATATTACTACACCAAGTACTATGTATTTGTCTGCCCTTTTTACTAGAATTTTCCCCAGAGATCATTGGTTCTTAACAATAATTAAACATGAGAACCAGAAATTGAGCTTTAAAAGACATTCCAATGTCCTCAGTGATTTGCTGGGAAATGTTTAAAAACTTGTTCATGGGAAAAAGATGGAAGGAAGGAGAGGGAAAGAATCCCTGATTTGTAGCATTTGTGGATTTATGTGTTATAAATACTTCCATGATGGCCAATTTCAATCTACCAGAATAACATTACCGAGTATGGAGTAAGGAAGAGATTTTCAGTAGCAAACCATTGTAAAGTATTTTATACAAATTCTTGGGCTCATCTCACTCCTACCAATTTAGAAGCCCTGGGAGAACAGCCTAGCTCTCTGTGTATTAACGGGCCTTCTCAGTGATTCTGATAAACACTAAACTTGAGAGCCACCGATCCCCTATACTATCTGGCATGTAGGAAAGCTTAATATCCATTTTTTTAATTTGCTTGCATCAGTGAGAAATAAGTATCAGTTTCATTAACATTATCTTCTCTACATCATCCACTCTACTCTATCTGATCCCGTGATTTAATAAACACATAATAAAAAATATGTGATTTAAATAAAACTAAGAAGATATAAATTTGTGTGGTATGGAAAGTGAAATCAGTGGTGTATTAGAGCATAAGTTAGTCAAAGAATATGGAAAGTGTATACTATGTAAAATTTATATTCTAATTATGGGAAAGTTGCATTGTGTGAGGTTGAATATTCTGGCTAAAGGTAAATAAGCATTGTTAAGTCTCTTCAGCACAAAATCACATGAAATAAAATGAGCTAAAAAGCAAAAGACAGAGACATAGACAACTGTGAGCCTATGTTTTAGGTAAACTGGGAAGGATTTATTATTCTATCTTGTTTACTCTCTTCTGTGATAATTTATTAGCATAAACATTCACAATCAGACACAGAGAAGGACAACAGTAAATATACCTGTTTTCATAGTTGTTGAGCAAATGAATGTCACTTAATGAATGCTCTGTGCAACTTGATTAGTCAGTAAATCATTATTATTGTGAGCAGCACGCACAAATAGAGCAAAAGAAGAAGGGAAAGGTCCAATCTAATTCGATAGCTTTCCATGCTCATTCTTCACATCAGAGCTGTCTAATCGTTTGCTCCACTGGCCTCCTAAGTTTTATACTCAGATTTGGTAAAATGGCCTTGGTGTTTCTTCCCTAAAACTCGCCACCAGATTTATTTCACCGTAAAGTTTCAAATTTCCTCATAGAAATACATTTATACTTCTGTTTATCTACTGAGAATGGAGTAGGTGTCTAATCTCCCCACAGCCAGTGGAGTTGTGTGATTCTAAGCTGCCTCTTCCCTAAACACATGTTCAAGCAAACATGCTACAACTCTGTCACCACCACCATCTACTCTGCTGTGGCCACCATGTAGCACTGGAATGTCTTTTTTCTCTCCACATGTTACTTAGAGTCAAGTTTGGTGAGAGTACCCCGTGTCTATCCTGCCACAGAGCTCAATCATTTCCAATCCTGGCATCCTGGCCATACATTAGATTAGCTTCTGAAGTGGTTTCATTAAAAATAATAATAATAATAATAATAATATATATATATATATATATATATATATATATATATATATATATATATTAATTGATTTCAGAGAGAAAGGAAGAGAGAGAAACCTGGATTTCCTCAGGTGTCTGCAGTGTGACATACCTGAACAAGAAAAGAAGTTCTGCTCAGCTGGACAGCTCAATATGGGCACCCAGCATTGTCATAACAGAAGTAAACTGAATCCTCTAGCTTGGGGAATGGCTTTTAAAAATAAAGGGATTTCTTTAACTTGAAGTATTGCCATGCCAACCAAAACATGAGTATATACTGCGTGAATCACATTGTGAAAGCCATTCACTGCATTATATCCAGTTCATTGAAAAGTAGGCTTAATAGGCTTAATCTTCCCTGCCAGGCACTTAGTGGTAGGAGCTTAATAAATGTGTTGAAAAATAAACATCCTAAAAATATTTCACGACTCCTTTCCCCCTCCTCAGATAGATCACCATAATACAATTATTTAAAACAAAAACAAAAATTTTTTGGCTCTTTCCTTATGTTTCTGAATCACGAATGGAGAGAAAAGGTGTTTTTTTGTTTGTTTGTTTGTTTGTTTGTTTGCTTTGTGGAGGTGGGCTGTCATTTTTGTTTGTGTTACTTACTATTTTAGGAGTCTGTACACATTCTACTGCTATAACTCTCCCAACTGCCTCTTCTAATGCCATCCATAAAAATCCTATCACAAAATGCTCTTATAAAAGTCCGGGTTCCCGGAATGAATGCTTTGTGTGACTATAAATGTGAAAATATGATCGAGGTTGACTGCCCGGTGGGAGGCTGCCCGGGGAAGACCTTCACTCGGTGGCTGTTTATTCCGCTCCACGGTGAAATGTCCTCTCCCTCTTCCTTCGCATGCCCGCATCCTCCCTGGGCAGACATTAGGAACTGTTTGCTTCCTCACGGGATGATTGCTATTTTATTGTCGTGTAGGTGGTGGTTTGCTGAAAATAAAGGTTTGGCTCAGAACAATTTAGTCAGTGATTACATGTAGACAGCCAGCGTTTTCTCTCTGACCTGCTGTCTTGTGTACATTTAATTATCCCTTATGACTTTTAGCTTATAAGCACTTGAACAAAAACTTAATTTCAAGGCTTGTAGGGAGGCTTTATTTCTGCAGGAACACTTTAATGCTCTTGGCAGACCATAATATCTAGGATTAAAATGTAATAAAGTGACTCAATTAAGTTTTCTTAGGGCCAACATTTCGGCCACATGCTTATGAGAAGCAAAACTGTTTGCTGAGGATGTGGCTTTGACAGTCTTTTGAACCACGAATAATATAATAAATGGTTAAACTGTAAAAGAATGGATTGATATTCACAAAATAGAATTGATCTTATAGATATGTGAAGGTATTTCTAAATATTTTCAACCACCCTTTCTTACAGTTTGAAGATGGGATTTTATGTAGTTCCTCAGCAAATATTACCTCTATAAAGTGAGTTCTAAATGTGTGATTGTATGATCTTTTTCAAACCCAACTGTTTCAAAGTAAAGAATCTTTCATATTGAATATACTAAGACATATCTATTCCATTCTTCACAGGGTTTCATTATTACTGTATATGTATCCCCTCATGATGCACAGGATTTGCTCAAAATTTCTCTTCATAGAGGAATGGTCCAAAAAATCTCCAGCGATTTTTCCAAGTAAGTGATATTTTCTCATACTTTTCTAGGAAAAAAAAAATCATGTAGTCTGTATATTTGTTTGTATATTTTACACAACACTTAGAAGAGGAAATAGAAGAAGTTGAATGTTGCCACCCATTTTTTTGGGAATTCAGGCCTTTAAGGAGCTAGTGAAGCTCTTAAATGATGCTAGGTACTATTAGTTATCTTAAAAGGACTAACTTTCTGCCATTTCCACTATTACCATCTTTGTAAGCAATGTCGCTCCATACATGCCATTGTATTTCTGAGAGGAAACCAGGGGTTAGGTTATGTCAGATGAAGATACAATCAAGGGTCAAAAGAATTGGTCCTTGAAAATTTTCTTACTTACTCATGTGTATTAGAGGATATATGAGATGATTACCAGTAGAGACTGCAAATGATGTCATCCAGGTTCCAAAATTAATCTTCAGCTATTTATATCTGTTAAGTTCCTACCACAAGTGGGAAGAAAATCTTACCTCTGGATGTGGGGAGGGAAGCACTTCTGAACCTCAGTCTACCTCCATCTCTTTATTGTGTATATGACCCTTACCTGTTTGAGCAGAGAAAAAAGACAAGTGGCTAATATAACTGAGCAGAGTGAAGGGTCCAAATTGGGTTACAGTTAATGACTGACATTTTAGTTATAGTGACATTTTCCTCTGGAAATTGCAATTTTTCATCCAAGCAAGACCCTGGCTTTGTTTTTGCTATATTTATTCATGGGAGGTAGTGGCATTGATAAAGTTTCTATCATGTTTTCTTATCTTCTAAGTGCATCTATCAGAAGAAAAGAGGATTCTCTAGGATCTGGAGTTGAGGAACGAAGTGGAAATTTATCGGGTTTTAGGTAAAAATGTGTGTATCAACCCACCTTGAGCAAATTTTTATTTTATGGGGAATCAATGAGAGGACCTTGTTTCTCTGTTGTACATTGTATTTATAGATTCCTTATGGACTCGCAAAGCAGGGTTCAAATAATCTATGAGCAGTTCTGAAAATTATTTTGTCTTAATATTATAAGAACTTTTGCTTTCACCGATGTCCTCTGTGTATTTTGCTGGTCTTGAGAAGAGTAATGATTCAGAAAGTCTCTTCAAGAAGTGTCCTCAAAGAGTTTGAAACACTTCCTCCTTTCTTCCATCCATTTTTTTTTCTCCCTCTTTCCTTCCTTTATTTCTTGTTTCTATTTTTTTTTTAATTTTTCTCTCTTCTTTAATGAAGATAAAGGGAAATCATGATGCAAACCATTAAAAATATAACATGACAGAATGCGATATGTAATAGAGGAGAGGTCCAGAAAATTGGCAATGACATCTTATATTAAGAAGAGATTCTCTCCATATTTTGGGGTGGAGTGGGGCACAAGAAAAGCTACGTGAAAAAGAAAAGTAAAAAATGACTTAATTTGTCAATTGAGGTTATTTGAGATAATAGAAACAATAAGTCAAAACATACTGTAATGTTTTGAGTGTGGGTGCCCAAGAGGATAGTGATGTATTAAGTGGAAATACAAAAGGCTGGAGGCTTCGTAAAGATAATGAGCTCAGTTTCGGACAGACTGCATGTAGTGAGGTCACAGATATCCAGATGGAGGTGCCTATAAATATTGCTCTGGTGCTAGAGCTTATCATCTACGCCTTCTGTGTGCCTGCCCAGTTCGTTCTTTCTCTTTAAGGAAAATTAATCACCCACAAGTCTTAAATGCCCCACCCCCCTTTTATGGCCCCTCCACCATCACTGCTGCATAGCCAGCTGGCATTGTGAATTACCTCCCAGCCACAGTTAAATAGACCTTTGGCCCTGATTAGGTCAAACGAGAATATTTTTTCCATCACTGCCAACAATTTGAGTTTGCATTTGATTTGTGAGGGTCTAGTTTGTTGCTTGAACTTGTATTGGAATACCATATGTATACTGGGATAGAGAAATGTAACTAATAAATATACAAATATAATTAAGCCATGTATAGAAAGATACAGAGATGAGTGAATCTATGGAATCAGGGAAAAAGGATATGGGCAAATTCCATAGGATAATTGAAATTCAAGATAGAAAAAAAAATTATATTGGCTAGGAGTACAAAGCCAAAATTGGATGAAAAAAATAATTGTTGCTCAATTATAGTAGACAAGAGGCCCTGTGCACAAATTTGTGCATAGGTGGAATCCTTCTGGGTGGCCTGCAGATATCGAGCCTCAGCTCATGCCCCAGTCTCACAGCCCCATAGCCCCATCTGGCACTCTGCCTTGGCCTGGAGTTGCCCCCTCACTTGTTCCACCAAATCACCTGAGGGGTGATCAATTGGAGCCAGGCCCTCTGCCCTACTCCCTCTGCTCCTGGGAGCCAGTTAGTGGCTCTGCCCCCCCCCGCCCCCCCCCCCCCCCCCCCGACATAGCTGGTCGCCATCTTCAGGGTGATCAGTAGGGCGATAAGTCCCCCACTCACACCGCCCACTCACATGCTCCACCATCCTGCCACAATCCCATTCTCGTTGGGGCCCTCCTGCCCACAGCCAGTGCCACATCACCAATGCCAACCATGTTCCAAACCACTCCCTGGTAGTCAGCACATGTCATAGTGAGCAGTCGAACTCTTGGTTGAATAACCACCCAAGGGGAACATTTGAATATTAGGCTTCTATTATATAAGACGAGAGGCCTGGTTCATGAAAATTCATACATTAGGGGTCGCTCAGCTCAGCCTTCCCCTTCTCACAGTCCAGGAGCCCTCAGGGGCAGAAGACAACCTGGCAATCAGGGGAAGGTGATGCCAACATCACAACTCTTCTGCTGCCACTGCTGGGAGTACAAACCTTGGCCGATTCCTGGTTACCTGCCTCAGGCTGGCCCTGGGTGTCTGTGCAGCTGCCATCCGAGGCTTGCTGCACCTTGGTCTGGCCCAAGGTGGCTGGGGCGCTGAGGGAACTGGGGGACTCCGGAGGCAGGTGCGCAGAGTGGCTGGACTCTCCTGGGGGTGGGCCCAGCTGTGCTATGCACCTGCCACCCCAGTGGGGCTGAGGGGACTGGCACCACCATCTTGTGGCTATGGGCACCGCCATCTTTGTGAGGGCATGACGGTCAATTAGGACATTCCCTCTTTATTAGATAGGACACTTCTTGAAATAATGTTCTATCTCATTGATTTTGTCCTCTTGAATCTGTCACCAACATATCAGTCTCTGGAACTGTATTTCCACTATGTGATGCTGATAAATTCAAAGTGAGACATTTTACCCAACATTTGCCTATGTGATGCTGATAAATTCAAAGTGAGACATTTTACTGAACATTTGCCTTGGAAGAAATGTGAAACTATTTGAAATAAATAACCCACAGAAGAAATGTGATTTTGGTCATGTGACATTGCTTTCTAGTGAAGTGAATATGCCAAGGTCTCTAGTGTGTAGTTTGGATCCTTCTTATTCTAATAGTTGGACAGGACTCAGATTCTGTTATTTAATTCAGTTCTTCCCAGGCTTATTTAAACAAGAGTCATTTTATGTTACATGCAGCTAAAACAAACTCAACGAATTCCGTCTATGATAGCAGCTGAAAAAAAAGTTATAATACAAACTAGAGGCTCAGTGTACCATTTAGTGCACAGGTAGGGTCCAGCCCACCTGTCCTGATTAGGGCCAATGGAACTGGGTCAGCTGGGGAAGAAGAGGATGTGAAGGTTGGCGGGCTGGCCCCACCCTCTGGTCGAACTCCCAATGGAACTCTGGGTGGAACTCCCAGTGGAGGGAACAATTTGCATATTAGCCTTTTATTATATAGGATGGGCATTGGCCAATGAACAGATGACATCCAAACACTTACCAATTGCAGATTATACACTATATAAGCTGTTATGGAGATTACAACAAAATAATACTATGTCCTATTCAGCATGTATTTTTATTTAGAAATTACAAATAAAAAGTGTGAAGGTGAGAGAGGTTACAAGACTTTCCCAGGACCTTGTGACTAGTGAGTGGCAGTGGGCTTGGTGTCTAGGTTTTCTGAATTCAACTCTTAATTATTTTTCTCACTGTATTATGTAACTATAATTATCAATTCAAACAGTTTTGAAGCATTACTTAGATTTTGATACTTAAATTTAAAGTTAAATAAAGTATAACAAATTCATCCCAATGAGCTTTTAATAAAACAATAACAATATGAAATCTATAATGCTCTAAAATTTTGTATTAGAAACTCCATTCTTGTTCTCACACCTCTTTCTTAAAAACTGCCCTTTCCATAACCCTTAAGTGTGCAGCCGTGTGTTTCACATAAACTCAATCCTTTGGCCTTAGTTTATAGAATCAGGGACAAATGTCTAGCTTAATCCAGGCCTATCTGTTTCTCTCTACCAGGAATTGTGATTTAAAGCATACACACTAAGTTCCAGGCATAGGACCTGTACGAGCAAGTAGATTCAGGAGCTGAGATGGCAGTTTGGGTTGGACATTAAGACAATATACAGCGGAAACCGGTTTGGCTCAATGGATAGAGTGTCAGCCTGCAGACTGAAAGGTCCCAGGTTCGATTCCGGTTAAGGGCATGTACCTTGGTTGCAGGCACATCCCAATTAGGGGGTGTGCAGGAGGCAGCTGATCGATGTTTCTCTCTCATCGATGTTTCTAACTATCCCTCTCTCTTCTTATCTGTAAAAAATCAATAATAATAATAAAAAAGACAATGTCCAAATTCTCTGAATCAGCAGAGAATTCTAATCTGTAAAAGTAAAGAAGGTGAGCAGAGAAAAGCAGAAATGACCGACCATTCAACCTCCTAGAAGAGAGGGAGAAATTAAGTGGAAGTAGATGCTGCTGTTACTGTCTGTCTACTTCCCAGGTCTCTTTCCATGGAAGATGCAGCTTTACTTGCTGTTCTCAAGTTCTGTGCAAAACCCCTATATCCTTCCTCCGAATCCCCTTTCAGTGGAAATGGCCTTCTGTAATAATATGTGGCCTGCTTATGAAAACATTTAACAATTTTTGGCAAGTGACACTAAAATGTAATATATATTCACCTAGCAATAATAAGTGAAATACGAGTTTATGTCTCTACAGGTTTTATTTTAAGTGACATTTGATTGTATCTTCAATCTCATATACATAAATATTGATTTATTTTTAATAGATATTTATGAAATGATTCATGAAGTAATTTCCTATTATTGAGGCATTACAAAGCAAATGAAGCATATATAGCTTTGGCAAACCATAAATATTGATTGCAGGTTGGCAGTTCTCCAGACAAAGTAATCATGATCCTCTCTGTATTAATTGTCTGGGGCTGTCAAAAAAAATATAGGCAAGTTTGATGACTTTAAACAATAGTAAATTTATTACCTTATAAGTTATTGAGGCTAGAAGTCCAAATCTCTCTGAAGGTCCCAGCAGAGGAATGGTTCCATGTCTGTCTCTTAGTTTCTGCTATTGCTGCCAAGCTTTGTATACAAATCACTTCAGTCTGTGCCTCTGTTATAATATGGTATTCTCTGTCTGTCTCCATCTGTCTCTTCTCATAAGGACATCAGTCGTATTAAATTAGGGTGGGCCCAACTTAATTTATCCCCGCCCCCCCCAAATATAATCTGTCACCATTAAAAGTCTGAATTTTCAACAAATTCTTGGACTGGAGGCTCATACTCATCAGTTTATTCAACTTAGCCCCTGCTCATCCCCAGTAGCTTTTTAAAACTGCTACCTTCACTATTAATCTCCAGGAGTTTTCTTAATTCAAACTTTGGCTTCTTCAGCATTTGACTTTTCTTATACAGATATCATGGAGTGAATAAATGGATTGTCAAGTCTTTTCTATATCTTTTCCAATGCTAGCAGGAATCAATTTATTGACCACTTCTTTCAAGTCATTTGTCTGCACCTCTTGGGTCCTGATTTTCATCACCTCCTTCCAAATTTGGCAGGCCTATTGCTGCTGCGCATAAAAGGCTTTCTGAATTTGATTATTGTGTGTTTCAGTGAAACCAACACAGAACAGACAAAGCAAATAAGCATCAGTAATCTTGACATCAACATGTACTTCAATCATGGTCTGCCATTTTTTTGGGTCCTTGAACCATTTTTTTTCCATGGGTAAGATCCATGCCAGGAAAATTAGTCAGGCAGTGTTTGCTTTGGACATCCTCAGCAATTATATTAAATTTTCTAAATGCAACTTCATCTGTTCTGTGAATCAGACATCATTCCTTGTGATAAGAACTATAAGAATAGGTGATATGACCTGGAAAGAAATGAAAGTCGGATGTGTTAGGATAAACAGAAAAACAGTAATACAGTCAAGCTAGAATTGAAATAAATAAAAAAGGCAATGTTGAAAACAGGAATGTATAGGACAGGCATGAGAAAATCAAGTAAAATGAATTTAGGGAAATGGTAACTATGGAAAGGAAAGGAGATTTTAGTAAACATAATGGAGTTCTTGAAGGAACGATGGAAAAGTATATTAAAGGTTACAGAAGAAAGCTTTCCTCAGACGGAGTCTTATAAAAAGTTGATCCAGGTGCATGCAACACTGATTCATCCTGGTTAATCTTTTTGGACTTTAAAGATTTCTTGGGGGCATTTGGGCCACAAATCACATACAGGAAGGGAAAATCTCCATAATAGCATTTGATGTGAGAAGGCAGTGACAAATTCTACAAAAGTGCTTGGCAATAGTCATATTTTGCAATATGCACAAATACATGGGATATAGTGTTTGTGAGCTCTTCTTTAAAACAATTTAAACTTTGTAGTTAAGCAGAAATCCTTAATATTGATTCAAATCCTTATTTTTCCACAAATTTTGTGCTTTGGGGTCTTTGAAAATAAATCTCTCCTATCCCTAGATGAGGCTCTTCTATCTTGTCTTATTCTTCTAGAAAAGCTTACATGCTTTAATCCATGCTTAATCTTTTGCATACTATGTCTAGTAAAGACTGTTTGCTGCAGAGAATGTTAGTTCTCCCAATAACAATTCTAAGCAATCTATAATCATTTCTCATTGCTCTGTGTTATCATCATTACCATAATTTCAAATATATCAATTACATATCAATTAAAATTGTATATCCTGTTCCATTTGTTTCTCTGCATGATATTTCACACTACATCCATTAATTGGTCTTTGCATTGTGGCTTACTATAAAGAATGTGTCTCTGTTATTATTTTATTTTTAAATTCAAATTAGCTCTTTATGTACTTTTTTCTTGTTTTTTTACAAGGAGCAATGTGTATTCCAGCCAAAATTTTGATTGTAAGAGTATTGAATTTGTAGATAAACTTGGAGGAATTGCTATTTTTTTTGGTGTTAAATCATATCTCTATTGAATGTTATATCTTTTCATTGCTAAAATACTAATTTATGATTTTTGTTAGAGTTTTAACATTTTCTTTACATCTTTCATCTTAAAAATTAAATTTGCATAACATGTCTTCTATATTTTTTCTATCAGAAAATTGTCAGAGTAAAGTTGACCCTTGAACTCTGTGAATTATTTTCAATTAACATAAAGTGTGCCCTCCGTATATTTAGTTTTGAGTCCACAGAGCCAACCAATTGTGGATGTGGGGGACAACTGCATGTCTTATATTGCACTATCTAATAAAAGATCAATATGCAAATTGACAATCACACCAAGACACAAAATGGCCTCCCCCATGTGGTCAAAGATGGCTGCCCCCATGTGGACACAAGATGGCTGCCACAAGATGATCTGCAAGAGAGGGCAGTTGTGGAAAGTTAGGGGTGACAAGGCCAGCAGTTGGGGGTGACCAGGCCAGCAAGAGAGAGCAGTTGAGGGGGCCATGCCTGCAGGTGAGGGGAGTTAGGAGGCAGCAGTCCTGGATTGTGAGAGGAATGTCCTACCATTGGGATTGGGCATAAAAGGGCAGTTGGACATTCCTCAAGGGGTCCCAAATTGGAGAGGGTGCAGGCTGGGCTGAGGGACACCCACCCTGTGCATGGATTTCATGCACTGGGCCTCTAGTTTTACATAAGGGATTTGAGCATCTATAGATTTTCTTTATCCATGGGGGTCCTTGAACCAATTTCCTGCTATACCAAGGGCATTGTGTGGTTATGATTTTGTGAAGTTAGAAGTTATATGTGGATTTTTTACTGCACAGTGCATGGTGCCTCTAACACCCTTATTGTTTAAGTTTAACTCTATGTAAATATTTGGCAGAGATAATAATAAATGTATTAACATTTATTTCTCAAACCAAATATATTTCTTCCACTAAAAATATTATGTCTTTCTAAAATAATCTTAATAACTATAGAAAAATCTAGAAAAATACCAAAACACATGAAAATAAAACAAAATTTATCTATAATTTCTACAAGCAGATATAAATTTCCTATTTTTATAGATTCAAAATAATAGCATACTTTTAATACTATTCTTAAATTTGAAAATTCAAGGCACTTCAAACATAGTGGCTCTAATTCCAGGTTATTTTTATAAGATGGTTATAATTTTTCTTTCCTTCTAAAAAGTAACAGCTTAAGTTACTGTGACATTCCATAAGAGAAATAGTACAGGAATGATATTATGCCACATATAGCCAAATTGAGCCATAATTAGTTGGTTTCTGGTGCTTTATAAGCATTCACATTCAATGCAGATGATTGGCTAGGTTATAAGAAAAAAACAAAGAATGGCATGCAGTCCTGAAATGTAAAATTACGTCAAGTCAAAACAAATAAAAACGTTATAATGAATCATGTCACCTTTCCTATGTTATAAATTTGTGAGAATAAAAGCTTAAAGGTCTAGTGATAGATACATTTTTAACTTTTAACCATGGAATTGCTATTAATTATGAATTTCTTTTGATGAAAAGATCAAATAGTATGGGTATAGAAAAACATATTTACAATCTGTATTATACTAGAACTCTGACACTTATTTTAACATTTGAATGGAGTTTCTAGTGGTTTAGCTTTATTTTTTGTTTGTTTTGAAAAATTGCCACATATGTATAACTTGAATAATAAAACTATATATATATATATATATACATACACACACATATATGTATATGTATATGTATATATATATAAAACATGAATAATAAAACTATACATCATAACTATTTCTTTTATCTAAATTTTTATACTGTATAAACACTCTTACTATTCCCTTGGGATATGTTTCTCAACAGCTCAAAAAATGTGTTAGAAACACTGTTAGAGGCTTAGATGTCCTCTTTCTTTTTCTTCTTATCTATTTTTGAATCATGACTGACAGCTGCTATCAGAGATAAGTTGTCATTCATAGTGTATGAAATTTAGAATCATTTTATCAATAAATAAATATTTGGGCATTTTGATGTTTACCACAACAAAACAGCCATCCCTGACCAAAAGTCATTGAAGACTGGAGACCTACCTTTTAAAAAGGAACAAAAAGTACTATGTATTTAGAACAAACATCTAAAAGATAGACTGAACAAAAGAAAATACTTTGAAGGAATAAATTCTATAGAAAGCAAAAACACAAGTCATAAAGGAAAACGTTAATTTGCTTACAATTAATACAAGGCTTTTACATTTATTTTTATTTATGAAACACAGGATACTATAAACAAAAGGGCGAGCCACAGAAAGGAAACAATTTTTCTAAAGCACACAAACAAGGTGGTTTTGCTGTCCAGAATTGACAAAAATTTCTCTGTTAGTTAAGGACAAAAAAAAAAAAAAAAAAAAAAAAGTAAATAGCAGTATGTTGCTAAAGCAGTGAATCAGGAAGTGCACATACAGGAAAACCAAATGGCCAGTAAACATATTTTGCTCCAACTCATGACTAATCTTACTAGATTAAAATAAAAAAAAAAAACATTCCAATATTGGGCACTGATTTAAAAACAGGAATTCTTATTTGCTGATGAGCAGGCTGGATAACATTGTAGTCAGAACCTGGGTCAGGGCATCCGACTCTAGTGTTTCAAAACTGTTACAACCTTATAGTTTTGTCCCTGGAGCAAGCTACTTTATCTAACTGGCAAGCAACTCCCAGTGGGTCTGCTGCATATCTGCAGATCTTGTGAGGGGAGCACTTTGCTTAGAACCATCTTTTCAAGGATGCTTGTATAGTAAACAGCCTTTGAAGATACAGTGTCTTCCTCTGGAGCAAGGGGCAGGCATGCTCACAGAATATTAGTAATGGTTTCCTTAGCTCACTGTTCCTCTTGTAGGAGAAATCTACTGCATGTGCAGGTATTGTATTATCTGACCCTCCTTGCGAAGCCCTGTGGGAACTGGGTTTAGGGAGTTGGTGCTAATATGCTGGGTACTACTATTACTACGAGCAATAAACTGTCTTACCCAGGAGTCTCTTGTCTTCTCCATGTGTCTGTGAATCTTTGGCCAGCTAACTTTTTAGCTTTTAAGTAAGGTGAACTCTCAGACCTTCACAGTCCTTTGCAAATGTCTCTTTGCCTAATTTATTTTTCTCATCTGTAATGGAGTGTGTGTGTGTTTGGGGGGGGGGGGAGAGAGAGAGAGAGAGAGAGAGAGAGAGAGAGAGAGAGAGAGAGAGAGAGAGAGAGAGAGAGAGAGAGATTTTCTATACATAGGACATTACTTTTTTTTTTTAATCTGAATTGAAATGTGAAATGTTTAAAAGAGTATTTGGTATAGAGAAAATGCTTAATCTGTTTCTGTGTATAGGAAATTCACAACAATACAAAGCATTACTATATATTTTTTATAGCTGTATACATATGTAATAATAGGTTTTAAAAATATGCCTAATGGACTTCAAATAAATTGTAGTCATTCATTCTGGGAAGGCAAGAGGGGGTTAAATTTTTTCATAGGGTGCCTCAATTCTGTCTATTATGTTTTAAAAATTATCTCTATAGCAAATCGAAAAATAAATATGTTAAGATTTTAAAAGGCCAGATGTTGTATACATAGTTTTTCATTTTGTTGCCTGTATTTTAAAAACACTTTATATCCTTAGTTGGTTTGGCTCAGTGGATAGGGCATCTGCTTAGGGATTGAATGGTCCCAGGTTCAATTCCAGTTGAGGGCACATGCCTGGTTTGTGAGCTCAGCTCCTAGTAGGGGGTGTGCAAGAGGCAGCCAATCAAGGATTCTCTCTCATCATTGATCTTTCTCTCTCTCTCTCTCTCCCTCTCCCTTTCTCTCTGAGTTCAATAAAAATATATATATTTTAAATGATGCTGTGGGATGTCTCAAGGTTAGGTTACAGGAACTGTGAAGCTCCTACCCCATTTTCTGGAATACTCATTCTTGGAACCCTGAGCCATCATGGAGACAGACACACCACTCAGGATCTTGCTGTGATTAAGTCAAATGTTGGTATGTTGAGTCACCCCAGCCAGACAGGTGAGAGAAGAAGCCTACCTTATTCCTGCCCTCAGCCATTTAGTCATTTTCCCCCTCCCACTCCTGTCCCCCCTGAGACCCTTGACATAGTGTATCAGTGGCAAGCCATCAACACTATGTCCTCTTTCTGTTCCTGTGGACATAATATAATGGTTTTTGTTACTCACTAAGTTTGCATATATTTGTATGTGGCAATAGATAGAATCAAGCTCCTCTTTAAATACCTGGTTTGATAGGTACAATGGTGGTATAGCTGAGGTGAGTACATGCATGATTTAAACATATTCAATATTTGTTCAAAGAACAGGAGGAGTCCTACACACAATATAATTAGCACAATAGATGGATAAGAATGGAAGAAAATAATCGAAGAAACAGAAAACATATTCATAGCTGTATTGAACATGTTAATGTAGCTAGACACGGAATAACTGTCAGGAAATAAGGAGGACATTTTGTGATCAAATATCTTCGAACCAAGATGATCATAAGTGAAATGCTTAAGCATTTCATTATTACAGGCAAGGACACAAATAGGCCAATTTATTTCATAGACCAGGGTTGAATCAGGTTTTATTTTGGAGTGTTTGAGACTTTAGAATTTTCAGCACTTGAAATTATATAGACAGTGTGTACCAAAACATGTCCACACACATTGATTAATTATAAAGGCAATGTTTATTAAAATACACTTCATTTTCAAAATTGAGCTATCAGCTGTTAAGTGTGCATATTTTTTTGTGGATTGCTTGTTTTGCTTTTAATAGGTGGTTGGTAACAGGTGTCCTGTGAGTTTTCCAGTTTGAAATGTATCCTGAATCACACTTGACCAAAGAGATTTATATATCTTATCATTTTATATTGAATGCATTCTGAATTGCTTTCACTGAATAGCTCTATTTTCTGTTTTCAGCCAGCAAAGCTTTAAAATAGAGCTTTTTAAATTTTATATGATGGTGGCATCTCAGGTGCTGTTGTGGACACTGGGTAATATGTAATGAATACCCGCAAGAGAAATGTCGCCCACACTTTATTACCAGCAAAAGATGCATTTCTTCTGAATAAATGAGCCCATGGTGTCATTGAGGTTATTCTTCACCATTTTCTTTGACCACAGAGAGTGAAGAACCAAATTTTGGCCCCAAATGAAAATGTGTACAGGAGCATTTGTTCTTTTAAAAATTTTTGTTAACTATTCGATTTCTTTTTTTTTTTTTTACTTTATTCTAAATGCTTTGCTTTTTTTTTTTTTTTATCCTGCTATCAAACAATATTAGCACTGCCTCAAATTCACTTTTGCAATGATTTTCAGAAGGAAGAGTGACAAAAGAAAGGAAACCTAAAGTACATTAAGCCTGGTTTTGCTTACTACTCTTTATGAAAATATGGACAAAGTACACAATGTTAAGAGAAAAATCACATAAATAATTTAAGGGATCAAGGAAAATAAATACAAAGGACAAGAGAAATCAGGGAACTGTAAGAGAAAAGTAATAGACAACTTACTTTCTCCATTTAAACACATAGAAGTTTTTGCAAAGTCTTCTAATCTTTTATACGCTACATCTGTGACCTTGGGCGCTTAAATAAAAGGAAATCATGAATGATGGGTCATTGATGGCAATGAATAGAATTAGAATGTAGGTGAAGATTTTGTGCCAAGAGCAAAAGGTCTCAAGAAATGTAGAATTTTTGACCTAGCTGCTAACACTAGGAAATATATAGCTGGCCAGTATGAATAAAAAATGAGGGGATTTTTCATGAGATTGAAAAGGATGAATGACATTGTGAGAGGAATTCTGATTTGTCTGCTCTTATTTCCTGACCCTTGCATGTGCTGAGGGAGACATTGGGAACTTGAGGTTGGAGTAATGAGCATTAGAAAAATGCTATAATGGATGCTAGATCCTCTGGGAGAATCAAGGTTCCTGGCAGGGAAAAGAGAACGAGAATATTGTATAAAAAAGAAAGAACGAAAGATTTGAGGAAACTTGCTGATGGTACAGAGCTGCATAGAAGCATTATGAAGGAATATTAGTAGGAGGTAGGGATAGACAATATCACAAGAGAAAAGAAAAGGTATGTAGGGTAAGAGAAGAAGCAAGTTAGGCAATAGAAGTGGCTAAAATTGTGACAAGTGACCAAGGAGGTGGGTGTCCTAGGTGTAGATAGAATTAAGTGGCCTATGGGGATTGGAATAAAACTCTATATAAACATATTTTTGGTGCTAGGACTGTTGTCAGAGAGAGGCTGGTTTTCACCTTTAGCTTGTTCCCTACCTGATGGCTCATTTAAGACTAACATGAGCGCTGGGAGGAACACTGCTTTTATCAGCCTCTCTCTAGCATATTGATGATCAATGGCCTTCAGTAGGCCTTATTGATGGAGGAAGCTTAATCAGTTGGTTAAGAAGGACATACAATTTATTTCTTGTAGCACAGGAAGAATGAGATGATTTTGTTGTAATTAGCCAACACTATTTAGTATTTATTATGGACAAAGAACTAGGTTGTGCTCTTAGATTGATACCTAGGGCAACCATTTTTTAAAATTGCTAAAAATCCTAAAGTTAGAATTATTTACAAGTAAGAGTCTAGAGTCAAATAAGATCTAGAAGGTCATAAAGACCTTCATAAAATAATAAAAATTAGGACTAATAATAAAATGCAAGAACTACGTCTGTCTTTAAAAGGGCTATTTCGGTGACTCCACAGTATGTTTTTTATTTCTTGACTTTTGACGGAGTGTCTCAATTTGAGCTGAGATAACAGAATTATAGACTGGGTGGCTTAAAAGACAGGAATTTATTTCTCACAGTTCTGAGGCTGGAGATCTCCAAGTATCCAAACACAGAGGGTGCCAGTGTGGTCAGCTTCTGGTGAAAGCCCTTGTCCTGATTTGCAGATGAAGGCCTTGCTGTATCTGCCTATGGGTCTGTGTGTGTGTGTGTGAGAGAGAGAGAGAGAAAGAGATCAATAGTCTCTCTCCTTATTCTTCTTAAAGGGCTCTGCTCTCATGACCCATTTACCTTCCAAAGTCCCCACCTCCAGACACCAACACATTGGGGATTAGGACTTCAACATATGGATTTGGGAGGAAACATTCAGTCCATAGCACAGAGTGCCTAATCATTATGATGCTAAAATTTTAAATTTTACTGCAATTGCGCTTTTCTGTAATATAACTTTCATCAAATCTTTGTTGTTTGTATTTATTGTAATAATATATAACATACATTGTACAGTATACTTATATATTTTATAATATAATAAAACAGAATATAAAATGAATGTAATGTAAATAAAATAAATAATTAAATAATATGTATACCAGTATCCTAATATATAAAAACCCTGGGTCCATCACATCCACAATGACCAGGAGCTTGACCAACTGGAAGTCAGTCCTGCAGTCAGCACTGGGTTGCCTTGAGACCCAGCAGTGACTGCTGAGGGGGGTGTGAATCAGGCCTGGAGAGAGGCCTGAAGAGAGAAACAGAGTCTGATTCATAGCATCTGTGGCAGCTGTTCAGTAGCATTTACCTCTCTCTTTCTTTCAGGGCCTGGTCAGCAGCTGTGGCTCCATTTCTCTCCAGGGCTTCACTGGGGCTGCTGATCAGCCCCATGTTTTTGATCAGGCTCCTTTGATAGGCACAGAGACACTGACTGGCATAGAAACTGGCCAATCAGAACCAAATCTGGGTCATCTGTGAGAAGCCAATGGCTGCCTAGGAGATGGAGCTTTTGACACTGACTGGCATAGAAACTGACCAATCAGAACCAAATTAGCCAGCAGAGGAGGGGAGTTGGGGGCAAGATTTGACTCACAGGAGAGGGCAGTTAGGGGTGATCAGGCAGGCAGAGGCAGTTAGGGGCTATCAGGCTGACAGGTGGTGGTCGTTGGTCACAATTTAATGCCCAGGGGTCTTGATCCAGCATCTAGAAGGGTTGAAACCTGGAGAAAGGGCTATTCATAGATTAAATATGAGTCCAGAGACAAAACATAATTTTGAAAGGCATTATGGGGATGCAGAGGAGCTTGGCTAAAGAAATCAAGTTGTCCTTGTCTCAGGACCCCTTGCTTTTTTATTAACACACATTGTGTTAAGGCACTTCAATGGATAGGATTTCATACAGAATCCATTGTCAGATTGGGGAATTGTCTTTGGCTGTTTAGGTGTTTGGCCAACAGGAGGCAATAACATGTAGATTAAGATGCCCTGAGCTATCAGGCAGCAAACAATCAATTTAATGCATCCTTTTCAGGTATGGGGAAATGTCTTCAGCCATTCCACCAGACGATAACATGTATGACTCAGCCCTTATTGAGTCTCCAAGTTCCATCAATCTTTCGATGAAATTCTTGCAATTATGACACCCTGGAACTAGCTCTGGCAGGCAGGGAAGGACAGTTTGGGGTGATATCAGGCTGGCAGAGGAGGGTAGTTGGGGCGAGATAAGGCCAGCAGGAGAGGGCAGCTGGGGATGATCGGGCTGGCAGGGGAGCAGTTAGGTGTTAATCAGGCTGGCAGACAGGCACGCAGTAGGAGCCAGCAGTACTGGATTGTTAGAGGGATGTCAAAGTGCCAGGGTGGCTGAGGGATACACCCCCCGTGCATGAATTTTGTGCACCAGACCTCTAGTATTTATATAAATTTAGAAGGTACCTGCATCTACAAGTGTTTTATACCAATACAAAGGCCTGGTGCATGAAATTTGTGCATGGGGCAGGAGTCCACTCAGCCCTGCTTGCACCCTCTCCAATCCAGGACCCCTCAGGGGACGTCTGATTGTCTCTCACAATCCAGAACTGCCTGCCTGCCTGATTGATCCTGACCCCTTTGCTTGCCTGCCTGACCTCACTTAACTACCTCTGCCTGCCCGTCTGATCACCCCCAAGTGCTCCCCTGCTGGTCTGATCACCACTAACTTTCTCTGCCTCAGCCCGCATTGGGACCCGGGATTTCCTCCACCTGCCAATTGCAAGCACCCAGGATCCAGGCTGGTTTTGCCTGGGCCAGCTGTAGCTGCAGGAGACCGTGGGTGTGCTGCTTTGCCCGGGCCACAGTTGCAGGTGCTGATGCTGGCACCTGGGACTGCAAGGGGAGTAGCTTGTCTCTCTCCCAGCCCACAGGTGCAGCCGTTTGGTGCCTGGGACCATGGAGTGGGCTGCTTGTCCCTCTTCTGGGCTTCAACCCCAGCTTCTGACACCCAGGACCATGGTGCAGGTGGCTTGTCTCTCTCCTGGCTGTAGCCTGGTTGGTCCCCATTCCTCTCTTCCCAGTGTTGAGTGTCTGAGCCATTAAGGTGTGACTTCATGAGGGCATGATGATCATTGCATATTAGCTCTTTATTATCTAGGATTATATATGATATGGATATGCTTAGAATATTTGGCAGCATTGGAAAATATGGTAAAAATGATATAGGATATATCTGGCCAGTGTGGTTCAGTAGTTGAGCATTGACCCATGAACCAGGAGGTCAGGGATGGATTCCTGGTCAAGGTACACTGCTAGGTTGTGGGCTTGATCCACAGAACAACCTGTGTAGGAGGCAGTTGATCTATGATTCTCTCTCATTATTGGTGTTTCTCTCTCTCCCTCCCTCTCCCTTGCTCTCTCTGAAAATAAAATTACATAGGATAAGCTAATAAGAATCACTCAGCTAAGGGTTTTTGAAGGGAGGCATACTGGGGTGATGGAGAGAAGGACAGATGGGAGAGGTCCCCATCCCACACACATACATGCCACACATTACGCTCGCTCTCCTCCTTGCCAAATTTGCCAACACCTGGACACCAGGATATTGGCAACTTCAAAAGAGCAAATAACAAAATAGAATTTGGTGTTAGCTCCTAACTCTGAGCACATCTGTTCTAAATCAGTTTCTCAAAGATACATTTCATTACAATCACAGCCTTGCCAGCCTTTGTCATTTAGTTGCTAACTCGCTGTCACTCTCCCACAGTCGGCTCCTTGGCAGGATTTTGACAAGATCCAGAAGGTCAGTTAATCTCTTTGCTACACTTTTCCATTAATGGTTTATTAACTAGGCAAGGCTAAATATATTCTTTTCATTTACAGTGTCTCTAGCCAAACTGGCTCTGCAGCATGATACATTTCCTTCTAAAGCCTTGTCAAACTATCAATTATTTTCTCTTCCAGTCTCAAAAGAATATGCCTGCTGATCTTTTGACCTACCTTTTATAACATGTTTTTGGTTTTATTAACCATACTGGACTGAATAAAAGGTGTTTCTTTTTTTTTTTTTTTTTCTTCTGATAAAATCAATATTCTTTCCAGAGTTCAATTTGTTTGAAAATCTTTTCATTTTTCTTTCTAGGTTTTTAAAAATATTTTCTCCCAGAGCCTTATTTAGAATCTCTCTCAGCCGACGTCATTAAAATATCTCTCTCAGTTAACTTCCAATTAACTGAATGGCTTTAGAGGTAAACTGCTTCTGAAGCATGATCAGTGTGTTCATGGCTCGGTCTGCTCACTCTGCCTGTTGTACAGTATTCCCGTCACGCTAGAGCCAACACCGGTTATGCCCCTGCAGGCTAGTTCTAGGAGGATCTGCTCTTTCCATTGCCTCGGTCAGGCTCTATTTGAAAAAGCAGGGCCACCTGCCATCAACATATATTTTTAACAAAGAAATTATCTTATTTGAGTGGTTTCTGGGCAGAGCTGGGCAAAAGGGTAGAAAAATGGGGTCATCTGTAATAGTATCAACAATAAAAGTTAAGCAAAAAATTATCTTATTCATGGTAATATCACATTTTATTTCTTTATTCCTGGTGTGTACATTCCCTGCAGATATGATTTCTCTTTGTTTAGGTTTTTCTTTTCTTTCAAAGGATTTAATTTCACTCCAAGTGTTCCCAAAACAATAAGGTACTATTTAGTTTACTTTTGTGTTAAGAGACATGAACAGACTTGGGTCAGAGAAAAAAATTAAACAAATGCAAGAAACCAATAAAACACAAATTAACACAGAGTGCTTGATAATGTTCCGCCTTTGGACAAGTCCTATTGGTCCCCGTGAAGCTGCTAGGGAAGCTGCTTCAGTCTATTTATGGAAAGCCATGCCTTTAACCACTCTGACAAATGGCGTTCACATGAGAACAAACTGTCCTGCCAGACTTAAAGCATCGAGCACTCTCTGCTTAGTGAATAGAACTCATTTGTTACTGACAGAAATTGTTCCTAAATGTTCTAGCTTTCTTAATTATCCACCAAAAAACTGTAATTTTCTTTCATACTATTTTACACATTACATTTCAGGGTAACTAATTGTTGAGATTTAATTGTGTCTCTCCTCTCTGCTTATAAGTGGGGAATCCAAAAGGAACATCAAGGAAAATGTATCCTTGATTAGTTGAGAATTACCCTACCGATGGACTAACCACTAACATGTTAAGAAAGCAGAAACTGGGTCACAAAACATTGCCCACAAGAAAAAGAGATGAAGGAAGAGAAAGAAAGAAAAGTCAGTCTCAATAACCTTATAAAGAAATAAAATCAAAACGTTCAACTTTATTTTTCATCACAGACGGCAGTGTATGCATTTGGGAGGCAAAGGTGTGTCATTAATATATTTGCCTCTTGAACTTCTAAGGCACTTAATAGAGTTGATCCAAATGGAGACATTTCTTTTCAGAGTGAAACATTTTTTGTATTTGACCAGATGTTTTCACTTTTAAATTTGTTTGAGATGTGATATTGTAATTTGTAATAGGATAGACAGTAGTCCCCACTTGTCCCTGGTTTTGATTTTTAATTTTGGTTGCCTGTGGTCAACTGTGGTCCAAAAATAATAAATAGGAAATTCCAGAAAAAATATTTTAAACTGTATGCTTTTCTGAGTAGCATGATGAAATCTTGCACCACCATGCTCTGTCCCACCTGGGATGTGAGTCATCGATTTGCCCAGTGTATCCACTCTGTGTGAGCTTCCCACCCATAGGCACTTAGCAACCATCTTGGTTATCAGATCCAATGTTGTACTATTGCTGTTCTTGTGTTCAAGTAACCTTTATTTTACTTAATAATAACCATAAAGAGCAAGAATCGTGATGCTGGCAATTCAGGTATGCCAGAAAGAAGCCATAGAGTGCTTCCTTTAAGTGAAAAGGAAAGTACAGTATAATAAGAAATTTTGAGAGAAAGAGCTTTATTAGAGAATGTTTGATATAATTGTGCTATTTTATTTTAAAAATTATATTAGAATTTTATTTTATTATTAGGCTTGTTCTATTTTCTAAATAGAGTAGTTTATTATTCTGTTGTTGCACTTGCTGTCTGAAGTATGTGCAGGGTAGGGGAGCAGTTTTGCTATCCTGTGGAATCTGACGTTATCTTCAGGTAGATGGTGTCAGAATTGAGTTGAATTGTAGGACACCCACCTGGTATCCGATAATTGCTTGGTGCTATTGTGAAATGAATGACAAGACTAAAACCATTTAGTAAGATGGGGAAGTATAAGTTCCTCACAAGCAGTGAAACATTCTTCCTGAGGGAACTGGGGCAAGAGTGAGTGTTATAGAGTACTGGAGTCAGCGATGTGGAGACAGACGAGATTGGCTGCGTTTGCATATCTGACCTATTTAGAAAGATGAAGGAAAAGGAAAAGAGTATAAAGTCAAGAGTTGGCTTGACATAAGGGGCTTGGCTGATTGGATATCCTGTTTCTACTCAAGCAGAGCATTTATAAGCAAGTGAATGCGAGGTTTACTGAGGTGGCACCCTGGGAAGGAAGTCTGTATCTTGGTCCTAGAAATTATTTTTAACAGATTTTTTAAAAATAAAAAAAGATGCATCAAATTTAGTATCAAAATCCTAAGAGTTAATTGATAAGATAAATGTATTTAGCAATTACATTTTCTATACAAGAGTACTTGCATCAGACCACACTGCTTAAGTTTAATTTTGGCCATTGAGGCTTTGCTATTATCATTCTATCAAGACTCTCTGAACTTTGAGTTTTCAATGCTTTTCCTCTTAATCCATTGTCATCATCTCTTCTGATTCCCTATGGTTTTGTAAGAGGGCTCTCATACTTCTCTACCCTGTGTTTCTAATCACTTTGCCGAGAGATTTGTCAGAGTGTGGGGTAGGGGTGGAATAGCAGTGTGAAATGATCCCCGTTGATCATGATGCTCCTTCCTAGCCACACCTGTTTTGCCTGAGGAATATTGCTACTCCATCAACATCAAATGTCCTAGCATTGCATGACAGTACAAATACTTTATTATCCCTGCTGAGGGCCCGTAGACACAGATCTTCCTTTCTGAGTGCCTGCTCTTTTGTATCTTCTCTGTGGTGGAACCCATAATGAGAGCACCCTCTTCTAGCATAAGCTGATGTGGTACCTCACCCTGATTTCTCTGCTGCTGCAGCCACCCTGTGGCTTTTGTGCACTAGGTCTGCAGAAAGCTCCTTCTATTTCATGCTACTGCTCTGTTATAGAGCTCTTTCTGCACTATATCTTCGCTGTTGTTGGCCTCTGTTAGGGACACATCCTCTGCTAATTACTTAAGTAATGAGTACCTATGCAGGAGGTGTAACAAGGGGTGCTGAGAATAGCATAATGGACATGACAGGCGTATTCCCAACCCTTGTGAAGTTTCAGTCCTGCAGAACTGGTTATATTCTGAGGAGATTTGATTTTTATCTGGAGACATCTTTGTTTATTTAGGACTAAATTTCATTCTTCTGGGGATATCATCAATTATTGGTCTTTTCCTTATGAAGAAAAAAATTTAAAGTACATTTTTTGTGCTTCCCATGACTTTACCAAGTATGTATTATACTATATATTCTTTGACTTCAAAATGCCTTCAATCTAATTAGAGCACTGGTGGTGTATTACCATGGTAAAGTTTAAAATGTGGAAACTATCTGAATGACTTCTTACCCATTCAGGTCTCATGCTGCCATTCCCATGCAGGTCTGCAGTGTGGGCATGTCGATGAGGGCAATCAATTGTGAGATACTAAAGTGGTTAACCAGTAATCAATATCCTTGATGGAGTATTTATTCTCACTCTTACCCTCATTACCATTTACTATAGATGGCAGGTTTTACCTAATAAACATTACTAAAATCCATCACATCACCATCCATTCTTATCTTTTCCCCAAGTTCTGGCTTGGCTGGCATCAGTCCATAGTCTATATCCATAGTCTATATCTCATAATCATTACCCACATATTCCTTAGCCACCATTTACATACAACTTAAACCATGTTATTTTTTTGTACAACATTCATCAGTGAGTTTTCTCGATGCTTACAGGATTAATTCCAAGCTGTTTAAGGTACCCTGTGATCCTGTTTATGTCTGTCTCTGCTGGTCAGTGCCCTCCAGACAAGGGCCTCGATAAAAGTTGGATTTATTGCTCTACCTCAAGGAAAAGTGTGCACTATGGCTAACAATGGAAAGCCTCAGTAAGAGACTGGTTAAAACTATGAGTGCATGGTAGATAATTTGGGGGACGAATTAAGAAAGCAGGAGGTTTGCTCATCTTTGGGTGCTGGCAGGAAGTGGGCTAAATATAGGACTGGGCATCTTCATGATTTTTACCTATCCAGAGGGGATGGACGAAGCTGTGATTGGGTAGGAAGCAACATTTTCTCATTCCTGCTGACTAGGAAAGGAGCACGTTTAGTTGTTTTTGTGGTTTATAATGGTCTTTGCTCTCTATTCAGACATGATTACAGCGAGGTCTTATTTATGTCTCACTCCATTAGAGAGTGCCCCTCTGATGCTGGTGTTCTGTGGATTGTTTATGATTGAGTAGGGACTGTCTATGGACTGCCTGTTGTTGCCAGGCCAGTGTCCACTTCTCACTGGCAGAGGATTGAGGCTGCCTTTTCCTTGCTTGCATTCTCTCCACTCCAGCCACACAGTCTGCTTTTTAAAATGTGCTGCTTGCCTCTTTTTCATACTGTTTTCTCTACTGCATTTCTTACTCCATCTTTGGTTCACTAAACTCTACTAATTTTTTAAAGTAGACTTTTATAAAGAACAATTTTAGATTTACAGAAAAGTTGGAAAGATAATTGAAAAGATGAATGGATTTCCCATATACCTGCTCTCCTAATTTTCTCTAATTAACAGTCTGTATTGGATAGTACATTTCTTATCATTAAGGAAACAATGCCGATATGTTATTAAGTAAAGTCCATAGTGTATTCAGATAGTTCTAGTTTTTACCTAATGTCAGTTTCCATTCCAGGACTGCATTTAGGATACCACATTATGGTTATTTGACTCCTTAAGCTTATCTTGGCTGTGACAGTTTCTCAGACTTTTCGTGTTTTTAATGACTTTGATGATTTTGAGGAGTACTGATAAAAGATTTTGTAGAATTCTCTTCTATTGAAATGCATCTGACACACACACACACACACATATATATATATATATATATATATATATATATATATATATATATAATGAGTAGACTGAGATCATGGGTATTTGGGAGTAAAATAACAGGGTTGTAAAGTGCCAATTCCATCACATCATATCATGGGTATGTACAATCAACATGATCGATCTATCATTGTTGTCTACTGGCTGAAGTAAGACTGTCAGGTGTCTCCATTGTAAAAGTTTACTTTTCCCCCTTTCTGCACTATTATCTTTGAAAGGAAGTCATTATGCACAATCCACACTTCGGGAGTGGAGATTTATGCTCTCTCTCCTTGTGGGGTGAGTATTTATATAAATTGTTCCAAATCCGTAGGCAAAGGAGATTTATCATTTTTCACTCGTTTATTTACTGATTCTATCATTTATTTATGTCGGCGTGGCTCATGTACATTTAATTTGTACTTTGGATTACAAGTCCATATTCCTTTTTCAATTTTATTAATTTGTTGCTCACGTCGTTCTAGCCTTGGTCTCTGGGAGGTCTTGCAGTTGACCTCCTGTGCCTCTTGACATACTCCCATCCTGATCTTTTTTTTTTTTTTTTTTTAATTCAGCACTTCCACACTTTCTGGCTCCCTAAGATTCTACAAGTACTTGTATTAATTCCTGCACCAGGAAAATTATTTCTTAGAACCAACCATTTATTCTAGATTATAATTTCATTGGAGAGGGTTATTTGGAAATGAGATCTGAGCTCCAGTGGTACTCACTCATAATGTGTATTAGATACTCTCAGCTGATAGAAGTAGGAAACATACTTGTATACTAACCCACATATATAAACATATATATAGGGTATTCCCCAAATGTAATACACACATTTTGAGCAACTATAAATGCAGTTTTAAAAATTAATTTCATTTTCAAAATTGAGTTATCAGCTGTTAAAATGTGTATGCATTTTTTGGGGACACCCTGTATATATGTATGCACACCTATCTGTAAGTATTTCTATATGCAACTTTCTATAACTATATTAAACTAAACATGAGTTCATATCAATGTCTCCAACTCCAATCCATTATTACATGGCTCATTCTAACTCCTCCACAGGGCACAGCACTGCTATTGTGTGTTTAGAAATGCTGGACATCACTTTAGCCCTATGATAGGGGGGCAGTTTAAACAGAGAGATCACCAACAGAAAGTTAAAAAAATGCAAAAAACATAGCACCAAATAGACTGAGAAACAAACACTTGTTTTCAGTGTGAGAGCTAAACCAGGAAGGCAGGGTGTCTTCTTGTGTGACCTTAGTTGGGAATGTGTGTGTTGAGTAACTCAAATTGTTTCCAGCCTTATATATGTCTATTGATAACTGCAAAAGTGCCATGAGTAATGATTTTTTGAGTTAAAAAATGCAGTTACAAAATCTCTAAATAATAAGAAACAACTATATTAAGTATAGGAGACTCATAATTTGCATGTATGCTATTAAATCTGATGTAAATGCTTTAATGCATATTGGCAATAAAATACATGTTTTCCAAATAGAAAGAGTTGTTTCTAAAAGATAAACTTTTTTGTTTAGAGAAGTGGAGGGAACTTGAAATAGTAGTTTAAGAAGTTATCTGTAAAAGATGTCAGTTACCCTTGGCTGGTGAATTGGTCAGAGCACCAATAAAGAAAAAAAAAAAAAAAAAAGAATGAGATAAGATAATTTGTTTGTGAGAACAAAACTAATAATTTAGAAGAGAGAAAGGTACAACATCGAATTCTAGTGAATCTTAAAGTCTGGCAGAGGAATTTTAGCTGCACTCAATAATAATTACAATGGCTAAAATCTATTGAGAATTCTAGGCCTAGAAAAAGGTTAAAACATCACATGCCTTGACTCATTTTTCATTTCTTTGCAACACTCTCTGTGGATGAATATTATTAATTTCATATTTTAAAGAAGAGAAAACTGAAGTTTGGTGAGAAATAAGGAAAAGTGCTTAAAGAAAAGACAAGGTTAATAAAAAATTTAATTCTGGTCACTGAACAAATATTCAAATTAAAATGTTGAACCTCTTTTGCCAACAAATGTAAGAATGGTTTGACCAGAGCACATTGGGTCTACAGTTACTTATTCCTCTTATTAACTACATGTTGATAAGTTTACTTAAGGCCTCAAGAATAATATAATTTTCTGGTTTGGCTTAGATCAAGAGAAGAACCATTTGAAATAATTTGAGAAAACAATCCTTGAAAGGCTGGAAATAATTTGCTCTAGACCAGGGATGGCATGAAATCACCTATAATAGAAGTAAGACCCTAGAGAGTCAAACTGCAGCATAGCAACATAACTATGTCCTAGAGCAAAGCTCAAGAATGCCCAGCACTTAAAAATATAGTTATAACAATTCCTGATATCCAATCAAGGATTGCCAGGCATACCAAGAAACATAAAAACATGAGCCATAGTGAGAAGAAAAATAAATCAATTGAAACCAGCCCCAACATTTCACAACTGTTAGAATTAGCAGACAAGGGCATTGAAACAGTTTTGACTGACAGCCATATAAAACACAGAAGTGAAGTGGAGTTAATTGACCTGAAAATACAATTATTTAAAAATAAAGAGATAATTAGTTCTTGGACTAGAGCCACAATAATAATAGTACACAAGATAATCAAATATATTAGAAAACCAACATTGATGTGGGAAGATCCAAAGAAATTCTTATGGGATTGCTTAGGAAAGACAAAAATACTACTGTAGAGAAAGTATTAGATTTGGAGTCATTGGAGTCATTCCAAATAAGTTTCAGTTTCTACTCTGTCATATATGCTACTTTTGTGTCTTGGACAAAATATTGATCACTATGAATCTCAGTATCCCTATCAGTAATATAGGGATAATAATAATGATGTCAAACTGGTACAGATATGTATAAATATACCTTTATAATTATACACTTTACACATATACACAGGTGCACACACACACATACACACACACACAAAATATATGCATACTTTAACAGGTGATAACCCACTTACTTTTTATTTCTTTTCAAGTTTAATTAATTTGTAATAATGTGTGAAACCAGACTAAGCTTTGAACAAAGAAAATTATCCTAAAGTTTCACAGACATTTTTTTTCATGGGGGTACAAACAAGATAAAAGTTTATAGCACAAAGCCAGCAACAGTAAATGAATTGAGGGTTCACAAATACCAAATAAAGTGATTCTTGATGTTTGTAATTATTTTCCTTCGTATTGTCAACAGTGCCTGGACCAGAATGGTCTTCAGTTTGAAAACAAGCGTTGACAAAAGACATTATTTATTTCTGTAGGTTCTTTTAAATTTTGAAACTAAAATGTTAATAAACACTGATTTTATGATCATTCAAAGTGTGTATATATTTTGGGAGGACACCCACCCTGTGTGTATTCCTATGACAGTTTGACATGTAAAGGGCCAATAAACATAACAAATGAGTTCATCAAAGTCATGAAAGAATTGAGCGTAACTTTTTCCCACTAGCATTATATTATTAAGCAACAGAACTTTTCAGTTATTGTTCAGGACGTGTGATGAACTCAGGGGCTTTAACTATTAAAAGGGAGTAGAGAGAATGCTCATCCAACAGCTTACCAATACAAACAGGTTCAGGGAAGCCAACATGGTTACCCAAGCCAGAAAAGGAACCATTGTAAACCCCAGCAGGCTGTCAGCGTTATGACAATGGAAGACTCCAGAACAGTGTTAATGAATAAGGAAAGAGAGGAATGAGATCTGCTCCTGTTAGTGGTGAGGTCACAGTGGGGCAATCAGAATCTGAAGGTATATGATTGAAAAGAACAGAAGAGCAACTTAGGAAAGGCTGGGCTATGGATTTCCTCTATCGTTTCAGTGTTTGAGTTCTAAAGCAACCCAGAAAAAAAGCTTAGTTCTTGGAGGTGAGTGGGAGGAAAGGTCTTATTGGGTCAAATATTGTTGCATTTATTATTCCGTATAAGAAGAGGCATTTTTACAGAGTGAATTTATAGTTGTCCAACCTCAACAGGATTTATAAAAACATACCAACAAGCATTTTTGTAGAATGCATTGGCTATTTAAATACATGATAAGAATAAATCAGTGTTTTCCTCTGAGCAGTAATTTTATTTTCTCCATAATATGAACATAATTTTAATGAGATACTCGAAAGCAAGATTAGCTGAGAGGCATAAAAAATGTTCATGACATCTCAAAATGTCCCTATGAATTTGAATTTTTATCCTACACACAAATATGATTAAATAATGAAATTAAAATGTAAGCCAAGCATGTCCCAATCACAAAAATAAATAATTGTGCATGCTGCTATAGTTGGTTGAGTGCTAGATACCTTTAAAACATACTTTTTAAAATTGGTACAACTCTCACTCTCTCTGTGTGTCTCTCTCCATCTCTGTCTCTCTTTGTAAGACTAAAAAGAATACCAACAAGAAAGCCAAAATTAAGTGTAAATGTCTGCCATTTGTTGGATGTTGTTATTGATAGTATTACTAAAGGAGGGTTTCTGGGTTCTCTGGCTTAATTTTTATGCTAAGCCTGACTTGTTAAATTTAAGTAAAAGAATAGGCTGATATAAAACAAGAAAATGAAAGTTTAGCTGGATCGTATAATCTCTCTTCATGTATGCATCTATTCTGAAGTGCCTCAGAATCTTCTATTAGGATTATTTATTTATTTATTTACTTTTACAGTAATATAAGATAATATTGTAAGCATTCAGAATCCCCAGGATGTACAATTTACAACTGAGTAGTGCCATTCAATTTTAAGGCTATACTTGTGATTGATTGTCTTTTTTGTTGAGAATAAATAAATATTTATTTCTACTTTTTTAATCCTTACCTCCTGGAGACATGCTGAGAGAGAGAGAGAGAGAGAGAGAGAGAGAGAGAGAGAGAGAGAGAGAGAGAGAGAGAGAGAGAGGGAGAGAGATGTATGAGAGAAATATCAATTGGTTGCCTTCTGTATCCTCAACCCAGTTATCCCAGTTATGTGCCCTGACCAGGAATCAAACCTGCAACCTTTTGGTGCACAGGATGATACTCAACCACTGAGCCACTCTGGCTGGTTGGAACTACTAAAAAGTTAATGTGCTGCTTCTCCAACTGGGATCCTTACCTACTTGAGAGTTTAATAAGGTATTTTGGCAAGACCTTTGCTTAGCTACTTTCTAAAAGTTGATGTCAAACACTATTTACTTAGGACTCAGGTAAACATACCTCCCTTTCTTCCTCTCCTTCCTTCTGCCTCTCCGCTCCAGGGAGGAAAACAGTAAGTACAACAGGATGACTAGGATTGCTGACAAAGAAACCCGTGAAAAAAAATTCAAAATGTAAAGCATCATAATATCTATATGTTTTGTATTAAGTTGAACAGAGAGATTAAGTGGATAGTGATGGCATTTCATATGGATAAAAAAGGTAAAAGTCATCCAGACAGATGAAAGGTAAAGCAGTGAGTTCAGTGAGCTCTGCCTGACTTCTCAGCCCATGCTTATTTCACCTGGCATGTGAAAGATGTAGCACTTTTCCCCTTTAATGTCTTAAAATGTTTGACTTGCAGTACTTTTTATCCATTGTTTGGAACATAATAAATGAAATGGACACCTTAGTTGAGAAGAGTACACTATACCTTAAAAGTTATAATTCAAATACCTCAAGTAGAAAAACATACCTTAACTTTATAGAGTGTCGCCAAATATATCTAATTCCAGGGTTAATCTAAGCATTAAATGAAGATAGCATATAAATGCTCATTTCCCTCAAAATATCCTAATTTGGGGGAAATCCTCAAAACCGATTGCTTCTGACTCCCTCCCAGACCCATTTGCTCTATTGCACACGACTATTCTAGGTGATAATCAGGAATAAGAAAGCAATAACGGTAAGCATCTGATACTGTTGCTCTGACACAAATTGGCATGTATTACAAGGACAATGCATTCCTGTGATTTACTAATCTGTTTCCTTCTAAGCATTGGTCTCAGGGGGTAGAATTGGCTTCATATGATGGACATGCAGCTACATAATTAATTATCTACACTGACCTTGACCACTGTGCATAGAAGAAACAAGGAGTTGTGCTATACCCAAAGACTCTAGCATATAAACTAAATGTAACCTCCCAATCTTTTGTAAATAATTCAAATTAATGTCTTCATGTTCTCACTCTTTTCCTATAGTGCGACCCATCTGGGACTTCCCTCCTGACTTCCCCATGGTAGGGCTGGGTAGCCTGTCATTTAATCTCTCAATTCTACCTATTTCACTTGCATTTTCCTTATAATGATATTATTATATAATAGGAATTCTATTGCCATGGCAATGAGGAGTGGCAATATCATATTATCTGGAATGGAAAGAACCATGTAATAAGATCAACCAAGAATCTGTGCAATTATTAAAAACTAACTTCGGGCTCTGGCTAGTATGGCTTAGTCTCTAGGTCAATTCTTGGTCAAGGCACATTGCCCACGTTTTAGGTTCAATCCCTGGTCAGGGCAAGAACAGGAAGCAACAGATCTGTGTTTCTCTCTCACACCAATGTTTAGCTCTCTCTCCCCCTTTCCCTTCCTCTTTCTCTAAAATCAGTAAAAACATATTTAAAACAAAGAAAAAAACTATCTTTAGGAGTACAACCAGACAGAATAGGAGGAAGGTTTTAAAAAACAAAAGACAAACTCCCTTTATATATTAAGTTCCAGGTGAAATGGAAATCCACATATTAGAGAAAATGATGAACTGATACAATACAGCTGGAGGAACAGGCTGATATACCTGCTGTTCTCTGTATAAAGTATACTAGCTAATTAGCTAAGCTCTAAATTTATAAAAAAGAAAAATATCAATATTTTTACTAAAGTATGTCACCAGTATTGATAACTAGAGGAAGGGACTAAGGTGGCAATGTTTAAAATAGACAAAAGCATAAAATATTCCTGCCCTATTTCTACCCTTGGCTATTTCTGTTACTGTACAAAACACACCTGTCTTTTCTGGACTCTACTTTGCACATTTATAAAATGAGGAGCAGGTGATATGAAAAGGGCCAACTGTAATTTTAATATTTCCTTGATTAGAAAAATAATTTGAATATTCTTGAGATAATAAATGCAAATACAAACTTGCTCTTATAAGAAATAGAAAAAATGCTCCCCCAAAGTATTTCACTCACCATCAAGTAATTAGAACCCAAAATAAGCCATCCCTACTTTACTGAAATGTCTTGATGATACACCTTTTGAAGCTTTTTGTGGGGCTGGGGCATGTGTTTGAGTTTGGGTGCACACATGCGTATGCTCATTTAAGTATACGCAGGAGGGTTTTTGAGTATATGTAGGGCTATGTGTGTGTGACAGGGGTGGGTATTGAGTTACATCTAACCATACTGCATTTCATTTTCCTTTAGGTTTTGTTATTGTTTTCTCAACACCTTCATTATAGGACACATGTAATTCAGAAGCATAAACTTTGAAGTTCTTTTCTTAGTGCCTCTTTTTACTCAATAAAAAATTTTAAAGAAAAATTATGACTCAATATTTAAATAAAAATCATATATCAGGTCATATGTCATACCAGAATATTATCTCTTTTGAGAACTACATATTTAAGAAGTATCTGTTTGTTCATCTCTATATACTCTTGGGAAACATAGGAAAGGGAAGATTTTCTCATCTTTTTCCCCAAGCGACTACAGAATAGCAAGTCTTCTTTACTTCTATTTGTAGCACCTGTTTTTGTCAGGCATACATGTTATCATTCTTCCACAGCTCTTGTCGTTTGAATGAAAGTCCTGGGATAGAAAACAAAAGCAAATGAAAAGCAAAAGACTCTGGAAATGATGTAGAGTCCTGTCACTCGCTTTAGGAAACAGATTACAACTGGTGAAATTATTATTCTTTATTTCTTTGGCTTTTTACAACCAGGCCTGAATGAAGTAGCAGATTAATTTGCTTATAGAAGTGTTGTTTGTCTCAGGGATTGGAAAAACAAACATAAATACTTACCTTCCCCTCCCTCACACACTGTTATAGATGCCCAGCTAACCATCTGCTCTTGAGTCAGAAGGATTTCCTTAAGCCTAGATGGTCAGTGTGTAGATTTTCCCAGCTTTGCTAGCAATGTGCTCAATCAGTGAAACTGTATTAGAGTTTAAAAATTGTATTAGAAATCTATGACTCCCCACAACCAATTCAGCCAAGGTTGAGTCATAACTTCAGTTGTCAGGATTTAAGGGAGGGTAACCACTCCATCACTGAACATGAGTGCACTATTCCTTCATCAGCCACCTTGAAAGATGCTGTCAGCATAGGACAACCTTGGATCAACACAAACTGTGAATAACTACTAGAATAGAAGAAATTGGGCACAGAGAAAAAAATAAAGAATAGAAAGCTAAAGTGTAACCTCTAAAAATATAATGGTGCCCTAGGCAGTTTGGCTCAGTGGATAGAGTGTTGGCCTGTGGACTGAAGGGTCCCAGGTTTGATTCTGGTCAAGGACATGTACCTCAGTTGCAGGTTCCTCCCTGGCCCAGGCCCTGGTCATGGCTCGTGTAAGAGGCAACCAGTCAATATGTTCTCTCACATCCATGTTTCTCTCTGTCTTTCCCTCTCTCTTACTGTCCCTAAAATCAATGGGAAAATATCGTTGGGTGAGGAATATATTTATATATATCCCCCATCTAATAGGGAATATGCTAATTGACCCTCATGCCATCACAAAGATGGAAGCACACACAGCCAATAAAGGCAGGAATATGCTAATTGACTGCCATGTCCTCAAAGATGGTGGCACCCACAGCCACAAGATGGTGGTAACAAGTCCCCTCAGCCCTGACAGAGCAGTAGGCACACGGCCTGGCTGGGCATGCTCCTGGAAGGTCTAGCTGCTCCGCATGCCTGCCTTCAGAATTCCCCAGTCACTTCAGCTCCCCAGCCACAGGAGCCATCCAAGGCACAGGTAACCAGGGTTGGCCAAGGCTTGTGCTGCCGACAGTTGCAGCAGAAGTGGTGTGATGGGTCATCTCCTACCCCTGATCACCAGGTCACCTCTCACCCCTGAGGACTCCCAAACTGTAAGAGGGGCAGGCCAGGCTGAAGTACCCCCCACCCCCATCCAGTGCATGAATTTTCATGCACCAGAACTCTAGCATATCTCTTACCTAATAATAGATAAACATGTAAATTGACCATATCACCACTATGCCCACCAGCCAATGAGATTGGGTATGCAAATTAACCCATCAAAGATGGTGGTTAATTTGAATACACAGGTGCTCAGTGACTGGGGATGGGATGCTTGAGTTGTCGCCATGGCGACAATATAGGTGTTCTGCCCCACCCCCGGTCACTCAGAGACTCTGGGCAGTGTAGGAAGGCAGGACTGGATTGGAAAGAGGTGGCTCTGGGGCTGGGCTGCAGTGGAAAGGTGGTGCCAGCAGCTAGGGAAAGGAAGGCCCATTCTAGGATGAATCTTCCTGCCCTATATATATATATTGTGGTGACAGTAATAACTGCCCTATTTTGGGGCTATGTTATTCTTTACTACCAGTGGTGAGAATAAGGAGGAAGCTTAGATGCCTTTGAAAGAAGGATACAAAAGAGCCTGGTCTAGCTGGAATCTGAATTTTCAGGGACAGAGAAAGAATTGTGTCATTCTGGAAAAAAGGTCAGAGAAAGTGCCTTAGGCACATGAAGGACCGTATACCCATATTAACAGAGAAACCCCATATTGATGTTAAAGACCTTAGTAGCATCGCCTCAAAAGGTTCCTCGTGTTAAGAACCCAATGACTTCTTAACTTTGGAGAAGTGATTATACCACAAGATTCAGGGTCAGCCCTAAAAACTATATAAAGTACGTTTCTTCTCACACCAATATTTCAGTCTTCAAATGATATGTGTAATAAGACATCTAGGGGCAGTGACTAGAAGAAAAAAAAATCTACGCCAGAATCAGAATTTTTTATTTATGAGATTGAGAAATTATAAATGGAAGAGGTCTTTTAGCTGCTCTAATATATCTTGTGTCTGACAGGAAAATGATGCCCTTGCTTATCCTTACTTCAAACTGAATCACTTACAAAATATATCATCATTGAAAAAAAATAAATTATCCCTGTGACCATTAAGATTTTCTTAAAATGAGATTTAGTCTTTAACAGAAAATTGCATTACATTTAATCCTTCGAAAGCACTTTATGTCTGTGCTTGATATGCATTTGAATTGCCACTTTATGGGGAAGCCATGTTTCAAGTTGGGAAAAACATACCATTCTGGTCAAGTGGTCAATGCTCATCTTTGTGAAAGTTTACATAGAAGCTTTCATAAAATAAAAATTTTAACACATTTAGGGTGAGTCCTTTATCCATGAAATGGTAAAAGAACAGAAGGGATTGAAGAATTGTTTTAACTTATTTGTTTTTCATTCTCCCCCACTTCTCCTCTGACTTCCCACCCAGTCACACAAGGTGCCATTCAGTGGCAACCTAAATTCTCATTCCTCTGAGCAAGTCTCATCTTCTTTTGTGATTGGGTTATGAGGAGTTAGATGTGTCCATGACATTTTGATAGTTTTTTTTTTTTTTTTTTTTTTTTTTTTTTAACCTACGTAACCCCTTTGACAAAAGCATTTCAATGCTAGGAGATTTTTGACATGTCACTTTGATGTGCAACTTTGATTTGGGATTGTTTCTGACATGGCTTGAAAGACACTATTAAGCTTTCAGCTTTTATGATTACCAGCCTCACCTTCTTATTGAACTGACCTCTTCCATGAGGACGAGAGTTGAGGTGGGCTCTGAGCAGAGAACTGAAGCTTAGGCAGACTGTTAGAGATGGTGGGAAGGAGGCCCAATCCTATGCAAACTTCATGAATCAAGAAGTGGGTACTTAACCCCTTGTACATAAAACGGGACCCATCAACTGTTATAATAAACACATATTCATTCTCCTAAGACTCACTTGTATCCATGATTGCTTTATTTCAAATGTGCTGATATTTTTTCCTTTTGAACTTTAGGATCCATGGGTAAGTGGTATCTAAAACACAATGAGATCACTTATTATCATCTCCAAATGTCCTAGAACAAGCAGTTTTTTTTTTTATTACATTTGTAACAACTACTTCTCAGTGTACTAATACATCTTTAAACTAAAAATCTGAGAGATAAAACTTATACCCTCTTAGAGATGAACATATATTACAATTCTAACCTATATCTTCATTTTGTTTTTCTTATAAATATAACATCCACCATAGATATTTGTAAGTAAGGTATAAAATAAAAGCCTTTAGTAATCAAGGAAAAAGAAATGAGATTTAAATCTCATGTTTTAACAACATTGCGTTTTTTGCTATACTAAATCGATTATATTAAAACTAGAGGCCCAGTGCATGAATATGTGCACAGGGGCTGGGGGGGGGAGGGAGGGGGAAGGGAGGCTTGGCCTAGCCTGCACCCACTCCAATTGGATATTCCTCTCGCAATCTGGGACTGCTGGCTCCTAACCACTCACCTGCCTGCCTGATTACCCCTAACCCCTCTGCCTGCCTGCCTGATCACCCCTAACCTCTCTGCCTGGCAGCCTGCCTGATCACCCTCAATTTCCCTCCCCTGCAGGCCTGATCACCCCTAACTGCTCTCCCTTGCCGGCCTGATTGCAGCTGCATAGTGGCATGTAAATTATTATTTTATAAATAAACTAGATGTCCGGTGCATGAAATTCATGCACTCGGTGTGAAGGGGGTCCTTCAGCCCAGCCTGCACCCTCTGACAGTCTGGGAGCCCTCAGGGGATGGCCGGCTGTCGTGGAAATGGGAGAGGCTCCCGCCACTGCCTCCGTGCTTGCCAGCCATAAACCTGGTTTCTGGCACACTGACCATTAGGGGCCAGCTCCTACATTGAGCAACTGCCCCCTGGTGGTCAGAGCACGTCATAGCAACAGGTCGTTCTGCCATTTGGTCAATTTGCATATTAGCCTTTTATTATATAGGATGAAGAAAAGTTCTAAAGCTTTAGTGTCCGATGAGATGCCCTTTAAAGTGGCCTGAAACATTGATCTCATCCTCAGAATTGCGTTCAGCTCTGAGATAAAAATGATAGAGGCAAAAAAAAAAAAAAAAAAAAAAAAAAAAGATAAAGCTAATCTAATCTGATGAATGTTTCAGTAAAAACAGTCTCCATCTAAGAAACATGATTGTGTTATTAAATCATTGCCTTTTAAATCTAGAAATCTGATTCTCTAAAGGCCTTAGCATATGTATTTATACAAGACTAGAGCATCTACATACAAATGCCTACTTTGTTTTCTCCCATAAACATAAGGAAGTCAACCCAAAAGGGGGTGCGTGGGAAAAGCGCACAAGGAGAGGTACCAAATGAGGTCAGCCACTGTAGTTGGCATATGCTAATTGAGGGTTGGGTAGATGATGTTCCTATGGGTAAACTGAGTCTTCTTCTGGTCAGGGGAGAGACAGCACTTCTTTGTTCAGCTGAAGGAGTAGTAGCACAACCATGAAGTGATCTTATTTAAAAATTAAAGGCTCTGTGCATGAAAATTCGTCCACCTGGGGGGTCTCTCTGCCCAGCCTGTGCCCTCTCCCAGTCTAGAAGCCCTCGGGGGATGTCCACCTGCCAGCTTAGGCCCGCTCCCTGGGGGATCAGGTCTAAGCTGGCAGTCAGACATCCCTCTGGCAGCCTAGGACACCTCAGGGGATGTCCAACTGTGGCTTAGGCCTGCTCCCCTGCAGCCACCCAGACCCATGCTGCTGCCTCTTCCGCCGTCTCTGCGGAAGGAGGGGCTCTGGGACTTCCATGGCTGGCTTGGTAGCTTAGGCTCTCTGACCCCACCCCTCACCCACAGGTCGTTCTGGAAGGTCATTCCTCCATCCAGTCTAATTAGCCTATTAGCTCTTTATTATATAGGATTACCCCAAAGACAAAGCATAGTTCATTTCTTTATTTATAGATTTAATTCAGGGCTAGTTGTGGTTCTTCAACATCATAAACCTAT